>NC_067283.1:27348158-27988385 GCF_020740795.1 Apus apus | reverse complement strand
ATAATTTCTTCAGGGAAATACCATTTTCACTTAAGTTAAAATAACAATTTTTACAACAGAAAGCAAGCATGAAATCCTAAAATCACTGAGGATGCCATCCAGAAAATCTATATGTCTGGGGAAAAAAATGTAGTAGAGAACTACTAATTGTTCAGACAAATTAATTTCAAACTAAAGCCATGGTAAAATTAATGAATCTCACAGATTAATAAGCTGCTCATTTGGCAGCATTTATTGTGGTGCATTTGTGCATGTTTCACCATTTTTCTCTTACTTTTTATTAACTATGGCTACTTGGAACTGATGTCCAGGGTACACATCAGTGAGTACCAAGACTGATGAACGTGCCCCAGGTGTTGGAGTCACATGGAGGGTGTGTGATCTGCTGTCCATGCAGAGGATCTGTGCTGTAACCTGGAGTGTTTTCCTGCAGTGAACTGGCAAGCACTCCTGCTGACAGAGATGCAGCTGACAGAGGAAACTCCAGGAGCACCTCTCCATCAGTGTATGAGAAAGATGTGCCAGGATGTACTTTTGATGGAGTACTCCTTGCTGCCCTGTGCTGTCTTTCAAACCTTCTCCCTTTTCTCTCTCCGAAAAGGAGAGTGTGATAGCAGATTCTAACACTCACCCAACTTTTCGAGCCTGCTTTTCTCTGTAGTCTATGTGTAGAAAGTGGTGTCAATTTCTGAAGTCAATTATTTGGGTATTGGGAAGAAACCCGTAACAGTTATTTTCTAAATTTTTAGCACACTTTTTAAAAATTGCTATTAGAAATGTGGCTGAATGTCAGGGAATAAAAGAGAATACTGCAGAGATTCTCAGCTTTTGACATTTTTAATTGCCTTTGCTTTGGTTATTACAAAATTGATATTTCCGTCATCTAAATATAATGTATCTTTGTAAAATCCTTTAAAATATGATTTCAAGCCAATGAATGCCATTTTCTATTTGCCTTTAATTTCCTCTCAATAGTAAGTTCATCAGAGTGTAACAATTAATTAACTTAATTAAGCTAACTTAATTATGTTCTTTCATAGGTCAATATGTAGAGCTACTCAGATTAATAGCAGAGCTTGTAAAGTTAATCTTCTTGTATAATGCAAATGATGCCAAGTCATGTATTAAATACCTTTCTGAGTAACAGATGATATAAGACTGAATGTACTTTAAAGGAGGGCAGAGACTGTGAAAAGGTTAAATAAAGAAAAATGTCTTGGATTTGTCGAAATTTTTAACAGACCTAATTCATTTTTTAAATTCCAGAAGGCCATTTGCAGCTTAACTATACATAAATAAATTCTGACTTCAAAAGCAGAACTGCATGACAGCATTTCCCAGCCATCTTGTGACCTTTATGTTTTGTTATTAAGAAGATTACATAAAACAATCATGTGAAGAGATTAGATGGAAAAGATGAATTCCTAACTCCAGAGCATTTGCATGCTTACTGTAGCTCCTAGCTTATTTTGCAGAGGAATCACTTCAGTAGTCAAAGGTATTATGTTCCCTTCTCAGTTAATTTTTAATTCAATTTTAACAGACTTTAAGGATCTTTAGGCATGTAGCTTAGCACTTTTGTTATGAAATATTAATGGGTACTACAGTAATTATAATAATTACTTCAAGAAGCACAAAAAGTAAAATCAAAAAAATCTCCTGTGTGCTAAATGATCTAAACAGCTGATTCAACTCCTGTTTTGGTAAAAGAATCTGGTAGTTGGAACCCACACTCTGACACAAGGAGTTGGATTATGGGCCAAATCACCAAATTTCAGCCAAGCAACCAAATTTCAGTCTTCTCTATAATGAACCTGATTTAGGTCCAGAAAATACTCTATATGCATAGCAATTCCAGATCTGTAATCTGTTTCAACTTTTCATTGTCACTCAAAGAAAACAAAGAGGAGGGGTGCTATTCTGTAAGGTGTTTTGAACAGGAGTGTAAAGGAAAAGGCTCTGAAACTGTGAAACCCATCATTGCTCAGAAGTTTTTAAACAAGTATAAAATACTAACAAATGCACCAGAGGCATCAATCCTGTATCTACTAGGGAATGGATGATGCAGATGACCTCATATATTTTCTTTGTACGCCATGTAGTATTTGTAGTGTTGCTCAAAAGGAACATCCTGATCTTAGTGTAGCAGCAGGTTCAGAGAACAAATCAGCTTCTGTTCCAAAATAACAGTGATAAAGCTTCTGATATAAAGGGGGATTATTTATCTATAGCACAGCATAACTAGTAAATTACCACTTATGACTTTTCATCAGAAAACAGTCTGCTACGACCATACAGCATGGAAATTTCCAATGAGTTCCCTGAGCAGGAAAGCTCTTTAGAATTTAAACAACAAAATTTAGTGTTCAAGAGTAAATACACAGTTTAATCTACTCTGTGTGGGTTGTTTTGTTTGTTGGTTTTTGTTGTTGGTTTTTTTTTCAATTAACAGTGTGTCAGGAAGAACAACATATTTATAGGAACAACAACCTGACACAGTTCTGTTAAATGGGTTCAAGCCAGCAGCTACACAGAACAGGGGGAAAATATTGCAATGTCTATGAAGTTTAGAAAAGAATGCAGAGCCTTTTCAGAAGGACAAGCATAAAAGCCTTGGGTTTATCCATACAGATACATAAATACGTGTTTTCTCTAATATTTTCTTGTGTTCTCTAAGAGTGAATCATCCTTCCGTTTCTTGCCAATGCTTATTCTACATAATGGTTGAATTATTTTCTCAAATGAAAGACGCTGGTGAAGGAAATCCAGACATTTAAGTCTGCTGATAATAGCAGATGGAGAAAATATCACACCAGCATTATTACAAGCTTTGCAATGGAGTTACTTTTTATTTTGCTCTTTCAGAACATAGAATCATTTAGGTTGGAAAGGACATTTAAGATCATCAAGTCCAACCCTTAACCTAGCACTGCTAATTGCACTATTAACCTTGTTCCTAAGCACCACATCTACATGTCTTTTAAAGATCTCCAGGGATGGTAACTCAGCCACTTCTCCAGGTGGCCTGTTCAATGCCTGACAATCCTTTTGGTGAGGAAATTTTTCCAAATACCCAATCTGAACCTCCTCTAGAGCAACTTGAGGCATTTCCTCTTGTTCTATCACTTGTTACCTCGGAGAAGAGACCAACACCCACCTCACTATAGCCTCCTTTCAGTTACTTGTAGAGAGCAATAAGGTCTTTCCTCAGCCTTGCTTTCTCCAGGCTAAACAACCCCAGATCCCTTAGCTCCTCCTCGTGAAACTTTGTTTCTAGACCCTTCACCAGCTTTGTTGCACTTCTCTGAACTTGTTCCAGCACCTCAACATCCTTCTTATAGTCACAGAATCACAGAATTGTCAGAGTTGGAAGGGACCTCTAGAGATCATCTGGTCCAACTCCCCTGCTAAAGCACGATTGCCTAGAGCACATTACTTAGGACTGCATCCAAGCACGTTATGAGTATCTCCAGAGAAGGGAACTCCACAGCCTCCCCAGGCAGCCTGTCCCAGTGCTTCGTCACTCTCACCGTAAAGAAGTTTTTTCTCATATTGAAATGGAACTTCCCATGTTCCAGCTTGTGCCCGTTGCGCCTCGTCCTGTCACTGGGGACTACTGAAAAGAGTCTGGCTCCATCCTCCTTGCACCCACCCTTTAGATACTTATAGGCATTAATAAGGTCTCCTCTCAGCCTTCTCTTCTCCAAGCTAAAGACTTTCAGCTCTCTCAGCCTTTCCTCATAAGGGAGATGCTCCAATCCCTCAGTCATCTTTGTTGCCCTCTGCTGGACTCTCTAGTGGTTCCCTGTCTCTCTTGAACTGGGGGCCAAGAGCTGGACACAGCATTCCAGATGTGGCCTCACCAGGACAGAGTAAAGGGGGAGAATGACCTCTCTTGACCTACTGGCCACACTCTTCCTTATGCACCCCAGGATTCCATTGGCCCTCTTGGCAGCAAGGGCACATTGCTGGCTCATGGATAATTTACAGTCTACTAGGACTTCCAGATCCTTCGCCACAGAACTGCTTTCCAGCAGGTCCACCCCTAAACTATATCGGTGTATGGCATTCTTCATCGCCATACACAGGACCCTGCACTTCCCCTTGTTAAACCTCATTAGGTTCTTCTCTGCCCAGCTCTCCAGTCTGTCCAAGTCACCCTGGATGGCAGCACAGCCCTCTGGAGTGTTGGCCTCCCCTCCAAGTTTGGTATCATCAGCGAACTTGCTGAGGATACATTCTGTCCTCTTGTCCAAGTCATTGATGAACATGTTGAACAAGACCAGACCAAGTACTGATCCCTGGGGAACACTGCTGGTTACAGGCCTCCAACTCAACCCTGCTTCATTTATCACAACCTTCTGAGTTCCGTCATACAGCCAGCTCTCAATCCAACTCATTGTCCATTCATCTAGCCCACACTCTCTGAGTTTCCTAATGAGGATGTTATAGGAAACAGTGTCAAAAGCCTTGCTGAAGTCAATTGCTCTCCCCTCATCTAGCCAGCCAGTTTCAACATTGTAGAAGGCTATCAGATTGGTCAAGAATTATTTCCCCTTGGTGAATCCATGCTGACTTCTCCCACCTACTTTATTTGCTTTCACATGTTTTGATATGATGTCCAGTACGATTTGTTCCAACACCTTACCAGTGTTGGAGGTGAGACTAACTGGCTTATAGCTCTGTGGCCCTCCTTTCTGCCCTTTTTGAAAACTGGAGTGACACCGGCCCTCCTCCAGTCCTCAGGCACCTCTCCTAAGGGAGAGGTGGCGGGGCCAAACCCCAAAATTAAACGCAGAACTTGAGATGCGGCCTCACCAGTGCTGAGTACAAAAGGATGATCACTGCCCTAGTCCTGCTGGCCACGCTATTTCTGATACATCATTCTTTTTTTAAAAAGCAAACACTTCAGTGTAATAAAGTAGCATAAGGATGGACTGGATGCTCAGCTGATGAAGTTTACAGCTTCGGGTTTAAAGAAACAAAATCTCATTTTGTACTGACTTGAAGAGGTAATGGGCTTTATCCAGAGATTGAGGAAGGGAGATAGCTCAATAAACAAAAGATAGTATCAGCTGCCAATTATGTTCACAAAAATTAAGAAATGTTCCTTTTGTTTGTATATGAAATAATCCATATGGCTGCTCCACATCTTCCAAGAGTAATGCAATTGGTTTTAACACTGAGTTCCAGCATCTTTTTAAACTGTTTGTACAGTACTTATGACTAATGGCACATGGCTTAAGTGTGGGATACACCTTCTCCTACAAAACACTACACCTCAGCTGCAAATTACTAATAGAAAAAAGTCTACTCTCTACCCAGATAAACTGCAAGCACTGAATGTCTCATCGTTCAGAAACAGATTAATGGGTACCTATCCTAATCTTTTTTTAATTGAGATTCACAATGCTTTGCACAGATTTTATAGTTTTAATACAAAACTCAGAAACCACCAGAAACACATAAGCTATTTATATTCATATGGTACAGTAACATTATTCATATTTTACCCTAAGATGCTCCAGAACATATAAACATGCTTTTTTGGGGGGAAAGCAGGATGGTGGATGGTTGTTCTAGTAATTATTTTTCTTTATCCATGGTCCAACATTTCTTCTGTATCTGTACTGCTCTGGCAACGCAGCCATTCAGAAACAGCAGCTCTCTTAGGCTCTAGGCTTACACTATTAAAACATGATTAATTCATTTGCCACAGGTTTGGCAAAAGAAATTAATGCACATAACTCATGTTTTTCTTTTTTACTTGTAATTAAGGAAGGAGATATGCTTCTTCTGAGACTCAGGTTTAAGGGAACTGTCAAAACTAGTTTCTTTTTTACCTAGATAGCCAACCACTGACACCATCACTCCCCATACATTTAAGTGCTGCTTATGGAAAACGGTACCAAGACACAACCCGCCCATCTTGCGCTTTAGCCACTATATGAAAAATGGAAAGAAAAATTGCTTTAACAACAAACCTTCACTTTCTTCAACATCACTGTTTATTGGTCTAAAACCTTATATATTTTATATATATATACACACACATACACACACACACTGCAGCTGCCAAATTCACAGTGAAAGTGACCACAGAAAACAGACTAAGGGTCATGAAATCCAGTTCATCAGGCTTTCAATTTTATCAAACCATTAGAGTGCTATTCAAGCAAGTCTATTTAAAATATTTTAAAAGCTCTGAATCTTATGTAATCAACATGTCCAGAGAGTTTTCTTTCATCAGTTAGTTGTAAAGTACATATGATATCAGAGATATAATTGAATGTATTAACATAAGTCATACTAACAACAGCACAGTTTTGAATTTTGAAATGGTTATGGGGACAAAATTGCTATTTTAAGCATTACTGTAGGAAGGAAACCATCAAAACTACACATTTTAGTATATTATTCTATGAAAAGCATTGTTCTCCTACACTTTCCTTAGAAACTGCTAAAAAGGTCTAATGACACAACACTGAAATTAGGATGGCATAAATCTGTTCTCTTTCAAATATATTTTCAATTCCATTTTCAATGGCAATTCTTACAAAAGATAATAAATACATACTATATCAACTTATCAATCACTCAGGAAACTTTCTTATTTTAGTATCAATACAAATCAAAATAATTCAAGCATTCAAATCTATACAACTTACATTTTAATGAGGATTGTGCAGCTTTTGGAAACACAGAATAAAAGTTATCTTTCTACCTTTAAACAAAGTTTAGTTATAAAATAACCCAAAGTGTTTTTTGATCGGAAACACACCAACAAATACACACTCTTTCCTGAATCCTTCACAGGACCCAAACCAGCTAAATCTAAACCAAACATGTTATTTCTGCAGTGGCTTTTGTTACATGCTACATATCTGGACACTGTCTCTATCTCATGCAGAGTTAAATCTCATTTTAGAGCATGAAAAGAAGGGAGGCAGCAAGAGGAGTGGATGCCATCCTGCCTCCCTGTTGAGTAGAACTCAAAATTCAACCAATGTTTCTACTAGGAGGACAAGCAAAAAAACCACCTCATCTGAGTGACCAAATGACAGCCCACAAAGCTAAAATGGATGACACAAGTAACTCAGCATTAGATTCAGACTGGGCTAAGTGGAAAAGAGATTGTAAGCAAGAATAAAGTAGGGTTTATACAAGTTGATGTGGCAACTTGTGGGATTTTCTTTACTTTCTCCTACTAGAAATTGTTCTGTCCTCACATTTGCAAGCCCAAGACTCTTTTTGAACATCACTTTTTACATCCTTCTCAATTCTCCACGTTCCTGAATTCCTTAGTCTGCCAGCCATTTTGCTTTATTTCGACTATCCTCTTTCCCATTTTCATGGCTGCATTTGAGCTTTTCATTAATTGCTTTCTCACCAATACTGATGGGTTTAATTCAGATGAGAAATAAATTATTATACAAATAATGCATCAGTTAGCAGCTGTAGTTAATGCCAAGTAGTAGCTCATTAGGCAAACACTGAAAGAACATAAGGGAGTGATGTACCAGGAGACTTGAAATAAAATGAGAAATAAAAAGACATTAGCTGAAGTACAGTTCTGCAAATACTTGTTTTGCTTTGTTTGTTTACTGTGCTGACTTACCCACATGTAACTTATATCGTTTGTTTCATGGTGGGTTCTGATTTTGGAAATTCAGGATACTGGTGCTCCCCTTTCAAGGTTCCCTGCAAATCCAACCACAAAACTCTTTCTGCCTCACGTCTCCCTGTTTTCTATAAACTGCAGTAAATATGACTGTAGGAATTCTCATTCCCTTATGAAACACATACAATACTTTATGACCCCACATTCAGTAAAACAACTTCAACATAAACCATTACTAAGATATTTGGTAAAAATTCAAAGATGTATTTCCATCTTTCAGTTCTCTGAAGTTTTCTCTCCCCCAGAGTTTAGCTGTTTCTATTCCATAAAGGCAAAATCTGTATACCCATCTTCCTCTAGGTCACCTTTTACTAACTAACTATGCAGTACTTTCCCTCTGTTTTTATTTTTAAATGTAATCTGTGTTCTCAATTTTATTGTCTCCAGTGCAATCAGATAAGTTGGCAAAGCTGAGACTTAAGAGGCAGAACCCATGGCCCTGCATGGACTAGAAGTACCTTTGCTATTCAAGAATACATAAAAAAATATTACTAAAAGCTTACATTACTCTATCCTCGGGACTGCTTACATGTGATAACCTGACTTTCTATCATAGAATACAGGGTGATAATCCAAAATAAGTGAAGTACCTATTTGGCCTTAATTCAGAAGACACTCTGGAATTCTCCTGGCCCTGTACTGCAGACATCCCTCTTCTTCAGAGAAAGTGAGAAGACTATCAGAGGAAAGGAGAAATTCAAGGAGGTATTTGATAGTTATCTAAATTCTGCACTAAAGAACGAATAAATAGCACTGCATTTCCTATGGCTAGTAGTTCATACTCTCCTTTACTGGGAAGATTATTCTCAAATTAAATCTTAGAGGGAAAAGCAGGAAAAACTAGTCTTTGCTGCTTTCCTGGTACTTGAAATAGCTTTAGTTATAATAACTAAACTTTTTGAGGAAGTCGAGATTAAAGTTAAAGCTACTCCAAATGAAGGTCTTCATTCTCACAGGAAGGGTTAATTTAAGGATAGGAATGGTCCTCTGAACGGATAACTGTCATCATAAAATGAAGCTGTGAAGCTGAGTTCTGTAGACAACCTCTCCTCTGGTTATGGCGTACTGTGACAAGTACACGCTGCAGGGACAGGAAAAAGTCCAAGTCATTGGCTACTTTATGGAACTACCTTACAAGCCTGTACCTTTTCTTACAACAAGACACTTGGACTTCTGATCATACTACTTCATTACATCTAGTATTATTTTTTTGAAAACAAGGGCACAAAATAAGGCACAGTATTGGTGAGGGTCCTGAACAACTCACCAGTTAGTTGTACTTAGTGAAGGGTGAAATAAAGCTTTACATCTACCTAAATACCTATGTACAGATTTTACTTCTGACTCTTTAGTGTCATAAAGTTTAGTCTGACAGAATCTAACAGGACTCTTGTTACTGTCATGGCATTAAAGACAGGAACAAGAAAAAATATTTTCCCAATCACTGATAATAAGAAACAGTATTTAAAAACATAGTAGATTGAATATACTTAGCTTATAGCTACTATGAATCAAGGTCCTGAGATGTGCCTTGGTTTTGCATGTTGTTGGCATGGGAGGATAAGACAGAGCTTTAGCTTTAAAAAGTTTCTGCTCTGAGTAAAACAACACTAGGTATGAAAAACAGAGGCAAACATGTATCCCCAAACAGTTAATCTTGAAAAATAATAGACACAGAATGTCCTACCTCTTCTGGATGTTTCTGTGCCACCGATACCAGCTCTTCAGAGCTACTTCTTGAGGTAGAGGGTACCACATTACCTGGGGCCTCTGAGACCACCTCATTTGACGGCTCGGAGTCCTGAGGGCAACAGAGACAAATAGACCCCTCAGCAGCGTGTTGATGTGGCACGCCAAAAACACGAGACTTTTCAGAGGAACTGCGCTCTCACCACAGACAGAGAAATGAAAAATACTTGAGGTCTGAAACTCTACCCTTTTTACCCTGGCTGACTTTTTTTACACAGAAGCAGAACCATCTGTCATGTACTTTCTCTTAAAATGTTAATACTTCCTTCACAAGAGCACTGTAAGACCTATTAAATAGCTGTATAGCATTTCAGAACTGCAAAGTTCTGAACAAACAGGCTTGTTTTGCTCATACCTATCCCTGCTCCTGAACTGCATGGAAAAATTACATTTCATCCCCTTATTCAAGATGGAGGCTTATGCAAAATAGCTGGGACCATGTTAGAACAGACCTAAACAAATGTATTTTATAAATCACTGACAACCAATATAGCACACAACCTGGTAAAGTTAGAAAAGTTGGTAGTTAGCTGTCTAATAATAACTTTAACACTACATTAAAATAAATATATTTTCTTAATTTGTTTACATTCTGTTTTCCAAATTACCTTGATTTTACAATGTAACATGACTAGATTAGTCTAAACAAAACCCACTTTTATACCTTCACTGCTTCACACAGTGCTTTTGATAATTGCAAAAATTGAGATATTTTACTACCGAGAAAAAAATCCATTAATCGATTCTATCTCTACTATCCTTGTTGTAATGCTCATTACTGAAGATACTTCAGATGTCATCGCTTAGCAAGCAGAATGTGTGCTTTTGATGTATCACTTTCTCTCTGCAGTCATTAATTGCAAGGAAACCAGATTATACTTTTGGAAACTGCAAGCTGTAAAACTCATTATTAAGTTTTCCAACATAACAATCTCTAAAAAGTAAATTAAAATTTCATAATTATAATATTCAGCTTTTGCAGTTTAGCCCAATATATGTTTTGCTGTTGGAAGGTAAAAGGTGAAGACTGGTCCAACAATGACTACAGAATCACAGACAGAATCACAGCTAAAACCCAATATTGTATAATAATTAATACATGGAGGTAGTTCAGTGGAGGTTAGAAAGTTAGGAAAATCTCTTTGGGCCCAGAATGGGAGCACTCTAATATCTCTATTTCATACAACTTTTCAGGTGAATCCCCTTAATTTAGCTTCTGAACTTCAATATTTTTTTTTAAAAGCCTGTTATGCCTTTCTTGCTGCATCACCTCTCTGTGACTTAGAAAAAGGATATTGTGGCCTGTTCTGTGGCCTATCACCTTCCATTAAAGGTTCAGTATGAGGAAGGTATTTTAGGAAAAATCAGCTTTCAGCAATGACTAAAGAATAACATCAATGCAAATGTTAACAATGAAGTTCAACTGTCATTTAACTGAACTGTTTTGTGGGCATAAGCACTGGATCTGTGTAAAAAATAAAAAGGAATAATGAGATACCTTAGTAGACATATCAACCCAAAAAATTCTGATAGGAATAGTAAAACACTGTTCTTCAACATTCCCAATTCCTCAAAACAGTACCAACACCATGGCTAAACCTGGTGAACTACATGGAGAAACATCTCTAGCATCATGATAATAAAAGTTCTATTCTCTTCTATGAACTGTATAAAAGGCCCATGCTCTACATGCTACCAAAAGATACTTTGTATTGTGTTCATCCTGCCAGCTTGCTGTTTTCCCTAGCAGATCTGAATTTGCACAGGCAAATGTCCCCCCTCTCAAAGGCCAACTTAGCTTGGCCCCTGATAAGTTATGACAATGAGACTCTCTTCTTTTTGACCCAACTAGCCATGAACTGACTCTGAGTACAGAACAGTACTATTTTGTTTCCTCATTGAGAACTGAAAAGTTAAATCATTGCCCTGCAATTTATCAGCTCAATATGCTTCTAGAAGCTCTTCTACACAACTTACAAAACCAAAAGTAACAACCACATCTGTTGGAAGAAAATTATGTACTTGTCTAAATTCTTTGGTTCAGTGATTTCTCTCCTTGAATTTTGCCTCTCCTTTTGTCTCAACAAACATTTATGACGTTGCCATTACCTGTGGCCAGACAACAGTAGCAACATTTTTTTGTTATTTATGATTTTTGAAAGTAATAAGCAGTGGTTTTCAAAAATGGTCTGAGCAATTGCCATGGTAAACATAAATTCCTGGTCCATTCCTCTTGTGTCAACAGGCCCAGCACATCATGAATTCACTTCCCCCATCAAGTCTTTAATATCTTTCACAGCATCACAGAATCTTAGGGGTTGGAAGCGGCCTCGAAAGATCATCTAGTCCAACCCCCCTGCCAGAGCAGAGTCACCTAGAGCACATCACACAGGAACGCGTCCAGGCGGGTTTTGAATGTCTCCAGCAAAGGAGACTCCACAACCTCTCTGGGCAGCCTGTTCCAGTGCTCTGTCACTCTCACAGTAAAGAAGTTTTTTCTGATGTTTACATGGAACCTCCTGTGTTCCAATTTGTACCCATTGCCCCTAGACCTCTCACTAGACATCACTGTAAAAAGCCTGGCTCCATCCTTCAGGCACTCGCCCTTAAGATATTTGTAAACTTTGATGAGGTCACCCCTCAGTCTCCTCCAAGCTAAAGAGACCCAGCTCCCTCTGCCTTTCCTCATAAGGGAGATGTTCCAATCCCTAAACTCCTTTCCAAGAAGCTTGGTCATCCTCAATAGATTATTTCCAGCTAGCTAATATAATACTTCATTTTTTAAGGAGATGCATGGAAATCAAATTTACTTTATTATTCAGAAACCAAGCCAAGAAAATCCATCTCCCTTTCTAATGACACTGGCTTTATTACATCTTTTTACACTGCTGTCACTTCTCAGGAAAACTGTACAGGGCCTGAACATACATAAGAAAGGCAATTTACATTGCTCTGAAATAGCTTGGCAACACGTGAAGTACAACTTTCAGAAATAACCATATTCAGTATTTGGAACAAGATCCTTTCATGTAAGGTACAATAATAAAAATGCTGTAAGGTGCAAGTGAGACCTTTCATAAAGCTGCTTCTCTGTGTGTTACAACTACATGGCCAAAGGAGCAACAGTTCTGGAAACAAATACTAGTGCTTTGATTTTAGTCTGCAATAAAAGAACCTGAAAAAGTATTAGCATTGCTTTATTTTGCAAAGAAAAGCAAAAAAATCTGTATCTCTGACCTAAACCAACATTTATATTGAAGAAATGTTGAAAGGGAAAATGTATTTTAATAATGTTTAAAATTAGCTTCTTCTCTCTCCTAATTAGTATTTATATCATAACATATGGGACTGACTTTGCAAAAAGACACTTCTTTCTTTTTTCAAGGTCTTTTATGACGAAAACCATGTCTATGGCACTTCTCATTCACCTGGGAGCCTCAACTCTAGCAGTGATGGACACAACTCTTCACGGACATGTAAACTACACAGTAGTTTGGTACACAACTTCTCTAGTGCTTAAGACCCTCCCATTTCATAAAAAAGAATTACTATATTTTCCAGTCTACATATGATAGCTCATTAATCTGCATTTACTAGTTGGACAGATCAAGACATAGCTTTGTAATGAATCACAATATTTAATTACATTAATACAGAAATTTTGGGGAAAACCACTATTATGCAGTTTCCTGAACATACAGGAATTCTTTATGAAAACATAAGTGCATCATAAACAAATAATTCTACAATGCTCAGTAACTACATTTTCTCTGCAAAATGCTGATTTTGCTCAAAGCTCCTCAGAACATGATCCTTTTTGGACTTAAGAAACCTTAAACAGAAAACATGAACTGTGCTGCCATTCTACTATGTTTATGCAAGAAAGACAGACTTGCTTCAAACTATGTCTCTTTTCACATGAGCTAAATGTTAATGCAGTTTAAGATATCACAACAGCACTGCCTTGAATCAATCACAGTTCTGCAAAAAAACAGTATTTGAATTACATGTTGACACAAATACGTAACAAACTGGACATACTAGTCCTGGGATGGGACCGGCTTGCTAGTTTTGGCAGCAGACAGCTGGTTAAATTCTGAGTCTTGCATATTCAACATTTTTATTTTTAAAATTCAAGTTAGCAGGGACCACAGGTAAAAACGACTGGGAGAAAGTAAGGAATATCACCCTATTTGGCATATTTTCTATACGCATCTACAGCAACAGAAGCAAATATTGTTCTTTAAGTTTTGCTCTTTGCTGTGCAGAAGTATCACAGATACAGTACACTGACAAATCCATAGTGCATGCAGAACAGATGCGGATTTCATTTGTGAGCTACATAGAAATTCTATATTTCAGAGGAAAATACTTACATTTATACACTATGCTGATATTGTGGCTTAATTTGAGATGCTGACTATTTTTACTTTTTTTTTTTTTAAAAAAAGACCATTAAAAACAAGAACAATACACATATATAGATATCTACTGTATATGTAAAAGTGATGCAGATATGTATATACAGACATGTATACTCCTAGGAAATGTTATGGTAATAAAATACTATAATTGTTTTACCATGTTACCATCAGCACAGATGTTGAATCATAAGAATTAGGCTACACAGCTTCTGATGTTGAAGAAAATTGAGAACTTACATATATATATTTTAAAAATATGCATAAAATACTTTACTAGAAAGCTCGAGTAATTGCATTTGATATGGCATGATGGAAACGTAGTGTCTTACAAGGTTTATTTATGCCAGCCAAGTATCTGCTATTTTTTTTCTGTCGTTGCTACTTCAAAACAAAACAAAACTAAAAAAGAATCAAATCAACCCACAAACCCTTTACAGACGATTTCAAGCTGACAGGTTTGGATATATTATGTTAACTCTGCATTAGTTTTCATATATCATCCTTTACCCTGGTCCAGTTGAAAATTACACAAGCCATAAATTAGCTTTAAACAAGTTTTGAATCAGCCTGGAACTAGTTTTCAAATTAAAGAGCCGTCAGTATATTACACGGTACTGTCATTTTATTACCCCAATCAATCCTGTGTGGCCTGAGGTAGAAAGAAAATGGATGCTGTCTTCATTTGCAAAGGGTTTATCTCTCACACCAGGCTCTGAAAACATGACTGCAGTAATGAATTGGAAGCCAAACTTACTAACAAAGACTTCTAACAATACCAAAGTAGAAATATTTGTCCCCCTTTAGACTTACAAAAGCAAAAAAAACCCAACCCTTTCTGAAATATGAAGCTGGCTTCTTAAGGCTGAAGGACTATGGGAAGAAACAAGCACATTTTTACTGAAGTACTAAAGAGCTTGTAGCATGATGAAGCATCGTCTTTAGCGTTGCACAGGAAAAGCCTTCCTGGGTCAGACAGAAGGTGCCTCTAGCCCAGACCGCTGAGCATCCCTCCATCACTGAACCAACTCATCCTTATTCTCTCCTACACCCCAGGACAAAGCTTTGAAAGTACTCACGACATCTTAGCCAAAATTTGGTAAAATTTAGTGAAGATGCGATATCTGTAGCTCTCCACAGTTCTCAGGTGGCCAAAGTAAATTCCCAGTAGAAAGAGTTTATGTCTATCTGCTTACACCTGTGAGATCCATCTTTGCCATTCCTAGGATTTTACCCTGCATTAGTTAATGAGTGAAGAACATGGGCTTTAAACTTCTAAGTCACACTCCACAGATGTAAAATTTCCTTTTCTCTTTCTATTCTGCCTTTGTCACTCTCCTCATGCTGATTTTATTCAACATCTGACAAGACCCTCTCTTTCCCTGCCCTCTCCAAAGATAGGAAATTACAAATACAACCTTTAACGTACCTTGCCAGTCAAAGAGGCAATGCTGTTGTTCTGTCCTTGACTATTTTCTTCCTCTCTCCAGAAGGGGATGATGACTTCTACGTTTATACACTGTTAACACAACAGGGTCTCAGCTGACTCTGCAACTACCTCGGTTCAGGTAATAAACCTTAACCGAGCTCCAAAATATCTGCCTTCTTTTAAAGAGAGAAACAAAGGAAAAACCTTATATAACTCGTTGTTTTCCAAAGATAGAAACTTAATTCCATTCTTATCCTCACACTATTTTTTTTCTTCAAACACACTGTGCACTATGAAGGAACTAATAAAGTTTCAAGAAATTTCCAATAAATACCCACCTGTTTCCATTTATTATCTCTGCATCTTTTAATAAATTACAGCACCAAGAAAGCAAGCTTGTATCTTTGAAATCTACCCATATTTCCAAGTGTGAAAGAATGAAATCCCACTTTTACAGCTGTCTTAAAGTAAGGATGCTAACATAGCTAATATTTTAATAGAAATATTTGAACAAAGCATAATAGGAAAGTGTTGTGTATTTTCTATGGATGCTTCCTTCAAAAGGAAAAAGAAAAAAGAAGTGTATTTAAAGCTAGAAAGAGCCCTCTCAAAATAATATTTTTCATGTTTACAACTTTATCACATGCAAACAGAAACAGCAAAGAGAAGAACATTTTACCATTTGAAAGTAGTATCATTCGCTAACTTCTGCTGCCTGAATTAGTTTATTCTTTCTGATCCACATATTTTCTGCATTTCCACTACTCAGTGTACTAATCCTACCTCTCTTTGGACTGAATTCTCCACCTTTCTAATCAAATTTCCTGGGTCCTGTGTATGGCGATGAAGAATGCCATACACCGATATAGTTTAGGGGTGGACCTGCTGGAAAGCAGTTCTGTGGCGAAGGATCTGGAAGTCCTGGTAGACTGTAAATTATCCATGAGCCAGCAATGTGCCCTTGCTGCCAAGAGGGCCAATGGAATCCTGGGGTGCATAAGGAAGAGTGTGGCCAGTAGGTCAAGAGAGGTCATTCTCCCCCTCTACTCTGTCCTGGTGAGGCCACATCTGGAATGCTGTGTCCAGCTCTTGGCCCCCAGTTCAAGAGAGACAGGGAACCACTAGAGAGTCCAGCAGAGGGCAACAAAGATGACTGAGGGATTGGAGCATCTCCCTTATGAGGAAAGGCTGAGAGAGCTGAAAGTCTTTAGCTTGGAGAAGAGAAGGCTGAGAGGAGACCTTATTAATGCCTATAAGTATCTAAAGGGTGGGTGCAAGGAGGATGGAGCCAGACTCTTTTCAGTAGTCCCCAGTGACAGGACGAGGCGCAACGGGCACAAGCTGGAACATGGGAAGTTCCATTTCAATATGAGAAAAAACTTCTTTACGGTGAGAGTGACAAAGCACTGGGACAGGCTGCCTGGGGAGGCTGTGGAGTTCCCTTCTCTGGAGATACTCATAACGTGCTTGGATGCAGTCCTAAGTAATGTGCTCTAGGCAATCGTGCTTTAGCAGGGGAGTTGGACCAGATGATCTCTAGAGGTCCCTTCCAACTCTGACAATTCTGTGATTCTGTCATCTCATATGTATAAAAGGAAAGACAACTTTCCTGTTACTGACATGGGTTACATCCACTAATCACAGGTATAATATGGCTAAAACTTTTGACAAAAATTTCTGTACAAACATGAACATCACCAGAATTTTTTAGAATTCCTTCAATAAAGGGAAGAAGGCAATATTCATCCTTTTTGGACTAAATGTTCCACCTCTTGCATAATTTGGTTATCATCCGGTGTGCCAGAACAACAGATTGTGTATAAATATACTTTTGCAGGATATTCATACACTGGCAAGAGTGGTGTACTATGCCATTATCACTGCATATAAGAGTAATGCAATACTTTTTCTTTTTGTTATCCACATTACTTTCTTCCTATATATTGTTCTGCTATTTTTTCTTATTTTCAATTAATATACAGGCATACACAATGGCCTAGGAAGGTATTTCGTCCTACTTTTATATTTTACCGAGTTTTCAAAGTTCTTTTTTTTGAATTTTAAAAGCTTGTTTAAGACAATACACATGTAATTTTTTACTGCTGGATCAGGATATTTTGTCTTCCTTGTGCCCATTTTGTACAGCTTTGATCTCTCCGAGAAGAGAGGAAAAAATAAGAAGACCAAAAGTTGGAAAACAAATTCTTAAACACATCACAAGCATCTACGGCCACAGTAAGCAGGGCACTTACTGTCTTGCTTTATACACTTTGCACATAACTTGCATTTGCTGACTTCAATATATTTAAGGAATGATAGCAGCACCTTACACCTAAGCTACAAAGGCTCCATTAGTAAGATTACATTTTATTTGCTTCCTTAAGCAATGGGTTTTTTTTCCTTCAGAAAACATCAAGGGTAGACCACAGCAATATATTCATATAGCCTCTGTAAAAGAGTTTTACTCCATCTTTATTTCTTTTCAAGTCATGTTTAAACTTCCCCAAACTTGCCATGCTCTTTGATTGCTGAGGCAATACTGCATTAGGAATAAAATTTTGGAGTAAGGTACTGCAGGAAACTTACTTCCCCTCTTAGGGCCAAGCTGCAACAATTTATAGTTGAAGTAGTTTGCTTTACTCCAGCAGCTTGGGAGAAAGCATACACAAAAATTGCTCACAATACTTGGCTAATACTTAACTTGAAGATTGAGCACTTGAGAACATCTCTGCTCCAAAAAGCAGCTGCTTTATTCTAACAAAAATAGAATGTAGCTCAGAAAAGGCTTTCTTTCAAGCACACAATCTTCAGATATTATGCATCAGCATGCAGAGTGTGTCTGTCAGATGTTGGAACAAAGCCTTAAATTGTACCATCTAACAATTCTCAAGACAGGGTCAGCACATTCATAGGGCTGGGATTTTTTTTTTCCCCTTTGAGAAGTCCTTTAAGTAATATTTATTTAGCTCCTTACATCTTCATCAGCACTGATTCTTGCCTTTCAACTCCTTGAAGTCCAGATTTCCCAACAAAATGCAAAGCGGAGTGGTATTAAAATGTTTGATCACCAAAAGCATCACAAAATCATCAAAGGCTACTTATTAAATCAAGACTGGTTTTCATCTCTCCCTGCTTCCAGAATTTTTTTTCCAGTAACAAGAAGAAATAAAGGGATTGCACAGTACCTAATTTTTTTCAGCTGAAGTTTATTAGGCAAGTTTCATAGCTCCCTAAACTTTCCTTATATGACACTCATGTATCAGCCTGTGCTTCAGATGTTTTCTATAAATACTCTTAACTTGCTCTGGGGGATGGATCTCTGTGTGCCCTCCACATCCTTCTTGCTACTTTGTCACAACCCTGTATCTTAATTCTCCCCATTCTCCCCTGTCAGGGTTTCTTTCTATTTCTCCAAGTGGAATGTGCTCATTCTTACAAATGTGTGTGTTCACACATTCCCATATATGCTCACATTTCCCCTTCTAAGCCAAGGGCACTTTTTCCAGTCCCATTATTCTTTCCCATCCTGCTTTTCCCTCTCTCCCTTTTTAAAAAGCACCATCATTTATTTTCAACTGATAAAGCAGAAAAATAAAACAGTAATTCAAGGCTGTAAAAATATTTGTAAAGACCAAATCTATCTATAGAAAAAGCCACAGAAATCATAGAATCATAGAATCATCTTGGTTGGAAGGGACCTTGAAGATCATCAAGTCCAACCATAACCTAAATCCCCCTACCATTATTTAATTTACCCATTCAGTGCTTAAATCATGTTGCTAAGCTCTATATCTACATTGCTTTTAAATACTTCCAGGGATGGCAACTCCAACACCTCCCTTGGCAGCCTGTTCCACTGTGCAACCACTCTTTTGGTAAAGAAATTCTTTCTAATATCCAGTCTAAACCCCCCCTGGCACAGCTTCAGGCCATTTCCTCTCATCCTGTCATTGTTCACTTGAGAGAAGAGCCCAACTCCCACCTCCCTACAACCTCCTTTCAGTTAGTTGTAGAGAGCAATGAGGTCTTCCCTCAGCCTCCTGGTCTTCAAACTAAATAATCCCAGTTCTCTCAGCCTCTCCTCATAGAGCTTATTATTCAGACCTTTCTTACATCCTCTGTTCCACACCTCTCAAATACCTGAATGTGACAAAATTAAACTATGTCTTAGACATTCTTTAAGAAGCTTCAAACAAATGTTAGGAACCCTGTTTTGGGGGTATCCCTGACTTACTCATTCATGCTAGTCACTAGAGTAATTAAATAAAATTTCCACATAACTTTAAACTAATAAATAGACATATCCTAATAACTGAGTTAAACTGACCATGGGCTGTTTACTAAAAAAGGGAATCAACAGCCCAGTTAACACAGTTTAAGATGTGACATTAATTGGCCATCTTTTGCTGAGCCCACAGGAACTGAAAGGTCACAACTAGTGCTGCTGTTTTAAAGCATACTCAAAAAGGCCTGGAAATTTCTCATTCTTCCCTAATTAAGAACACTGAAAATTATATATGGAATGATGAGACTAAATTCACTTGAAATGTGAACTTTTCTGCCTTGTTTTAGGAGGCAAGAATTTCCTCTGTGTTTGTTCGGGGGTTTTGTGGGTTGTTTTTGTTTGTTTGTTTGTGTTTCTTTTTGCCTTTTTTTCCCCCTAAGATTACATCTACCAGACAAATTCCTTTTCATGGTTCTCATCTCATAGTAGAAAACACACACCAAGTCCCTTACTCTCCAATATAGTTGCTTAATAACACTGTAGACCAGATTCTTTTATTTAAAAGAATATGCATACAGTGCTTATACAAACATAAAAATGGTAACATTTAATACCATAACAGTATATATTAATTATTAATTTTCAGGCTTTCAACCTTGAGACTATTGATATGTGCATTCCCCAAATTCTTTTACTAAAACAGGAATGAAATTACATTTCTAAGTCAAAGAAACTAAATAAAAATATACCTTTATAACAGCAAACAGAAGAGCAGCTTTAACAGTCACTTCATACCAGTAACTATTGTGGTGTGACAGGAACAATTCTGTAGAGCAAAGCTGTGGGTGTTGAGGATCAGGCAGACGTGACACGTATGTCTCAAAGATATGACTGGTTTGGTCACAGAGATGGCATGTCCATTAGCAGTCAGAACACATCCTCAGCTTTATTGTCCCTTGACAGTTTGCACACTCCTGAGACCACTCCATAATGTGAACCAAAGCGTAACAACTGATGGCAACTGGGTGGTATCTTTCAAAAATGCATTCCTGATCTTAACCAAAATGCTAAGATAAATACAATTTAAGATACCTCAGATTAAGAACCATTAAAATGAGCATACCAAAATGTATAATCATTCAAACAAATGAATAGGAAATGTTCAAATTAACAGGATTTAGGGAAGATTGTAGGGAAGATCCTGGTTTACTTCCCTCTTCCTCTTCTTAGGAGGGTTCAAAATCACATTTCTCAAGGGATTGCTTAAGCCATTTAACTATTTTTTAGCTGAAGCAGGCAATTTTGCATGTAAAAATTATTCACTGAACAGAATGATTGATTGCACATTAACAAGAGTACCTGAGAAAGGGTACAAATTGTCTTCTGAATATTTTACTATTCTATATCAAGGAGCTTTTCAGTCTCTATCTATGCTGTACCCAGAAAGCACATAAACAATAGGTCTATAGGTCACTCTACTGAAAGAATTATTAACAGATTAATAAATCACATCTCCCAAAACTCAAACTTTTCATAATTACCTCTTAAATGTAAGATTCTTGAAGCTGTTCTTATATGACTTTGCTCCAGCTCCTTGTCCTGTTGGCCCTGTGTTGGCCCATACATGGCACATGGGACAGCTGTGGGTAAGTGGCCAGGGCTCTGGGAGGGAGCTTGGGCAGCCCTCATGGGGTTCACTGGAGGATGCCCACTTGTCTACCATGGCCATGTCACAGCTTGGAGAAGAGAAAGCTCTGGGGGGACCTCATAGCAGCCTTCCAATAACTGAAGGGGTCCTAAAGGAAAGCTGGGGAGGGACTTTTTACATGGGCTTGTAGTGAGAAGACAAGGGGTAATGGATCAAAACTGAAAGAGAAGAGATTTTGGTTAGACATTAGGAGGAAATTTTTTTGTGTGAGGGTGGTAAGACACTGGAACAGGTTGTCCAGGGAAGCTGTGGATGCCCCCTCCTTGGAAGTGTTCAAGGCCAGGTTGGATGGGGCTCTGAGCAACCCAGTCTGGTGCGAGGTGTCCCTGCCATGGGTTGGAAAATGCACCAATTGCACAGTACATACATATCCCTGTATTTTAAAATACAAATCTTAACACTGGACTGGTGTCTTCAAGGTTCCGTTCCAGCTCAAACTTTCTATGATTCTACAATTCTATGAATATAGAACATCTTATAATAACCTTCAAAAAGTTCCTTACTACCAGCAACAAAATAAAAAGTTTCGCTCTGAAGTTCCTCTGCCTTCTGCAATACTTTCAACCTGAACAAGCAGTGGAGATATTAGGCACCAGAAGAAAGCAGACAAACTGCATTTTCATTCAATACACAATACACTTGCAAATATTAGTCCCTAATATGTATCCTTATTTATTGCACGAGACTGGTTACACATTTAGTATTCATTATGTCAATGACTGCTGACACTCTTCTATTTCCAAAAATAAATGCGTTATGTGATTAACCCACCCTAAGTACACTTGTGTGTACCTTCCATAAATACTAAGTTATCTTGCTATTTCCTTTTTGACACTTGTTTTCCTTGGCTATTTATACCACATCTGAAGGGATATCATCTGCCTTTCAGTCTTCATAAGATTACTAGCTAGAAGAAATCCTGCTATATACAGATTCCAAGGCTTTTCCACATATGAAATCTTCTGGCACTGTCTGACACAGCTGAAATAACACTTAAGACTTTTCAAATATGCCCAAAGGTGTTTCAAACCACTGAACTAGGTAATAATTTGCAACCATTCCCAAAGACATATTTACTAAAAAAACCTAAGACAGACTTAATTGCTATCAGAATTTAACAATACACTATACATTTTACAGGTTTTATGAAAATCTTTTCCAAAGACACCTTAAAATTTCACATGTCAGTTTTTTCTTGGTAGAGCTGATTGTAATGCTATTACAGTTACACTCCCACACTATTTGCTGAGCCAATTTTAAGAAGAGGGAACTTTTCTGCTACAGAATGCTAAAATCCAAGCGATGAGACACTCAATTGCAAAGTTAAGCGGCTGACACAGCACAAATGGGCAATGCCCAGCTGTCTTCTGCAAAATGTGATTAAATGTGGCTGGCGCCAAGAGAATGTCTTCTGGAGAATGGTGACAAAACCTCACTACCACTATCTAACTCTACAACAAAAAGCAAATCTCAACTCTGCTAAAATTCGTTACTTGCTTAGCACTTCATAAAATGGCACTTTTTTGGTTTCTCCCCCCCCTCTCCTTTTTCTCTCCTCATTCAGTATGATTAGATTTTGCCCAGGCAGCACTTGTAATTTATACTGATGAGTGACACACTTATTAAAGTGTCATAGATGGCTGCATTTCTTTGAAACATTTTTAAATAAAGTGAACCTTGAGGGTAAACATGAGCAGGCAATTAGGCAACTATGATAACGTGTACAGACCTTACCCAGAAACTAACAACGGAAGATCTAATTCTTCTTCCATCACATAGAATAGGATTACAGGTGATGTGCTAAGAAAATTTGGAGGCTAATAAATTTTGACTAGTGAGGAATTAACATAAATAATTCTTCTTTAATTGTATATATTAAAAATGTTCAAAATAACAGGATAATAAAACATAAAGCAAGAAATATACTTCTAGGTAAAGGAATTTATCTCATTAATTTGGTAGCAAGAGAACTTCACAAAAATAAAGTGGAATGGGATGCCACCAGACTCCAAATATACCTTTGCACCTCTCAGGTTTCCCTCTGTTTATGTCATTGCAAAGCACACACCTTCTTCTATTTTTTATTGAGTCTTCAGCTCTTTACGAAAATTCAAATTAGAAAAGATTGAAGACAATGGATATGCTTTTTAATACTGCCCACCTCTGTTCAGTATCTTACGAACTCTAGAAGCAGGAAGACAATAGGATTGATGAAATAGATACAAATGTGTATCAATGGTGTAACCTATTATACCTGGCAGCTATAATTTTGTTGCTTTCACACACATATATCTTCATTTTGTGACTTCACGTAAAGAGGAATATAAAACAGAAAACTTGGGTTAAAACTACTATCTCCACGTCTTTTTCATTTCAACAGAGTATCTTCAATATGTACATTTCACTGTCACACTGCTGCTCAACACTGTAAATATCCAGAAATTGATTTTTAAAAGAAATAAAGCCTCCAGGTCTTTAAGGAGCAAGCATTCCCTCTGTCCTTCCTCTATCGGCCTTCTCACATCCTTTGAGAGAGTGCATAGTTGCATACCAAAGAGGAGGTATAAAATTTTCCTGTCGTGAGGTGCTGCTCAGGGTGAAAAAGCACTCTCACTTTTTATTCTCTCATGCTGTGTTAGCATAGACCAGGTTTAATGGCTTTACTTCAAACATGATGCTTGCTGCTTTTTGGATTTTTTCCAATTGCAGACAAGTCCCAGCAGATTCCTTGCCACTCAGCACTACAGTAATGAGCAATGTAGGCTGCAAATTTGTTTTGTCATGGCTTTGGAAGTGTAAGTCATAATTCAGTAGAAAAGCTACTTCCCAGATAAACCATAATTGTAAGCAGATTTTTGTTAGATGCATAACCTAAAGAAGTTAAGGAGTAGCAGTGGCATTTCTAACAGATGCCCACTGCTTCCTTAACCACTGCCTCAGAGTAGGCTGCAGTTATCCCATCTAATCTAAACCACATCTTGAGATTTAGTCACTTCAATACAAGATGGTGTACATCAAGATTACATGCATGAAACATGTATAATCACTATGCTGTGCTTATGATTTCAATTTTTTAAGTCTATTTTACTAATCAGGTACCTCTTAAATGTCACAGTGGAAATTAGACATGGGTGTGTGTTTTAAGCAAAGCAACAATTAATGACCAAGCTTTTTTCTAAATTCAGCCATGTTTGTTTGTTTTCAATTCAGTACCATAATTTTAGTCAGAAAAAAGCAAAGACACCACATGAAAAGCAGGTCTACCTCAGAAATAATGTGATTCATCAGACACTTTCAAAGCCTCTTGAAAAAAACCATTTGCATCATTTTAAAGGTAGTGTAAGAGGCTTGTGCATAATGACGACAGAATGAATCACTTTCAGTAGTATCCAAAACATTTTTTCCTCCTACATTTGCCATAAAACATTCAACATTATGGAAGACATTAAATAATACTGCTGCTCTCCTATTAAGAAAAGAACAGTGTGCACTTTGGAAAAAAGTCTGTGTTGTTGGGCTGTTTATGAGAAAGAGAGAATGAAGTTAAGCAGCAAGTGACTTATTCAGTCTCCTGGATAAGAAAAAAAAAAGGGGGAAAAAGAAAATGAATCTTGGAAATTAAACAATTTTCGGACAAAGTACCATTACACTGAGGCTTTTTAAACAAAAATACTAATTTAAACTGCTGTGCATGGTTTAAATCTCAGTTTTCAAAGAATACACCACCAGGAAAACAGATTAATCAGGTTTATTTTAACTGCTGTTTTTTTTACAAAGTTGAATGCAAGAAAAACATTATGTATTTCACTTTGCAGTTATAATTGGTACTTCATTTTTTTAAACATTTGAATTGATAAGTCTTTGATCTATCCCAGTGTTATGCTTCAAAACCCGAAATCTGCTTTTGCATTTGGAACAACAATTCCTCATTAAGAGAAAGGTCCTTGAATTCGAGTTTCTTTAAACTCATGGCTGGTATTAGATGTACTATCACCTGGTAACCAAAGAGACACTTGTTCAGACAAGGTTATGGGAAAGACAGTGCTTCACTATACTGCCCATTTTTTTACTACACTTTTTTGATAGTTAAGCTGCACCTAAGAAGTACAAGCACTGGTGATGAGGAGGATCTGGCAGTCAGTAACACTGGGTATTTGAACTGACAGAATTGCTTTTGATGCGGAGAGAATTAAAATATTTAAAATAAGCATCTGTTCCAGAAATATTTTACAGTGCTTAGCCTTCTTTTTTCATTTAAACCTAAGCTTCCTACTTACACTATGAGAATGTTCTTCTGCCAACTAAGCGCATCTGATTATTTGGATTAATTTGGGGATTTAATACCAACTAACTTTATGCTGAGCTTATCCGCTCTTCATAAATCAAGGCCCATGTAAGTTGATTTCAAGGCTGATTATTTTTGGAACATTTTATGGTATAAATTATTCATTACATAGATCTATTGTACCTGTTTGCCAGAAAAAAAGAGGCTGTGCCAACTCATTTTTTTAAATATGATATCTGGGGAGCAAATATTACAACACAGTTAGAAAGATTTCAGCCTAATGATAATTACTGCAAAAAAAATATATTTTTTTACTACCTTTATAGTGAAATTAATTTCTGTGCCAAGATTTGACATTACTGAAGTTTTTAAAACAGGGCATAAGTAGTGTAAGGACTTGTGTTAAATCTTCACACAGCCTTACAGATTTGGATAATATTCTTTTGTTCAATTTTAAGGAAAACATTCCACAGCCAATGTTTGACTGCTCCTCAGAAACTCAGAGTGACAATGATGATTTCAAAATAACCACATATTTTCCAGTTGCTATACAAATATATTTTGTGTCATGTCACACAAGAAACTAAAGTCCTAATCTGATTTATGTAGTTTAATCCAACTCTTCTCAACCACCTTAAAAATTCATAAATACCCACACAAAATGTTGAACTCTATCATTCTTGATGACCATATAATAGACTGTAATATCCACACATAGTAAAAGTGAAGATACATTCTACCTTTACAAATGCAGTCAGTGAATCACACTATGCAATTTGTTATTCTGTAGACCACCTTGAAACACTCTTCTGTCAGAAAAATCTTGCATAAAAATTGAACTTTCTTCTATTACATTATGTTCTGCTTGTATCAGCAGGCAGATTTATTAGCAGTGTTCTTTAATTATTTTTCAGCTGCAATGCTGTTTGCCATGGTGACAGCACATTGTGCGTCGGTTCTTCCAAAGGAGGTGCTCTGATGCAACAGTCTCTCTGACATAACTGAATTCGGGTACAAGAACTGCAGTCACCCTTTGTTAGGACATGCAACCAAAACTTTCAATTAAAACAAAAGACCTTTAAGGTTAATAAGATTTTTTGTTTATTTTTTAAAATACGTATTTTAAATGGAACTAGTTAAAATCACATTGTATTAAGCGATACGTACAAAAGCACTACAAAAAATATTTAGGACATGATGACGCATGCATATGTACTACCAATGTGCCAACCTCATATATTCCAATATGGTTTTCTTGCCTATATAACATGTTAACGATACTGGTTATATTGCAAATGTGTTGTTCTGAATGTTTAGTTAATGCCTAGATTGTCTGTCCATGCAACGCTGATTCAATTGTTTTCTGTGGATACTCAAGAAAGGAGAAACCCTCCTAAACTAAAACCCATGCTGATCTGAAGTAATTGTCTTGGCTCCTTCCTATAGTCAGTTGACATGGAAAGGCAGCTCCAGAGAGCAATTCAAACAAAGCTAAGGAAAATGTCTAAAATAAGGGAGTAATATCGTCATTTTGCAAAACAGAAGCCAAGATAGAGAGTGAGAATACAAATTTCTATTTAATTAGTTACTCAAGTTGCAATAGTCTATCCACACCATTATGGATACTTGGTACTTTCAAAACATAGCTTACATTGTCACCCACTGCAACTCTCAGAAATCAGCTTTTTTGTATGTTGGGACAAGGAATCCAAGCTGGGCTACAGCAACCAAGGACAAAAAATGACTAAACTTTTGAAAATGTTCATTTGTCTAGCACTCATAGGAGCTCTGGGGTGAGACAGAAGTAAAATTTGATTTTCTGGTCACAGCTCAACTAATTCACATGTAAGGTCAAGCTTCCTTTTTTTTTTCTGTTTCTGAAATCATCGCTTCAGTTTTCATGTACTGCAAAATCTGAATTTACTATATTCTTTTAATACTCAACTCAAATTTATCTATTTCAGTGAGCCTGGACAGCTAAAGTCAGAGAAGGCAGGGGTCCTACAGAAAAAAAAACAAAAACTGCGTGAAGTGATTAAAGGCTGTAAACCCACATACAGTCACAAAAAAAGGACTGAAAGCACCACATGCCACCTTAACTTGGATATTTCCAAAATTTTTAGAGCTTACATAAAGGTATTTTTGATTCTCTGTTTATTTTTTAACACAGCTGCATGAAATCACCCATGTAAAAAAATGCTGTCCGAGTTTGAGAAAAAGGAATAACAAAATTAATTAAATTCAATAAATCATAATGAGATTATCACCTGCATTATTTGTGAGTAGAAAAGAAACTTCAATATCGGCATTCTTAAGCATCAACTTTATTTTTTACTAGAATAAAATTCCACAGGCTACAGGATTTAAATTGAATTGCTCAATTTTTTATTTTTATCTGAGCAGATTAAGATATTTTAAATTAAATGTACATTTAAAAACTATTTTAAATTAAAAAATACTATTTCCAACATTATATTCAATACTTTAATATTACAGTGTCCAATTAATTTGCTTACTCACTATGTGAAAGCGAGATATACCAAAATAAATTGCTTATTCATGAAGTAAAATAATCCATGATTGATTTCCAACACAGAAGGTGTATAAAAAATACTGTTTGCCAGGGTTGGTGTGTCATGTATTTTCAGTTCCAGAAAATATTTCCTGAGGGGCTTAGATGAGAATTCTATGTGTACATCCTGACAATTTATTTCCACCGAAAAAATGCAATATAGTAAAAAGATGAAATAAAAGCAAACTAAACAGAAGTCTAGAGGCAAGGCAGCTGATCTTGCAGCAGTCAAATAATGACCTGACATACACACTCTGCAGCATGTTGCAAAATAGATTGTGAACAAAGATGAGTAGATAGCAACCTAACTAGCAGTCATTGTAACCACCATGATATATGTTTAAATTCTTTGCTGCTTGGGCCTTTTGCAATTTTTTTTTAACCAGAGGAGATACTTTTAAACAGTACTTTTTAAATGAAAGGCAACATAAAGGAGTCCGCATGTAATCATATGGTGACCTTATAATGAGACACTTATGGCACATAATGAACAAATGGTGAGGCTACACTTATTTCTACTGAATATTTTCACATAATGCTATTGAATGATTTGGCTTCTACTTTATTTATTTCATTTTTATTAAATCCATTCTGAATATCACTATTTGAAACAATTTGCAAATTTATGATTTAGTGCTGTCTGGCCGTCCTGAAAACGCCAGGTAATCCTTTGGCAGGGTAGATGGGTAATGTTATAGGAATGGAGAGCTTACAGGTTTACCCCAGCTTTCATGCGATGTAACAAAATCTACAATGTTTTTGAGATGAGAAAGCTTGTCAGACCTTAGTAGTGAGCATCACCCATTCCATAAAAGTGACAGCGAGTATTACCAGCAGAGAAGCTGTTGCCCTCATGCCCTACAGCAAAGTCACTGTCTGTCTATTATCTGACAGGCAGGGTAATATGGGAATATGTTACACTGGTGGAAAACTGACACAACTGGAAGAGAGTCCTGTGACTATATGAGCAAAATGGAAGCAGCACGTCCCACACTTGTGATAGAGAACAATTTTAAGCAAGTGTGTATTACAGCTAAATTACATCCCTTGTACTGCTGACACCCAGAAGTATTTAGCAAAATCTGAAAATAAAATCACATTCTTCGTTGTCAGCAGCATGCAACTCTTCCTGAACATCTAAAGCTGAAATTCATAATTAAAATTAAAACTGAACTATTATATGCTACACACTATGATCTGTCTTGTTACTGAAACAATGTAATTTACCTACTGGTTGTTTTCAAGGCCCAATTCTGCTACAGAAGATATTGCTGAGGAATTTTTAAAATTAATACTATAGCAGTGATTTAAATTGGGTCAAAACAGATGAATCAAGTTGAGGGAACAAAAGCTAAACAATAGTCTCTGTAGCCAAAGCTGGAAATTCAGTCCCCTTTTTGCTGCTATAACCCATACACAAAACTTCCCTGTCACACACGAAGAATCAGATTTAGTAAGTGATTGAGAGATTGAAATTGCTGGTAGCTCAGGCTTGCAATTCACCCACAGGTGAAGCAGAGTGCAGCAAATAACGCAACTTTCTCTACAGTTTTCCTCTTCTGAGCTCTAAGTACACATTTGAGAGATCATCCCCTCTAGTGAGGGGTAGAAAAAAGACCATCATATCAGCTCCTCCTGGTTGTGAAAAGCTGTGCAAAATGATGTGTAGATAATACACAATTCTAAATCCATTCAGAATATTGAATTTGAAAATTGTTAACTACATTAAAAAAACTAATCTTTTAATTAATATGTTTGTATTAAGGAAGGTCTGTAAGGAGTTTAACTCAACACCATGTTGTTTGGATAGTATAGAACAAAAAGAAGCTACATAAAAAAACACTTAGGCATAGAGTGAAATACAGATTTTTCAGAGAAGTTTCTCTGCACAGCTCTGTGGAAAAGCTTTGGGAAAGTGACAAACCAAAACCACAAGGAGTCCCCATAAGGCCATTTTTCAGTATCTTTCATATTCTTTACATTTTCACTCATATACAATTCAAATTGCCTGTGCTTTAAAGTACAAAGACTTTATTTAAATCTACTCCTTAAAAATCTCTATGAATGAAAAAGAAAATTAGACACAGTAACAATATTTTTTTTAATTTGTAGTAATCACTAAGATAACACAATATATTTCATCATTCTAATGATAAACTTTGTTTACTCTTCATAACATTGTATTTTTCAACACACACCTTAAAACTAACAAACGTCTTGCGCTAAGTGAAGTAAATCATACTTCATTTACATGATAAAGCATTTTTTAAATTTCACCTGGTACATAGTTTGCTAATCTCATGGAAAACACATTTAGAAATTACAAACCTTGAGCTTTTTTTTACTCATAAGAAGCTAGGAGAACAAAAGACGGAAGATATTTACTATTATCAAGAACCCCTTTTAGTTTAAGTAGGTGACAGAAATTCAATAACCATTTTAATTCACTCTTGGAATGTCCATTGCAAGTAAGCGGTATTCAGGAATGATTGCTTGATGTCCAAACTGTAGTGGACAGCTAATTTCCGATGTCTGTCTTCATATCTCCTTACAGAGGAACAATTTGATTAACCCCTCATGGTGAAACTGAATACCATTTTTTATCAGTTGGAAAGGGACACTAGCAAGCCAAAATGTTAGACCCCTCTCTGAAAATTTTTCATCTTCCTTTTTTAAGACTAACATCATGAAAGAGTTTAAATATCCAAGTATGCTAACAGGTAACTTATGACAACATTTCTGCATTAACTCTGTCCCTGTGTATCCACATGCTGAATCACTTCCTTATTAGTTAAAAAAATTCTGCAAAATACGAAGTGGCAAGATAGCCTGTAAAACTTTAAAGACTTAGAATGCTCTGTCATTTTAACATTGAGGTATCAGATGCATTTACAAATCCAGTTTTGAAAATCAACTGGAAAGGGATTCTTCAGAGATAACGGTGATGATAGAAAAGAATACCAGTACTACAGAAGCTTCTGTGCAGACAAAACAATGACTCAAAATCTTTATTATTTGTAACATCAGTACTACAGAAGCATACTATTACGATCAGTATTATTAAAGAGCTAATCCATGTCAAAATTTAGTGCTGGTTTTAAAATGTTTTATTTGATCAAGGCATACCAATCAACATAAACTATTAACAAACTTCGAACTATTTTCCATTGAAAAAAACAGACTTAGTAGTTCAAAAAAATCTTCAATTCTTTAGAAAAATGTGCATTTTCTCTCTCTGTCCTTTGAGATGTGTATTCTGTACTACTCTTTAAATACTTCCACTTGTCAATAATGTTACCAACCCTGATAAGAGTATTAATACTCACTACTTTCTCAGACAGAACATGATGTGAAAAGAAAGCATTTAACCAGGAGAATAAAATTCTCTTTATTGACCAAGAATATTTCCATTTTGCATACATTCTGGTTTTTGCGTGTTTTACAGAGAATCTGAAATCATAATTTTATGACCTTCTACTATTTTTCACAGCAGACTTATGTATAGCATTTCAACAAAAACTTCAGACGCTAAGACTGCTAAAACCGTAACATTTCAATTATTTCACAGGACGAATTAACTTACTTTGGAGGAAGTAGAGTCACATTCCTGACAAATCCATCCATAGCCAGTCTGTTTAGGAGACTTTTTCAAGGGAGGGTCTAGACAGCCAAAATGGTAGCAAAGCCTGCATTCATCACACCTGTAACAGAAAAAAAAAATAATTACACACACACATATATATATATAAATGGTACTTCTATTCCATTTTAGATTCAGCTTCCCTGTGGTTCTCAGCACAAGATTTCTTGATCCATTATCCTGATACAGAAAATCCATTTTCTATACAGGGTATTTTCAAACACAATTGCTTCAGGAAGATTTTGCGTAATGTGTAATATTCTGATGTAGACAGTCAGACATCAACTTTGTCATCATATAAATATTATATAAATGACATTACTTCAGAAATTTGCAAATTAAAGAAAAAAACAGATACTTCAGTGCCATTCGCTGTAATTTTTTTCATATTTGTGATTTTTTTAGACCATGACAATAATGATTTCTCATAGTTTTAAGACACTATTTTACACATATACTTGTTCAAGGAAAACATTGTGAAATGTTTTCTCACATATTCAACAACTCAAGTATAATTTGTAGCTATGAATTTTATTTTCTACACCAGGACTATGTAATTGATAAATAAATGCACATATTTTTCTGATTTGCTTTGAATTTTTTTGAAAGGGGCATTAACTTAAAAAGATTTCACTGTGATTTCACTTACAAAACTGCACTATGTAGACACAACCACTTTATGTTATTTAGAGTTTTGCTTTACTCATGGTCCACATAGAAAGCTTGAAACATACACCACAGCTATTGTTCACCCATTCCTAATGTACCAGCATTGAAGAAATGCTACAATACAACAAGTGTTTCACAGAAGAATTTTAAAATTAGTACAACAATATGCTCAAAATGAGAAAAAGATTTTAAAAGCAAATAGAGATTTTCATATATCCTGCTGAACTTTATTTTATTTGCATAATCCCCTGTATTCTTTTGTGTGAAAAAGAAAGCTTTTTTGCAAATTGACTTTGCAATATTCTCTTCATAATAAGCCTTTAAACTGTGAAATAAAGCCAATATACAGAAATGTTTTAAAAAAATAAATTCTAAGAAATACCCTACACTTTCTTTTTCTGCTTCCCTGGTCACTCATCGTCTTCTCTACAAACATTAAAAAAAATAAATTGAAATCCCCCAGAATTGATATAATAGCATTGCACAGGCATCACCAGATCAGAGGGATCTAACTTATCAACAGAACACAGAGCACATCAAAAAGAGGATTCAACTAACACAACAGACTACTGTATAAACAGAGGAAAATGTTCATGTGACTATTCTCCAAGGATTAGTCTCCAAATTAAAAGAAGCAACCATTTTCTGATGACGATTGTTTAACCTAAGTACATAATTTTGCCCTTGTTGCTAAGGATGTGCTTGCTAGGGAAGCCACTTGTTTTTAGCAGTTATATGTAAGACATGATCACTGGTAAGGGTATTGCATGTACTATCCTCTGCTAAGCAGAAATTAAAAGCTAAAATCTACCTATCAACAGTATGCAACACTGGACTGAGATGGTTTTTGGTATTTTCAAAAAATGAGACATACTGTATTACAATCTATATCCTTGGGATTGTTTAGTAATAACTCAATCTAATTCCAGGACATGGGAAACAGCTTAAAAAGGAAATTATTCAAGGTTATTCAAGACAAAAGAGTTCTAATGTAGAAATATATTACTTACAATTGGGAATATATGCAGTTTTTTTCTTGTGAAAGGCATATTAAAATAATAAAAAGGTTGAGAGTGGGAGATGAGATAGGTTACCCTTCTACATCCCAACAGTGTATGTGACCTTCAGTAAAAGATTAAGCCTCCTTTGAGCCTTAATGTTCTCATCTGTAAAGGAATATATTTTTACTAACCCATTTCTGTATCTAGAATCTTCTTCATGTAAGTGCTTACATTTGAGCAGTGCCTATCAGATCTCCATACTTGTAAACTGTTTGTGATCCTCTAAGCAGCACAAAATAAAGCATCACACTATTTCTGACTAATTTAGTGCATATTCAGAGCTTAATCCTAAAATATACATCTGACTTCAAACAGTATTAATTTAGATTTTTTCTGAAATGACTGCCTATAAACAGAAGTATTTTTGCATTCAAAAGAAAACGTTTTTCCTTTAAAATTACACTTTGCCATATTTTACATCTTTTCCATTTTGTACTTAGAATGTGGTACTTCCTGACACCTCCTTCAGCCAGTACACTTGGGGAGTTAGCAAGGTTGGGCTGAAATAACCAGAACATTATGAAATTAAATACAGATCTGGAAGAGCCATTCTAAACCTGAATGTTTTTAATATTTATTGTCATTAATTTTTATCACTTCAAAGCTGTTTAGTTTGGCAGCAGAAAAAATTGCGTTTTCCTAGAATGAGTTTAAACTATCTATATGGAAGTTTTCAGATACTAATTGCTTCTGTCTGCATCTGCACAGCTGAGAAATTTTTTTGCAAAAAAAAAAAAAGCATATTTTCCTGTATCAAGACTAAAAAGCTGTCCAATGATAAAAATGAGACTATACCAAATATTTGGATATATTTGGATATATACCTTTATACTGCTTTTTACTGGAAAACAAATTCTCTATTGTGAAACACAATGCTACTGATTCTGAAGTTCCCTGAGCATGATGCTGGTAAAATGGATGAATACATGCTGAACCTTGGTTGAAGATAATGCTCTAGCTGTCTGGCAACTCGCTTGTCTGCTGAGTGAAGCTTACACACATCACAGTACAGAAAACAAAACTGGTATTCTTAATTCCCAGTTCCGTAAGAAAACCTTATACCTAGGTTAAAATGGCACTCGTAAAAATCAGATTAAACCCTGAAGTTTGTAATATTAGTTGTGTTCTTTTTTCTAGCTACAAAAAATGATAGAAAATCCACTGTCAGATTCAGAAAATAAGAAAGCGAGACAAAATGAGGAGTACTTTCAAATTAATTAGAGAATGAAATCATTGGGTCACAGAAGGTATCATGCTGACAGTCTCGCAGCCTTTCAGTAAATGCACTCACAGATCAATCACAATATGGACATTTACAGAGCAAAGGAGCCACACGGTGCTGTCATTTACAAATATCATCCACTTCCATCCTGACAATGGCTTAATAGTACAATTTAAAAGTACTGGGCTGGGGGCGAGGGGGAAGGGAAAGAAACAGCTTCTTCCAATTTAAACATTCAGTTAAAATTTTTACCCTTGTGGATTCAAGGTCACAATTTCAAAACAGCCCTTAAACTAGCAAATTTTATCTTGCCATTATTTATGGATAACTTTTTTTGTGGTTGAGTACATGATTTACCAATGCAATTAATGTCCTGGCTAGCAGCTGTACTAAAAACTTCGTGAAAATAAAAAGAGCTCCATACAATGACAAGCTAACCTAACCTCCTAAAATTAACTCTAACTGAGAAGTAATTGCTTACTATCAATGTTTTAACAAGCCTGAAATTACTTTATGCATCAAAATTAGAAATCACTGTGTTCCTTACTGCAGCAATTAATGAAGACAGATATAAGCCCACTATATACCAAGAAAATGGGGTGTGAAGAAGGTGAATTCTGAAGGAGTTAGGCTAATAAATTAAAAAATTCTAAAACATTTTTCTGTTATGAAAGTATAGAATGCAGGTCAGCTAGATCTTCAATGCAAAAAAACAAGCACTTGATTAAGGCATTTCCATACCTGAAATATGTCTGCTTTGTTCTTTAATAAAGTGATCTCTATCTTTTCATGCCCTTGGATTGTTTTTATTAGTTTTTTAGCAGTACAGCTGGCTGTGCTCAAGCCCAACATAACTCTGCATTTTCCAGTTCATAATTAACTCATTATGCTCTAATCAATAGTGTAGATACTGATTTTACAATGCAAATGAGATAAATGAGATAATGGCTGGGGTCAATCTCATTTTATTTACAAAGCCCAGCACACACATTCAATTTCATTACATTTCATCTACCTGCACAGGAGGAAGTCTTATCAGTTGGCCTGCAGAAGTCTTCCTGGGAGCACTGGGGAAAAGACCTATGCTTTTACAGAGGAACAGTGAATGCAAAACCTGCCCATCACTGGCACATTTGTAAGTCACTGGTTAATATCATCAAAAACCACAAAGAGCTGATTCAGCCAGAGTGAAGAAACCTATTTTGCATTCACAAGACAACATCACCCATCTATAGCTGTAAAAGTAATTACCTACATGTCCCTGAAACACAACATTAATAAGCTAATCTTTAAATACAAACTTCCAAATATGCTTCAGAGACTACAGAAAATCTCACTTACGTACAGATCAGTGCACACTGTCTGTCTGCAGTGTCATGCCAAAAGGTAGCGTGCTGAAAAAATACAAAATAACAAAATATATATACTACTCCCTATTAATCACAACAGCTTAGAAAGATTTATTTTCATGGAAAAAAAAAACAACCAAAACCATAAAACTTTTCTACATATTGATATAAAAGTAGAGAACTTGTCATATAAGCCTTATTCTGGCAAATTTAGAATTAATTACAACAAAATTGGAAGTAATTTAATCCAGAATTTTTAAACTCCCAGAGACCTGCAGTGGGATGGGTGTGCATTCAGTCACCCATTAGCTGATGGGATGCAACATGTGGGCTATTCCGGCACCTGTGTGGATTTAAGTATTGATACACATCTCTCTGTTGGCTTGTTCTGGACCTCATTTCTGGCTCTTACCATCTGAGGAATAGAAGTTTCTTCTCAGGCACTGATCCCCTTTAATCTCTTAGTGTCCAAGTGCTGGGCCCCTTTGAAACTTTTAACAGCTGAAGATATGTGCACGAGTTAATTTTAAATTGCAGCACATTCTTGGGTTCAAACGAACAACTTAGAACTGTGAACTTAAAATGAGCTATGGCAGTTTATAGCACTGTCCTAAGTTTGTTTCTTGGTAGTGACTGTATGGTAGATGGAATGGAAAACAGCCTGTAGGTATTCCTCAAAAAAAAAACAAAGCAAGCTGATGTAGCTGAAGTGATGTCAAACCACAGAACCAAGATGACTGAATCTGGATGGGAGCAGATGAGTGCTCCTGTGATACCTTAACTGCTACCAGACAACAGAAGTGATAAATTCTGGATAACAGGAATCAATACTAATACGATGGGTTAGAACATGTAATGTCAAAGAAGGTGCTTTCCTGTGCCTTTATTTAAAGAATAAAATTAAAGACGTAACAGTGAAATAATGGCACAATCATGTATTTACTGCACTGTTACTAATGCAGTCCAAAAAGTACATTTATTTTACTTACTGAGGAAGGAGCCCAAAGCAACAGTATTTTACCATTATGGCATATGTGGAAAACATTCTTCTTATTAGCTTTCTCTTCTGACATCTCTTGAAACCATGTGAAGGTAATTGAAGAAAAGTTTTAGTATCTTACCCTGCCATTCTACACCAAAACTCTTCAATTCAGCCTCATGTATTCCAACAGATATTGCTTTCATTGTGCTGTGATAAGTCATAGTGCAAGCACAAAACAAAAGTGATGCAGAGGTCTAGATCCTAAGCAACTCTTCTGGTTTTAGGCAGAACATCATCAAAAGAGAAAAACATATTAAGGATCAAATGAAACAAGCTATTTTTCCTCTCCATGATTTCTACACTTTTTCTGTAAGTGCCACAACAATTAAAAGTGGTCAAGTCATGTTGCAGTTTCTGTTTCACAGTTTTCAGAAGCTATTAGCACCAGGATAATTTAAAAACCTCACATAGGCCAGGCCAAGCTTTACGAGACTTCACCATTAGCAGTGTGCCAGATTCCAGTACTGAAATTCTTAGGTGGCTTCACATGCATACAATACTGAATACAAACCAGGACATATCCCAATTATATAGCCTCTTCAAACAGAGGTACTGGTTATCCTGAAAGGCTGTCTATCTCTAATGACACTCAAAATTTAACCACATGTAACTCTAAGAAACTTAATCTAATTTCAAAGTTACATCTAACTTTGCATTAAGTCCTCCTTTGAGTTGGTGGCTGGACAAATGTTTGCCAGAGGCTCCTTTCAATCTGAATTTTTCTGGATTATAATATTTTTATAATTTTCATTTAAGCAAATTAAATACACTTCCTGGGAAGCACAATCCTTATGATATTACACGAATTCCACATTCACATTCCTATTACACTAGGTACAATGCAAGCATACAAAAGGAAGTCCCTGACTTTCACAGTTTGCAGTGTTGGATGAGACAATAACTATTATTCTCTTCTGTTATGCCAGGGAGAGGGGCGTGGCTACTGCTGAAAGGTGAGAGAATATAAGAGAGGCAGGATGATTATTACATTCTGGTTTTTGTATCTACCTGCTACTGATAAAGACAATGTATGGGCAAGACAGGTACGTGGCCTGACAGAGCAGGATGTGCTTATTATCTTCCCTGAACAGTGGCTTCATGATAAAGTACTTACATAATTTTGGATGTGGAAAAATGGATACTCTCTAACTTACTCAAATTTCTGTCCAAACTCAAGGGCATTAATAAAACAACTATTTTTTCTCTTTAGTGTACAACAGCCCTGTAGGAAACCCTTCATACATTCAGAGGATCTATGCTACACTTTCCAGTCTCTGCTACATGAACTAAGTTTTTTTTTTTAAAAAAACCCTGTATTTAGCACTAGTTATATTACAGAACAGCATGAATTTCTATGGCTTTGACCTCTATGAAGTTCTATTTCAAAGCAAAAAAGATAAACTAAACATTCTACTTGTGAATTCAAAAGAAAAAAAAAAAAACACAACATTTTTACTCCCCCAGATACTTGTGATCACGTAACCGAAACATCAAATACTTCATTTTAACAAAACTGACAAATAGTGTTCATTATGCTACAAATGAGCAAAAGAAGATAAGCGTTAACCTAGCAGACATTTGTTTAGCTAAGTTTATTATGTAAGCCCAAAACCTGCTACTTTTCCTACTTGATTTAATTCACACTTTTTATTACTAAAACAATCAACCAACTGCCCCAAATCGAAAAACCTAACACTGTTCATTTATGGGCAAGGAAGAATCTGAATTGGCTATCATTATGTGACGTTCCTCTGTAACCCACATTATTTCTGAATGGTCCACTAATCATGTTTCATGAAATTTAGTTTGCATGTACATAATTAATTATAAGAATGCTATAAATAAACTTTATTTACTATACCTGTATGTGAACAGCTTCCTTCAAGCAAGAACTGCTCACTTCTCTCTCATTGTATTTCAAAACAATAAAACACATGGCATTAACAAATTATTTTGCAAAATTCATTAGAAGCACACATGTACAGGGGAATATATTGAAGTAAACACTATGTCAAATGTATTTGCTTTGTTAATATACAGCTACTGTATATAACTTATATTTACAGTATGTTAAAATTTAAATTAAGTATTTCTGTGAAGACAATGCCTACAAGGTCTGTATTAAGGTAATGCTACACAAAGTACAGCCCCCCAAAAAAGTCCAAAATATTTTCTTTCTTTGGAAAACCAGGAAATTCTGAAAGAACCAGGATAACACCCTTGACAAACTGAAGAGTAAAAAAATTTTAAAAAGCTTTTAGCAAACACTGCATAAGCTTTCCTGAAGTACATTCTAGTTGTAATACATGAGTGTATCTATAGTGCTATTCTCAGGTATTCAGACTAGTAGCTGCTAGTGTATTGTTGAATAGTGTATTGTTCGTGAATTAGTAGAGAATCCATTACAGTTTTGGAGATGACCGTTAAACTTCTTCCAAAAGGTGAAATATTGCATGCTAACATCTGGCTTTCCAGAAGAAGAGAGTCAAGTGACATCACGATTCACATGAACGAGAGAGAGACTGAAAACTAAATAAATGTCAAAAGAAAGTGTCAAGAAAGGAACAAAATCCTATAAATAATCTGTGCTGGGAGACAAACATATAAAATAAGAGCAGGAAATCACTTTAGGATACCAAACATGTCCAAGGGAGTGTCAACAATGCTCAAAGTTTCTACCACATAGTAGCAGTTTGCCCTTAAAATCCCCCACTAGCAGAAATTACTCAGCTTCCCTAACGTACTTCGCTAGTGCAATTATTCTCAGTGTTAGAAAATACATTTCTGTTGCCTAACCCAAATCATCTTGGTACAATTTAACCGACTTCTTGTCTGACCAGATTTGAATGACAACTTTTTATTTCCCTCTTTACAGCAACTTCTTTCTTCATTATCTATTTATTCAGGCTCTTTGAAGACAGATTCCCCTGTCTTCTCTATATTAAAGCAATACAACTATTTTAAGCTTTTTTACTCATTTATGTCTCCTGTAGTCTTCCTATCATTTAATTCAGTTTGTTTTGGATTTTATGTTTCTTGCCAAAGTGGACAGAATATGCAAGCTGAGGCTTTTTCAAGACCTCTCTTTGTACATCTCAGGTATGATCAGTTTAATTCAAGACCAGTTTGTGATCCAGAGTCCCCCACACCTTCCTTTTTGAAGACACATACTTAACTAGTTACTCTTTGTACCATCATAATGCACAAAAGAGTGATTTGCTTTTTCCTTTACCACACTGCATGCTTTTTCTGGCTGTTTTCTTAAAATTCCATTTTTAATTCTAAGCTTGTAATGCCTTACATCATACCGACATCAACTGTAAATGTAACCAAACTCTTTATTCCAGCACATAACACACTAAAGCAAAAATTAACAAAAACATAGTAATACTGAATCCAGGATGGCCCTGAGTGGAACCCAGTGAGTGGAATATCATTTGACAGTGAGACCATGGTAACTAGTCTGGTTTTCTATACAGCTACATATTTTATTGTAGCCTAATTAACAGAAAAATTCTCTGGCTTATTTAGCAAATGTCACACTCAGAAGTATTTTAAGAGTCTTACTAAGGCCAAGATACACTGCATTTATCATTCTCTCTTACTCACAATACAAACACTGTGTCAGTTTAATAACTGATCATAAATCACAGGAAACATTACTTTCTTTTTTTTCCCCTCAGTATCATGTACAGGTAAAAATTTCTTTTCTCCCCCTTGCTAGCACAGCCTTTGGATGTAACATTTTACTGTACTTCAAAATTCTGGATAAGTGGTCACTAAACTTAGCCTTTTCTTCCTGAAATGGCTTCACTGATTCCTAATGATCAAATTCCTGCATTAATACCTATTTCCTAGTGCATTTTTTTTTTTACTTTAAAGGTGTCTTTGTGTGCTTCACCAATACGGAATGATAAGCATTCCTGATAGTTCGCACAAAAATTGGAACTCTTGTTATCATCCCACCCCCTTTTTAAAACAAAACGACGTGTTAGACATCAGGTTAATTTTATTTAATATAATATCCAAACATTAAATGCCCTGGTAAGATATGACTTGTAGATAAGTATACACAAATTTGTATATTTCTCCTATTACTTATTACAGCATTTAATTTCTTTCTTAAGTTTAAAAAATATTTTCAAATGAAAATGTGTCTTCATGACAAAAAACACTGTATCTCAAGAAATTCAAAGACTGTATGTCATAAAGTTACAAGTGTGATTGCATTTGAGCAGAATTTCTCCAAGCAAGTTCAAGATGAAAACAATGAAGATGCCAACACACTGCTACTGTAGATTTAAGAATTGGACCAGTACCATTTGTAGATCAAAATACTATGTCTGCATCTACCAGGATATATATGGACGAAGACGAAGATCTCAGCTGGCAGGCTGTGTGATCAGTTCTTCATTCCTTTCCCAACTTATGTAACATTTTCATATTTGTATTATGACAAGATAAGCTTGTTCTGAACACTGCCAAAGAAGTAAGCCAAATAAAATGTCTGCATATACTCAAATTTTTTTCTTAAAACTTTTTCAGAAAGCAACATAGCTATAGCTCTGTTCACTCGAGTGTCTGAAGTCAGAAATAATTATTTCATACTGATAAGCAGAAAATCAGTTTTTCTGTGGTTAATCTATTCCTTCAGAATAGGAAGTCTCAAGTGTTTTACAGGTCTCATTATCACTGAACATTTTTTTTTACTTTTAGGAAACAAAACTTTTTACAGTAAGGTCTATGTACAACACGGTGTTCTATATAGAAATCTTCCTTTAAACTGCATATAAGTAGAGTGGCAGGTGGATGGCAAACCATTGCTTGTTTCATTCAGTATCACCATAAAGGAATGCACAATATTTAAGTCCCACAGGCTTCTGTCACTCTTCAGTGAATCCAAGTATTGTATAACATAATTTGCCGAGGAAGCACAGGGGAAAAAGACATAACTTAATAGGACAATTCTGACAAGACATTTATCCGGGATTTTTCAACAATGCACATAAGAAATGTTCCTGATTAGTGCAAAAAAAATGCAGGCAAATTAACTACCTTGTCAGTCCAAATAACAAACCAATCAATTACATTCTATCCAAGCAAACTCAACTTTTTGTCATAATAAGCTCATAGTAGAGACAAGGTAGCTGTCCTTCTTTACTTTAGGTACTCTATTGAGAGCTTTATCCACATTTAAAAATCATAATATAAAAGAGGGTTCCAGGATTGCCTCCGAGGATGAGTTGTGGCAGAGTTGTGTCTCATGAAGGGTATCTATACAGTAAAGTGATAAGAAAAAAATATTAACATTGAAAGATCATAGAAGCTCTGATCTGTCTTATGAAACATTTTAACATCACACTAAATGCAAGCAATGTGTATGCTCTCATCCAAATAAAGTAAGACACTCAAACCAAACTTCCAAGGGTCTCGAAGTGTCAAAATATTACATGAAGTATAGCATCCTTTAAATTTTTTTCTCAATAGAGCTCAAAAAACTAAGGCAGTCCACCATAAGACAGAGAAAATTATTTTCTTTTTTAAAAAAAACAAACCATAAAAGCAACAATGTAATACAAGCAGGTTTGATTGTGAAGCTAGTATTTTCCTCAGATTTGAAACCCACACAAATGCAGCTATGAGACTGACTACATGACAAGCACAAACAACATGGGTACTGGCGTTACAATTCTAAAAAATGCTTGGTTTACAGAACAGCATTTGAAAGAAAATAAGTCTTAGGATTTAAGAAGCATTAAGCAAGGGTTGGTTTCTTTACTAATGCAATTTATTAATTAAGTACATAGGAAGCTTTAGTCACTTCTGAAACAATGTCTTTGAGGCAACAATTTGAAAGCTTTCACAGCTTTTTTCCTACTTGCACCTCCCGTCCTTTGACTCTCTCATGACACATACCTTACAAGGATGTCTTTATTTTTTTTAAATAAATAGAATTTTAGAGCACTCATTGTCTACATTTAAACTCTTTAAAACTCCTTGCAATACAGCAAACTAATGTGACTGATAGCATTAAAAAATTTTATGCAGAAAAAAAATCCATGTTGTTTTTAAGCTGTGCTGGCATATGAAATACACATATCTTTTTGAAGAAACACCTACCATAAAGTATCCACTACATTTATTTTGTTTTCTACTCTGAAATTTAAAGTAGAATTGAAAAAAAAGGGGAATGCTAAGCTGCTGTCATAGTTCCATGAAACAATAACACTCTGAAGAACAGCAGCTATAGTGTTGCCACATGTTCCAAAACCGGTTCTTTGAAAACTGCTTTTGAGTATAAGGATTTTGAGTGTAAGAATCAGGACAGCAAAGGAAGTAATAAATGTAAATCCATTTCACTTCTCACTTCATCTCTTAATTGGGACATGACCAGATTTTTAAATCAATTGCAATATTGAATTGCAATACTACAGTCCAATTTTGTACTTTTTAAGAAAACTGAAGAAAAACTGAGCAGTAAAACATCTAACAGTCATCTTGCTACAAACCCCTCTTAGCTAGTGCAACTGGTTTTGTTCTGATCACCTCAAAGCAAGTGAGGTTGACACGGGTGCACATTCAAATGCAGAAACATGAAGGGTTGCATCAGCACACAGTTCAGGGTAAGCTCAAGGTCTCTGTGCCAATTCTATCCTCTCAGCAACACTTAGAGTAGCTGCAACTGCTCCACTGGAGTCAGGTCATCAGAATGTGATAAGCTACGCACTATCTGGGATAGCAAGGCAATCCATACTTCTTATACAAGGTTTTATTTCTGCTTCTCAAAATGTCTATGTGTATGTCTCACATACACACACATACATATATGTACTCATATATGCATATGTACTTATATATAAATATGTCACTCCTATATAAAATTCTATTTATGTAAACATATAGATGAAACAAACTTCATAGATGAACTAATAAAAAAGTGATACTAATTTTAACAAGAAACTCAATTTAATAATAAAATAAAAGTAATAAAAGTCTAAGAAGGCTCATGGAGGAAACGGGCAACTGAAGAGGAAATTCAAGATTCTAATTTTTTGTAGTACTTTAGGTAAAGCTGTAACAACAAAGGCACTGAGTATGAAGCACAAGTTGCCTATACCTGCACTAGTGATTCCTATATTTCCTTTCATTGTATTTTCATTGACAGCACATACAAAGAGATTTTAAAGAATATTATAATGTTTACTGATATCTTAAAGGGAATTTACTTTTTAACTGGCTGAGACAATTTTCCATTTTTTACTGTTTTTAAAATCTGACTTAAAATAATTTACGGTTATCTTCATCCCTCTCACTTCTAGAGTATTATTAGTCATGAAATCACTATTGACTTTATTTAAACCCAGTTCAAACCAGCAAGAGACTGGTAAAAGACAAAGCAATGTAAATGGATAAATACAATAGCTTTTTTAATCTTGTAACCCACAAACTCAGCTGACAGCTGACTACTGATTTTGGAGAGATACTTACTAAGAATTTTTCCCTGGGTGTTTCACATTGATTTATTTTCTCCTGTTCTACTCCCAGCATTTGCTATTCTCCTTCCGCTACACACCATTTCCAAACCCTCCTTTCACACAAATAGCTGCTCCCATTCCTAATAAATGCTTAACAGCCTCCTGGCACTTACTCAAATACAATGAAATGCACTACAGAGGTTTTACACTGAATCGAGGCACCTACACATCCACTCTTAATTTCTACTGACTGCAGTACCCAGAGGGCAAGGAACCATATCTGCAGTAAACACTAAGCCAACTGAAGGTGATAAAATTAATAACCACTTTTAAAATTCAGTGCTTGAGGTACAACCCTTGATCCCAGGAATTAGTGTGTACCCACAACTCCATTAATGAGAGTTACAGAGCTATTTAGTGGGGGGGGAACCAACCACGAAACCCCCAGAACAACAATGAGCAACTTGTCTTCCAGGCACCGCTAACTACTTCAGTTCTTCTCAGCATTGATCGAGTTATAAACATTAATAAATGCTTCCTGAATGGCTACAGATTTGTACTTACCAATATTGATTAGCCTGTAAAAAAGTTATCAGAAGGACCAAACAGCACAGCATTTGAGGTACTACTATTGGAATAGAAAAGCTCTGTTTCATTCTAGTAACTGGCACACTGGAGCATAAATAGTGACATCTAGAGCTGGTCACTGCATAAACATGTTGACTGACAAAAACAATCAAGACTAGCAGTAGTCTTGATTTACAGAATATCCAAGTACTACTATGCCCACTTCAAAACAAGAACACATTTTCAAACTGTTTCAAAACCTAGAAGAAATTACATATGCTATACAAAAGATTAAATATCGGTATCGCATATGCTAAATAGTTTCACTCAGTAATAAAAGTGTCGTTTTCCTTCATTATGCACTGTCTTTGTGAACTCAAGGTTCTGAGAACCCATGAAAAAAAAATTAAGTCAATACACTCGATACTCTACATGAAACCCAGCTTTCTCTTTTAAGAGACTGCATTTACAGACCTTGTCACAACAAGGTCCTTGATGTTATCGAAGCAATTTCAAGATACTTTAATCATTGGCAAAACTCAGTAACCTGACAAGAGAAATTTGGGCCAGGAAGATTTCAGTAACTTGAAAGGAAGGTTATTGACTGAGGTAAATTCATTTGGATTTGACTGAATCCAATTGATCTGGGTTTTGCAATGCATATCTTTCCTTTGCAGCTGTCTCTATCTGATGCAGTGTGCAAGTGCAAGGAATGACTATCCCTTTCCACTTAAAGTGAAACTCTTCCTTCCTCCTGCTATTATTTTGAATGAGCACAAGAAGAGCATTTTCAATTTAAATCTCTTTACTCACTGTGAGATAAAATATACTCAAATGGATGCCAACCCATGAATTCAACCAAATCTTGTGACTGCCAGAATATTCATTATGCGGTTAGAAAAACAAAAACATTGTAGAACATCATCATCATTATTATTATTACTATTATTATTTACTGAAATACTGAATTAGGGCTTGTAAAACACAAGGTCATATGACAGTACAAATCTGATTCTCAATCCCAATTGCACAGTATCATGGAATTTACACTGTAGAAGATTGTACATATTTTCACCTGAGTATTGTGATGCATTAATTCAAAAGACAACAAAAAAAAACCATAATAACTTATGAACTTATGTATGAAATCCTGTCTTCCCGTACAAGTCAGGTTTACAACAGTTTTCAACAGAAGAGGAGTGTACCAGTAGGAACTTCACAACTGAAGTTAAGTTTAAATTGCAGAAACCTTAAAGAAAAAACATTGTGGCATAGATGGAGAATTTAAAAAGCCTTGAGGGGAAATGAGTAGGCCACTGCCCACAGAGCCTGTTTATGTAGTTAGCTGCACTGCTAAACAACAGACATCTTGTTTACATTTCATCAGAATTAAGGGGAACACAGACTGACACTGATAGCACCTCAGACTGACTCGTTTACAAGTACTAGTGTACTCCTTAATAAAGATATTTTTTCCAAAACTCAGAACAAAGTTTTCAACCTGAGATGTTTTGTCTCTTATTCAGGAAGCAATATTTTTTCAGATACTTGGTTAACTTAATATTGAGGAATAATGCAATAATCATTAGATGATAATGAAACTGTATCTGATCAGGATGTGGTGATGTTGCCAGCAATATGTAGTTGGCAAGTCAACTTTTTGAGGAGTACAGAACAGTATTTTGGGAAAGGTCTTGGTTTAATTAATGAGTAACTAAAATATAAATTCTAAATCTTAGGCCTAACTGCTGCCTGAAAAAAGGCATTGCTTCAAAAATTAGTTTTAGTGCAGATTAAAAAAAGAAATGTAGTCTTTTTTAGTACACAACAATTTTACACTTTAAAATATTTTAATATACTAAACTGCTTTTTACTCTCCTATTTAAATGACTACGAGTCAGCTTCCTTAACTACTGGGATGCAGGGCAAACTTATCAATGGAGCATTAGTACAAGTAAGTTAAATGTAACCATGTTATAAAGTCAGTAAGATAAAATATAAATAAAATTTACTTGAAACTGTGAAGCTCAGTAGCTTAATGCACCATCTCCAACATAATGCCTTTACCACATGCTTAGTTTTTCTCAGCTTGTATGCTGTCTTGGTTTTGAAAGCGAACAGATGGGAAGTCTTATTAAATGCATATCTACCCTGACAGCAAAGTTACACATTATGTTCCATTATTTCACCCAACAAGATGGATTTAACATGCAAAAAGTGTCAAAGCAACAAAAGAAAAAAGGAAAGGCAATATAAGCATAGAAATCAAAAAGCTATTTTGTCTACAGAAGTACATACCAGTTTAAGTACAGAATGTTTTCAACTTTAATTATGTGAAAATTTCAAAACAAAATTTTGTATTTCTTAAAACAAATGACAGTAATTTTCAAAATACTTTTGATCCCCTACATAAGTATATATACTATTTGAAAATTAAAACTTCGCCTTACAAGAAAGCCATTTGGTATTTTCTCACGTAGACTGGGATTTGTTTCCCCCTTATTTTGGATTTTATTTCATTAAGGTGGAAGGAAGTGAAAGATAAAATTAGGAAAACATTTTCACTGCAGAACTAAGTTGGCCTTTACTCACTCAGCCTTAATCTTAGGCTACCTGTGTACACACAACATGCTTGACTATCTAAACATGACTAGATGGTTTAAAGACCAAATTGAGCTTTCCTCGGAAAACCTCACTAGCAACCAAATGGAGATAAAAACCAACTGCCAGTCCTTCAGTGTCTTTCCAACTTTTTGTATCATAGAAGATTATAAGTTCCACTGTAATCAGTTTTAATGTCTAATCTTACTTTAAAGTTTTAAGAGCTTTGAGGTATCTATAGCAGCAGGAACATTCAGGCTGCTCTGAAGCCCCGTGAACCCCAGACATGCCCAGAGAAACATTCGCACAAGGGAAACCACAATCCAACCCTCATCATCGACCGCTTTGCCGGCCTGATCTCCAAGCAGGCTAAAAGGGCTTCAGACTCTGTTGAGGATAATAGTTACACAGTATCTTTCCAGCAAAATTACTTCTTGCATAAACTGTAATTAAGACTCAACCTATCAACAAAGTTAACAGCATAAACTCATAAAAATGTTTATATTTTATATATTGCACAATTTATTTTTATTATAAGTACTGTTACTCACTGTACTGTAAGAACAGTATATTCATTTTTAAGTACTACATACATCCAGTAATGTACCATTAGTCTTTCTGATAATGATAATACTTTGGATTTTACTATTTATTTTGTACAGAAAAGTAGATGAAGCCATTTTTGTGGGCTGGCTTTTTACCTCTGGAGAGAGATGACTTCCGAAAAGAAAACCTAAATTTCTTTGCAATGTCTAAGTTTTAACACTAGAGAGTCACCATCAGCAAAGCCAATGGACTGTGCCGTTTTCATGCTGCTGTCACAGAAAATGCAGGCCTAAGCCACTAAGTTAACTATCAATTACTGATAGAATATTGATACCTGCGAAGCATTTAGAATCTCCTCTGTGACTTCAATATGTGAAAATCTAAGCATGACAATAAGAGCCTGACAAAACGAGCCAAAGTAGGAATTCTGGTTTGCTGCTCAGCTACTATGTCGAGCTCATGTCTCATATTAAGTGTGAGCTGTCCAGCCATAGGTAACAGGCTTCATGCAATTATATTAGCTCAGTCTAAAATAGAGATACAGAGCTAACAGATGGGTATTTTTTTCCTCCTTTTGAAAGTATTTTTTTCTTCAAGACATTTATATTATTTTTATTATTTATATTATTTATCTATTTTTTTCCTCTCAAAAAACTCCAACTCCTAGAAACCTTAACATTGTAACAGTTCTACTGTGAGCCATTCAAGTCTCCACCTCATTACCAAACTACTTTAAATCATAGCCCAGGTCAAAATCTGTGATGCACTTGCTGCTATGACTGAGAAATGCAGAAATCAATTAAGGTCAGGTTTTATTTATAGTGTAGCTTGAGATTAATCGTGCTACTGAAACTTTATTGCTTGTTGGAACATTTTGTGCAGGGAACAAAGGGAGATGTAAGTAGTCTCTTATCACTGTTACAGTTTAAAAATCACTGAAGAGTTCACTACTTCATGATGAACGCTACAAAAAGCTGTATCATGGCTTTGGAAGAGGAAACTTCGGCCTGTTAAAAGAATTGCTATGCAGAATCCTGCAGATGGCTGTCATGCAAAGCAAGGTTATTAAGTGAAAGAGGGATGATTTGAAAAATTAAATTTATTCTGAGTTCAGAGAGCCCCTCAGGCTGAGGAAGCTGGCCTTTTGCAGTCTGGGAAAGAGGATACTAAGGGCTGAGTGGGAGATTGAGATGCAACCTACAGCCACCTGAAGGGCAGTTACAGAGACAACACAGCCAAACTCTCACTCCTGACCAGCACCATCACACGGACTCAGAGCCAACAGCTCGTGAGGTTCAGAGTAAACAGGAGCAGATGCTTTTTCATTACAAGGAGCAGTGCAGTGAGCTCAGGGGGAACTCAGGACTGTATGAGAACAGTTAGGTAAGAAGTTAAGATAATTTCAGGGAATAGAAATCGCTCCATCATTGTTTTTAAGTATTGCTAATTATCACCAGGATGGGAAGCAAGTCCACCACTAAGCCATGTCCTTAATATTGTGCCTCTGATGCAACCCTAAAATTCAATATTATTTACCACAATAAAGGCCCTTTTCTTGGATTGAAAGGTGATTTTATATTCTATTGAAAACCTACATACTATAAACTTTTCACCAAGTAAAAGCCAGGAAAGGTTGTGGGTAAGTTTTATAACTGGGAAAAATCTAAAGCATACTTGTAGCAATCAAAATAAAAAAAACCTCAGAGAACTAGTATTATTCCTGTATATTTACAACTCCACAATAAAAAAACTTTACACATGAAACAGCCTAAGTAAAAAGTTCCCAGAAGTGCCTAAACAAAATATAAAGAAGGAAAATGCAAGGAAAATGCACCACTTGCATAGTAACATACTACCCCTGTATTTTAAAACACACATTTTAACACTGGACTATTTTTTTTTAGAGGTTGGAAAATTTTTAGAACTGTTTGAATCGATTTCAACCTTCCAGAAAGGCAGGGAAGATGTGTTTCAAAATATATTTCCTTAACTTACAAGGCAAACATTTTGTATATTCCATTATTAATTTCATAATTCATCTTCAGTTTTCATTTCTGAAACTTTCTAAAAACAAAAATGAAAAGTCTCTAAGTGGAAAAGGACTAAGAATGGAATAAATCTGAAATACAGAAAAACAGGAATTAGGGCTTTCTCTCAAGCTAGTTCTGGAGCATGCAGTATTAATAAATTTTTTTTTTCAAATGAAGCCAGAAATCAACCAATATGTATAAACAACAGATTCACTTGAATTTATATCATAATCAAGCTATATATACAAAAACCATCAAACAGCACTTCCGAAAAGAACTATTTAGACAAAGAATTTAGAATGACAGCTATTATCATATGGCTGTTCTACACCATGGCTGAAAGAGTGTACACAAATAAAATGCAGGTATTATACATAAATCTTAAAAGCACTGACAAAGACTCATTACATTACATATAAAAAATCTGTTGCTTAATAGCATTTCAGATCATGCCTGAAGTTTGATACAAGTGTAAATAATTTCCAAAAGAACTAAAAAAAGAAGTGAAATACTAATATGATGTACATTGTGTACTCTTTAGTATTACTTTCAGCAGGTACATCAACAACTCAGTGTAGCTGAAGCATGAAGTATTGTTTGTTTCAACTGAATCAAAAGATGCAATAACTTTTTTAGATAGGAAAACAGTACTTTTATTTGGAATAGATATTCTCATCATATTGCAAACTGGCAGCAAAATCTACATGATACAAACCTAAAGCAAACCAAACCAGTAGGGTGAACTGAAGCCTCACCCTACACCATGCTGGAGATACAGTGAATCACATTATTTTTCAATGTTACCAGTTCCCTAAACTTCTGTTACTGCTGCTGTTGGGCACTTCCAGTCAGATTTTTTCCACAGTACAGTTCCCTCTGCAACATGTCAACAAATTCAGCATTTAGTCCATGCAGAAATTAAACTGCTTTTAAAAGCAATTATTAATAGGCTGAAATGAATGTCAAACAACACACCTATATAAATTCCTGTCTTCAGAACATGAATTTGGGGAGAAAAGTATGAAATAAGACCGCGTGTCATTCTGCATCACTTCAGAACTACAGAGAATAGATTTGCCATTTTTCTTATTAATGGCCATGGTCATTCTCGAATGCCCTTGTACCCCCCCCTATTCCTTTTCACTTCTTTTTTTTCCTGTCTAGAAGAAAACAAAACACAGTGTGAATGTATAGACTCATTGGAATGATACATTTACAAAATAAAAGACAAAAATTATGGATACAGAGAAGTTAAATAATTTGATTTCAAGACAATTGCAAAGTGCTTGAATCTGTGACTGTGAATAACTAATTTCTGAAATCTTTCCTTTCCCACTTATTTTTTGAGAAAGAGGAAAATGAAAATATTCCAAATGAGGCCTTGACTATCTTACCTATTTTGTAATTAATTGGTCAAGATAGATGAAAGATATAATGTAACATCGAAGAAAATACATTAAAAGATAAACTATGGAATTTCAGCAAAAAAATCTTGTTTGTGAAGGATTACTAATTAATATATATTTGTTTTGTTAAGTCATATACCCAACATTTTTCTGCTTTTACAATAAAGTGCTCCTAACTATGCAAAATGAATACACTCTAACTGTGATCACATAAGCAATGCTAATTATGGTTTAGTGCTGTTTTTACATTAATGATTACTGTCTGTATTTTTTAAAAAAATAACTTTTTTCAGTTAGGAGTTTTAGTAAAACTTTGATTAATCAGTAAAAAAAATCAGCAGAATCAGTCTTGATTTCTTTGGTGTCCTTTTATTAGATTTTTGTATATCAGAACAATATATTTGAACCTAAACACACACCTTAAAGGTCACTTTAACTAGCTTGTGTGCTCTGTGCCTCTCAACTTGCAAGCAATTGCAACAGAAGCTGTTTTAAAGAACAGTTTCTTTCCTATGACACTGCACATGCTAACGGTTCAAATGTACGGCCAGGAACACAAAAGGAAGGAAAAAAATGCCACAAAACACTTTGAGGAAGGACTTGGGATGACAAAAGTCTTATTATCCATGCATCTTCAGTAGTTCCAAAATAAAGTATCTGCATCAAAGAAAAATGTCACAATAATAAATAAGTATCTTCTGCCACCCATACCAATAAAGTAGCTGAAAATTTACTAATATGTCATTTTCCTGTCAACAACTCCCCATCTCAGCTTCACTGATTTGTCTGGATCCTAGGAAAACTCTCCTTTCCACATAGGCTTCCTATTCACAAGTCCCTCTCCCTGGCTCTTCAACCAGTTTCAGTATCTTCCCTCCTCTGACTACCATCCACATGGTTTTCTTGTTCCAGTGTCTTTCTCTAATCAGTCCAACTTCTTTCACCTCCTGCAGCTTGAAAGGTCTGGATTTTGCCGCCTCTCCACACAAGCTTACCACTGGCTCTTAATTCTATTTCTGCACATTTACCATCCAAACTGAGGTCCTTCTCCAGCCCACCAGTTTCAGTCCCAGCACGATCTCCATTACTTGGCTGTGAGCACCAGTCTTCTTGCCCAGACAAGCACAGCTCAACAGTTCATCTGTCTGTAGCCCAAGGCACTATTTCATACAGTGTATCTGCATGACTTTGGCTTAGCTTCACTGAGGAAACAAATTAAGATGTAATGTAGGACAAAAGCCAAACTCTGCTAGGTGAGTAGAAAATGTCATTTTGACCATTGATTTGAAATTGTACCCAACAGTGACTCAAGAGGAAAAAAACCACAACAAACCTATGAACACTAAAAACCCTGAGAATAAGGCGGAGAATCTGAAGATGTCAACTCAGCAAGATCACACCTAGCCTGGTCACAGGAACAGTGAAGGCTGAAACATCTTCACCCTACCAGTGACTGCCTGGCCAGCAAAGACACAGCAGACACCTGCACTGGGTGTGATATTCATACTAAGGCTCAGCCTAGCAACGTGCTAGTTCTCACCATAAGGGAATATTAAATTGCTGTGTATGAAGCTATGTACATCCTGTTTGCATCTATCTGTAAATGACAAAGATGACTAAATTGACAGTTACACACCTGACCACATTCACTGTCCCATTTTATTCTTGTCATCTACTGCAGCACTTTCCAACTCTGCATCTGAATCAGACTTTAAATTACCAGTCACTGACACCATTGTTCAGCTCTTTGTTTTCAATCAATGTTTCCTTTCTTTGCAAGTCCTGTAGCAACTTTGTGCTGCAACTGCAGGGATAAGCATGCTCAGCTGGCCCACAGCACCCTTAAGGCACAGAAGACAAAAGATCTAAAAACTGCTGTAACATGACTCTGGTGGTTATGAAGAAACTATTTCTCACACTATAATCTTAAAGGCTTCCAATTTTCCAGATGTCATCAAATTGAGGTGCATACATTTCTTTGTCCTTGGGAAACTAAGGGAGGTCTTCAACAAAACTCATTTTACTGATCAAAGACTTCAATTTATTCTTATTCTTAAAACCCTGTGTGTGTATGGGAGGGGGATAGGCAAGACAACACACTCCCCCAAACTCAGATTAAAAATTTTCCCTGAAAGCATCCAGCCTAATAAAGATACATAAGAAATATGGAGAATTTCGAGCCTAAGTGATTAAAGTTTTACAAGTAATAAACAGAAAATGGGTGAGTAACTGAAAATACTGTCATTATTACCACTGCCCAGCATACCTAACTTACACCTGTAACCAATGCAAATTAAAAGCTTTCAGAGACTACGCTTTGCTAAGTTTCAGTTGTGGACTTTTTGCTTCACTTCACCATTTCTCCTTTCACTGCCTGTAAGCTAGCATTTCATACTACAATCACTAGATAGAATACAAACCACTCACGACTCGTGATAAAATGGTGTAGCTAGCTTTCACTGTTTCAGAAACAAAAATAATAGCATGAATTTAAAATAAATGAATTGAAGCTAACACTCTAAAAGAAGAAACAAACTTTCATAAGAAAATGCTTCTGAAAAAAAAGAAGTAACCAAACATTAACTTTTAGTTCATTCAGCCGAGACTTCTCTAGTGGATTCCATATATTTTTTTCCCCTTGTTGACAATAACAGAGACATAGAAAGCCTCAAACATGATGACCAACAGAAGCTGAAGCACTACTTCTCCCCAAAGCTCTGGTTCAAAGACTGAAGGAATTATTTTGTCTGTTTGAGCAACTAAAACGCTACATGTCTTACCAAATAGTGAAAAATAACACTCAAAATATTCCCATTTCTCAGCCTGGCATAGAACATTAAATACACTCAAGCTACTGAAAAAGGCAACAGAAGCAGTATTTAACTGGAAACACAGCTTTTCTTCAAGTAACTTGTTACACTTACGCATTGAGCTCATTGCCAGTTGAGAAATTTTGGTTCGGGTGAAAAGAGTTATGTTTTGAACCTAATCACTTTAACTTCTAAAACCCACCAGCTCCACATAAACATTTCTACATATATTCACCAGAGAAAATGGAAAATGTCCCTAAAATAAGTAACCTATAGTGAAAATATATAGTGTTTCATTAAAAAAAAATCTATAGTGTTTAATTTCAGAATTTTATCAACCTTCATTACTAAAAAAAAGTTTGTTATCACCTCATACACATGGCTTAATATAAAATTTAAATGCAAAAATGAAGAGAGCATGGGAATTTTTCTGAAGCATCTCATGAAACAGTGAAACTCATTTTGAATGAAATATTAAGGTATTTTCATAATTGGAACTAGACAGTAAGATTTTTAAGTAGAACTAAGTACATACACTATTAACTGATGCTTCAAAATAGAAGTATCAAATATTTTAAAAAAAAAAAAAAAGGAAAAATATGCACCAAGTGTTTTACTCTGTAAACTTAATCTACCTTTCCTTCCCAAAAGATGCAAAACATAAACTGTTATAAATATTCAGCAATCAAATGGGCCAGCACAGGCTAATAATAATTTTTTTTTAAGGTGACATTTTCTTTCAGAAAGGAATCTGGGGGAAATTACAGTAAACAGGAACATAAGACATGCCTAACACTGCTTGCTATCACATCAGCCACTCAAAATACACACACACGTGTGCACACACAAATATACTTATCAACAGTCTATACACAGATATAAGCTACTACCTACAAGGTGAAAAAGAGGTCACAATGGCTTTGGTACAGCTTAGAAATGAGTGACTAATTTGCACAAATCGTTCAGATCAAGTCTTAAGGAACTAGGATCTGTACTAGAAAAAAACCTTGCAGTTACTACTCTTCTGTTACTTCATAGAAAACAAGCTCATGTATTCCCACTTTTGTTTAGTTTAGAGAGGTGTATCTTAACTCTTAGTAGCTGTTAAAACTGCACCTACTACCCCACCTCATGGGATGCCCCACTACCCACCAGAGGGGAGGCAAAGGATAACTTACAGGCTGACAATTCTCCTGCTCTCATGATCTCTGTCCCTCAGGAAAGAACATGGACCCTCTAGTGTCATGCCTCTAGACCTTCTCTCCTAGCACTTTTAACTCCTTCCTTGCTAAGAAAAAGTGTGGAGTTTTAGCTATGATGTTGTTATTCATGATTTTCTGGAGTCGAACAGCCCTTTACAGTTGAATTTTTGGGAGGGTTTTTTTCTTTTTCTCAGTCCATTGCTAGGCTAGATGTTACAGCTCTTTTAATGCAAGTTAAAAGGTGTCCATTGAAAGCTATCATTAGAGGGGCTGATAATGTAATGGACTGAATTTGGAAATGCATTTGGTAAAGGCACTTTTCAAAGACAGAAGAGGAAGGGGCTGGAACTGTGGATCTTACCTTCACTTACATAATGGAGGCCTCCTCTAAGAGATTTAAGTTTCAAAGGAAAAAGGTAATCATTAGCATGGGTGTTCTCTACTATGCTGCTCAATGAAGTAACCTTTTAAACTACAACTACAAACTACAACTATGACACAATTTTCCCAGGGCATGGATTCAATAAGCTAAAAAACTGAAATACTTCCTCATCCTTAAGCAGCATCCTTAATGACTCACTCTATTGACTATACAAAGATGTTTCTTTATAACAAATAAAATTTTGACTGTTATACATAACCAGAGATTTATTTTTTTTTATATGCTTTTTACCTCCAGTCAGCACTAGTGAAACCACATCTGGAACACTATGTCCAATTCTTGGTTCCCCAGTACAAAAAAGATAATGGAGTTACTAGCACGAGTCCCGCAAACAGACCATGAAGATGATTAAAGGACTTGAGTATCTGTCTCACTGAGCCTTTGCTTCTCCAGACTAAATAATACCAGCCCTCTCAGTGAGAATCTTCTCATTGTGTATATATAAATACCTGATAGGGAAAGAAAACAGAGCTAGACTTCCTAGTGGTGCCCAGCGAAAGGACAAGAGGCAACAGGCTAAAACTGAAATAACGGATTTTTTTGTAAACAAAAGAAGAATCTATTTTTTAATATAAGGAGGGACAAACAACAGAACGAGCTGCCTAGAGTGGTTGCAGAGACTCCATTCTTGGAGATATTCAAAACCCAGCTAGACACTGCCCTGAGTAACAGGCTCTATGTGATCTTGTTTTGAGAAAAGGAGCTGGGGACTAGACCTGCTCTAGAGGTCTCTTTCAATCTCAACTATTCTCTGATTCTATTTTTATTAAAAGCAGAAATGGTTTAGACAAGCCTTTCAGAATTAAAGAAAACTGAAGTCCTGCAGTTTACTTATTATTCTCTAAACAAGTGAAAAACTAAGATTACAACTGGAGTTTTAAAAGCCTGCTGGTTTTCTTATCTCTTTTTCACAGCAAGTGTTATTAAAAGAACTGTCAGTAGGTACCAGCAGATGACAGGCTGCTTTTATGTAAATTAAACAATTTTTACTAAGACTTGTTACAAAGTAGCACTTCCTTTTTTTTCATCTACTCTGCATTTTAAGATACTAAACTGCTGCTTTCCCATTTTTTACATACCAGTAAGTTGCACAATCTCTGCAAAATGTAAAAAACCTTCAATTAAGTATTACTGGATTGATTCGTATCACACAATTGGATTACTAAAGCTAGCATTACTGATTCTTCTCATGCAAATCTAAAATCTTAACAGATCTTTCATATCAAGAAATGACATTTTAGTATTTCTTCCTCAAGTGCTTTTCTTAACATCCCTCCACAGGTTCATACATTGGCAGTTACAAATGAGTCTTCATCAAGCCAGAAAAATCTTAAAGTTACTTTCTTTTCCAGTCATTTATTACAAAATGGTCTTCAATACTGAAGCCAACAGATCTCTAAATAAGGTCATCCATGTCACAATTTCTCATGCTGTTACTGAACCCCATTTGTTATTCTTTCTGAACATGTTCAAAAATCAACTACTTTTAAGTGCTGATTTGTCACGTTTTGTATCATCTTCAAATATTTTCATCTTTCCTCTTCTCAAATTCTGCATAGTCAAAGGTAACGTAAAATATACATTGTCAGGAAGTTATGGCCCTAAGAGTTCTAGACTGGATTCAGATCTTTGTTCACCACTTTGAGGTTTACAGAATTTGAAAGCTGATTTATTTCTCCCCTATTCATTACTCATTTACAAAATATTTAAAAAATACAACTAATTTTAATAGAAATATAATTTAAATATCCTAAATGGCTTAAAACCAGTTGATGTTCTCAAATAAAAATTGCTCTGGACTTGCACAGATTCATGTTGCTTAAACAAAGTATATACGCTGTTGCACCTAACATCTAGCCAGGTGAGCATTTATGATAAAACATTTCAATTCCAGAAAATTCTTCCACACACCTCTTCACGTAGTCTGAGTTTCTACACAAAAGTAAAAGACAGTCAATTCAGAAATGCATATAGACATGCACATAAAAACACATATTACCTCAAAAATGGCCTTACAAAGGAAAAAATGGTCAAATTCACAATTTCAATGGACTACACAATTTTATAAAGACTGTGTTTAAAGGGTTCTTTTGTATTATTACTATTATTATTTTAATTGCCTTTCTCCAGGCATAAACCACAAGTCTGTGCTCCCACTTGGTTATGCTAATCAGCACGCTCTCCAGTAGATGCAAAAATGCAGGCAGCAGTCTCATTCATTCTCTTTTATATTTGACTTGCATGGATTGCTGAGCAGAGATGGGAATACTTAAATAAGCAGTCCATATCACAAGGTCCAAAAAGACATCTATTTCAAGGCCTGGGAAGGCTTAATACAGGCATACATATAGAATAGAAGATTTAACTCTGCTCCTCTATTTCCCTAGGTTGCAAAATCAGCACCAAGCATAATTTGTCTCTGACTTTTAGTAACAAGAACACTTTAGAAAGCTCTTCAAATTTATGAGATTTTTAAACCCAAGGATAAACTTCGGCTCCAGTTTACACTGAAGTTTGCACTGTTATTCATATGGTATTTTCTTACCGAATTATAATCAAGTTTCTGCTAGGCAATTTTGGTGCTGCTATTGCTAGCTTTTATTGCTGTGTTAAATTGTTAGCAAACAGCTGAAGGTTGGCAAAACAATTCAATGCATCTTTTTCATTTTTAATTCCCTTTTATAAGAAGCAGCTCTGAAATTATTGTTTATATATTATGGTCAAATAAATGTCAACAAACTATCATTTAGACTACTGCCATTAGGATTTTTACAATTATTTTAGCCTTTATTAGAACATTATTTTTTAGAATTTACTAAGTTAGCTATCAGTCCACTTCCATCTACTCAAGCTAACACTGAGCAATACTTCAGCTTTTAAGTATTGGTACTGTATTTACCTTTGGCTAACGCTACCATTTCAGGTTCCACTCAAACCCATAAGCAATTAATCAAAACTGTTTTAGCACACATTTGATACTGATGCTTTCATAAAGACCTGAAGGTGCTATCAGATGCCACCCAGTTTAAGACATCCTAACCTTGGATGAAACCCAATTGCACACATTAGCTCTCAGGAAAAGTAGGGTGATAGTTGGTCTATGTTCATTCTTAGCTACAAATATTTAAATTACATATGTGATTTTGATCTTAAATTTCAATTGAATAAACTAAGGTTCTCTGTCCAGAACTCAAGAATATTTTTGAATTTGTCAAAGCCAGCATGCCTTATTGGCCAAACAATAAATAATGTGACAGCAAACATGTTCTCACATATATATTTCTTCTCTCAAGTAAGCTACTGTACAACTGAAAGTCTATGTTTATTTCCAGTGACTCTAAAATATTTTATTCATATTTAGACACCCCCTCAGGGAAACAGAATGACTTACAATGACAGCAATCATCATCTAACACATTAAAACTGCACAGGAGAAGGATAAAATAAATGAGGTGCCAAGAAAACTTCATACATCCTTAAGAAAACAAAAGCAAAAGCTGTGTTTTTCAAAGATAAAAGTTGTATACTGTGTTAGAAACAAGCAAGGCTTTTCATCAGTTCTGAAACAGGAAATCGAAAGCTGCCAAAGGATGCATGAACCACACTTCAGACAAGTGATTCTTCTGTCCAAGCATTCTTACATGTATTACTTCAGATGCAGACAAGCTCCTGTACAACATCAATGGAAGGAGCTTTCTGTGTTCTCTCTCCATAAAAATTTATCCTTTTCCAAGTGACAAGCACTGACCTTTCAGTGCACTGTCTGCTCGTGCTTTGCTCCCTTCTACAATCGTTTCTAGTAATATACATCAAAAATGACAAGCAGAAATAAGCATACTGTGTGTGCTGTGCTGTGCAGTTGATGTGTAAGGTCTCTGTGATTGCTAATGAGAAAGGATGCTTTACTGAATTATCATACTTGGTATGCAATTACTGCAAAGCAACAACATAAATTAACCTTACAAAACAAGGTGCTCAATATTGATGCTAGAGATATGTACATTTCCCTTCCCCCACAGCCAGTAAAATTCAATATCAGAAACAATGTGTATCTAGAACAGGTCTGGTTTTGTCTTTAAAAGAGAATAAAAATTTCTGTATAAGAATTCAAATGCTTCGCCACACCTTCCTCTACTTTCCTAATCTAACTTTTGTTTCTTTTTAATAAGAAAAGGGAAAGTCAGCAAAACAAAATGTCACCATTAAATCATTTCACAGCATTTTTTTTTGTCAGAAATGTAATGGAAAATGTGCACATCACGGGAAAGGTTACTGTTCTTCCAGAACATCTTTTCACTTGGTTCAGGGCTCATCCCTCTACATAACTGTGCAGGCACTACTGATGGTTGTTCTCCCTGGGCTTAATTTGGCAGTTGAAGGATTGTGGTATTTTCAGGAAACCACAGTGCAGTGATTTTAGTGGTTATCCAGCTGAAAGTGATGCTATGATTTAGAATAATTACTCTGTTTATGTGCAATGGTAAAAGTCACTTACTACGCCATATTCCAGTGTAAGCTTATACTTTACTGCCTATTTCCCTAATACGGCATCACATCAGATCTCAAAGTCAGAATTAAAGGGATTTATTGTTCCTGTTCCTTAACACTAAGTACACATGCAATACAACAGCATTACTATGCTTAGTTTAACTGACAATTCGGGGGTGGGAAATCAGTTCAGCCAGTTAATCAAAGAATTTCAAATTAGTTTATGCTTGACCTTTCATTGTTCCAACCAGTGATATGAAAATGGCAACAGATCCATTACCAGTTTATTCTAAAAGCTTTTAGGTATTATTGAAGAAAATGTACACGTTTTCATTCTTGCCTATCCTTTCCATGGCCTTTCTTCTCAAAATTTAGTTACTAGGCCTTCCTCAAGATTAAGGCTTATAAAACCCCCTGTAACCTTACTTAAGATAACATGGCAAAATTCTCAAATTGCATGTTTCTCATCTCCACAAACACCCCTATCCAAAGATCATTTGTTCAAATGTAAAGATTAAAAAAAAAAAAAAGACAAAAAAAAAAGACCTTTAAGGCAAACAGAAAGTATTAAAAAATTAATTAGGGTAAATGTTTAGTAAAAAACTCTAAAGAATTAGGCTGTTATAAGGTAATGAAGTGCTACCTGAAATATTCAGTGCAACTGAAATCCAGTCTTAATATGAATCTCGTCTTCAGCATTTTAAATGGCTTTAAGCAGATCAGATCAAAAAAATTAATGTCATTGAGTTGAGAATGTAAAGGAATCACACAAAGTATAAGTAATAATAAAAATCTTGACTGCTGTAAAGGAGAAGCCAGTTTTATTAACTGTAGGGCAAAGCAAAATCTGACTCTTGCCTTGGATATGGTACAGATAACAAACATTTTTAAAAAATTACTCAAAAATTTTAAGAAATTAATAATAATGCAGAAAAATAAATAAAAAACCACGTAATTTTCCTTTACAGATTCCTAAAATTTGCTTACAAGAAAAAAAATTACTTTATATAATTGAATCTGTAATTTTGATGGCCACACAAATAGGGAACTAAAGTAAGACAAATGACAGGAGGCAAAATGAAAAGTCTAATGGATGCAAAAACTATACTGAGATATAAAAACAACAAATAAAACCTACAACTCTATTCCTTTCCAAAAAAAAAGACATTCTATAAAAAAAAAGTCACCATTCTCAAATTATTTATTTAGATGTTTTTATATTAAAATTATTTCAGCTACCTGAAAATAAAGTCCTGTAGTAAGATTGAATTTGTCCTGTAAAATAACACTGCAAAAAAAGCACCTCTACCAAATATATCATAACACTGAAAACATTCTTTAGTAAGTAGCTCTGATGTATCTTAGACAAGAGATTATTTACAGCTTCTCAGGTAATAACATAATATGCAAAATTCTTTATTTAGACCTAAATAAGCAACCAATTTAATGCAATTTTGCTCCATTGACTCATAAATGAAAATGGTGCTATATGCAATTTTAATTGTGCAAGGAATAATTCTGGTCAACATGAAGAAAAGTGACTAAAAATCCCTAAACTCCCCATATCTCTACCTGCTTTTCATGTATGGGTTTCTTTGGCACAAAAGTGTACTCTCACATTATTCCAAGATAAAACCTTTTGAATACTGTAGATGAAGTTTTGCATCCAGTTCCCAGTTCTCCTACTATCAAACCTTACACAGATTAACCACAGATAAAAGACTTGTCAAAGGATTGAGCAGCAGTAGTAAAAATGAGGCAAAAATACGAGTATAACAGTAAGAATTACTATTTGCATATTAAGATTTCTTACTCAAATAGTCCATAATTTATATTACGGTTCTGTTGACAGACATTTAATCCAGAAAAATGACTGCACAGATGCTCACTTGACACTTAATTGTGACAAGCCAAAACTGATGCTGAAATGCAGCATTTAAATGGTTATTGTCTCCTGCTTTGGTCTCTATCACATTATGTTAATACCTGAACATGAACCTTCTCAGGTTAAAAATTTCATAAGTATAAATTTCATTTTCATTTTCATGAGCAATGACTCAGCTTAATGATGCAAAGCAACTGAATTGATAAAGAATTTGACATTTGTTTTCTGAGCATCCTACACTATGCAATGCTCTGATGTGATAACCTTGCTTCACTGAAAGTGACTGAAGCAGTTTGGTCAGATGATGGAGTATGTGACACATTCAATTGCCAACTAAATTGAATTATTTGATGCAATTTTGATGCTGTAAGAAAAAACTCTTTAGAATGCCTACAAAAATAAGAAGCTACTGACCCCATCAAGGTAGATAATTTTGCAGCCATATCCTATTACTGGTAACCAGAGTAGAAAATAATTTTACATGTCACCAGCCTCTTTTCTGCTGTCACAGGTGACATGATTTCGTGTTTTCTGCATCTTGTTACATTAAATTTTAACCTTCTGAAAAGGCACCTCACCCAATGACCGCTTTGTCTAAGAATTCACTCATTACTTATAGCAAAGATAATTAGGACATCTTCAGCATTATTTTTATTTTATATTTTTTTCCAAACCATAGGAGATATAGAAGACAAAAAGGTGCAAAGGTCTCTGATGTAGCTATTTCTTAAGAAAGCAAGATCAAAAAATATAAAAATCCTGAAATATACAGCTGTTTTGGAAACAGATGACAACTGACAAATATAGTTTCAAGGTGTAATGTACAATGTAAAGTACATCTGTAACTGAAGGGGAGAAAAGGGTAACTATAATTTTACAAATTCACTGATAAAAAAGGTATAATACCACTTGTTAGCAGAAAACAAAGTAACTTTGTAGAAATAATTGCTTGAAAGTCTTATTCACAAGTAGTTATCTTGTTACATGCTTCTAAAGTTTATGATATCGATACACAAGCTTCTTTGATCAGGAGACTTGAAATATCAATACTACAAACTTCTGACAATTAAACAATTGAACCAAACTCGTACCTGAAGAGTTCATAAACTTCTACTGTTCCCAGAAGTTCTATAGATTAAAGCCCAGTATACAAAAGCTTGGGATTCATTGGTCTGCAACCTTTATAAAAAGACACTGAACTTGAAGAAGGTTTGACTGACAGGTCGCTAAAATGTCCAGGAATAAATGTAATGAAAACCATTTCCAAAGACTGCTCCCTCCACCCCCTCAAGCACCTGGTCAGAGAAACAATAACAAACACTAATAAAGCTTGCCAAATATTGCAATAATACTTCAACAAGGTTTTAGAACTTTTATAACACTGAAGAGAGACAAACATGCATTCCTTCTTCTAGTCTAGATACTTCAAAAAATTACACTCTTCACAATGTTTTGACAGGAAATGCTGTCTTTCCTGAAAAAAAAAAATATTAGAAATTTCTCCTTTGCTGTATCTGCACTTGATCAGAAAGCACAGGTAGGCAGAATAACCTTTCATGCAGTTTCGCTCTCTTTTTCAAATGAAGGCTCAATGTTAAGTTTACACAAAAATAAGATGGTCCTGTGCATATTTTCTAACTTGGCCTTCTCAGTTCTGATCATGTGAAGTTGAATGGAAACAAGTCTTTTAATCTTGGCAATACTTCCAACATTTCAACTTTGGGTCACTCTTACGCAGACTGCCTCTAAGATAGTTCCATCAAAATCGTGCAGTATCAAGAATCAAACCAGAGATGGACTATAAAATCAGTATCCAAAGATCTCAATTTCTATTCTTTATATAGCTTGAATTCCTGTTAAGAGTTAACCAGCAAAAAAATAAGTGGAAAAAAACATTCTGGACTTCAGATTCTGCTCTTTCATTTCAAAAGAATAACAGAAAAATGTACTAAAGAAATCCTTTAGCTACCAGGTAAATAGACTGGTTCCTTAATTAGCAGAAAATTCAAGTCTGCCATGGGCTTTTTGCAGCAGAACTCCACACGTTTAAGGAATGTGCAGTTTTAAGTAGATGGGTAACCCAAGCCCAAGTGTGTCTAGGACTCTGCTTCTGGAGAAACCCTGAGTAACAGCAGTATGAGTCTTTCTACCAGACCTGCACCTAACTTTTGGGTACTTTGTAGGAGAGCTTCCCAATGCTTACTGCTCTTTTTCAATGTCTGCCCCAGCACGTGAAATTTAATGAAAGTGAAAATCTGTGGTACTTTACAGTAAAATGCAATGCAGCATAGGTAATTCAATTTGAATGAAGTCCACACTGAACAAAAACATGCATTTGTCATTATATGTATTCCCCTGCTATCTAGCATGAAAGAAACATTTTTTAGAAGGCAACAAAATGAGTCTATGACATAAAAAAAATAAATCTAACAGGTCACTTAAGCAATTAGAAATGTCAATACTCAGAATTAGTCCCTGTACATTATATAGCAGAAACAAACTCCACAACTGAATGTTGTTTCCTTTCATTCAAGTAGTTCATTCCAATTAAATAATGCATTTGTAATTCTCTGTAAAACGAAGATTGTTGCAAGTTGTGGCTAAATTAACTAACATCTTCCTTGTGATTAGTCTTAAATTTCGAAAACTACCATAAATCACAGGCTTTCGATTACTCCGATGGATTGTTAATTTTGCTGCAGTGCATTTAAAGTAATTCATAATTAATGTGTTTGTTCTGGAATAAACTTTAGCTCCGGTAGAGCTTCAAAACTAGCAGCTAACAGAAATCCTTAACTTGAAGGTTGGCATGCCCCTCTGCATGGAAATGCACGAAATAAAAATGCAAAGATGAACCTATGCAAGACAAATATAACTAAGGAAATATGGCGAGTAACAGTTTTAGATTGAAAATTTCCAAAAGATTCAGAAGAGCGTGTCTTGAACACACTTTCTGTCAAAACCAGAACTAAAGCAGACCACTTTGTGCAGCCAACATCTCAGTTCTTTACACAGTAAAAATTATTTTCTTGAATATGATACATTCGTTTGTAGCTCCAGAGTTACAGATGTTGCATACATTTTGAAGATTTTTCAGTTACAGTATGTTTTAATGACTCAAAAGTAATGCCAAACTTTATAGTTGATTTTACTGAAGAGGTTTTTTTATATACTAACTAAGACACAGCATATGTTTTTTAATTCCTCATTTCCTACTCCTCACCTTCCCCTTTTTATACCTGCCTTAATGCAGTGACTGCAACAGCAGAATATTACACTTGCTTGAAACATGAGACTTAGTACATTCGGTAAAATAAATACTTTCACATTTACCTTATTTCCTAGTAAACATCTGCATTAAAAATAAGTACTACATATATACTTAATAACTTGCTTTGCAGCTTTACATTTTTTTAATACTTCATAGCTAGCATTCAAATCTATGTTTTCTAAAATTTCTATTCTATATTATTTCAAATACATGACCTTAGTCTATTTTATCCTCTCTGTAATGCTGAAGTAATAATTTTCCTCAGTTGCTGCAAATCAAACAAAACGGAAAATGCTAACTTATCTGATAATAAAGCATAAAAATTCAGTACATAAAGCTATAAAAGAACGTATTATTATATGCTTGGTCTCAATTGTGTGATGAAGAAATCTAATGCTTTTCCAGAGATTTCTTTAACCTGATCAAATAAAATTTTGCCACATACATAAACTATATTTTAATTTTACTCTGCTTTTCTCAAAATCAGTATCGAGATACCAATTTTAACTAATGCACTATATTCCTATTTATTACCCAAGCACATCTTAAAGCCGACAACTCAAGCTACAGGTTTTTTGTTTTGTTTTTAATAGCAGCAATTAAAAACTTGATTGCTTTCTGAGAAGAGGCCATTTATTTAGAAGTGAAGTAATTTATAAGTCTTCCTTTGGAATATTTCAAACTAGATTAGCCCACGGATTCTTCTTTAAAAAACTGTTCTACATTTTAAAATACATAATCTATTTCTTTCACTAAAATGGAACTGACATTAATACTGTGCTACAAGCACTGTATGTGTACAGTGCTACAATCAATTACTCTGGAGTAAGGTAAGCTTTACCTATTACATATTGAGCCACCTGAAATATACTTCCTTACCCTTGTTTCTTCTAAACATAGTTAAGTTCTAAAGGGAACTATTTTTAAAATTTTGCACTGGTGAGTTACAGACCCCTCTCTGTAAGGAGATACTTACTAATCAAGCAATTTCTTTGCAAGATCTATCATTCTAAGTGATTCATACAAGACTGTAATAAAGCACTCAAGAAACTTATTAACTGTCTAAACTATATACAACTTTAAAAGATTGACAAAATTAAAAGAAAAACATAATTACATAAATGTTTTCTAAAACAAGCAGCAGATGTCACCACTAAAAACAAATAGATCCTTTAAAATTATTTTCTGAGTTTGTCTGAAAAATTATCTTTCACATCAAGCTTTAGAAACTCCTGTATTTAATATTAAGTCTTCATTTTCAAGCAAATATTTTCAATATTTGATTACTCCTTAAAATTGAGCACAAAATATTGTTATAGGCACCCTCTGGTTTCACAATAAATAAGTTTCAAGCACACATTGTAACTCCTTTCACTGAAATCTTATCTTCTTTAAAAGTACTGTGTCTCCACGCCTTACACTAAACTTATCTGGGTCAAATATAAAATATTAAAACCCCTCCATATTTTACTTGTTTTCTTCTCAAAACTCAATTACAGTTCATTTGAGTAGGAAGACTGTTAAAATCCACACTTTAATTACAGATATAGTTTCCTTGGTGTCATTCATAATGTTAAAGATAAGACTTTGCTGCATTTTAGTGTATGTTTGCAATTAACTTTTCACCGTTCGACTAATTCTGTTCAACTAATTTTCATATTTCGAATAATCTGAAGAAAAGCAAGTTTTAAATTCATAATCTCTTAAAAACTAACACGGAAAATAAGGCAGGAGATTTAAGAAAATATTATTTTAAAAAATCCGAACAAAGGATTAGAAAATAAGAATCTCTGTTTCTCCTCACATGCAGGACTGCTATTCTGTTTCCAAGCCTAATTATGAGGACAGTTTGTGGTAGAATTTGTTGGGTTGGGGCATTTAGTATGCTTCTTTTTGGCCCATCTAAATTACTACTACAATCTTTTTATGTATTAGACATACAACTAATTTTCTACCAGTTTTTAAGTGCCACTCAAATATACAGTTCTTCACAGCATTTTCTCACCTTATCTTTCATGTCTCCACATGCGGTATTTAACACTTCTAAGAAAACCTGAAGAAGGAAACTAATTCACTGCCTTTTTCACGGTAAAATTGTTCCCAGGACTCCTTCCCATAACAAAATGATCTTTCTGCATCTTTTATTTCTTGCTAACAATAGGGCTGAAAAAAGCCCTTTATCTTGTCATGGGCAATTAGAAAACTGTTGCCATCAGTTCTCATCAGTGTAATCGTAACAGCAATCACTGTAACATCCCACCTCTATTTCACAGTTTGGTACTGAGGAGAATCTAGGAGTACCGAGAAATAGCAGTAGCTTGCCTAGCTATGAGAGTCACATGGTTACTGATGAGCTCATACATGTGCTCTGCCTCCAATTTGGAAATAAAAATAAAATCTGGCACACAATCCTTGAAACTGTACCAACTTCTATATTAATTATATGCTGTAATTGATAATAAAATCAGCTATTCTGAGTACAAGACATCTTTACTCAGGACACAACCTGATTCTAAAGATATGTGTTGGTTGTATATATCATTGATTCTGACCGCTCTTGTAACTCTGATTCTTTGAAATAAATTAAGAGATGTATTTTGAAATAAACCTTCCAGTTAAAAACAATTACATCTGGGCTAGAGATGAGATTTTGTCCAGAAAAATGTTGTTGCAGCATATGGGACCTAAATACAATATTATTTTTTATCTTAACTTACTATGAGATCACTGTAATAAGAGTTCAGCTGATTCAATTAAAATCCACTTTCTGGTTGCTAAGCTCCATTATTATTCTTACAAGAACTGTGAGCAGTTTCTACAGCTTTGCAAAGAGGCCACAATGCCAGCTATAAAGTCAAAATCAGCAGAAGTTGCAGTCAACAGCAGCTATTCAATGGCAGCTATTCTACACTTTAATTAGATTTCTGCACCTACTAGAACACCATTCAACAGATTTATTTTTTTCTTCTGTTTCAGATGAGAAACATGATTATCAAACCCCTTCATGATCTGCACTAATGGAGGTAGCGTTAATATATTTTTAAACCATAAATTCCTCATAATACACATTTCAGCTCATGAAATTAATGATGCTCATTTAATTACTTTTAGGATGGTCCTGTAGCTTTAATATTATTAAATCGTTGGTTTGTTTATCTTTCTGACCTGATCTAAAACATTGACAATTCAACCTGACAAGAGAAAATTAATTCTCTTGTGTTAGAAAAACAGATTATCTTGGTTATGTACATCTTAATCCACAGTGTAAATGTGTTTGGCAGGTCAATAAGTGACTCAAGCAGAAATTTCTGATGCAATGTTTCCTCTAAATAAATTTTTGTTTGTCTTTTTAAAAAACACATTTTCTTTGTTATAATCATGATGACAAAGTGATGAAGATGGAACTTTTTAAAATCTTCATAGGTCAAAGCATCAAACCTACCTGACTAGATTTTCATTGTCTCCAGTCCCTTTGCAGGTAGCACATTCAGTCCTTAAATCCTCTGACTTGGGCTTCTTTTGTAGAACAGACTGTCGCTGTCTTCTTTCTCTGGGAATCCGTTCCTGTCATAGCAGAAGGCAAAAGAAAGGAACGGGGGGAAAGGAGGGAGGGAAAGCAAATATTTTCAATTATAGCACTGAAAGTAACACTTCAGCCCAAGTTTAATATTTTTTCTGAAACTGTTAAAAAAACAAAAAACACTATATTCCAACCTCAGGTTTTTCTTCTTCAGGCACAAAGCTTCGTTTTCGTCCTCTAGTTCTCTAGAAAAAAATATATTTAAAATTTAATATTAGGTAACAATGTTTTTGCTATTTATCTATTATTCATAACAACAACAAAAACATACTTTAAGCATTAACTGCAGAACCACTGCAAGACAATTGCATTAACCAGTGTTAGAACAACTTCACATTATGGATACAAATCTACGGAACTAGCCCAAAAGTAAGTATCAACATGTTTGTTGACCTGAGCATATGGAGTGTTATTCTAAAACAGACTGCTGCCAGAATTACAAATCTCTTACAGACTTAGCACAAACTTCTCAGTAATAAAATGCATAATTTGAAAATTGATATGAACAGTAAATTACAGTAAAATCCTTCAGCACTTACAAATGCGCCGTTTGTAAGCCACATGATCAGATAAGAAACAATCAAAATTAAAAAAACTTAATCAAAACAGAAACAGAAAATAATTTTTTTAGCTTTTGAGAAGTAAGCAAGAATTAAAGCTTTCAAACTGAAGGTTAATATAATGGGTATGTAGCAGATGCTCATAAAGCTGCAGCATATACCAACCTCTGACTGGTAAACAAGAGATGGAATGGCTAATATACAAAAAGTGGAAATTACTTCACTATTGCAGTTGGCCAAAACATCTCAATACCAACAGTGTGGAGGAAAAGAGGTTTCCATAGACTGTAACAGCAACCATCAAAGGTTTACATAAAGCTTCAAGTAACTACACAGAAATCACCCATAAGTCCAGTTTCAGTCAACACATTTTTATCTCTGAAATAGCAGTATTATAATCTGCATGTGTTAAATAACAGATCATCACAAACTGACGATGTCACACTCTGTCCTCATTGTTTAACAAGGAAATAAAATTAGGAGATGCAGAAGGAAAGGAAAAACATCAGACTATTCCACTAACTTACAATGTCTGATACTTTGACAGTAACAAAATAGATAAACAATAAATTGCTTCTTTTTCTGGATGGAAATAATCACTTTAGGAAGCCATGTGTCATATGATAAAGAAACAACTGTCTGCAGTTTCCTAAAACTTTTTTTCAAGCAGCCAATATTCATCTGAGAAGAAGTAAAAATCATCGGATCAAAAAAAATCTTAAACCAGTTTAGAATCACGAGCAGCCATAAATCCAATTCGGAAGAAGCTGGTGATAAGATGTTTCTCCTGTCTTGGGTCCTCTTAGAAGGGGATTTATACTAGTTTCAAATTGAGACTGTTCACTATATTGAAATGTTTTACACATTTAAATAAAATTATACTGTAAATAAACCTGCCACTTCAACACATCTGTACCTTTCACCTATACAGATTTTTATATGTGCATGTTAATAAACATACTGTTTAGGATGTTTTTTTGTTTTAGGCAAGAGTTAACTCTGTATCAGAAAGAAATGTAGTAGAATGAAAAACACTAGTTTGTTTGTGCCTCTGAGATATTTTAGTTACCTTTGAGATTGTCTTACACATTTTCCTAAACATGACTTAAAAAAATTTTGTAAAACCTTCACTTTTATTTACTAGTTCTTTACTATATATTGGGTAATACAGTCATAATTGAGGTATTCTACCTTCCACAAGCCACACAAAAGACACCTATGTGTCCAAATGTGGTATAAACAGTTTATTACAGCTAGCAGAATTTATAAAAGTAGTATTTGAGATATTAATGTAACATGGGCTACATGTCAACCATATGTTACACAAACCAAGGTCACTCTAAATCAAAGTTTGATCAAACACCAGCACATTAACTGCCAATTTTAGTACTTTTGATGTCTGGCATTAGTCCTAAGAACACCTCAAAACTTTGAAAATTTTAGTCTTGTAGGCCCTCCTGAACGCAGATCTGTCTTGGAAAATTACATAAAATTTGGAAACAGGAAAGAAATAAATAATTCTTTTTACCCTAGGTAGAAAAGATTACGAGTTAATAATAATATTTTAAGAACTGATGAATCTTATTTAAACTTGAGTAAAATGGAGATACAATATTTATAAATAATTTAGTCACCTTTGTCAATAAAATGTTATTTTTCATCTGTCTGCTATATAATGTGTGATGTATATTACAAGGAATGTCACATTAAATTATACTTCCATTAGATTTCTAAACCTTCAAAAATATCTGAATCTGTTTGACAACCACTAGAAACAAACATTAAAATCAACAACTTTGACATACACATTTGTGGCATATATTACATGCTTTTAAAGCAACATAATTTTACATTAATGTAAATTAATTTCCACACTTAAACATACACGGAATGCTAACTTTTGCTCAGACTGATTATACAATTACCAGTACTCACAATGGAAAATTACATCAAATTCACAACTAAAAATTGAATATTCTGTGATTTTCAGCAACACCCTTCCGGTACTTTAGGCATTTGTAATTTTATACATTTTCACTAAATTACTTTACAGGTTCAAAGAAAATAATCAGATAAACCTGGATTACTTTGTGCAGTATTTTTCATTGCTTTTGCCTCAAAGCACTGTACTTGCATTTTAAAATGCTTAGAAAAAATTCTGTCATTAGTGGGCTGAGTCAGAACAACAGAGCTTATGAACATCAGATTATTAGATCTGTATGTACTTGCCATAAACAATTTAAAATTCAAGATCTCATATAAAAGAAAAGCTTAAAGGAACAGTGTAATTATAGAAGTCCAATAGTAAATAATACAACTGTGATAAATATTCGTATTATTATTAGTTATTTAGAAACACAGACATTAATCCAGTATAAGATGCATATAAAGACTGGATTTTTTAATCAAAACACTTGGCAATTCAGTACTACAGAGATACCTTCACAATTTAAGGACTTTCCTGTCATAGAACTATAGAATGCCTTGGGTTGGAAGGGACCTTAAAAATCATCTAGTTCCAACTCACCTGCATGGGCAGGGACACCTCCCACTAGATCAGGTTGCTCAAAGCCCCATCCCACCTGGCCTTGAATACTTCCAGGGAGGGGGCATCCACAACTTCCCTGGACGACCTGTTCCAGTGTCTCACCACCCTCACATGAAGAAATTTCCTCTTAATGTCTAACCTAAATCTCCCCTCTTCCAGTTTTGATCCATTACCTCTTGTCCTCTCACTACAATCCCTTGTAAAAAGTCTCTCCCAAGCCTTCCTGTAGGTCCCCTTCAGATATTGGAAGGCCACTATGAGGTCCCACCAGAGCCTTATCTCCTCCAGGCTGAACAACCCCAACCCTATGAGGCTGTCTTCATAGGAGGGATGCTCCAGGCCTCTGATCGTCTTTTTGGCCCTCCTCTGGACTTCCTCCAGGATCCATGTCCTTCTTATGTTGGGGGCTACAGAACTGGACACAGGATTCTAGGTGGGGTCTCACAAGAGTTGACCTTGACCTGCTGGCCATGCTTCTTTTGATGCAGCCCAGGACACAGTTGGCTTTCTGGGCTGCAAGCACAGCGCTGGCTCATGGTGAGATTGTTGACCACCATCACCCCCAAGTCCTTCTCCTCCGGACTGTTTTCAATCCATTTTCCACCCAGCCTGTATTTTCGCTTGGGATTGCCCCAACCCTTTCACTTGGCCTTGTTGAACTTCATGCAGTTTGCATGAGCCCACCCCTCAAGCTTGTCAAGGTCCCTCTAGATGGCATCCCTTCCCTCCAGTGTGTCAAGGGTGCACTCAATTCCACTGTCCATGTCGCCGACAAAGATGTTAAATAGTACTGGCCCCTGAAGAACAATGCAAGACAGTGTCGAAGGCTTTGCACAGGTCCAGGTAGATGATGTTGGTCGCTCTTCCTTTGTCCATCAATGCCACAATCCCACTGTAGAAGGCCACCAAATCTGTCAGGAAGGATTTGCCCTTGGTGAAGCCGTGCTGGCTGTCACCAGTCATCCCTTTTCCACATGCCTTAGCAGAGCCTTCAGGAAGATCTGCTCCATGATCTTGCCAGGCACAAAGGTGAGACTGACTGGTCTACAGTTCCCTGGGTTTTCCTTTTTTCTCTTCTTCAAAATGGGAGTTACGTTTCACCCTTCCCAGTCAGTAGGAATTTCTCCAGACTGCCAAGACTTTTCAAATATGATGGAGAGAGGCTTTACAACTTCATCAGCCAATTTCTACAGGAGTCATGGACGAATCCCATCAGGTCGCATGGACTTGTGCACCTTCAGGTCATTCAGATGGTCACAAATCTGTTCTTCTCCTACAATGGGGAGATCTTCCTTTTCACAGTCCATGTCTTTGCCTTCTCTAACTTGGATGGTGTGACCAGAGCCTTTGCTGGTGAAGACAGAGGCAAACTAGTCATTGAGTATCTCAGCCTTCTCTGTGTCCTGCATGGCCAGGTCTCCAGTCTCCTTCTGAAGTGGGCTCATAGTTTCCCTTGTCCTCCTCTTCTTGCTGACATACCTGCAGAAACTTTTCTTGTTGTTCTTAAAATCCCTGGCCAGGTACAACTCAATCTGTGATTTGGCCTTCCTTACCTAATCCCTTGCTTCTCTGACAACTTTCCCCCTAGGATACCTGACCCTGCTTCCAGTCTCTGGATACCTTTTTTTTACATTTAACTGTGTCCAGAAGCTCCTTGCTTATCCATAAAGGCCTCCTGGCTCTCCTGCCTGCCTTCCTCTTCATTGGGACACATAGCTTCTGGGCATGGAGGAAGTGATCCTTGAATATGGACCAGCTTTCCTGGGCTCCCCTCCAGTGTTTTGTCCCATGATCCCTTACCAAGTAGATCCTTGAAAAGATCAAAATCTACTCTCCTGAAATTGAGGGTAGGGAGCTACTTCCTCACTGCCCTAAGGATCCTGAATATGACCATGTCATGGTTACAACAGCCATTAAGTCTTACATCATCAACCAGCCCATCTCTGTTGGCGAGAACAAGGTCCAGCACAGCACCTTTTCTTGTTGGTTCCTCTACCATTTAGATGAGGAAGCTGTCACCAATGCACTCCAGGAACTTCCTGGATTGCTGGTACTTTGCTGTGTTGTCCCTCCAGAAGATATTGGGGTGGTTGAAATCGCCCATGAGGATCAGGGACTGTGAGAGCAAAGCTGTTCCTATCTGCCTGTATCTGCTCCTCATCTGCTTGGTCATCCTGGTATGGTGACCTGTAGCAGACCCCCACAATGATATCTCCTGCCCCTGTCTTCCTTTTAACCCTGAGCCATAAGGTTTCAGTCAACTCCTCTTCCATGTCCAGGTAGAGCTCCACAGACTCCAGTTTGTCACTGATGTAGAGAGCGATACCCCCTCCTCTTCTGCCCTGCCTGTTCTTCCTGAAGAGGTTATACCCAACCATCCCCACTCCACCACCTCTCAGTGATACCAATAACATCACAGCCCTGCATGAAGCACACATCTGCATTTCCTCATCTGTATCACAAAATGGAGCAAGACAGATTTGTAAAACTTGTCCCTACATTTCAAAAGTGCTCAAGTAATAAGTCAGGAAAGCAGAAACTCATGTTATCAGCACCCAAGCAAAATCTCCATTAATGCCAGGGCTACCGCAGCAGGTTTTTTATTTCACAGCATAAAGTAAATATGCTCTAAAATATCTACAACTCGGAATGGACAATTCAATGAAGAACAAAGCACAGCCAGATCTGAATTAGACAGATGCAACCCATCGATGGCAACTGCCACATGATGACACATCAGTACAGGAACAATATTTTTTTAAAAGTACTGAGCAGTGGAAGGTGGTTCAAAATACGTAACTGTGATCTGTAGAAGTAAAATGTTTTTGTAAAAAATATTTCAAATGTTGACATTTAATGACACCTGACTGGCAAGTCTGTAGTTGTGTTTCATCCTAAGTTCTGCATTTGCATTATTCTGGAATTCATGCAATGTACACTTGAGTAAAAGGTAAGTGTGCTATGTGCTCAGACTCCTCCCTGCTATTAACAGGTTATGACACAGGTAACTTAAGATTTCTGTTGTCAAGTAACACATGTCTATAGCTATGGGCTGATCCTACACAACCTTAACTACCCCAGAGTCAGACAAACTTATGCCAAGTTCGTAATCATGACTCACAAGGAAGATACTATTTTTCATTTCATATTCTTTCACAAATAGGGCCCTTAAATAATTAAATAAAATATTAGATGCTAAGAACAGTCAAATTAGCCATATCTGACTTCCTAATATTATATAATAATATTGGTACTCCTCCCTTTCTCTAGTGACTTCTTAACCTGTCTCTAATAACCCTTGTCTACTACATTAAAACCATCACCATCACCACATGACCATGTTCTCCCTACGTTCCTTAACTAACATGAGGACACAGTAGTACATGTTCCAAACCACGTATTCTACACTGGACAATGACACCAAATGCAAATAAGAAGCTCATAATCGAAACCTCTTCCTTACTCAGCACTCAACTCTCCCATCCAGTTGCTCTAAAAATAGTCAAGAACTTAACCCACTTAGGCATATGCAACTCTTTATCAAATCTTGCAATAAAGGGTCATAAGGTTACTGGAGGCAATGTTACTAGAATGGTAGGCATTGCATAACTTACTTTTGTTAGAAAATCAAGTTAAAAGCTATTCCTTTTTAGAAATAAAAAAATAGCAGAAGATCTAGCTGCTGCATCATAAAGAACATACCTTACAGAAATAAAAGAGAAAATTAGTGACTTATTTCATTAGCATTACATGCCAAAATAATCTGCGCAGACCAAGAAAGATCAATGAATTAAAATTAAGAAAGATTAAAGTATTTTAAACCAAGACAAAACTATGAAAAATTTAAAAGTAATAAAAGATAAAAATAGATTAATTTTCCCTGAGTCCTTTTTAGCATAAAATTTTGAGGTTAAAAAACCCACTTCTATACATCAGCAAACCAAATTATAATGAAACTCTTTAAAATCCCGTAAGATCATGGTACTCAGGTAAGGAGACTAAGCCATTTGATTCCATGAAATCATTGAGATGAAAGCAAGTCATCTTCTCCTAGAATATCTTACTAAGGTTTAGCCTTTACAGCAATCTTAATGTCCTCCCTCAGAAAAGTGTAATGCTCTGGGTGAATGAAACCTAAGGATTAACAACATCCCTTTTGATTTTTTACTTCAAAGCTTATCAGCTGTGGAAGTTGGAGAAACATCTGACAGTATTAAAGCATAAAGCATTCCTCCAAGTTATTTCATTAACTTCTCACTTCACATTCAAAATTGGGGAAAAAAAAGCTCTGCCTCTTGCCTCTCTAATATTTTTTAAATGCACACAAAACATTAGAAGACTATCGACAGAGAAACAGTGATGGACATGACATGCAAACAGCTGTTAAACCTGAAAAAAAGAGAAGCAGAAAAAAAACCCCACTTTTTTTTTGCCCCTGGCTAATCTAATATATAATGATCTAAACGGACAGTTACTAAAATATTCTGTTAAATAGATAGTATTTTATAGTATATAACACAAGTAATAAAGAACAGTTAAGAAAGAATGTTACAGAATGCTTCTAAAAAACAACAAAGAAATTAGCAGAACTACAGCATACATTTCCATAGCCAAGGAAAAGACAAATTAAAAATGGGTTTCTATTAGCCATCATGTTTTGAGTCCCAAAAGGATCCATCTGTGCTTGCAGCACTCTACTGTTATGCTGTGGAAAACCACATATCAGTTTAGGGAATTAAAAGAATCAGGATATAAATGGCTGAAAAAACAGAATAGTGATATAAGAAATGAATAATGAATGATGAAGCAATAAATGACACTACATTATTTCAATCAATTTCATCAGTGATTTAGGGTGACATTTTTATAAGATATATGGACAAGAAATCAGTAGAGGTGTGGGGATCATGTGATTCCAACCTATGGTAGGACATAGTGTACTCAAGACACTTAAAAAAATCAGACATGTAAAAAAAACCCAAAATACAACTATCAAAAATAGAATGAAAAATGTGATCAACAATGGTATTGTCAACTCAGAAGTGGGAGAAGACGACTGAAGTGGGCATCTCCATTCTGGATGCAGAAAAGCTGTAAGTCAGTGCTTAAATTTCCTACTCAAATTGCTTGAAAGAAACTCAGTAACAACTGGACAACAATATGAAACACACGTAAAATGAGAAAGATTAGGTAGTACCTTGATTGTAAGTTTTTGAATATTCTCAGAAAAATTAATTCCCTGTGTGAGATAAATGAATGGTATCTGTAAGGGACAGCCTAGGATGAATCCTACACTCTTTGAAAGGAAACAGGCTGTTTACAAAACAGCAAAGGCAACAAAGCTGCAAAGCAAAGCTGCAAAGGAAACAGTCTGTTTGCTGTCACTCACAGATGCAACAAGTTTATATGCTAGTTTCCAAGCATGAAAGCTGAGTGGTGAACATGACAGAATAGATACCTAGCTGAACCAAAACTACCATGGCTTTCTCCAAACCACATTGTTATGCCTCTGAAAGACACATGCTTTAAACCAGATCATCCAAAGACAGCTGAGTAGTTTCTCTTACTTCTCCAAGATTCTCTGGCACTATTTTTGCTTTGTCAGCTGGAAGAAAAAGAAAACCAACATCATCTAGAACTTCTCAACTGACCAAAAGGGGGTAGTCAATTCCCAAGTCACAAGTATACACTCCTGTTAAACACCGAACATTTACTGAAGTCCTCCTGGAGGATCCTGTCACCTATTTCATTTCTTCTTCTACAAGAAAAGATATACAGGAGTCACTGGTATTAGAAAAAAATGGAAAAGAATATGAAATACTGAAAGCAACTGTGGTCAGTGGCAATGGTTTCAAGTCTGCTCAACTTAGAGTGAAGTAGTATGGTTCTGGATTTGATCTGCTCGGTCACTTTTTCACAAAACCAATGGTGATTTCTGCATGGCAATTTCAAAAAGTTATTAGGAAAGCAAATTTAAACCAAAGTGGGGTTAGAGCACAACGATACTTAACAGAACTTAAGAGATTCTCATCACTTGAAAAAAATATAATTCTGCTAACTATTTCAAACTTCACAGTAGAAAGCATTGTTCCCAGTTTCTTCTTTGCTTAATATTTTAACTTCCTAGAATTTGTTTTAATTGTTTGCACAGACACACAGGCAGCAAAGAGGCCCAGCACACCTGCTTATGCTGTTCTATACGTGTAAATTCAGGAGTTTCACTACATTAGCGTGTGCTACTTCTGCTAATAGACCGGAAAGATTACTGTGCTGGTGCTTCTATACCTCTTGGATGCCACAGAAACAGTATTTTCATACATATAAGTATCTTCTTTTTTTCATAGACTTTCTGATACCACTAATAGCTCTGGCACCATGAACTTCTTTGTAAAGGTGAGCACAGGAAATACAGTCAGCACTCCAAGTGCTCCTGCAGTTTGAGGGCATATGGTATCATTAGGAAGGCGAGCATCTTCCCGTGAGAGTTTCATATAAATAATTCAAAACGAGTCACAGATTCAACATTAAAAAATGTATTAAATTACTAAAGACATTCCTGGCTCTCAAAAATGTAAGTACTATGATAATTTCTTTATTTTGCAAGAAGTCAGTAGATGTTGTTTTGTGTTGTAATTATGAGAGGGCCAAATGTGAGGAACATCACATGTTTTCAGTTTTGTAGATTTGTAAATCTCACATTTCTTCTCTGAAATAACACATATTTGGATTTTTACTTTCCTGACTGATCTGTGGCTACAGTCAGTGCTCTAGAAAGACACATAGCTACTTTAAATTTGCAGTGAAGAGGACCAGTGTAGGATCAGAACCATGTCTGAATTCTGTTTCCTATCTAAATTATTCAGGCATTTTCATTTTTATCTGATGTCACTTTATAGTTGACACATAAACATGAATTTTTTACTTCCACAGTTTTACTTTTTATTAAACTATGGTTCATTGATATATATTACACACATCGAAAACTTTCTAACCCTAACCCTCTCACTCATGCAGCCTTTAACACATACTTGTCAATGAAAATGCGAAGACAAAGAAATTAGTAAATATCAAAATGCTACGAAATCATTCCAAAGATGACACAGCAAGGAGCAGTTTCCTTACTGCAAAACAGAAGACAACTTTGATATGAAACATAAGCAGAGCAGAATATTCTCAGAAAACAGAACTCCCACTAGTACTAAAAAGTAACCTCATGAAATCACTGTGCGCCAAGAGCAAGCACAAAGCAAACCACCGATTTTTCAAAAGCCTGAAAAAAACTACAGAGATTGAAAATGCATGTATAACATAATCTCTCTCCTGTTAAATACAAATTACGACCACTTAGCTAAGATAGCAATTTTTAATCCATAACATCACCTAATCTTTATGAAGAGTTCAATGTTATGAACATCCTTTGCTACTGAAAAAGTTACAATCAAGCCAGATGCAGAAAATCCCTTTTACTTCCTTTGCTTTGTTAAAAAGCAGAAAAAATATTCTATTAATGGCACCACAAAAGCATAAAAATATTTTAGACACCAGATGGCACACTCGTTCAACACAGATCAAAGTGAATACCTTAAGTAGTACATACCACTACTATTCAAAATATACCTAAGAAATAATTATTTAATTTTCAGGAAAGCTGGCAGTAATGAAAAGGGAACTGCCAGACAAAAAAACCCAAACAGCAGTAAATAAAAATATTATAAAGAGAAACAAGTCAACCATGAAGCCTAATTACCCAGAAGTACAGTTTTTCCCTATTTTTTTTCCCATTCTCTTGTGAACTTTTATTTTCTAGAAAAACAAAAATTCTGCCATATTTCTCCTGTCAAGCTACACTATCACTGAATCTGACAATTAACTTGAATCTACTGTTTCTAAGACATAAATATACAACAGAATTTGAGAACTAGAAGACTTGTTTTATATCCTTTTTAATACTCATTTCCTAAAAGCACACGTTTGGAGAACTGAAATAGGCAAAAAGGCCAGAAAAAAGTCCATTTGCAGGTGTTGCCAAAACAAGTGATTCTTTTCTGGAAAACTAATCTTATATGCACTTACTTGCAGAAGTGATAGATATGCTAGTTTTAAATAAAGCTAGTTTAAGTTATGCACTAAAATTCATAAAACCATTTAAAAGATCACAATATATTGAAATGTATAAGCATAAACAATTAAATAAATTCCAACCACAAATACAACCCTTATACAACAGATTTAAGTATAAAGACCCATCTTATCTATTTACATTACTTTGTAATTTGTATAGATCCCAACTCAGAGTACAATTCTGATATGTTTAAATTTATCCTTGTGCGTTTAGGTATATTCTTTTACATGGTCTTTCTGAGAAAGTGTAAAATCAGAAAAGTCTTCTTGTAAACTTTAGTTACATTTTAATGCACAATATGATATGCACTCTCCCCAAAACAAGGCAGTCCAAACGACTGGACTTTCTTTCCTGCAATTTTCTTTGAAATTGCTGCTCTTCTTGATGAAAATATCTGAAATATTTGAAAGCTAAAAATTAAAATAATAGGGAGAATTCACAGGGTTGTTTGAAAATGCTTATACAGTATTAGGATGCAAAATACTGCTCTGACACAACACAGTGAATTGTAGAAGGGAGAAGCACTGTCCTTAGTGAGGATAATCTGCTTGTCTTCTCTCATACTCCCAAATTACAGAAGGAAACTGGGACTGCTACCGCACAGAAGCTGTGAACAACAGTGTACTCCAATTGCCACAGGTCTGTCTGGCAACCACTGTTTTGATGTACGATTAGATTGAATTATGAATTAAACAATGTAGTTCCTGTTTTAAATAGTCTCACCTTCTCTCAGTAATTTGGAAAATTATTTCTCACAGCCAGTAATTGGCTGTAAATCATGCGTTTTTTGCACAAGCAGACTGAAGATAGAAAGAAAAGTCACCTCATTCAAAATACTGCAGAGCATCCCACACAGTCTCCGCTAAAAGCATCCTGACACAGGTGTAAGGTGAAGTACACTTAAGAGACTTATGATAAAAAAACCTGAAAAAGATCTGTAAAGTTCATAAAGGAAAAAAGCAGATGGAGAAATAGTACAGATTGCAGAAATTAAAATTAATGTCATAATTTCTTGCAATAACGCAAAACAAAAGGAAGTTGTATGGTTTCATTTAAAGTGGAAAACCCCTTCCATATTTTCTTTAATAAACAATTTATCTCTGGAAAAGAGAAAACACAATATGAATTCATTTGGGTGGCCTGAAAGATAACAAAAAGAAATAAATAATTTGCAGGACTTAAGTGCACATGCATCATTAGATTGGATGAGAAACAACAGTAACACTGTGAATACTTCTAAAAGGGTCTTTTACTCTTCATAGCACATTCTAAGCAGACAGAAATTAGAAAAACAAAACAACCCTAAAAAAAAGGAAAAAGGCAATTTTTCTTTAAAGGGGTTATCCTTTATCATCTCAGAAATTGGGTGTTACCAAATAGAAGCTGCAGGGCAAACTGACTGCAAAGTATCAATTCTGAAAGTACAATTTAACATGATTTTTTAAAAAATGTAATTAGCATATAGCCTTAGTTAATCATACACATTTGTATAAAATGTCTTACAGACACCAGTTGTTAATGTCATCAGTAAAATCTAACGCAACTTTACAAAAATAAAAAATTAGGGCCTATCTACTAAGTAATGAAGAGTTAACTATGAAAAACCACCACAATGAAAACCAAACATGTAAGATGCATTCTGTTCTCTTAGGTATGTGGCAAAAAACCTCCTTTCAATTACATCAATTCAAGATAAATGTATGCAAAACAAGTGGAAATTCCCTTAAGAACAACAGATACAAAATTCAACATTCCTATAATTGCACTTGTTGATTATAACTGTAAGTAAGGCTGATTACACACTGTTAGCTAAGAAAGCTTGCCAATTCCTTCCCAAATAAAACTAGACTGAATAAAACATGCCTAGGGATACAACATACACTGAGAAGACAGGACTGTGAACTAAGTATATTTCCAAATAGTTTTTTTTTTCCTTCTTTATTTTATACTATTTTAAAGGATTTGAGTAGTGAGTACATAATTGGCAGAACAAGTATCCAGTCATCGTTGAAATGCACCACACAGATGTCTTCTGTGTAGTCACACCCAACTTTATTTGAGAAGCTGTTTAAAGGTCATTTTTTCCCCCTTCAAATATACAGACAGCCCCAGAACCAACAAATTTAAAAGTATTCTCTACCTAAAAAATACCCAAAAAAACCAAAACAAGCAAGAAAAACTAACACAAACTTTTCTGGGTTCATAGCAAAGGTGAGTGGGAATCCCATACTGCCTGTAAGTATCTGTTAAGTCTTCAGAGGTCTCTTATTTTCATTTTATTATACTGTCTAAATGCATTAAGATCATGAAAGAGTTGAAGGAATTCAGCCTAGTTAGAGGAAAAAAAAATCCAGCATGTGTCAAGGGTGTGAAACTTCTCTCTTCCATAGTTAAGCAGAAGACAGGAGAAAATAAAAAAATTAAATACCCAACAACCTCTCAGCTATGGGAGAACAGAGAGGCCCTGCTAGCAGGTCAGCAAAGCCATTACCTTGCACATCTGTATATTGTAGAAAAGTAGAGAACTGGAAGAACTGAAAGAGAACCTATGCATTCAAGCAGAGGAATAAAGTCTTTCTTAGGCAGGTAGCAGTAATTTTTTCACAGTGCAATTGCTGTATTGTGGCAACTCAATAGTGCACTCAAAGTAAATTTAATCTCTGTATTACATACCACAATGTGTGTAAATATACTCTTTAGCACGTGAGGTGCCAAATCACTAATATAGAATCATAAAATCATAGAACTATTCAGGTTGGGAAAGACCCTTGGGATCACCAAGTCCAACCATCATCCCTACTCTACAAAGTTCTCCCCTAAACCATATCCACCAACACCATATCCAAATGACCCTTAAACACATTCAGGGATGGTGACTCAACCATTTCCCTGGGCAGCCTATTCCAGTGTCTAATCACTCTTTCTGTGAAAAAAAATGTTCCTAATGTCCAGTCTAAACCTCCCCTGTTGCAGCTTGAAGCCATTCCCTCTTGTTCTGTTGCTAATTACCTGTGAAAAGAGACCAGCACCAACCTCTCTGCAATGACCTTTCAGGTAGTTGTAGAGACTGATGAGGTCTCCCCTCAGCCTCCTGTGGGTAGTTAGGGTCCGGCGGCCGGAAGATTTCGCGCTGTACGGAAAGATAAGGCCCCTCTCCTAATAGCCAATAGCACTTAGTTCACGATGTAAGCAGACGGAAGTGACACCACAGACCTAACTCATATAAACACCGCGGTAAACACTAATAAACGCCATTTGCCATCCACCACATTGGTGTCTGTGAGCTGATGGACCGAGCGGCCTGGGGTTGGCTGCCGTGCCGTTCTTGAACCAGGTCGTCACGCCTTTCCCCGAAAGGCAACAAGTGGTGCCGAAACCCGGGAACACGCCTGGAATCGGGAAATTCACCTGGAGTCAGGAAAGCGGCGGCCGGAGCGGCAGGACCGTCCCGGCGGGGAGGAGCGGACCGACAAGGAGGATGGAAGCCCTTGTTAAGGTCGTACTGCAATTACATAAGCAGCGGGGTATAGATTGTAAGGCTAAAGATTTTACTCTCGCCGTTGCGAGGCTTTTGGAAATCGGGGTCATTGACCAGCCGGTAGATATTCTCCACCCTGAGGCGTGGGACAAATGCACTAAAGCGTTGGCTAAGGAGACGATGCTCTCGGGTCGTGGGAAGCACCTTAAGTCGTGGGGGAAAGTCGTGCAGGCGTTGCAGAAGGCTATACAGGAGCAGGAGACCTGGAGGGCGGCAAAGAACTGTTTGCTGGCCACCCCGAAGTTGGGAGTCGGGGCAGCCACACAGACTTTGCACCCCCTGAGTGATGATGGTTTTGCTGAGTCTGGGGAGGGTTTAAGGGTGGCGGAGCTGAGGGAGGGTGATGCGTCCCCTCGGTCTCCGGACCCCGACCCGCTTACGGAGGGACAGAAACGAGCTCAGTCCTTCTGGGGCGGGTTGGCAGAGGAGGCTCGGGGCGCCGCGGAGAAAGCAGAGTCTGAGGAGGTTCGGGCTGAACCGCCGCCCTATACACCCCAAAATGGCGCTGAGCAAAAAAGGGGGGGGCGAGGTAAAGATGCCCGTGGTGGTAAAAGGGAGGAAAAGTTGGTATCAGCAAGTGCACACAGAAGGAGGGGGGAGGTGAAAGAATGTGAGGGGAGTGTGAGCGAGGCGGAGGAGGATGGGACCGTGAGCGAGGCGGAGGAGGACGGGAGCAGGAGCGAAGGGCAGAAAACCAACCGGAGTAGCTATCTGAAAAAATGTCTTTGTAGGGCAAATCCCCCGCCAAGCCGGGCGCAGAGCAAGCCGGGAGGGGGGGATGAGCCAAGGGGGAGGGAACGGCCCCGTGGGCGGTGCAGGAGCCTGGGACGGCCCGCCCGCAAGGGGAGTGAGCGGGGCCGGAGCCCGGAGCAGCCCGCCCGCAAGGGGAGTGAGCGGGGCCGGAGCCCGGAGCAGCCCGCCCGCAAGGGGAGTGAGCGGGGCCGGAGCTCAACAAAAAGGTACTGGGGACCGGAAGTAGCCGGTCAGTCGAGCTCTGACTTCGGATCGGACACCAGCCGGGATGAGTGGCCGGTTACCGATTCAAACTCAGAGGAGGAGGAAATGAGAATATATACAGTCAAAAGCAAAAACATTCTCAGCCCAAATAAAAAGGGACCGCGAGGGAAAAACATCCCTGTCACCGACTGGAAGAGAGTAGAGGCTCCGTGTGCCGATTGGGTCCCACCGGTCACACGAGCGTTCCCAGTCCGGGTGACGGACAGGGGACAGAGGGTCCACTCACCAATAAACCCTAAGGAAATACAGGCAATTGTTAAGGCAGTTGCGGAAAAAGGGCTTAATTCTGCCATGGTCCCCACCCTCATAGGTGGTGTCTTGAGTTTCTGTTCACAGGACCAGATTATCGGACGCCCCCGTGACCCGTACACCTCGGTGGCAACAGAGGACAACAAGGCAACAGGCGACCTGTCCACACCAGAGAGCTTCACACCGGCAGAACCCAAGCAACGGCGACGTAGCCTCTGTGGCGGGGGGCTACGACGTCTTTGTGTGATCTTGATTTTAGAACTTGTCACCACAGGACAGGTAACATCAGCTCACCCTCACCAGCCATTTAAATGGTCACTCCTTCGAGTCAAAGATCAGCAGGTTATCGCAACTCAAATAACATCAGGTGCGCCAAGTTTTAGTGCCACTCTCTGCCAGCTTGTCCCAACACACAGATGCACGGTAGACGTAGTATTTTACATGTGTCCCAGCTCAAACCCTGGAAAAGGGTATTGCAGCTCCCCTAGCCAGTACTTCTGTAATTATTGGGGATGTGAGACCATACCCCCTTTTTGGATATCAGGTAGTGGCAGAGACAGATACCTAAAAGTTTACTGGGGTCCATATGGGTGCGCTTTACCGAAAGGATGGTGGCGTGGAACTTGTCAGTTCCTCTTTTTAAATGTTACCAAGCCCGAAGAGGACAGTTGGTTACTTGGAAAACTTTGGGGAGTAAGGTACTCAGAGCTAGGGAAAGACCGAGGTGGCTTAATCCTCATAAAAAAGGAAGTCGTCCCGAATGATCCGCTGCCAGTAGGCCCCAACCAAGCAGTTATAAGCAAAGCCCTGACTATCCCCAATCAGAACTATGTGACCAAAAAGACGGACAATCAGGAAAAACTGACAAAAGCTCCCATGACAACACATACCACCAAAATTCCTGAAAGAGAGTCACTCTGGAAAATGATGCAAGCTAGCTACCAAATACTGAACAAAACGAATCCAAATCTCACAGAGCATTGTTGGCTGTGCTACGGAATGAAACCACCCTTTTATGAGGCTGTAGCACTAAGTAACACACCCCTACAAATGAATGGTTCAAATCCGGCTCAGTGTATATGGGAGACAGAAAAGCAAGGAATCACATTAACACGAGTGGTGGGAAGCGGCGTGTGTGTAGGTAAAGTCCCCGAGAACAAAGAACAACTGTGTGATAGTAAGGTACAAGGTAAAATCCCTGCAAAGTGGTTAGTACCAGCCGACAATACCAAGTGGGTTTGCTCTGTCACGGCAGTTACACCTTGTCTGTCGTTGGACAAATTTGATGAATCCTCAGAATATTGTGTCCAGGTAGCTATAGTCCCTAAAGTCTTTTACCATCCCGAAGACGCTGTCTATGACTCTCTGATTAACCCAGAACATCATCTGTCAAAACGAGAACCCTTTACAGCACTAACAATAGCTACCCTAATGGTCTTAGGAGGGGCGGGAGTAGGCACAGGAGTAGCATCCATGGTCCAACAGAATAAAGAATTCAGTGCCTTGAGGATGGCAGTGGATGAAGACCTGGCTAGAATTGAACAATCAATAAGTGCGCTAGAACAATCACTCAGGTCACTATCTGAAGTAGTGCTGCAGAATCGGAGAGGACTAGATCTAATGTTTTTTCAGCAAGGGGGAGTGTGCGCTGCACTAGGGGAAGAGTGCTGTGTATATGCGGACCACACCGGGATAGTGAGGGACACGATGGCCAAACTGCGAGAGGGGTTGGAAAAACGGAAAAGGGAACGAGAGGCGCAGGAAAGCTGGTTTACATCTTGGTTTAACTATTCACCTTGGCTGACCACCCTGATATCCACCTTGATAGGGCCAGTCGCAATGATTCTGATAACCTTGATCTTTGGACCCTGTATACTGAATAGGCTCGTGGCGTTTGTCAAGAGCCGGCTGGAGAAGGTTGACATCATGCTGATAGAACGCCAACAACTGCTTTAAGAATGTTTTTCTTCAGAATTTCCTGTAGCTATCTCTAGAGATACATCATTACTTTCAACTACCTCTTGTCTAACGTGCACTATGTTTTCTATTCAGGTTTGTAACACATTTTTTAAGATTGTTAACATATCCCTTTTTAAGACTGTTACATTTTAACCAATTTTAACTGTGCATAGGGAGGGGGGAAATGTGGGTAGTTAGGGTCCGGCGGCCGGAAGATTTCGCGCTGTACGGAAAGATAAGGCCCCTCTCCTAATAGCCAATAGCACTTAGTTCACGATGTAAGCAGACGGAAGTGACACCACAGACCTAACTCATATAAACACCGCGGTAAACACTAATAAACGCCATTTGCCATCCACCACATTGGTGTCTGTGAGCTGATGGACCGAGCGGCCTGGGGTTGGCCGCCGTGCCGTTCTTGAACCAGGTCGTCACGCCTTTCCCCGAAAGGCAACACCTCCTCTTTCTAAACTAAACATTCCCAGCTCCTTCAAGTATTCTTCATAAGATTTACTCTCTAGGCCCTTCACCAGCTTCGTTGCCCTCCTCTGTACTCGCTCCAGCACCTCGTTATCTCTCTTGAACTGAGGTGCCCAAAACTGGACGCAACACTCCAGGTGTGGCCTCACCAGTGCTGAGTACAGGGGGACAATCACCTCTCTACTTCTGCTGGTCACACTCTTTCTAATACAAGCCAGGATGCCATTGGTTTCTTGGCCACCTGGGTACACTGCTGGCTCATATTCAGCCACTTGTCAATTAGAACCCACGTGTCCTTTTCTGTCAGACAGCTTTCCAGCCACACTTCCCCAAGCCTGTCGCGTTGCCTGGGATTGTTGTGGCCCAAGTGCAGGACCTGGCACTTGGCCTTGTTGAAGCCCAGACCATTAACATTAATATTAGCCCAACAATTCAATCTACCCAAGTCTCTCTGTAGAGCCTCCCTATCCTCATGCAGATCAACACTCCCGCCTAGCTTGGTGTCATCTGCAAACTCACTGATAATACACTCTATGTCCTTATCGAGATCATCAATAAAGACGTTAAACATAAATGGTCCCAACACTGTGCCCTGAGGAACACCACTTGTGACTGGCCACCAGCTGGATTGGACTCCTTTGACCACCGCTCTTTGGGCCCAACCATCCAGCCAGTGCTTGATCCAACAGATCATGTGCTCATCCAGGCCATGAGCAGCCAGTTTTTTTATGAGAGTTCTATGGGGAACCGTGTCAAATGCTTCTTGGAGGTCCAGACAGACAATATCCACAGCCTTTCCCTCGTCCAATAGTCGGGTCATCAGGTTATAAAAGGACATCAGGTTTGTCAGGCAGGACCTGCCTTTCATAAAACCATGGTGACTGGGCCTGATCCCCTGGTTATCCTCTATATGTCTTCTAATGACACTCAAGATGATCTGCTCCATGACTGTCACAGCATGAGGCGAACACTTCAGATCAACCAGGCTTCTCTCTGTTTAGCACAGAAGAAGCTTGTAATAACTTTACATGGGCAATGTATAAACCAATCTTCTCTTTCAATGGATTTATATACAATGCCTTATATCACTACTTCCTCTACTACTACTTTGATTGCCTCTCCTGCAGTAGTTGTAGCTCTCTTTAGTCCAATAATCAAGAATCCTCATCCCCTAATACCAGTACATTATGTATGAACCACCAGTTTATATGTATTTTCTACTTATGTCCAAAGGGTCATGGGAACACTACTCATTCCCTAAACCGCACCTAAAAACCCTTTGATATTTTTATTTACATTTTATAAATTATGTCCTTCATCACACATGAAAACTCTTGTTTCTGAGCAAGGATAAAAGAATTTTTTTTAGAATTAGAGCACCAGAAAACACAATGGAATACAGTGATTAGTATAAAATTTCTACTTCCACATGAAAAGAAGATGCTAAAGATTTCATCAGTACAGGAAGCAAAAACTTCTGCTTTTCTTCTCTAAAAACTTTCCACCAGCAAAGTCTGAGAAAACACACAATTACTAGTAAGAATCTAAAAAAAAAAAATTAAATAGTAGGATCTTGTGACAGTCACAAAACATGCAGTCAGTAGGTTGCCTGTACATAAGGAAATTACTAATTCATTTATAGTTGTAATTGGAAATCTGATATATTGAAATCTTAGCATACAAGAACAAAATGCCCATACTACTACAGTAACGAACAGCTGTAAAGGCTAAATTGAAGTCCAAACTGAATTTTCCCTTTTTCTGCAATTAACAGAGGACTTTGTGACCCAGGTAAAAGGAAAACTTGTACAGCTCTTCAGTTCAGTATCGTGTTGTCCAGCTTTTTACTGTAGCAAAACTGTATCTTTAACACAAGTACTAAATTATTAAATAGAGGAAAAGGAATTTATAATAAAAATAGAAGATCAATCAATTTGAAATACTGCAATTCAAGATGTCAAAAAAATAATCTTAAACAAAATTATTATGAATATGAGCTGCATAACAATTCAACCATCACTTACCGTGTTTCTGATTGGAATTTTCTTCGGTTCCGGTGGCATATCCTGAGGAACAAATTTCACTGGTTCCTTAATCTGTCTCCTTGATCGTTTAGTCCCATCTGGCAAGGTTTCCATGGCGATATCAGCCTCCATGTCACTGCTACCTGCCTGGTCACACTCTGAGCACTGCCTGCAAGTGGAAGATTTTCTATTTAAAACTGCAGTCACAAAAGCAGAAACATATTGAAATGTTTGGTTTAAAATAAATTCAAAAGTCAAGAAACCAAACGGACACCTAAACGACTCCCTCAAACGTCTATGTTGAGTTTCAAATATGCAAAAAGTAAACAGAACTTTCTTATTGCTGGCTGTTTTGCTTTGTTTTTTTTCTGACAAAAACCCAAGATTTCTTTGAAAACCAAGACCTTAAAAGTAGGGTTTACTCTTCAAGAAAGATGCACCCATCCTACTTGACCATTTGCATCCTCCCATATCCTGATTTTTAATGGTGCCCACTGATCTGTAATCTATTAATTACTGTAACTGCTGCTGCACATTAATCTTTACAATGACATGCTGCTGTATTAATTCTGATGAGAGTGCACTTTAAGGGGCAGGGGTTTGGAAGGAATGTCTGTTGTGAAAATAACGTTTAGTATGTATTTTCTAACAGAATGGGTTTTAAATATGAAAAAAATAGTTAAGAGACAAGGAGACAGAAGCTGGAGACATATATTAACAAACTTTGAACACTGAGTTGAAAAAAAATGCCTCGAGTTTTTTAAAAAGTAAAAAACCACAATCAGAACTTTGAGAGTGAACAGATGTTCATATACTGCTATTAACAAGATCCATGACAGAATTAACAAGACAGGAAATCATCAAGTTTTGTTCTTATTTCCAGAAAATACTCATCTTATGTAAAGTCAAGAAATGTGGATGCTAACTTAAAAACTACGTAAATGAAACCTTAGACCCACTGATAAGAACCATTAAATTCTTACTCACATTACACTTCCAATTAAAAAAAAAAACTATAACTCCTTCTAAACAAATTCCAATTTATCACTGTCCTCATATTAAAAATTTCCTTTTTCTAACAGCACTTAAAAAAAAAATCAAAATTATATTCTGCTATTAATTAGTATTAACAGGAATACACACATAAAAATTACATATACAAAGGAAGGAGCAAATTTGATTTGGGAGGAGGGAAACAAAACATATGTATTTAATTTGTTTAACTTAAACATTAATACACACTTGTGACAAGAAGGCATACTCATCCCCTATCTAAAGAAAAGCACAAAGTCAAGGTTATGCTGTCTGAGCCAACTTCTCACAGGTAAAACAGAAGAGTTTTTCTCCTATGAACCTCAGTAAGGTCTATCACAGCATCAACTCCAGCTACTTCTCATGTTGTCTAATCCATCCAAACTAATCCAAGTAGCTTAATCTCAGATCTCTCCTGGGTATACCAGAAGACAACAGCAGTCATGGTCCACTAGACTGGCCAGTGGCTACCAAGTCAAAAAAGGGGGGATTAGGTAACTCTTGTCAGCATAACCTTGGCTAAATTGACACCTTTCTTCTTCAAGTTTTCCACATGTAAAACTCAGACAATTGTGGCTACATCATAATGTTATGAAGATTATCTCTAAAGTACCTGAGACCACTGCAAATAAGACACATGTCAGTGCTAGAACTATATGCTGGTCTAGAAAAGCAGAAGTACCACAGGGTAGATTGAAGGAAAGATAACAGCCTCTCCTCTTCCTCATGTAAGTGTGGAGACTTTATTTGTAGCCAAAAGACAAGGAAGTCTGTTTATGCAGTTTTTATACTTTGCAAACAGCTTTGCACCAGCATGCAAGTGTGTAATCATCTTAGCTTCCTTCCCTTTTCAAATCTTTGTTTGCTACACAGTACCTGCTTACATTTCTAGGCCTCTTTAGGACACTAAATGTAAAACCAATTAAAAAGAAAAAAGTATAATAACTTTCACAAAAAGTTACTTTTTACAGATACAAATTTACACAAATGCATACATAAAGACACACAAATAAATATATGTATCCACTTAAACAAATAAACAAAAGCACACAGACCAAGCTGCTATTATTGTAAGATTTTATTGAGAAAGACCCTCTAAAGAGAGAAGCCTTAGAAATAAGGGCATTCCCTGAAAATGTTTTGTCTGCTTAGCTAAAAGTTACTTTGTGTTCTTTAGTTTTATACCATGCATTGTCAAAATCAAAACTCTGTTTTGTCTTTGGCAAGCATCAGGGAGCACAGCCCTCTGTAATACTGCAGCATCAGTCACGTCATTAACATATTAAATGGAAAGCACAAGTGAAAGTGCTTACTGTGATCTGATTATGTACTTGTAAGCAATAGCTATGAAGGTGTTAAAAAATACTGTGATGATCACTTCTTACAAAATGTTTATTTTCCCCATTATTATGGCAAAAATATGTGCTATGTATAAACTAAAAAAAAATAAGCATTCTATAACTGAAAAGTTGAACTGATGTTTTTATAAGACAAAAAAATATCAGTATGATTTTACAGAAACATTTGGAGTTGGGAATCCAGTCTCCTGAATCTCCTAACCTGCACCTATAATTTAAATAATTCCTGTTCTTCAGCTCTGCACTGTGAGAAGGGAAAGCCACTGATTTTCTGCTACATAAGCTCAGGTAGTTGTACAGAAACTCTTTATGGACATCAGTAAAGTAATTTAGTTTCATTAGGTCCCTATTGAAATATGTGAAGCATTTTAATTTTGATGGTAGTGACAAAGAGAGAAGTATCTCCATGAATAGATGAGGTACTGGATGAAAGTTCCTGAAATTCCATTTGTATGATCAAGCCTACTCTGAAACAGGTGGTGCAAGCGTCACAGCAACCAACATTAGAAAAAAACTAGATCTACAAAAAGAAAGCTGAAAAAGCATAGTATGATGGGAGGGAGGGGGACAGAGAGGGTGTGAGTCACAGAACAAAACTTTACAAATACACAGAAAGTAAGGGGAAAAAAAAAAAAAGAAATGTTATAAACATGAACTTACAAGCAACCTCTTGATTTACTGAAATAGCCTCCACTATCACAGGCAACCACATCCTATCAACCCTGTTATAAAGCGGTCAAGCTTCAACTATAAAGTTGTTTGTTTGTTACCTCCCCCAGGGCCCAGAGAAAAGCTATTACAGACACACACTCCTCTGACTTGGAAACAATCTCCTAACTTTCAGCTCCTATTAGGCTTTATTTCAATATGGTTCTTGAACTTAAAGAACTCTCTTCCCATTCCACCGTTTAATACCAATATATTAATACCAAGCAGCCACATGACTCCTCTTCCTTTTGGCTTCATGAAGTCATGCTCATTTAATATCACCTCTCCAAATACAGTGAATAGAGAACCTACCACAAGAGGTCACTTTTCCAACTGCTCTAGTAATCTTAAACTACATCTAAATTAGCAAGCATTACCAGCAGCACAAGCAAGTTAACAAGGGAATATAGTGCTTCACCTAGACTCACAGAAAAAAATCAGTAGAAGGCAGTAATATGCCTACTACTAGAACGTGCCAATTACTGAAAAATACTGGAAATGTTTGATCCATCAAGAAACCTCAGTGATGGTTTGAAACTTTTTAATTGTACAGAAAGTCTTTAATTAAGCACTAAAAACCTTGAAAAGGTGATGCAAATGTTTCTGCATTTCCTGACGGTGGTTTTTGATCATGAGTATCTTCAAGAAACATGAACCTGTAACTGGATTTTTACTAGGGGGTTAGTAAGCACTCAAAGACCAAAGAGTGCTTTCTGTTTATGAAATTTTAGAAATCAAGAGCATGAGCTTTAACCTAGCTCTGAGCTTCTCTAACCTAGAAATTTACAAAGTGAAAAACTGATCATCTACATCCCTAAGAAAACAAGGATAGTTGAAGTGTCAAGGAATATGGCAGAGAGAAAACCCTGTTACTTCCCAAAATATTTTGTGCCAATAACATTATCATGCTTCACATAAAAAAAAAAAAAAATCTAAATGCTCTTTAACTGATGGGCCTGGCATATGGAAATTTGCAAAAAGCTGAAGCACTGAACACCATTCCTTTACAAATGAAAGGTCACAAAGTTGAAGATCTCACTAACAGGGCTCAAAGCCAAGATACTGGTAAAAAACTTTAGATAAATCTGGTTTTATTTTATAAATTTTCATTAAAAACCAAACACCTTTGGATATGAAAACCAGATAAATACATATGAAAACATTTTATTGAAAAGGCAACACTAAAAACTAGGAAAAAATTGAGATTTTGTTCAATTATCACATCACAGATTAATTAGACTGTCTTAATTGTGTCACGGTAGTCTCAGAGTAGCTTGTGTGATGCAAATATGAAGGACTCAGTCTGAACAAGACAGTCATTTGTATAAGGACAACTGGGGTTAAGCTGGAAGAGGATTTGGAAGAAACCAGCATCCTTTGTACACAGTTCTTGCTGTGAAAAGTAAGTTTAAATCCTCTCTGCTGAGCGAACACCCATACAGCGCTTCCAGAAAACAGTTCTGCCCTCAGTGTTTAAAAAGGAAAACTGCAGTTATCAGGTAGAGTTTTGCTTGTTTCTAATTAGGAGGAAAAGGGTCTCACAGACATCCTCTATGATAAATCCCTTCTTGCAATGTTAGCGAAGAATTAAATGACTCTGTACTCGAAAAACATAGACCATAGATTTAAGATTACACCTCTGCTCTGGTAATTTGAATAAATCACAGAGGTTGCAAATAATTAGCAGTGATAACGGAATAGAAAGCAAAAATTAAGAAACAAGTATTTTAAACTGTTTCTTGATTACTATGTTAAAAGAGGACTAAAGTCAACATTTTTAGCCATCTGATATGGTCTTTCAACCTGTCTAATGTTTCAAGGAATTTTCCACTATATCCATTTTCTTACTTTATCTTTTTGTATAAGTTCCCATTATACCTTACACAAATATCTGAAAAGTACAGGACCCTCATATAAAAAAATGGCACTTTTCTTCATAGCTTAATCAAAAGATTAAAACTGTATTCAAAACAGCATGGGGGAAAAGACCTGCTGAACTCAAACTTAGATTAAGGGTCTGTTCTATACGCTCTCTACTGATCCTGAAAAGAATAAGTAAGGGCACGCTCAATGATGAAAAGGATGCAATCAATACAGCTCAATTTGTCTGCTATAATCTCACACCCCAGAATATACCTTAGCTAATTAGAAGTAAAAGCTAAGTTTGTGATCTGAGATATAACTGAAGCATGAAATTCACAACAAAGATAAATTTTAGCTTTGAAATAAAAGCATTTTACTACCTAACCTGACCTATTCTGCCTTTAACACCTACTGAGAATTGTAGTCTTATTTCTTTTGGACAGATGGCTTTTAGTGAGCCTTTTCAACTTGGTTAAAAAGCAGAACAAAAATCAAGAACCTCCTGTGTAAATGCAGGACCTACCAAAAATTTAGAAAAAGGCTTTACCTTGTAAATTTGACTAAAGAGCACAGATTGTCCTTAAAACTTCAAAATTAGAGATGACATTAAATGACTAAAAGAAAATTAACTTCAGAAAAATAGTGATGGTAAAAACCTTTCTGAGTTTTTCAGCTTTTAAAGAAAATCCATATTAATTTAGTAGCTAAATTTACTGCATAAATTCAGGTTTTGTCATGTTAAGATAGGAAAAAAGAGACACCTCCCATTTAATGTACCAACCATTTTGTTCTGCACACAATCATCGAATCAACCCAAAAAGATTACTTTAGTAAATGTTTTATGGAAGTTCCTGAAAAATTTAAAAAAAGAAAAAGAAACATATTAAGAAAACCAAGTTTTCTTGATTCAAATAGTTTTACCATATTTTTAGAAGGAATTCTTATACTCCTGTATTTTTTGAAGGAATTTTTACACTATTCTGTGTATCTTAACATTCAGATAGGTGATGACAATTGCTGGAGATGCTGCACACTAACTTCTTTGGCAGGTAAGAACTGTATCTAACACATTTCAGAGCAGTTTAGAAACATGTGGAAGACTAACACAACACAGTAACACAATCATTTTATGAAAATTGGGGAATCAGCTTCTTTCCCAGGTTATTAGTTTTAACAACATCTAAAACACTTAGAATTTGCAAATTTTTTCATATTTATGTCCTACTTTAAGCACAGAGATAGCACAAGACAACACATGAACCACACTCTTACCAGTAACTGTTCTTGGTCTTCCTTGGCATCCTTGTAAGAGGTGGATCCAGGCAACCAAGATGATAATGGAGTTTACAAGTATCACACAGTAGCAGGAGGTGTTGATCATGGTTCTTCTTGCAAATTCCACAACTTTTAATGCAGGTAGCACAAAAGCATTATCATTACATTTGAAATCATAAAATACAAATAATACATCCCAGCATACTCCCCAGGTCCAATACAAACATATGGCAACTTCCGTTTGAATACACCATTTTAGCGCATAATTACTTTTTAAGGAGCTTCTACCTAAATACAGTAAAGAATAACAGGCACCTATATACAGTTAACAAAATGGCTTTCAATCCAATTTTGAGAACTTTTAACCACTGGGTAATCACTTGATACTTCAACAAAATATAAGAGTGGCAAGTGAAAAAAATACTATCTGTGCCATTCAAATGCTTAAATAAAAAATTATGCTGCTATTATGAATCTTAACTATCACAGAATCACAGAATCTTTGGGGTTGGAAAGGACCTCGAAAGATCATCCAGTCCAAGCCTCCTGCCAGAGCAGGGTCACCTAGAGTACATCACACAGGAACGTGTCCAGGCAGGTTTTGAATGTCTCCAGTGAAGGAGACTCCACAACCTCTCTGGGCAGCCTGTTCCAGTGCTCTGTCACTCTCACAGGGAAAAAGGTTTTCCTTACGTTTACGTGGAACCTCCTATGTTCCAGGTTGCACCTACTGCCCTTGTCTTATCACTGGAAATCACTGAGAAGAGTCTGTCTCCGTCCTCCTGACACTTGTGCTTTACATATGTGTAAACATTAATGAGCTCAACCCTCAGTCTCCTCTTCTCCAAGCTAAAGAGACCCAGCTCCCTCAGCCTTTCCCAACAGGGAGATGTTCCACTCCCTTCATCATCTTTGTAGCTCTGTGCTGGACTCTTTCAAGCAGTTCCCTGTCCTTCCTGAACTGAGGGGCCCAGAACTGGACACAATATTCCAGATGTGGCCTCACCAAGGCAGAATAGAGAGGGAGGAACACCTCTCTCAACCTACTAACCACACTCCTTCTAAAATGCTCCAGGATACCATGGGCCTTCCTGGCTACAAGGACACATTGCCAGCTCATAGTCATCCTTTCGTCCATCAGGAGCCCCAGGTCACTTTCCCTTATGCTGCTCTCCAGGAGGTCAGCCCCCAACCTGTACTGGTACATGGGGTTGTTCTTCCCCAGGTGCAAGACTCTCCACTTGCTTTTGTTGAATTTCATCAAGTTTCTCCCCACCCAACTCTCCAGCCTGTCTAGGTCTCGCTGAATGGCAGCACAGCCTTCTGGTGTGTCAGCCACACCTCCCAGTTTTGTGCCATTAGCAAACTTGCTGACAGTGCAATCTGTTCCCTCATCCAGATTGTTCACAAACATACTGAAAAGTACTGGTCCCAGTACTGACCCCTGAGGGACTCCACTAAATACAGGCCCCCAGCTAGATTCTGTCCCACTGACCACAACTCTCTGATTTATTTCCTTCAACCAGTTCACAATCCACTTCACTCTTCAGTTTAACTGCAAGAATGCTGCAGGGGACAGTGTCAAATGCTTTACTAAAATCAAGATACACCACATCCGCTGCAGTACCATCATCTATGCACCTTGCTATATCCTCATAAAAGGCTACCAGGTTGGCTAAACATGACTTCCCCTTGGTAAAACCATGTTGACTGTTCCTAACAATCCTCTTATCCTTGACAGAACCAAGGATAAGTTGTTCCATCACCTTTCCAGGGATGGAGGTAAGGCTGACCAGTCTATACTGGTCTTCCTTCTTGCCCTTTTTGAAGACTGGAGTGACATTTGCTTTTCCGCAGTCCTCAGACACCTCTCCTGTTCCCCACAACCTGCTAAAGATGATGGAAAGTAGCCTAGCAATGACTTCCACCAGCTCCCTTGGCACCTGTGGGTGCATCCCCTCAGGACCCATGGATTTATGGATGCCCAGATCGCTTAACTGATCCCTAACCCAGTTCTCATTAACCAAAGCAAACTCCTCCTTTATTCTGACCTCCTCTGGGGCCTGGGACTCCTGAGGACAGTCTCCAGCAATAAAGACAAAGAAGGTGTTCAATAACTCTGCCTTCTTTGTATCCTCTGTCACCAGGGCAGCCACCTCATTCAGCAGTGGGCCTATATTGCCTCTAGTGTTAGTTTTGTCTGCAGTGTATTTGAAGAAGCCCTTTCTGTTGTCCTTGGCCTCTCTTAAAAGGTTTAATTCCAGAGGCCCTAGCTTTCCTAGTTGCCTTCCAACATCCTCTGACAACAGTCTTATATTCCTCCCAAGTGACCAGCCCTTCTTTCCATGATCTGTAGACTCTCTTCTTCCACTTGAGTTTGCCCAGCAGTTCCCTCTTTAACCACCGCAAGCACCCTGAAATAGTTTTGTGCTGCTATCATGACGGGCATCGTATTGATTCCTAAGAAGTTAAATTTTATTATTATTACTACTACTACTAAAACAACACTGGAACTGAAATTTTAGTTATTTCAAAAAGTTTAGGTGTTCATTGATTCCATTACAAAATGGAAGGAACTAAATTACCGGATCTGAATGCAAATAAACTAGTAAAGCACGACTGCTATTGTTTGCGTATATGCCTGCCAAATCCTCAGCCCACTGCCATGTTCTCAAGATTTCTACTTCTCACAGCATTAGAATTAACTTATGCTCATGCAATCCATCCTCTTAATTCATCCTGCTGGCTGGGCAAGGCACACTGCCCACTTGCCGTGGCTGGAGGCCTAGCTGTCCTCTGTAGGCAAGTGACAGATCAAGGAATTTCTCAGCTGGTGGCAAGAGAAGAAGATATGTATGTTTTACACAGTCATGCTCTGGGATTCTAGTGTATGTTCCACTGTTTGACTTAGTTAAAGCCCAGTCAATAGCTTCACAATTTACAGAAGAGGGGAAAAGGTGGAATGATAACAGAGTAAGTTAATAGATCTTATTTTCTTGGGAATTAATAGGAATAGAACTAGGGAAATTTACAACACTAGATATCCCAAAGCATTTCACAATGCGTGAGCAAAAAGAAAAAATTCTTATATGAGTGTCTTATGCACGCAGACACTGTGACTAAACAGCTCACAAAATCATCAACACAGATTATTGCATTCAAAAGAAAAGATGATCACCTGAATATTTTCACAACACACAAAGGATCCTTCTATTTCAGCTGTAAAGAGTTACCTTTGCCCTTAAAGCACTGCTGCCAAATTTGCAAAAAAACCCAAACCAAAAACCCAAACCTTACTGATGTGTGCTGTGGTGAAGAACTGATCATTATTCAACTTCACTTCAGAAGTATAGCATACAGACAACTCTGAAGCATTTTCTTCATCAAAATAAAAGCAAACAATTTTCCCATAACCCTTCTGTGAAACTTCCTAGATATTTTAACTGTTCTGTCAAGACTTCATTACTTGCCTATAAAGTACGGCCGGAAGTGTAGATGCCTTTTGCGTTCCCCCTTCCTTTTTACTTGGTTTCCTTTCCTTAGGAGCCCGTAAAATTGCTGGTATGTTCAATTTCTGTTGGATTTGAATACAGTATACATGACTCTTGGTACTTTTAGAGAACACCACTCCAATCTCAATGCATGAAGAACATGACTGAAATTATGAGTAGGAAATTGCTTAGCTAACTGTTTTGCACACAAGAGTACCTACAGATGCTTGTATTACAAAATTATAATGAGATAAAGTAATAACTAATGTCTTTCAATTCAATAAATAAAAGCCACACTAAACCACTGTATTTTAACATTTTCTTCAAGCTTCCAATACATGGATGGACAAGGTTGCATTTGTCTAGGTAGCTGAAACAAGCAAAGAAATTTAAAAAACTGATAGAATACTGAGGCAGTTTATCTTCCCCAACATCCCTGCTACACTGGTGCTCGACAGGTTAATTAGAAAAATTATCTTATTGGACCAAGCCCTTCACAAAGCAGATGAGATTCTCTTTGGGTTTCTACTAATCTGCAGTATGCTAGCATCTCAGACAGCAACCATCTATCAAAGTCATTTCTCAGCAGCCCCATGGGTCTGCATCTGTTCAACCAACTGGAAAAAATGTCACGCAAGCTGTGCAAATGAATTCTACTTAACTTTTTTTTTTTTAAATTTAGTAACATTTGCACCAGGAAATATATTTGTGAATATTTACTCAAAGCTATCTTAAAAAGAAGGGAAAATTATTCAAGAGATACATTATGCGAGAATCCTTCTTCACAAGTAGAAAAGGTAGGCAGGCAAACAGAACCAGAAAAAGCTGACGTACCTTGAGAGCTACTACTACATGAAGAAAGAGTAAGCTTCATTTTCTAAACAGCAGTACAAATTCAGCAGTACCAAAAGGTACAGCAAAACTGTGACCTAACTGTATGTCTGTATTTTTACTATGAACAGCTTTAAAAATTTTCCTTAAAATCATAATTGGAAATAATTTCAATCTCTCTTTGACATCTACAATGCCCATTGCTATTTAATATCTTTGACATAAAACATATATCAAAACATGGCAAGAATCTATATTTCTCTGTCTGTCTCAATGAGAACACAGGTAACTGCTGTCAACTGGAAGCAATACAAATCTTTTCTCCTTTTCTCTTCTTTTCTCAAATGAATATTTATATTGATTTGACCAGATTATACTGCTCTGTCTAGTTACAAACCGTCCCATACGTACTGCAGTTTCCCAGTTTTATATCTTAAAAGCCATAAAGAGCTACCAACATCATTTAAAGCCTACAGTACCTAAAGAATATGAAGACACAAACTGTAGAATTAACCCATGCTTCACATTAAGGTTCATCACAAATGACAGGTCAATCGGTTATACCAAATGAAACAATTTTGCAAACAAGAACGCTGTAACAACAAAATTAAGCTACAGGTTCCCAGTAGGTCATTTGCAGAAGTCTAGATATTTCAATCAGGAAACATTATCCCCAGAGTAAAACCTGGATCTGAGCAAATCAACTTATTTGGCCATAGAAGTGACAGACAAAAAAAAAACCACAAAAACAAACCTATTCTTGGAAAACCAGGTCTGCCTACAAACTATAAAGAGGGGGAGGAAAAACTCAACCAACCTGTCCAATGATTCTCCCCAACAGAGCCCAAATGCCTTGCCCTTCATTACGCAGTTTTCCATTCATATTTTGTAGCTCTTCCAAGGACTCACATAGCTGAAAAGTTACAGGAAAAAAAAAAAACTGTAATAAAAATCCATTAGCAGTTATGTAATAAAATTTATTCAACCTCTTACCTATCTAGGGTGCATTACTTCACTGTGGGATTAAAAAACAATAGAACTCATGTCCATACAGTTGAGACCAATGCAATCATTCAGCAATTTAATGGAATTAAGATGAAAATCTGAGCAGCTACCTGTTTTGTAAGATCTGAAGCATTACAGTGTGAAAATAAGGTTTCATAAAGTCAATTAGAAAGTGAAACTAAAATACAGCAACACCTTGCGTGTCTTGTCCGTAGTGCTTAAGCAGCAAGATTCTAAGAAGTAACCACATAAATTAATTAAAGCTCTACACTACATTACCAAAGAACACTCACTCACTGTCATAGAAAGAGATGTAATTCATTAAAGAATGGAAGTAAAAAAGAAATTATGTTTCCTTTTTTTTTCTTCTGGAGGTAACTATTCCTTACCACACAGTATATACAACCTATTAATTTTGTAAAAAGTCCCACACACAATCTCCTTCTTCTTTATCATCTTCGGGCAGTTCACAAGGACCTGCTGTTTCATTTCCACGTGTTCTCATTTAAAACACTCACCCAACAGGATAAGAATTAAAAGCAACACTGTTTTTTGTCATCACTAGCCGTTACTTGATGGGTTGCTGAATTAATACAAAATTGCAACATGTCATCTGTCATAGAAGATACAGCACTTCCATGTTCCGTCTAAAAATACTTAAAGATTAAAATAAAAATTATTTAGTAAAAATGCAATTAAAACATAAAATGCTTTTTTAACCATGATGATGATGAGTTACTACATAATGACATTAGCAACATTTTGGGGGAGCCATGCCATAATTTATGAGCCCCAAATTTCCTGTACTCAAAACCTAGGGACTTGTGAACACTGATTATTTCAGTCTGAAAAATTAGTCAAGTCATTAAATCTAGGATGAACACAACTGGAGCTGGAGGTGATGTGAATAAATTAATTAATAACACACTGAAAATTCTAGATTCTCAATTATCAAGTAGGCTTCCAAGTAGAGAAACAAGCAGGTTCCAACAGAACCTAGAACATTTTAGAAGTTGATTCTGTTTGCATAGGGGGAACGGACCACAGGATTTTTTTAAAGAAGAAATATATTTTTAAAGATTACTTTTAAAGAAAGAATGGTTTGTAACTTTCTTTCCAAGTCATTTTGTGTGGAAACCAAAATGCTAACAAAGTTAACAGCAGCAACACTAAAACAGTACAACAGCTTATTTTCTTTCTTCACCTTATTATACTCCACATGAAGCTTTTCTTGCTCATTTTCTAATTTATCCTTGATATTCTTCTGTTCAGCCATGTTCTCCTGGATTTGAATCATGCGCATATTTCTCTCTGTTTAAAAGAAAATAGCATTATTTCCTATCCTTGGCTACATCCCCAAGTTTTATGCACTGAAAACAGTGAAGCAAGGAAAAGCATAAAAACATAACAACACAAAACCAGAAAACTATAGCCTGTAGGTTTATTACAGAGTAGAATGAACAGACATAACTTTTACTTTCTGCTGCATAACAGGTAATTGAATAGTAACATTTAAATTGTAAGCTTTGATCAGTCATCTAGTGAACAGTTCCAAAGACAAAATCTCCGAAAGGACAATGTAAGAAAAAAAAAATGTTACCAAAGGTACCTAACCTTCCATTCCCTTCTAAGCAAAGACAACGCCTCCTGTTCATATTTGAAATACGTTCTTTTCTGAAATGTCTTTTTTAAAAAGCCACTTTCTGTGTAAATACAGATACCAAGCAATAATACATCTGATATAAAATGAAGTCATAATTCACATGTATCTATTGACAACAAAGCAATACAAGTAAAATAAAAAAAGCCAAGAGCCAATTAATGAACACAGTACAGACCCAGCAAAGCAGTAATTTTTCATTGAGAAAAATGTCACTTTTATTCTTACCAAGGTAATAATTTACAAAATCAGCAGTGAGAGCTGGCTGTTTATGTTTTCTTCTTCCATCAACACTGGAACTAGTATCTGAAGTATCCACTGGAAAAATGTCTGTACTAATTCCCATTAACTCAGCCTTGCGCATCAGTTTCCGTATGGCTGAAGCACTGCTAGTAAGTGGCCGTGGCAGCTTCTCCCTGGGAACCCAGGCCTGAGGCCTGGTAGTGCGGGCCAGCTCCGCCTTGGCACGATACTGTTGCAGCCTGGCATTGATTCGAGCCTGCAATAAAGAATTCCATAAATTAAAAACATAAGGGAACAATTCAAAATTGGTTTTGAGTTATAACCTTTTGGAAGACATGCAATTTATTTGCATTTTACAAGCTGCACAATCTAATCAACGCTATTTTCATTCTGGAACTCTATGACTTAAGAAACAGCCACTGATTTAGACATTTGATTTTACTTCAAAACACATATATGAATAACAATACCCTTTCATTATGTTTTGGAGGAATTCACAGGTTTCTTGATGAGGTTTCCCCATCAATCAAAGCAACACAAATGATTGCTGGCTTTCAAACAATCCCTTCTAATAATGATAATTTGATGGGACTATGAAAACTCACTACTGGGGAAAAGCCTCGACTGATCTATCGAAAATATATTTAGATATACTTTAAATTGGTATCTACATGAGCAATAGAAGTTGATGAATGGGATTTTTGCCGTATTTTACATCCTTTTGTAGGAACTCCTTTCTCAATTCCTTATCTCCTTATAAACATTAAACTAGCTGATTATACTGTGCCAAAACCACAATTCAAACAGATATTAAGTAGGCAAGAGAAGCTCACAATATATATTGTTGATGACATCTGTATATTTGTGACCATCTGGGAGATCAACCCCAGATCAAGTTGCTACTGACAGTTGAAAAACACTGTCTTGGGGGAACTCTATGTAGCGGCAATTCTAGCAGAAAATGACATCAACATACAAACCTTCAGAGGCAAAACCCCAGCTGACTATCAGTTAGAAGTTGTTTACTTGCCTGCAGAAAGAAGAAACTAAACTAATCCAACTGCCCCACCATATGGTGTGAGATTCTCCTGAGACAAAAGCAACAAGGTGTGCATACTTATACATTCTATGGTTATAGAACATCTCCAATTACAAACAGCATTACTGAAAGTATTATTACAGACAGTTTAACACACATTACCTTACTAGGTGTTGAACATTAATGACCAAGAAACACAGCAAATGTGGCTTGCAGGCCAGCTCTGACTCCAAGGGCTTTTTTTTTTTTGGACCCACAGCAGAAAGATCCACCCACTGCCACCACCTCGCTTTATTCTCCGTGGGAAGGGCCAAGGATGGCTTTCTCAGCTAAGATGTTTCTTCACTGATTACATACTCAATTCTGAAATCCTTGGGGTCACTTATGTCATACAACCATATACATATATAAATACACACCATACATAAATATGTACACACACATAGATACTTCTTAATTTTTTTTCCAGACTAATCTGTCTCAAGATTCTTGTATCTCAGACAAAATACTAGTCTAACAAGGTGGCTGAATTTGTTGGTGGGATTTCAACTTCCTCGCGCAGACAACATGGTAAGGAGTGAATTTATATGCACTTTGTGTCAAGTCCCCAATCAGACCTCATATGTATTAAATAACCCTTAACAGTTCTGCATTTCAAAAAAGGCACAGAAACCACTTAAACAACTACTGCATAAAAGCCCAATCCATACATATGGACACAGAAGTGCATATTTAATTATTCCAATCTGTTTCCAGCCATATAAACTCACACACACACAATACTACTGCAAACTCATACAACAGAGTCACAAATACTGAAATAAGTGTTTTTACAAAATGTATGCAAGTTATCTAATTTGTATTTAGATGCCTATGACACCATGTCAAGTCACTCCACCTGCAGTCTCCAGCATTCATAGTTTCAGTTTCTAATAATTTAGATTAAAACATCTACAGGGTCTCAGTTTGGGGGAGGGAGATAGAAGAGAGGAAAATGTGGGGAACTAATCAGCTTTATCAGCACCGTGTAACAAATGCCTGAAAACAGAGCCGATAAGCCCTGTTGGACCCAAACTGATTTTGCACAACCAGTCCTTACCATTATGTCTGGTAGTAGTTTTATTATTGTGATTTCTTCACTACATGGGTGCATTTCACATAAATGAGAGCTGAGTGTATTCAGCAAGAATTATGTAACCAGTTTTAAATCAAGCTCCACAAAGTTCAGCACATACCCCACAGAAATATTTTATTCACAATTCTTCTATGATAGAGTTTGCTCAAATTGACTTTTAAGTGTACAGGTCATTTGTCATTTTAAATTAATATTCTCTTCTATTCTAAGATCTCTGAGGAACTAGAAAGGTATGATTTATTTTTTTTTATAAGAAGTTTGATGATATGAAGATTCATTTTCTGATGATTCCACTACAGTTCTCCCTTCAGAAAAAAAAAAAAAACAGTTACTTCTCTCACATAACTGCCTTCCATTTACAGTGTCTGCAGCAGATTAGGCAGGATTCATTCAGATGAGCTGCTTTCACACCTATGTATGATTTTTTTCACAGAATGCAGGTCAGCCTAAGCAGTGAAACTGGAGTATGCTATAAATGCCTCAGAATTGAAAAAATAACAAAGTACCTACAATAAAACGTATCAAAGCACACAGATCCTCTCAGAAGAACTAGAAAATTTATATCAACAGGACATTTATACAGTAATTAATAGCTTTGCATGGATGTGCTATTAGACAGGGATACAGACTTAGTCTTAGACTTTCAGAGCACTGCCAATCAGCTGCACAGACTCAGTTTCTGCACATACATAGTTCTTTTCTAGGAAATTTTTACTGTGAAAAAGACCAGCATATAGAATTCAGCTTAGAACTACAAAAAGTGAGAAAGGATCTAGTAAGAAAAAACTTCAGGCAAGCTAAACACTTCTGCCAAGTTTAATATATTACTAACAAACAAGTGGATTTTTACTGAGCTTGGGTGTAGAAACATGACTAATCTCTTGTCTGGCTGTCTTTTTTTGTAAAGAATCTTGAAGAAAATGTTAAACAAAATCTATGAATTACAATGAAACTGTAATTACCAACTTTTTGCCACAAAACCAAACAAAATAAGATTTTTTCAATTCAGACAAGCATAGGTATCCCTGTTTATTAATAATTGTTCTTAGAGACTAAAACATACAAATAATTTAATGCTTTGTTAAATGATCATGCACTATCAATATATTTCACATTTCATTTCCTACTAGAAAAACCAATTTCCCACCCTTTTAATTTTGTTCTTATTTAACATGAATTATTAATACAGATACATTTGTGACATGAACAAAATACCTGAGCTTCTGGTGAGAGCTGTTTTTCTCTTTCCTGCAAGGACATTTTACAGTAAGATTGTAATGCCAAGTAGTTTTTCCTTTTCCATTTTCTGTCTAACCTGTCCGCATGCTGTTTACAATAAGCAAAAAAAGGGTCAGCTATATCCTGTTTCAGAGAAAACAAAGAGGAAGGAAAGAAAATAAAGTAAGACATACAAGGACCAAAGGTTCATAACAGCACAAACATTCTAACAATCATTCCACTTTCAAATAGACATGTTTTTAAAAACAACTAATATGTATGTTTCTAAATAAATTTTGTCACCTGGATGTAGTTTACCATATGAAGTTTCTTTCCATTGTTTGCATTGGGTGACCTTAAATGCTTTTAAATGCATTAAATCTTTAACGCTCTACTATTTATTTTTGTATTCCCAGACTAAATAGCAGATGAAACTCCTAGGTACACATTCATTTAACAGGTAACATAAATTGTTAACTTCCTCTTGCTTCATTGTGTCATCTTGTAAGTTAAATGCTAAAAAAGATTACCAATTCTGTAAAATACAAAAGGCAATATATTTGGTTATCTCAAATTATCTTCCAAATGTTTTTGATGGTTATACCCCCACATGATTTATCATACCTCAGATAATATTTTTACCCATTTTTCATTCTTTGCTCCATCAGATCTGCACATTATCATGGATATAAGTTCTTAGTAACTTCTAGCACTTGCAAACCTAAGATCCATGTTACCATATGAAAAGTCATCTACTTGTACTGCATTTTAAACATAATACTGGAAAAAATGCATGAAAAAAATGGCATTAGAAATTTAGTTAATTTCTCAAGACAGTCCTGTTTGGTATGAAGCAGAGCTTACTATACCACATAAACAGCTAAGTTAAGTATGTCAAGACAAGTGAAGCCCAAGAATAAAGAGTCAGAATTTGTGTCTGTATTGACTGATAGCCTATTAAGCCAACTTCTGTGTTAACCTTCTCTATCCCTTTTTCCAGACCATTTCAGAAGGAGCTCAGAGTCAGACAATCTGGTGAACAAACACAAACTGTTACTTGCTACTGATTTACAAAAACTTTGTTCAGGATTAGTGAGCAAAAATGGTACAATTTCAGGTTGTCTTCACAAGCTTTCAATACAACTCTTTTATTCTGTCATTTCCATAGCTACCTCTTCTGCTGCTGCTTCTGAGAGGAGACCTTCCTTCTGAGCGCAGGTCACATGGAAATAAGCTCTGCACATCCCAGCATCACAACTAATACATACACCCGTTCTGGCAAAACGAGGATCTTCGCAAAAACTGCATTCCTGTAAAAAGAAGGGTGGAAAACACCACAAATATTTTGGCTGTGTTTTGCCTAATAATAGATAATTTACATCTTACATATAAAACCCAAGCAGGTATGTTTATTCCTATGTGGTAAAGAAACCATGTAAGCTGCTGACAGTTGACACTACTTAAAACTCCATCCCTTCCCAGCCCCCCACTACTGATTTAATTTTCAACAAGCAAAAGAAAATTGCTCAAACAACCTAAACAGCATGTTGGATGATTTTTTTATATGGATGTCCATGTCTTGTATTCCCCTTCTGAGTAACAACTAAATACCACCCAAGTGATTCATGCAAAATTAATTACTTAAGTAAGGTATCATAAGGTAACATTACTGCTTAGGAAATGTTCAACTCTTCAACAAGTTCAGAGGGCAAACAATGAAAGAGGAACAGTGCTCTGGATTACTGAAAACTGTAGATAATTACTCAGATGTATTTTAATAAGCAACAACAGAGGAGTAAATGTGTGACAATGCAGAAAGAAATATTCAAGAATCATAAAAAACAGTAAGGAAAGTTGTGATTCACATAAACACTGCACTAGGGCTTCAACTTCATGCATTCTAGGCACAGCTGTTTGCAACACGGCAAACTGACATCCGTCAATGTGACCTGGGAAAAAAACAAACTTATTTTTCAGTGAGATCAGTTCCTCAATCAGTTTCAACAAAAAATCATACCAAACAGCTGTGCCAGTAAATGAGAGAGATGAGCACATAAGCAGGAACAAGCAAATGGGAACATGGGCTGCTTAAGTAGTACTGCTATCCAGGATCTAAAACAATATAATGTGCATTTCTTCATCTCTCACACACTGAATACAGAGCAGAACTATCTATCACCTACAGAAAATATGTCTATGCAGAAAGTTAACAGCAGAAAAGAACAGCAAAGAAAACTCACTGATTAAGAAGCTTAAAACACCACATGCGCTACCCTAAAAGGGCAGTCTTTAGCTGTGCAGCAGCAACATGTATCAGGTAAGACATTAAGTAAAAAAGAGAATTACATTACACTGGTTTTGCAGAAGGAAATTTAGCTAGGTAAGCTGTAACTTTCACATTTCAAACACCAAACAGCATTTGTTTAGAGCTCTACAAGAGTCATGAGTCCTCATCTATGCAATTCACTTTCAGCTTTCTCACAGTAATATATGTGCCCAAATTCTTAGCCCTGCTCCTACACATAATTCATATTAATATAAAATAAAATGCATGATCAATTGCAACAACAGTTTGTAGGGCTCTGGGAGCTTGCTCTGACTTTTTTGGATACAACAGAAACTATTTAGAAAATTACTGAGCTCTGTCCTCTGCACATTGCACTGGTCTTCTGTAGGGTTTGTGCCCGATCACTTTTGATCTGGATTGAAAACATTTACATACACAACCATTTTAATTCTATAGTTCTGTTCAAGGTGACTGCCCCATGTTTTTGTGGGTTCTTTTAAATACTGTTTTGCAACAATCTTTTTGTATGCTTTTGAGCTTATAATTATACAGACCCTAACGTAATTCTTAGTGAATGTGTATCTGTGACTTTCTTAATCAACCTGAACTTCCATTTCTCCATTTTTAATTCCGTAAATCCTCTTCACTTCTTAGCCACATTTTGGCAATTTGAAACGAACTGACTTTAAAAAAAAGCAATTAGCACCAGCATAAAATGTAAGGGAAATTAGGAGGAAAAGAGTGACAGAAAATATGGAGAACAGTGGTAAGGAAAATAATAAGGGGGACAAGCAATGGTATAACAACCATGAACTAACTTAATCTCATTTTTAGTCCTGAACCTCATTGCAACTGCTATAAACAAGAAAGACAAAGTTGGGACAATGAATGTTATTCTATGATATGTAAAAATGTAAAATAAAGCTACTCTTTGGCAGTATGTCTCTTCTATACTTACCTTGGCACCATACTTTGAATAATTCATTTCTGTAAGTGTTACTGGTCGTAATTTGTCAATATCTCCAAATGCCACTCCTGGAACATAGAGGGCACAAACAATATGGACCCACCTAAAACAGCAGATAAAATTAGGTTATTGTTATCAACATTTTGTTCCTATATCATATTCACCATTTGCAGATTTCAAAGTGTCTTGTAAATGTCAAAGATGCTAAAAAAAAAAAAAAAAATGTATTTGAAGGAAAGCACATCAGAAACAGGGAGAGAATGCATATTTGCAATTCAGCAGCTCACACACCAAACCATACAAGCAAGGCTTTTCAAAGCCACTGGGATAGCAGCTGCCTATCTGGATGGAGGGCTGGGCTACCATCACTTTTCTGTTCTGATGGCTCTCACATGGGGCTTCACACCACTTCTTATGCAACATGTATACAAAGATTTCTATATTAATTATAAAGCAAATGCAGATGGATACTTTCATGATGGGCAGGGGATGGGAAGAGGAGGAATGAAATTATACAGATAGTCAAAGAAAGATTAAGTTCTAGGCGTAAACCTATGAAGTACCGACACCATAGTGTCAATCAGGCTTTGCACTACTACACCTGTTAGTATCACCAAAACTAACTAACTAACCTGTTATTACCTGGTTGTCTACAGGCAAGAGAAATACTGAAGCTGATGGTTACATTACTTGGGAGATATATGTAACCCTGATTTTCCATGTTTCCCAGATCAGCATGTTTCTCATCAGTGGTGCTTAGAACTACAACGTTGAAAGTTATCACATTCAGAATTACTAAGCTTCAACAGAAATTCCAAAAGAGCAAGATATGAAAGGTTTGGTAGCAAGTTCAGAAACACATATACATTTAAGTCTTTACAAAAGAAAACTATGATCTTGCAATGTACAAAATTGGTAGACAGACCATTTATTTAGCACCTTCCCCAGAAATAACCCATGACAATAACTGGTTAACAGAGAAATCCCAGTAAGAAACTACTTAGAAATCATTAACTCACTTCACTCTGTAAGACTAAGATCACAGAATCATAGAATGGTTAACATTGGAAGGGACATTGAAGATAATCAGGTTTCAACCTCCCAGCTACGAACAGGGACACCTCACACTAGACCAGGCTGCACAAAGCCTCACCCAACCTGGCCTTAAACACCTCTAGGGAGGGGGCATCAACAACCTCCCTAGGCAACCTATACCAGTGCTTTACTACCCTCATGGTGAAGAATTTCTTCCTAATACCTAACCTAAATCCATTACCCCTTGTCCTATCATGACACTCTTTGGTGAAAAGCCCCTCCCCAGCTTTCCTGTAGCCCCTTCAGGTACTGGAAGGCCGCTATAAGGTCTCCCTGGAGCCTCCTCTTCTCCAGGCTGAACAACCCCAACTCTCTCAGCCTGTCTTTGTAGCAGAGGTGCTCCAGGTCTTTGAGATGCTAAGTAGTATATTTCCTTTAAAACACATGTATCCCAATATACATTCACATGCAACCACTGCATTGCTTTCTCTTTATAGTTTTTACTAGGATTCTCCACATTCACAAAATGTTTTGGTTACAGCATTTTAACTACTAGAAGAATCAAGAGAAATTTAAAGATGAGTTACAACCTTGTCTTTAAATAACATAGTACAAATATGACAGCATGCTAGCTGCCAAGAGAACAAGATGAGATACTCAAGTGTTCTGCCAAACTTCTTGCTGTACAGATACGGAGTAAAGCTCATCACTGTTTTTTATTACAGTATAAACACTCCAGCACAACAGCACAAGCCCCTAACTTAATAAAATGTTAGATACAAAAATTAATATTATTATTTCATTATTACATGAAAACTGCATCTTTTGTCTGCCTGCCCACATAAGCAATGGAGGCACAAGATATTCCTGCGGAGGAGAACAGAGCACCTGATACCATCTCTGCCCTTGACTCTGTATCCAGAAATGCCAATACTTTGGCCCAAATCACTAGTATGCCTTTATGAAATGTTCTTCTACAAAAAAGCATGTGTGTGTGCATAAACGTGTATTTTGGTAAATATGGATTTACTAAAGTAAATATCTCATTTAAATGAGCATAGCATACTCACTTTCAAAAGGAATCAAAAATACTGTATTTTTTAAAGCAAAATTCCACACACAGAATGAGACCTGTAACCTCAAGATAGACTGCTTTTTTTTGCAAATAAAACCCATCTGAATTCTGCAGATCTTTTCTATATCCTTCTGTTGTTTTAAGCTGTGTTATATAGAACAAATTTGTATAAACAGAAGTTGCACGTCTCCACAATTGCTATTCTTAAAAAAATCCAAGGTTCTGGTTGGAGATTTTTTATAATAAGTTTTAATACAGTCTCCTAAATGTACTCTCCAAAGTTCAATATAAAGATACACATCTTCTACAAGCAGCTGCTTCTCAATTTAATTTGCACAGTTTTTTCATGCTCCACTGGTGTATTAAATGCTGCTGCACCCTGCAGGAGTTTATCTGTGATAAACCCAACAGCTGGCTGCTTGCTTCATACTGACCTTCTCAAAATGTTTTAGTACATGTCACCCAAGTATTACAGTATTACAGATTTAAACTGCCATTTCAGTGTGATTGGCACACAAGTCCCTCATTTCTTTAACCACCTATATATGAACTCAGACCTGAATCTTTATTAAAAAACATACACAAGTCAGTCAAGTTCACAGCTGAAGCAATTTCATCTGCTTTTAATACAAGTTCTAAATATTTTCCTGCTCATTTGTTTAGCTGAACATATTTTAGAAGCTTGTAATTAAGACAAATTGGGTAATCAAAGAAGAATAATCTTCCTTGTTACTTTACCATCCATTTAGCTTGCAGCAATGATGACAGATGTTGATTAAGGAAGAAGAAAAATGCCATATCAAAACAAGGGCAGAATTCATATTCTCAGATAACAGCATTTTGAGAAATAAAATTTCATAAACTCTCATTTATGGTTGTGAAACTGGGAGGTTAATGTGAAAAGACTTCTGCTGAGAAATTAAGCACCTCATTATTCTAATGATTCATCTTGCACACAGGACAGAGAAATTATTCCAATTTGATTATAAAGAGAAACTGAACAGGTTTAGTTTAAGTCACTTCCAGCACTGATGAAGAATTTATTTTTAAAAGGTGGTAAAGGGACGATGTGGGAAACGGTATGGTGGTGAACAGGGTGAGTTGAAGGACTCTTATTCTGTAGTCTCTCTGTTATTATTTCAGGAAAAGAACGGAACTGGGTTGCAGTTTACCAAGTAACACGAAAACATAATGGATATTGGCTGCCCCAAGACATGATCCATTCCCTGTAGTGCCCCAGTACACTTGAGAATCCAAATTTGTAAATAAATTATAGAAAGAGAGCACAGGAATTTTCACATAGTAGCTAGTATTTGTTTTTTCTAGTACATAAGCTCTATTAAGCTGGGAGAATAAATTATACTTATTCACAACAGTCATATTGCATTATCTAGCAGCTAAAAATACAATAATTACAATAATACAGTGTTAAGACCACAATAACCAAAGCAGCATTTGTATCTGCACAGAGAACCAGTGTCACAAAGAAAACTTCCACATTACCCAAAAGCATACCACCATTTTACAAGAAATTAGAGCAGTTTTTTAAAATGTTGACCGTAGTTCCTATTACAGTTACATGACAAGTTACATATATAGTGCATAAAACGCCCTACATAACACAGGAATAAAAAAGTATTCTACAGTATTTACTTTTCTGAAGACAGACAACACAGTAAGTCAAAAAAAGCTTTCCAAAACATCACCCTGATCTCTGCTGAGCTTTCAATGACAGCAGGACCAGATTGTTACACTATTAGCAACCATAAAGTCTGTGTAAGCCTGGAAAATAAAAAACTAAAACAACCAAAACATAAAAAAATAGAAAATACAGCTAGCACCAAAGAACCTGGGAGAAAAACGAAAAAAAAAGACATAAGGATTTGCTTACATAGCACACATTACAAGACAGATGTATACTTAAGTGATAACATATACAAAAGCTTACTAACACAGATGGGAAGATTAAACTTTTACTTCATTTTAACCCACTCCCTAACTTTTGGGCAAGTCTAGCTAGAGTGATCTTCACAATGAGTAGGCAACCACCACAAACCAGTGCGTGAAGAAAGAGCAAGGATATGGTTCCATGTTGCCATTTGATAGTACAAAAGATGCTGTTCTATAATATATAACTGTGAATAGTAATGTGTCTATAAATTCATGTTAAAAACCATTAAAGGCTTTACAGTAATGCACTGACATTTCTAAAATTTAAATTATTTAGAGCATTTGTTCTAATATTGAATATTTAACTGGATTCTGTCCAACTCATCCATCATCAGCAGCAATATTTCCCTATCTCAAACAGGTATGTTCAAATAGGATTAAGAAAGCTTCTGTTTCCTCTGAGCAGACTTACCAACTAATTATTGCCTACTCATGTTAACATGATCAATGAAAAGCTTATTGACAGGCCAGCACCTGAATACTTTGTGTATTACCACACAACTGCAATTTATATACTGTAAAATGTATGGCAAAATTGACTGAATTGTGGTGGTTTAAAAAAAAAAAAAAGAACCACCTACCAAAAAAACAATTACATTGGCCATTAATGGGACAATATTGATAATCCTGCTCTCTCCTTTAATTAAAAACAAAACAAAACAAAACAAACTACCATTAATATATACACCTTCATTGATTTTCCAAGTGTGGTAGGAATGGAAGACATCAAATGAGAATCAATCCATTTATTCTCAAATCAGACCAGAACTCTACCCTACAGCATCCACCTCTGGCTGGAAACTATCAAAAGCAAAACATACTCTCAAAAATCAATAATATAATTTTAATAATTCAAAATAATCATAATATACTCGATCTGTCAGAATATCTTTAACATAACTTCAATATAGTAGTTACTTTTCTCCATTATCCAACATCAGCGATACCTAGTTCTTTGCTCTCCTAAAACAAAGCATGGAATTGTCTTCCCACTTGTGTCACACTTCAGAGTCAACAGACTTAAGCAGAGTCTGTAAAAGGCTGCAGTGCCATTACTTTGCACAGCGCGGAACACCGCAGAAAGGATAAAGTCTACTCTTCCATCCTTGAAATAGAGCACATGACTTGATTTTTTCCCATGGCTATATATTTCTCCCAATCCAATACAACAACAAGTCTGGAGGTGCTTTCCCACTCTGCTGCAGACTTCATCATTCTTTTTTGTGGCATTATTAACTAAAGAGCACTTTTGAGTTTTGCTACTCTTCAGGATACTGAACAGTATCCTGAAGTATGCACAATACTAGCAAGGCATAAAATGCAGCTTTTTGGCAGCTGATTTAATTGAACTAGCAGAATACAAGCTTGAATTCTACAGCAACTGACAGCAGATACATAACACTACAAGCTCAATCACCATCAGAGAACAACTGTGACTGTGCTAGAACATAGTGCTGCTATGGAGAAGTAAAGCTTAAGAACTCAAATCCTGCTTTTCTCACTGCAAACTCGATGCTTGAGCAAACACAAAATAACTACACTTTTTTTTCCCTAAGTTTCTGATCCCCAGACCCTGCTGTCAACAGTTCAAGCCACTGGTTGAAGTGAGAGAAGTTTTTCATGCCATTATCCTTGAATGAGTCTGAATACTGAGTAAGAGTTCACTGGCTATTAACTCCTCTACACAGGAAGCATTTTTTTAATATGTAAAATGCATTCCTGATGCAAACAAAAAGCAGTTTCTTTTTAAAGATTCCCATCGCCTTCCTTCACTAGTATTTTCTTTGTTAAAAAAGATGCATCACACAAGTAGTACAAGGGAACAAAGAAAGGTCTTCTATCATATCCAGTAAGACATCTACATACATACAACAACAGATGGTGATGTCATACTAAAGAACAGGATTTATCAATTCCAGAAGTAAATGCTAAAGTGAATGTTGTTTCACCTAGGAATATCTTTTGCTCAAAGGTCCATAAATCTTCATGCCGTAATTAACCTTAAGACAACATCTTCCTACAGCTATAATGGGCATGAAGAGTATCAGCTGCACACAAAAAATTAGGTGATTGATTATCTAAAGTACACTCAACTCAAGAGCAAGGTAAGAGAGGGAGGATATCAAGAGCAAAATTTAACTTATGACACTGTCTCCTGTAAGACTAGACCAGGGCAAAATCTAATCTTTTAAATGTAAGATGATACCAAATTCAAAACATCACTTCTTCAGTCTTACCTGCCTGCATCAGTCTCCTTGAAGATCCCATCCTGGTTAGGACACAGTTCGCAACTAGGTGTGACACCACATTTACACGCATCACAAAACCAAGGCTCTGTGGAATTTTCTGAAGCTGAGCTCATTATAGAGTCACTCTCTCCATCAACACCATAGCAACCTGCACACACAAAAAACGGAAGACTAATGTAAGGAACGACAACTATAGAAATAGATAGCTGTCAGTTACGATTTCAGCAGAAGACATGGACACATACATTCAGAGGTGCTGAATATACACTGAGTCCCAAAAAAGCTTACAATATTTTGGAAATATTATATTTAGTGCAAAAATTGTATTTTAAAGAGATTCCAATTCTATTTCATGCAACTGTCTTAGATCACAACTAAGGCTGTTATTTACATTTTGTACAGGAATATGAGTAGTATTATTACTACTGCAAGTGGCAAAAGCCATTAAAATCTTAAAGCTTATTAACAAAATACTGTATTTGTACATATGTCACATTTTGAACATTTATTTTATATTCAATGAGAAAAACTGGTTTAATTGTTAACACTTAAAACAGTAGACTTCACTAAAAGACTGAATTCAGCTATTTGTCAAATACAGCAATCAAGTCGACATTTGCTGTTGCAGAACAGTTAAATTATTGAATTCTGCAATTAAACATAATTTGTGACTTTGGTTCATTACCCACTGACTGTAATAAAATAGTAATAAAATAGTAACAATGCTCTAACTCCCCTCGTGACAGAAAGAGGACTACATAACAGACTAAAGCTACGTTCAGGAAAAAGGCAATAACACTGTAGGAATCGTTCAAGAAATATAGTCTTCCATTATGGACTAAACCTCATCAATAAGAATTTAAATAAGAAGCTAGAAAGTTTATTTTGATTACAGAAGTATTCCAGAATCAAAGGACAAGTAATGCACAGAAGTGCATTCAGAGACAATTTTTATTAGGCATATAAAAGATCATATAGCTCACATATACGGTAACTCCATTTTCTTTATAATGTGGTATCAGCTTTTAAGTATTATTCCAGAAATCTTTTTTTAAGTTATAATAATACAATCTTGAATACATGTCAGTAAAGCTACTTTTAAGCAATTACATTAATTTACAAACACACAGCCCACTGATATCCAGAGTTGATGACTAATTAACACTTTTAGAATTTCTTCAGACTTCTTAACATATTAACATTTTCTAAATGTACATTTTCAAAATTACCTAACACTACAGAAGCAGTAATACTGCCATCAATCTACACAGCAAAGTAAAATCAGCTTCTTTCAAACACATGCTTCTTCACCAGTTGGAAATATTTACATTTGCTTTTCTAACCTAAGTGCCATCAGTCTGCTAAAATCAGAACAGTGACTACCCCAAACAGTCTCACCTTCTTTCTGAAATAGTTTAATATAATATTAACTTATTAAACACATAAAAGTCAAGAAGTTAAAACTCTCACATTTACTGTTCCACAAACTGCATCTATGTACTACAATTACAGCCAAATTGTCTATCGAATGTCTGTCCTTTTACACAGAACCTTCTTTATTCCCTGATTTTAAAGTCATTGTACTCTGTCAATAGCTAATTCTTCTACATGATTGTCATTAAAATGAAATTGCCAACACTATTAAATGCTATTAAAACCATTGTTCTGAAATTTATACCACTGAGGGAAACAGGAAGAGAGGCCCAATTCCTGCCCCAGCTGCATCTGTTCCTCCATTTCTCTGGGAAGGTAATTTTTTGCCAAACAAAGCCTCTGCATATGCTAACTATATCTACATATACTCTGTAATATTATCTTATTATAAAGATCATGAGAACATGAAGTTTATGGTAAACTGTAGGTTTGCAAAATTAAATCCTTAATTAGACAAAAAGTTCAGAATAAAGACATCAAACAATTCACACATGATAAATTCAGAACAGTATTTTAGTTAGTAAATGGAGAGCAATAAAGTACCTTATTTTGCAAAATAATTTTTTATACCAAACAGTAACAGACCAGGGTAAGTGACAAAATTAAAATGCAAACGTTTTCCTATACGGTAAAGCATATAGTGACTATACTATTCCTTTTAGCAAGAGAAATTTTATTCCCTGCCATACACATCAGAGTAAAGTAAGAAACAAATAGAGGGGATGGAACAGAAATAGCTAGAGAAATGTAGAATTTCTGTTACTTAATTCACAGTAACTAACCCAAGGGCAATAGTTGGCTACTACCCAGTTATGGTACATGCTGATATGCACCAGACATTTTTTCAGATACACTGCAAACACCATGTCAGAAAAACTGACACCACTGTTGAGGGTGTTCTGCTATTACAAGATCTCACCCCAAAAGCATTTATTAAAAACAACAGATTAGTGCCTAAAGAAGATTTTTATAAAAAGAAATTAGAATTACATTCACAAAGAAGTAAACACTCCAAAAAGCAACTGCACTACTACAAATTCATTGGATTTTTTTTTTTCCCCCTAGCAATGCAAACATTTTTCCTTCTTTGTTTTGTTTTTTAGGGGGAGGGAATGTGTTGATACGTGAAATTAGAATATAATTTTAATTGAGGACTTACTAATTACAGACTGTTCAGATTGGTCTGGTTTGGTTGGTTTTTTGGTAGCAGGGGAAGGGCCCCAGGGGTGGCTCTGTTAAGAAGCTGAGAAGCTCCCTCTGCTCCAAAACCAGCCAAGGAGCCATTAGAAGGACAATAGACGGGCCTCCGCAATTAACATATGAAAGAACTGAGATAACACCTGAGCAGAGAAGCACTTAAAGAAGAGCTGTGCTAGAGTGGGAGAGCAGTGCTGGTGGTTGGTGGGGAAGAAGGTGCCCAAGCAGAAGTTTCCCTGCAACCTATGGCAAGATGGCAGCTGACCCCCTGCACTCGTGGAGGAACGTGGTGGAACATTCCCTGAAGGCACCAGGAGGGGTGAACTTGGCCAGTGGACTTGGATTTTGTGGCCAGAGGATTTGCTGCCTGTTTGGGAGTTTGTTCCCAAAGCGGCCCGTGACTCTGTGGGAAGCCCAGGCTGGAGCAGCTCCAGACCTCGTGGGAAGGACTCATGAAGGAGAGGTTCATGCAGGACTCTCCACCATGGTAGGGACCCTGTGGGGAAGCAGGGAAGGACTGTAAGGAATCCTTCTTCCTGAGGAGGAAGGAGCAGCAGGAACCACCAGTGAACTGACTCTAAACCCCATTCCCTGTCCCCATGTGCCGCTGGGGGGAAGGAGGGAGAGAAACTGCGAACAAAGAGATTTGGGCCCCGGAAGAAGGGAGGGGTGGGGTAACATGCAAGCCCTGCTCTGTGTGTTGTCTGTGTCCTGTGCGTGTTTGATGAGTGTGAAATTAAATTATTATTTTTTCCCCATGTTGAGTCTGTTTTGCCCGGGACCTTAATCAGTGAAGAACCCTCCTTGTCCTTTGTCTCAACCCATGAGATTTGTCCCATCTCAGAGTTCGAGATGGGGGGGGGGTCGGTGAAGGGGAGGTGAGTGAGCAGTCATGTGGCTGTTCCTTTGTTGTCATGTTGGGCCCAAACTAGACACAGACATTAAAGATTATGTAAAGTGTAAAAGTGAGTATTAAATTAGCATTAAGTGTATACTACTTAAGCAGCTTTGGTGGCAATTACAGATTTTTGTCATTTTTAACCAGTTGTTTGCTCCACAAAGTTTACGTAGTTTTGAAGGTGTCTGCAGAGCAAAGACAGCTTTTGGACAAGTGATGCAGGTCATGCACATGATACAAATGTCACACAATGAATATTTTCATTGGAAAGGAAACTGATTTTACAGCAATCTCAAGGCAAGTGTGTTTATTAATTGTTCATGCCGCTAGTTCTGAATGAGGATCCCTCTCTACCTCGTGGCCATGTTGCTGTGTTTCACATGAGCACTGGCAGAGTTGCTCCCAGATGAGTTATCACCCCTCTTTTCCCATGGAAGACCTTCTGTAACAGTTGATTAAGGCAAGCAAGCAAACCAAAGAGAAGACCAATCATGACTGAAAAGGCAACTGCTGTACCAGGGACTCAAAAGGAAAAGGCACTGGTACCAAGTACCCAGATGCATAACTAATGGAGAAATATGCAGAGATAAGCTATGCTGTGCTAGAAAAGCAAAATTTACTGGAGCAAGGGAGAACAGAGACAGCATTAGATTACCCTTTGAAAGAGGGTAACACTCTTGCCAACAACTATGCTGGCATGCAGCTACTTAAGAATCACAACTGGAAGGCTCACCTTCATGGGAAGGGGCCACACTATCACATGGGACCTGCCCTTTGACCAGTAGCTAAAAATAGCACAAGAGCTCCCTCCAGAGAAGAATGGGAGTCCTGGTGTCCAGAAGAAATAGCGTCAACTCAAGGGCAGCATTTTCAAAGCTACTGAATAACTTCGTATTAAATACAGAGGCAGCCACCATACAAATACTTTTTCCACCTGAAAGGTTCTGTGGTAGGCAGAAACCTCCACTTCAGCAAAGCACAAAGGCACAAACCAAAAGTATAAAACCTCTCCCTGTTAAGTAAAACAGTTCCCATAATAGTCAACAGAGAAAGTAGGGTCTTCAGGGAACAAACAATTAAATCATTAATATCATCACTATGTGGGTCCCTGGGTGGGACACCAGCAGAGTGTGAAAGGAGTTCACTTCCTTCCAAATAAGTTTCTACAGTGCTATAGAAAATTAGAGAAAACATAACAATTTATAATACAACTTGAAATTGTGTACAGAAACTATGAAGAAAAACACTGGGGTATTCTAGGAGCTTTGTTTGGACATTTCAGGATAACAGGCATCTTGGATCTGAGATTCTACAGAAAATACAACTGCTAAGTATCAAAATCAGTTCACATTAAATGTGTGTATTATTCTTCCTAACTGCAGCCAAGCACAGCTAAAGATCACTGCATTGATTTCTACCCAATTCATAAATAGGACCCTATTCATTCAACAGTGTGCTAGAAACTGTATTTTCTGAAAAACTCAAACCCTAAAGTATTAGAACAAATTTCAGGACACAGCATGCCATCTGCAGCCACAGCAATCTACCTGCTAAAGGAAACCTGCAAAAAGACCAAACTATTGGATTCCAGTGTGTTTACAAAGCAGAATCACTTATTCCTGGAAGACATTTTTCAAACTACAAAGCAGTTGTGTATAAGATTACAAAGGACTTCTTAAAATACAGCCTATGTCCATGATATGGGCACACAGTTATGAGGTACAGATTAAAACCAATTATATTAAGAGTAAACCTTGCCTCTATTAACATTAAAAACATAATTCTCAAGGTTGCAAGCAATGTTTATATGATTAGATAGGAATTATTTCTTCAACTACTTCTCAATTTATCTTTGGAAATCACCCAAGTTGAATGAATAAACCAACAGGAACAAAAAGTAATTGTTTCATTGCATTTCGGTTTTGACTGCAACTTCTTTATGATAGTCTGTGTCTTCATTTATTACTCATGTATTCAGAAACACACACCTAGACTAGATTCTGAAGGAATTAGAAAAAATAATTATTTGAATATGTTTTAGTTTTAAAATTTCCCCTTTTCAAATTGTCAGTGAAATTATGGGAAGGTTCAAGGCTAGCTGTTTTCACTTAAAACTAAATGCTATGGACAATTCCTTTTTTTCCTCCTCCCCATCTCTCTGCCTTTTTGGTACAGCAAAAACATACATAAAAAAAACGTTTTCTTTTAAAAGACCTCCTACTCTTATGATTTTATATCCCAGTTATGCAATCAAATTCATAACATGAAATGATAAGACAAAAAAACATTTCATATAATATCCTAAAGTCCTGAAAAAACAATGTATAGCTCCCGTATTTGCAGACTGAGATTCCTTACACAGGTATCTGTAGACCATGTAGTTGCTTGTATTTGCATCCACTAAACAGGATTCATGTAGTATTACAAAAAATTACCCAGCAGAGTTCAAAGGATTTGTTTTTTTTAAGAAAGCAAGTCAAAAGCAAAGCACATGCTTTCCTCCCACAATGAGAATGAAGGCTTGTATTATTACCTTCATGCACTGTTATTCCACAGTTGTCACACTGGATTATTTCATCAGCATCTTCACTGTTGTCTCCAAGACAAACACAACAAATCAAAATGTGGTCCATTTTCTGGGAACTCCAATTTTGAGACTTCTCAAGGATCAATGAGTCCTAATATTGAAAAATGAAGGCACATGAATTATACCAGGAACTTCAATTTTATTTAAAGCAAACAAAAGATCTGTTATTTGCTTAAATTTTTAACAACCAACAAAAACAGAAGGAAAATTATTTTCACAAGACTAAAAGCTTCTTTGTTGTCAAAACATTCAAATGCTTCATCCACAAATACAAGAGCTGGGAGAAAGGATGGATACAATCTCATCTCAGTATACCTACAGATATTATAAGATCCAAACACCAGAGAGGGGTCTTATTTCCTCAGACAGAAACCTGTCTTTAAACCAATTATGTTATACAAAAAGGAAAAAAAACACATACATAAGAAACCATTTAAAAGAAACAACAAAGCCAAAGGTAATCTTGAAATGTCCCAACGTTCAGAAAAGTTGTTTCATTTTGTTAAAATTTCCACGTTCCAAAAACAACGTCACAAGGATACAGAGAATCTGAAAATAAACAGCTAATACAAGCCTGCCAAATTTTCATTTACATAAAATATAACAAACTATCAACTCAGATCTATTTTGTTGTTATGCAAATGTATGTTTCTGTGCAAAACTGTATGACTTATTAAAACTGTAACAACTTATTTTCATCTGATTATATACAGGAGTAAGTATTTGCAGTAAAAGTACATTGCTCTGTTCTGGCAACCTTCAGTGTGAATTACACCAGTTTAAAAGAATGTGGCTTTTAATAGGGGATTTCCCTATGGAAAAGCAGAGAAGTGTTTCACAAATCAAATAAAGCTGTACGTAAATTTAATACATTTTTTCATTAACACCATCCAAGGCTTCTTATTTTCATTTTGAGATGCAGCCACTGTCTATTCTGCAAAGTTTCTCAGCTTCCATACATTATTTTTTTATACTAAAAGCAAACATTGAGCTTGAACTTCCTTCACTGGTGATAGGAAGGCATATATGAAATGTAAACCTATGCAAACTAGTAAAAAATAATTATTATAGAATTTAAAAAATACTTATAGTTTCAGAGCAGAAGCTGACAGCTTAAGCATAAATGGCATCCATTCAAAGAGAACTGAGAATATTCAAAACTGCTGTGGTATCATAGCTGGAACATGCCCTCTCAAATGTATTTTTCTCATTCTAACCCCACATTTATGACAAAATACAGCACCACTATTGTGGCTATGTAGCCTAAGTAGATAAAAAGTACCATGAATGCTATCTAAAGTAGGTATTCTTCCTCAAGGATCTTAAATTCTTAATGTCTGCAATTTTTTCACAATAGCCTCTCAATCCGATACAGCAAGTCTCCACACAAATTTTTTAGTGAATCATTAATGAAGACTCTCCATACTTGAGGTATATCTGGACAGGTGTATGGATGGTAAGAGGGGGCAACCTCTGCTTGATTTTAAAGTGAGATAAAGGAGTAAAATAACCTCACCACCTAAAGCTGGGCTCAAATATTTTACCTCAATTAACAGAGGTGGCTTGTTACAATGTTTTTGACCTAGTGAATGTCAAAAACTTCTAGCAATTAGGAAAGGCTTCTGGATCACCCATCCATTTTCTCTGAACAAAAGCAAACATGATTTACAAAAAAAAATATATATTTTTTTAAAAAAGCAACCAACCAAACAAAAAAACCCACAGAAATCTAGAAGTAAAAATGAAAGGTTATACAAATATTCATACAGTCATGCTTGCTTACAAGAAGGCAACTAATTGTGAAAAATAGCAGATTCTTCACTACAGACTTCAGATTTACAGAGCATTTCTTCCATTATCCTCCTTTTAGGACAAAGTTGCAAAGGATTTTGAAGAAAGCAAGAAACTTGCACATTTTTTTTCAAAAATACCATGGCCCATCATTTTGGCTCAAAATATTTAGCTTACCATCCACAGTACAGATAGGAAAATGGCAGCAGATACTCCCTAACTTTGGCAGATGGATTGTGCAAGGGCACAGGCTTCTTATATATATCTTGCAACTCCACAGAAATCAGGCTTATTTTTGATAGTACCTTTGACTTAAACTGTTACACTAACAGAAGTTTAAAGTAAGTTTGCAATCTCTACTGTTACAGCAGCCCACAGTCTGCTAATTAAGGGGAAAAAAAGTTACTTTAAATAAACGGAATGGCAGTGCAAAAAAACCACTGAAATAACACTGTTTGGCAGTGAGAACATAAACAACATGGGCAAATAAAGAAAAAAGTTATGATGGAAGGGGATCACATTTGAATCTACTTTTAGGACTCCTATCCATGATGATTTACCTTATGTGAAGACAGCCAACAGGTCAAACAGAGCAGCAGAATAACTTAGTATTCTATGCAGACAAGGAATGATCTGGAAAGTCTGCTATTGCTCTACCCTGCTTAGCTCATTTAAGCACCTGAAACACCCCATCCTAGAAGCAGACCCAACTTGTCTAAAGCATGGGAACTTCAAGAAAGAGATGGTAACTGCTTCTATCTCTTAAACAAGTCCTGTTCCTTACCCAAAAGAAAGAATTTGGATCACTATGGATCACTATTTGGATCACTAGATAATTCCCATTTCTGTGGTGTAAATGAAGAAAATGAGTATTTCAAGCTATATACTTCCAATTTTAAAGGAGTAAAAAAAAAAAAAAGTAACCACCTCATTGAGAATAGAGGAATCCCATAAAGTGATAGCAATTATAAAGACAGAAAAGCACCATTTATCTACTAATGACGCTTGACCCTAGTAAAGAAAGCTAAGTTTGTCTTCTGTGCTTAATACAGTAGAAGAGCATATAGTATTTTATTACAGCACAGGCTAAAATACGGTATATGCAGACCTCAAAAATATTTTTGTAAAATATAGAAAAATAAAATAAAAATCACTCAGAGACAAAACTTCAACAACTCACCCCCCACCAACATCCACCCACAAAAAGTAAAGGAAGAAAGAATGCATTATAAGAATACTACCACATGCTCAGAGTTAATTACCTGAACACGCATTAATTATGCATTCAGACATCTGGTTTTCTAAGACTTTAGCTTCTGCAGTATAATGAGATTTTGCTAGAGGTGTCTAGGTGTCTGCTAGACAGGATTTTTTAACCTTTTTTTTTTTAATATTTTAAGATCATGTAGTAGTGGAGAGTAGACTGTTACAATATAGTTGAGTATGAGTCTAAAACTTACTGGCTATAATCCAGTCTACAGATACTTATTGTTGCAAGATGTTTTTCTTGCTACTGACCTATTCATAAACAGTACTTCGCTTTACATGCAGTAAATTATCAGTTAAAAAAATATAATCTGAACTTCAAATTTGTGAATTTTTATTTTATCTTTTGATTAATGTCCTAAACACAAGGCAAGAACAGAATCTGGAAGTTATGGACGTATCCAAGAGTATATCCCTAAGAGTATAGACTCACATCTTCCAATACGGGAAACAACTCTGCAAGAAAATTGCCTCTCTCTTTTTGAAATTCTAATTATCAGTATCAGTAGAGCACTTTCAGCTCCTGAGCCAAGAGAACACAGGTAACAGTAGTAGAATTAGACAGTAAAATAAGATGCCTATACAAGAAGTTAAAAACATGCAAAAATCATGCTTTTTTTCAGTCACAATTATTTCCAATAATTTAAACAGCACAGCTTATTTGCAATAATATATAGATAAAATACATAACAAAGTATCTGAAACTGACAGCTAATTCTTCTAAATACTGTTGTCTAGTTCCGTGTCATTTTACACATTAAAATAAAGATTAAATGGAACAGCAGAACCTTAAGTAGAGTTGTACCACTATCATTTCTCAAATGTTATGTTGACATTGCAACAAATTTCCTGAAAATTAAATGTAGATTTTACAGTAACTCTTTTTACTGTGTTCAGAATTTTGCTACTGCAGGACATGAAGTCAGCCATCCTGACAACCTACTATCTTAATTTCTCCACAGGCACAACCTTCAAGGCAACTGTAATTGTGTATAAGAAAAAAGTTGCATTATTAAACATGTAATTTTCACATTCTGTGATCAGCAGATATTTAAAATAATAATAATAGTTCACAAATGCTTTTTTAGTACTGTAAGGAATTATTTAATTTGTGAGCATTTTAAGAAAACTCAACATGAATTATCATTATTATCCTGTTTGATTTTAAACCTAGTGTGCATATTTCTTTACTTAAAATTCTATCAGTGAACCAGTGGTTAGGCTTTGAAGTTTGTTGCAAAAAAGGGCTAGGATAAAGAATAACCTATCATTTAAATACTTTATGAATGTACTACAGATGCTTTTAAGTTTTAGGACATTACAGATATACAACATTTACACTAAAACAGAAGTCTTGCTAATACATGTTGCTTTGCATACTGGACCTCCTAATTGTGTTTAAACTAATCCAATCCCACCTAAAGCCAAGAGAAGTCTTTCTATTGACTTTAGTGGCATTAGACTGGCCAAATGGTCCAAGCAAGGTTATTTAATATGCTGTACCTATTTAGCACAGTTTTGCTGCTTCACCTATTCCTGTAAACGAAATTTCATCCAATCAGTTTAACTTTTCAAATTAACAGAACAGCTACTGGGGAGTAGTTTCCATTTGTCAACAGATATATTATAGAAAGTTGGTTGCACTACCTCATTGCTCTTGCTTTGTGAAAGAGCCAGGCTATCATTTGTCAACTCCTCATCATCTGCATTATTCCTGTTAAGAACTTTACTCTTCTTCTTCTTGGATCCTCCATCACTAGCCGTGCTGCTATTATCTTCTTCATTACCTTCCTCATCATTGTCATCCTCATCACTTCCACTCCCATCATCTTCATCATCTTCATTATCTCCATCACTCCCTTCTTTTCGCAGTGCGTTCTTCCCTTTTTTTTTCTCAGCAGTAGGCCGCCAGTCATTGTCATCTTCACTATCATAGTCATCCATATCGTTTAGTTCTTCCATTGATACAAAATCCAACAAAGGTCGATTCCTGCGTAAATTCCATTTTTTTGGTTCATTTGTTTGCTCATCAGCCACAGCATCAGGTTCAGCTGCTTTCTCCTTCTCTTTCTTCTTTTTTGGCTTTTCTTCTTCATCTTCTTGCTCTTTCTTTTCAGTTTTAATTACCTCTTTGTCTGCTGTTGCCACCTCTTCCTCAGTGGAGCTTTTTGGCTGCTGTTCTTCAACTTTCTCTTCTGCCGGTTCCTCCTCCAAGATATTTTCTTCTGATTCAGTACAGGAACCTTCACCACTGTCCTTTGATGCATCTTCACTCCCATGACCACTTCCTTCAGAATCTGTTGAGCATATGAAAATTTAAAAAAAGTTCCGACACAAATGTACCCCCAAAAATAAAATCTGTTGAAGCAAGTTGTTAAACAAAAGAATGATGCATGTTCCTCCCTCATAAGGTATTCCACCTATTTTTTCAGCTGATGTCCAAATACTGCTATTTCGAGTGGTATGTTGAGAATCTGTTAAACATGAGTGCATTTTAAGATGGCAAAAAAAAGATGGCAGTTTATTAAATGAATGCTATATGTTCCTTTTAACTGCACCTCAGATTAACAATATGCCGTAGCACAGAATAATTTCCATGTGAAGTCACCTCTTAGAGAAAGAGCATTTTAGTTTATAATTTCTGTAGATATTTTTTAAATCTTGAAAATAAAATAGCTATCCAGTAGAAGAGGTTTAAAATAAAAAAATGAAGAGTTTATATAGTAATCACTAACAATAGAATGGAAGACCCTGTATCTTAATTTTTAGTACAGGTTTGTTTTTCTAGTTTTAGGGGCTCTTCATCTCCAATGTTATTTCACTTATTAATCCCACACAAGCTGATCCAACAATGCCTAAATTCTAACCTTATACCACTCATATGTTACTGCTCTGCATGTGGTCACTATTTCCATTAACACAGGCCAATCTGGAACAGAACAGAACATGATTTTTATGAAGAAACAAAAATTTTTAAAAAATGAAATCACAAAAATTAGGCATCTGTACTATAAAGTATGTGCAAAAATACTGAAAAATATGACAGGTGAACTTGTTCAATTTCATAAACATCATCCATCTTGAGTATCTCTCATCGCATATTCACATACTAGTAATTTACAACATTAGTTTTAATTATTATTTTTTTTTAATTAACAAAAAAATATAAAGTTATTTGATTCAACCCAGGGATCAATTAGGCAATGCCTATAGTTTTCAGTTTGTTCAGAGCCATCACCAAGTTCCTGATGTACTGTCACACAGATGCAAAGAAGAAACGTTGATGCTTTCAAATGAAAAAAAACCCAAACCTTAATTGCTTTAGTTACCACATAAATAACCACCACTCAGTATTACCTTACACAGAGAATTTCTGTGCACATCCATCTCTGTACAAAGCCAAATAAAGAAATTGTGAGGCCAGGGCTACACGCTTCACAAGGCATTTATTTCCGCCCCACAGAACACTATGACTAGCCAGTAACACAACAGTTACTTTGATAAAATAGTCATTTTTGTATTTTTCTGCATGAACCTGCATGCAGAAGTATTTGTTGAGGTGATTAATCATTAAGAAAAAAAAATAATCCATCAGCACTACTACTACTGATTGGGATATTAATGTTATCAGTCCTCTTACAAACTAATAGAAAGTAAGTTTTCTGCAAATATTCTAACCTTTAGAGAGCCAAGGGAAAACAAATAAGAGAATAAAGAGAATGCCATGACAGAAGTAATTGTACAGTCTTTTAAGAAGAGTAATTCAGCTATTTCCCTACACCTACCTGCCCTAATGGTAGTAATGGAAGTACAATATAATTAACTTAAGTTTTGTTATAGAAGAACACTCTTCAAGCATGCCTAAGAGATAAAAAAACGTACTAATATGTGATCTAAAAAAATATTTTTTAATTACAATATTCATATTCATGGATCCAGAGAAAGGCCATGACAATGGCCTGAGGGCTGAAACACTTCTCCTTATGAAGACAGGCTGAGAGAGCTGGGGTTGTTCAGCCTGGGGAAAAGAAGTCTTCAGGGAAACCTTATTGTGGCCTTTCAGTATATCCCCAGGGGGCTTACTGGAGTGGGAGACTTTTTAGCAAGGTCTGTAGTGACAGGAAAAGGGGGGTTAGTTTTAAAATGAAAGAGGGCAGGGTTTAGATTGGACATATGGAAGAAAATTTTTGCAGTGAGGGTGGTGAGGCACTGGAACAGGTTGCCCAGTGAAGCTGTGGATGCCCCATTGCTGAAGACGTTCAAGGTCACGCTGAATGGGGCTTTGAGCCACCTGATCTAGTGAAAGATGTTCAGGGGGTTAGACTAGATTATTTTTAAAGGTCCCTTTCAATCCAAACCATTCTGTGGTATTTGCCACCTCTCACAAACACTTCACAAGTAACTCTTAAAGCTAGACTCTCATACTAGATATTTATATTATATATAGATGAAACGTTGTATACATATTTAAAATCAAAATGTATTTTTGTTTCTCATTTCACAGGTTCTGAGTGCCATTGTGCACTACTTGACTCACTGTAAATAAGGCAGTATTGGGTTTTGCCATGTTAGAATTAATTTAACTGAATTTTTAAATTGCCTTATATTAGTTTCTTTGTTTTACTTCCCCACCACAACTCCATGATGCTAATTCTTTGGATGCATTAGTTGTGCTGTTCCATTTCTAAATATGCTTACACTTCTTGTAATTTTAAGCTTCCACTTCATTTTTTATATTAGCCTGGGTATAGTGGGATCTTAACAGCACTCCAAATTACTAACAGCAATTCTTTTACATCAATACCACAACACTGAGAATACTCTCAAGCTGCTTTACATCATGCAAATTATATAGAGGAGAACAAACTTAGTTTCATTCACTTCTCTCCTTTGAATTCTCTTTGTCTTCCACCTGCTTATTATGCTTTGTACTCTCCTTTCTGCATGCATGTACACACCAGAGATACCTGTAGTAAGGGATATCCCTCTTGTGTCTGAATGCATCCATGGTGATAAATACTTTTTTTAGAAAGAGCTATTCCATAATAACAGCTATTTCTGTAGGTGTTCTGTCAGATGCACTTTCAGCTAGGAAGTGTCTTTAGTATACAATTTTCTCCCTGAAAGAAATTCTTAAAGAATGTTTTTTTCAAATTCGCAACCATATCATGTCATTCCCTATGGGAAAGAATTCAAGTTACTCTAGGTGAAAGATGGGTCAGATATACTGTCAAATAATGAAGAATATAGAGTTCCGCTGAGAACAAATATAAGACATAACAGTTGTGAGAAAGGCATCATTTATTTTTGTACACCTTGTATCTTTAGCTCTACTGAGCACAACGACAGGTGGCAGTCAAATCTAAAGAGGATGATTCAGAGAAGGTTCTCAAGGACAGAACATTATACTCCAGAATTAACATAAGAAAAAGCATATTACAGATAAACAGAAGTGACTACGAAACTTTGTCAGCTGTGGAGTCTTGTATAATACATACTATGCACAAGATTCAGGGGAAAGCTACTGAAATCACTACAGCAGTTAAAAAAACTTCCCAGGGTTTTGGAGGACCATTATACAAGCAATTTATTTATTTTTTTAAAACATTCTAAGAAAATATATGTATACAGAGAGTAAGTGCTACACTACAAAAGTACATTGCCACCCACTCCCAGAGCACAGGCTGATTCTTCAATGCAGTATTTAGCTTAACAAGCAGCTCAGTAACAAGCAGCTTTATTGCTCACTTTTAAGTGAAGTCTGAAGGATACGCTAGCTAAAGCAAATCACTGACTGTTTTGGGCTTGCCTCTTCCACTAACAAAGCCTAACCAACTCCAGATAGCAGAAGAGAAGCATCTGGCATCCTTTTGAAATGTTTTTTTTTTTTGTACCGTGTCCTGTCTGATTGAGTCTTACCCAAGTGCTTGAAGCTACATACAAAGAATACAATCCAAGAACCTGGAACACTTAAAAGGAATGAAAAACCTGAAAAACCGAGCACACAATACAGAAAACAACTAACTAACTACAAGTTATTCCTACTAAATGATATTGTTCAAAAATAATCCATAGGCATTGTCAGAAGTCATTCAGCCCACAGTGTGCTTCACAATACCTTCTTCTCAAGGGCAGTAAAAAAGACAGGCTGCAGGTGAGGTTAATTCTTTTGGAGATTAAAGCCACTTAACTTGATCACCATCACCCTCTCTAGTCATCCCTTTGTCTCTTTCTCCTAATCACAATGCAGATAACAAATCCAGGCCATGAAATTACCTGGTATCTCCATTAATACACCTTGTACAATCTCTCACCCAGGTTGCCTGCATCCTGACAGACAGGGAAAGTGGGAAGTCCGGCAATAGCCTCTGCACATAAACTTTCTTACAACAGCTCCAGAGTTGGAAAAACTCCTTTGCAGATGTGCTATACCAAATATGTAAAAGCAGCTGCACTTCCTTTACATCTGATAGAAACTGCAAATAATTTTAAAGACTACAAAATACCTTAAAGAAACACTTAAACTAAATAGAAAGTTCCAATGCTAATAACTGGATGTAAAAATAAGGCAGGAAAACCTAGATCATATATGAAAATATGAACTTTTACATTGCCAAAGACAGAGCTGTCTAACTGCTAAATTCCTGATTGCATTTGTCTATTAGACTAAAGCCGCAGAGGTCCATTAATTTAAGACTGATATAACTATATTGAAAGCAAGAATTGAAAAGGCTCAATACTTCATTTTCAGTATTACTTCAAAAAAAGAGAATATAGCATCAATTAGATACATGCCACTGGCTTTCTATGCTGTTTTGCCAAGTATGATGATTAAACATTGGAAGGCTACTGGCAATTCAGCATTGGCAATGCTGGCAGCTAAAAAAAAGAAACCGTCTATAGCAACATAATTGATAACACACAAAACAAAACCAACAGCGATTTAGGATATTACTGCTCTAAGGAGAGAAATTCATTCCTCAAATTATGTGTTGGAAAAAGGTATTTAAACTTTGTATTAACTACATATGTAGACTGAACACAGTAGGAAATGAAACTGATCCGTGATCCGCAATCACATTTATTTAGGAAGACAAGTATTCAGTTTAATAGAATAAAGGATTGAAGAGGAACATAAAAGAAAGTTGTTTAGTAGAGATTCCTCACTTCTACACTAGCAGCAATTATATCACAGAGCATTTCATTACATGTCTATGCCAGTCAAAAAAGCACTCAAAACTAAAGGTTGCCAACTTTGACTTGAGTCACTGAGAACTGCCTTATTTAGTGTTATAACACAGATGGAATTGGTTACCCTACCTCCTGAATTCGCCTAACGTTTCCCAGTTTCCCTGTTTTTAACATTATCGAACTTTACTTCGAGATGAAGTACTGCATGCCCCATGACTTCCCTCAGCAAAACTGCAGCCCTAAATAGTCCATAAAATTGAATTCCAAAACAAATTACTGAATAGTGAGCTAGAATATCTATGTTTCTGGAAGAACACCTAAGAGTTTCACATCTTGTACAAGGGAAGTATCATCTGGGAGACAGCAGAACCTGTGTCTGAGGCACTGTAAAGAACGCTCAATAAACACTTGAAACATCCCATAATCACTGAGCATGTCTAGACTCTCAGAGGTGGCCAGGCTTCCAAAAGACCATCCCACCACACTAGATTTAATAAAGCACAGAAGAATCTTCCCAACGTGGCAGGAAATACAGGAGAGACATACACACAAAAAGAAGAGATGCAAAAGCAGGTAAAGGAGAAGTAATAAAGTAGACCATGAAAATCCTGTTCAACACTGAACAAATAGAATGACACTGAGTCAATGAGCAAAGTTCCTGTAAGGTACACACAGACTGAAAAGACAAGCACAAAGAGTCACAGTAAGGAGAAAACAAAGGAAAATAATGCCACCCCATTTCTATATCTACCCTGCCCAGACACTGGAATGAAAGTCTAGATTTCTGTTACATTACTCCTCTGCTATTAGTAACACACAGAAGAACAGAAATCTCAGTGTTTCCAAAAAGAATGTAGTTCAAAATGCTCATCAGACATTCCAAAGTGTTACTTCAAATGCCAGACATCTGTATGGATAAAAGATCTCACTTGGGATTAAGGTAACCCGAGAGAACACAATGCCCATATTTTCCATTTTCTCAATGGGAAAAAGCCCTTAGAATACCACTCAGAGGAACCATACATTACAGTTACAGTCATTTCAAGGCTTGCCTTTTGCAACAATTAAGATTGTGCGATTATGGGATAACTTACTAACGATCAGCTATTCAATATTTTCTCTTCACTGCATTAGTTTTGTCATCAATATTTCAGTAGTGTTTATCAATACAATATTAGGGTGCTTTGTAAACATTACTTTATATTACAGTATCCTGTACAGGAAAGCAGAAGTGGAATCTCCATTGTGCTAAGAGGAAACGTATTACGGAAAGATAAAGATATTTGCACACTTTACTTCTACATCATGTCACGGATTTTTCAGAATACCTAATATATGCATTTATATAAATCATGACATGCTTTAAACAGAGCTCCTACTGACCTCAAATGCAGCAATAATACCTAATATTTAGTCAAGTCAGGCTCCACGTTCAACAGCAGAAGAAAAAAAAAACAGCAAATGTCTCTAAAAATTTGAGTCCAGGAGATGTGTAGCAGAAGTAGTGATTAGAATGCAGTTCTTCAAGGTAACATTTAGCTACACAGTTCTTAGCTACACTGAGATAAGAGAGCCACTCCTTAAATTCAAATGAGACTTGTTCAGGGACCACACTACCTTTGTTTGAATTATTTCAATTTCAGCTGCCAAAACTGACCAACTTCAACAATGAGAGAGAAAAAAAGTGGTAAATCCTTTCTTTGGAATCCTGCTGGGAATTACAACTATATCCGCTGATTTCTTACATTGGTTTTATCTTGGGCTCCTCTCATGAAATTAAAAAAAAAAAAAAAAAAAAGAAAAAAAACTCCCCAACGAAAAAACCAAAGTATGGTCTAACTAACGTAAAACGCAAAATTTTAAATAACTCATCTGTATTGTGAAACATTATTAAAAAACTTCAGTTAAGTAGAGTACCATCATTTCAAGTCACACATTTGCATGCGCTGAGCCCAAAAGGGCAGTATTTTTTATTAATCCCACATTAAGATGACATATGACATTTCTACTCGAGGAACACATTTTTCAAGATGCCTATAAAAAACACCAGAAAAATACAGTGCTTTAAAATATGGCATTACCACTTTCTACTACATAGAAACAGAGAAGCCATTAAAAACTAGTTAATTAAATATTGACACAAAGAAAGGTTGATGGGCCTGAGGACTATTTACATTAAGTAAATTGACAAGAATATAACAGTTCTAAAATCAGTTTCTTTAAAGAAGTGCCAGAATGATGAGACCTTTGGAAAAGTCAGCCTGTTGGTGTGATCTAAATTCAAAAGAAAATAAACTACACTGTAAGCAAAGGGCATTACTCCTATGGATTTTATTTTTTTGTGTCGATATGAAAGTGATCAGAAATATTTTCTGTCATGAAAAAAATATACCAGGTCATCAGGATTCTGAACACAAAAATTCAGAATTTACAACTCTTTCCTAAAAGTACTTAATACCAAGTTCTCGATTCCTTTCTGCATCTCCTACTCCCAGAAATCTGACAGAACAATGAACGTGTAAAAGCTGAGATGCTCAGGGCTCACTCCTCCTAGACTGGCACAGTATTGTCTACTAGCACATATCACTTCACATCCTAAACTTCACAAATATGGATGCAACATAGTCAACAGGAAGTAAACAACTTCAGAGTTCATTTGATTCAGTATTTAATTAGTCCTTTAACTTACAATTTTTTTCAGGTATTTTTAACACCTATATGTGCACTTGTGAATCAAATAAACATATATTGTAGATCTGTGGAATTATCATACTTAGAAGATTTTTATGAGTGTATGAGTGCATCTATGGTCATTTTCAATGTAGAAAGATTGTTTCTTCCTTCTGCCACATTTATTTCCTTTTGTAAGTAAACTATGCAATGATATTCTCAATTCATACAAATACTACTGATTCGCAATAGGCTGCACATGGAGAGATCTCCACAGTCATTGAAAGAAGAAAAAGAGCACAAGCCCTGACTGCAACAGAGAAATACACAATATGTTTTGAAGGCTGAACCCACAGTGAAAAAAATAAAAGCCTGATTTCTATTAGCAGCAGTCCAGAATTTGTGTAGCAGGGCTGCCTACGTGCATACACAAATATTCTTTATGTATATATAACTTTGAAATTACTGATTTTATTTATATTTAATGGGGGTGTGGGGGTGTGTGGGTGTAAAAAAAAGTCCCCTTATTTCAGCACTTCTTCCATCTGATTCCAAATGCACTAGGTATAGCCAGATTTAAGATTGTGTTATACCAGCTTTATGTTAAATCAGCACAGATGTTCCATTTCAAATATCCTGCCACTATTCATTTAAATTGTATTACACATAAGAAATGTTCCTTTTTTCTTTCAACATAAGAGGTTATATATTTAATAACTTTATATTCCTCAACTTCTCCAAGCCCTCACAACTTTGTCAGAGACTTTCAGTGTGACAGCAGGAAGTGTAAAATGCCAAACTCTGCTGCTGTTTAAAAGTGTTTTCAGTAAATTTTAGGTTTTATTAAACAGAACATTAATTTATCCTACAAGTGATAGACATAGGTTCTGAAATGTTAAAACTATGTGAAATATATGAATAGTAATTAGAAAAATACTTTATAAATAGAAGTTGTTGTTTTCTTATATGCTTGTTTCAATTCAGAGTTGTTTTTTTAAGGGAAATATAATCCAATTTCCTCAAAATAAAACTGAGATTGAAGTACACTCAAGGCAAGACACTGACACCCCCCATGTGTACATACAATATCCTAAAAGTCAAAGAGGGTATCAAATACAAACTAATCCTCTACATTTAGATATATTCGAGTCAGGAAGCTTTACTGATGACTTTGAATTAATTAATTATTGTCTTTGAATCAAATAACCTACTGCTCTGAATTACGTGTCCGTCTCCCATACTCCATTTCCTGTTCTTTTCCCTTAAATCCTGCCTACACTACTGTTCCAAAATAGGGAGATTTTCTATGGAAACTAAAAATAATTTTCTTTTATGGCAAATTGTCTTTACAAAAGGCAGTGCCCTTACTCAAAAGGATCAAAAATCAAGACTAAAAAAAGTAAATTAAACAAATCCCCAAAAAATTTAGCGTGAAATTGCTAAGATTACTTCAGTTTTACTCTCTTAAGTCACTGCAGCCTGCTTCTACCAGATCAACCTAGGGAAATATGTTTAAGTAAGGGAAAAAAAACCAAGGAGCATTAGGGCATATCTTAACACTGGCACTGGCAAAATTATTATTAAGAGTTAAGTTCATTAATAAAGAGGAGCTTGCCAGATGTTGATAAATAAGACTTTAAATGGGGCACATTTCTGCTAGTTACATTCACATGAAAACAAGATCAGCAACCCCAGTGCAGAAATAACAAAGTGAAGTTATTTGATAAGATGTCATAGTGCTTCCCTTACATCTTATGCATCTTTTTGCTTTTTTCACTGAGCATATGCCACAAAACATTCAATGTGCATTTCACTCACAAACAGGGTCCTGCCCCTTCTTTCCCTTCCCTCCAACCTACTTGAATTTATTAATTTTATTTTGGTACATTATTCACTTTCAGTTTCTATGGATGTTCACTGCAGATACAGGAATCTGCACACATAGAAAAGACAGCAGAATAAAAACACTCTGAGGAAAAGACTTCTTTCTAGTATGAAATGCATACACCTTTCTGCACAGCTATCTGAAAGTGCACGCTAAGGCTGTCTATTGTAAAACACAACATAAACCTGAACAGATTATCTTGCTGCTCAAAGTTTTTACTCACAAAGTAGAAGTGACCTTGAGAAATAAGCAAGTTCTTAACTTCTGAACAAACGATTATTCACACTGATTCAAAACCAAACAGCTTTAGAACATTCTTATTTCAATACTAAATGCAGTGAATATTTAAAAAAATTATCTCTACATTGAAGAAATAAAAAGCAATAGATATAACAAAATCAGTCAACACAGAAGCCACTCTCAGGCTTCTGCCAAAAACTGCTTGATAACCATGAGTTGACAAAAATTTAATTACAACCTAAGTATTGTATGGATCAACTGCTTCTTATCCACAGTGTAAGGATTTCCAGTTATCCAATCGAGTCACTGAACTTTCAAGTGTCTCCAAGTCCCAACAGTCCACTAACACCATTCTGTCTCGCATGATACTAAATGAGCAACCATAAACCAAAAATGAGATCATCCTGAACCGAGGAGATGAGCAAGCATATTTACCTGAAGCATCTCCAACTTTAAAATCACTGTCATCAGAGCTATCATAATCTAAAGCTTCCAGCAGCGAAGCTGCCAAAGGCTTCACTTGTCTCCTCTTCGAACTGCGGTCCACTGCAGGAAAAAAGCAAACACAGTATTGTTACTAGATGCCACCACGAGAATTCAGCATCGATATTTAAATGAAAAGGGAAGGCAGAATGGTCGTGACGGGCAAGGGCAGGCTCCGCCACGCCACTGAAAAGCAGCCGGCAGATTCAAACGGCACCAGGGTCCCGGAGACATCCATTCCCACAGGTGACGGTGGGAGCGGCGGCAGGCTCACCGGGAAGGGAAGGGTCACCCACAGCTAAGCAGCCAGGATCTGCTGCCCCGCTGCTCCCCTCGGGCGCCGGGACACAGCAGGACCCCCGAGGGCAGCTGGGCGGACACGGGGGTCGCCTGAGGCCCCCGGAGCCATCAGCACCTCCAGACATAGCGCCTTGGCGCGATCCATCAGTACCAGCGACGACAGCCACGGGGAAAGGGCAGCCGAGGCTGCGGGGCGCCTCAGGGACGACGATGCTCTCGCCGGCCCGCCTGCCCGGGGGACGGGGCGGGAGTTCCGCGGGCACCCCGGCATCTGCCAGGGGCAGGAGCGGGAAGAGCCGCCGAACATCACTTACTAAAGCCTGCGCAAGTGAGGGACGGGCGGGCGGGCAGGGGCCCTCGGGTGCAGCGCCGCGGAGCCGCCGAGCCCCTGGCCCCTTCCCCAGACAATGGGCACGGCGGCGACCCGGATGCAGACCCGCACTCGCCCGCCCGCGGCGGCCGGGCCCGACGCTGCGCCTGCGCACCCCCCGCCGCACGGCCCGCCGCGCAGGCGCTGTCCCAGCGGGCCTGACGGCGCAGAGTGAAGCCGTGGCGGAGGGGGGCCTGTCCCCCGCCCGGCCCTTCCCGCCGCCTGCGGGGCCGCGGCGGAGAGCCAGGAGTCCGAGAGTCCCGGCCAGCGCTCTCGTCCCTTGTGCGGGGAGATACGGGTAGTCCCGGGAGTCAGGAGTACTTAACACAAAGGCTCAGCGTAAGCCCCGTGTAGTATCTGGGAGTGCCTGTTCAGGATGTTATTGATTAGGAAAAGAAGCTCAAAGACCGGGTTGGCACTTCCTCTGTTCCCCGTGTGGGAGGAAGCATTGTAAACCTGCTTTTATTTAACTCCTATAAGCTGAGATCTTCATGGACTTCATCACATTATCAACTTCATTCTTGCACTCCTGAAAAACAGCCGTTGCATTTGGAAGGAAAATAAAACCAACCCAACCCTCTGCGACCCACACGCACAAACCACCCCACAAACAACAACAAAAAAACAAGGTTTTTCGTTTGAGTCCAGGAGCTAGGAACAAAACCTAACGGTGAGAAACAGGTGTGTGAAGGTGAGTGATGCAGGACCCTTGCTTTCTGCACAGGAGTCCCAATGCCTTCGCAGTCACTCAGCTGAGAGATCCCCCAGGCCCTGCACACACCCAGTCCCTCAAGCAAAAGCTGCAAAAAACCCTTATGAGGTGTTTAAAATAAACTCAGGAAATGGTCTGGTTTTTTGGCCTTTACCTCAAACTTACCCCAGACTTTAACCCCTAGTTAGAAGAACGAGGACATCTAAAAGAATTGATGCTCTGATATACTGGGATGATGTCAAGAGCTTGAGGATCAAAAATAGCGTCAAACATGGCAGCTTGCAACAGAATTGTGAGAGCATTATTTGAAGGTATGTGTTTAATGGTGGATAAATAGAAGTAGGATCAAACTAGTTCAACGATGAAGCATGGAGAGAACATAATGTTTGGCAAGTATATGGTCCGTGAGGAGAGACTGCGCTACGTTTAGCACAGCTCTGCATGCATCACCCACACTAACCTACCAAGAGCCACAATTCTTCTTGGTATTGCAAAGACAGGGTGTATTAGTCTTCTTTTCTTTTTTTTTTTTTTCTTTTTTTTTTTACATGGAACATAGAGTTGGCCAGTTAGTGTGTGATGCAATTATGCATCTGAAGTACTTTCAGTAATGGTTTTAGATTTTGAGTATTTTAGAAAGGTATAACATTCCAAAGAAAAATGTGAATTCTTTGTTCATTCTGTGCTTAAAGTTCCTAGTGTTTTTGTAGCTCATTATTACATCAACAGTTGGTCTGTTCAGGTAGGCACCTCATGTTTCCTTCACCAATTCTTTGGCTATATAGGTAGCCTGACTGCACAATTAACTCCTTTCCTGAATCTCGTTTTGCCAGCACTGCCAAAACTGCTATCGGGCCATGTAGTCTAGTCTTTCCTTCAAAATCCTGATCAGCTTCCCTATTCCAGTAGGAGTTGCATATGTATTAGCTTTTCACTCCTTAAGTGTTGTGGTTTTTTTCCTTTAATTGGCATCCCCATCCCACTTACTCTTCACACAAAATTGCAGTCTTAATAGGACAAATAGCAGGGCTCAGATCCCCTCATTTAGACTCTGCAGATCCATGCTGACATGTGCTGCAACAAGTTCTGCAGCATCCCCTGCTTGCCAAGCTCCTGGTCCTGTCCCATACATGGTGATTGAAAGGGCAAGTCAAATCACACGTAAGGAAAAATAAACAGAACTTACCCTAATTGGGCTTTCTGTAGAAGAGCGGGCTGAGGAACACAGACAGCTTTGAAGAATGAAGGTTTTCAGCATGTTACACAGGCAAGGGGAGGGGAACACCCTGTAGAGCAGTGGAGGAACTTAAAATTATTTTAAACATGAAAGTCAAAGCATATGTATGGATTGCCTGGCTTTCATTTCAGCTCTCTGGGGCAGCCTGCAATTCTAGGATGATTCCACTTTCTACCTACACAGTTCTGACAAGAATAGGTGGTCCATCAGAAGTTAATCAATGGCTGCCTGCTGCTGCTCCTCATCAGAACCTCATGTTGCCAAACCGCTTCTTCCTCCTTCCCTCTTTGTGCTCTATCCCATGACTCGAGCCCTCTCAGCCCTTCTGTGTTACTCTTTCTTGACCCAAATCTTTGTTTTTATTCTTCCTTTTCTTTTTTCCCCTCCAAAAGAAAATCCCCACTTTTATTTCTGAAAAGAGCATTTTCTTTGCACACATTGAACAGTTTCTTTGTTATCTTCTGTAGTCAGCTTGCATACTTTGCCCTCATTTCTCACCAGAAGAAAACTCACATCAATAAAATGAAAAGAACTGTGAAGTACTAAAATTTATTCAGTTTCCCTAAACTCCTGGGCACTACAAATATAGGGTTTACCAACAACTCCTCCACATTTAGTAATCTGAAATAAATAAACATACAGCATAGAAATTAGCTATAACTACCAGTTCATCTTTTGATATTCATTCTTTGGAAGTTGCTGGCTATTAAAACATCTATTAAAAGATAAGTCCCCTTTAGTAGATGCTAACCTCTTTTAGTAGAGTGAGACTATTTCAAACAAAAGGAAAAGAAGGTAGAATTTATGCTCCAAGTAAAAGAAGCCTTCAGAGAGAGTGTCTGATCCCCTTATTTCTGCAAGGCCTTTGCCAATCTCAGCAGACAATCAAGAATGTTGAAATGTTCAGTTGCCTTTTTCATTGATGGAATGAAGTATTAATGGAACACTGCTGGGAGCTGGGCACTGTACTGACATTGCTCTATCTATTGAACAGATTGTAAGTGTTGTCAGTTTAGCACCTTTAAGTACTACCCTCATATACAGAGAAAGAATTATCTTAAAAGGTCATTTTTAAAGGAAAATTATGAAGAGCTGAAATAGTACATCCAGTATGAAAATGTCATGGCATCTCCATCACTATCAGAATACCTAAACAATATGCCTAGAAATATTTCAGTATATCAGGTCATGTCGAGCACATTAGGTCTTTCAATTATCTCAGCATTCCAGTGGTTCTCTTCAGGTCAAGCCTTTAGAGTACAGTCTGTTGGAAGAGTAGGTACCTGAATCTCCATTTCACTGCTGCTCTTCAGCTGCTAAAGAAAGAGAGAATATACTATCTTCTGACTGCACTTTTCCCCTAAGAATAAAATAATCTTTGTTGTGGTTCTGTAGAGACCATTTTAGAAGGAGTTACAGAATAGCAAGTCAGCAAAGAACACAGCCACACTCAAATAAATTACCTTTAAAATGCCATTCTTAGTTTAATGAAAATGTTGACTTTTGAAAGAAAGAAATACTATAATACAGCATTTCCTCACCTAGGGAATAAACTCAAGAGTAAGTGTGTTTTTAACTCATCCATCAACTGTGAAAGGAGAACTAATAGTATGAAATCCTGTATCTATTTTTTTCCTGTCAGTGAGCACACAGTTAAAGCCATGACCTACCTGTCAGAATCCAAACAGCAAACTCTTTCCTTGTCCATCAAAACATCACCATCTCTAGCAGGGAAACTGACCTCTTCAAATACCTTTCCAAAGAGAATTGTTCCAGCTTTCACTCTCTAACTGTGCCATTACAGCAAGTGCCTTTCTCAGTGATCTCTGCTCTTTTGTGTAGTATTATATGGTAAAATACAAAGAGGAAAAGACTGAATCAGATGCCCTTGCTGTTTTAAATTACAAAAAAGAGAAAATCCAGTATCAATAGTTTCTGAACAATAAGAGTTTGAAATAATAAACTTCAGACTGATACAAGGTCTACAGCAGTGAAATGCTGCCAGAGAATGTTCCCATCAGATATCAAGAAATTTCTTGCACTCCTTAGGCTATGCTCGTTCTCAGTCCATTAACTGTGTGCGGTTTTTTTTATTATGTGGTACACGTTGTCAAATAGTCCAAGAAAAGTAAAAAAACAACAGCAAATATCTTCAATAGAAGAGCTTTCTGAATTTAAAATATATACTTATTAAGATAGCAAAGGTTAAGAAATACTGGAATTAGGGCTACCTGTATCTTTAGTTCTGTGTGAATTGACATGTTAAGGAATGTGTGTCTTTTTTTTAGGAGTAGGTACAGATGGGCCCTACTCCCTCTTTTACTTGCTGATACAGGATACAAGTGTTAAACCCGAAGATTAGGAAAGATGGATCTATGTATTTCTATTGCAATCAGGTCCCACATAAGGTACCTATGCTCAGATAGATACTCACAGGCAGCAGACTCCTGCCTTCCCTACCCTCTTTCCCACCCTGTGTTAAGTTCCAGTACTGCAACACCTTAATCAAACAGCTATTTTAACTTAAGAAAAAAAACCTTTTGTAGATTTTTGTCTGCTTAACCTTGACATAGCTAAAAGAGAGCTCTTTCCACCTTTACCCCAGCTGTATATATCTACCTCCTTTTCAGCCAGTGCAAGACCAGCCTGTCTCTCATGTCCTGAACTCAGACCTCACTTAATAGGAATCTTAGTAGTTTCTATCATATGACTTTCAGATAGCAAGCTTATCAAGTAAGCCATGTTCTTTTTGTTTGGGCCACTGTGTAAAAAATAAGAACAATTAACAATAATAAAGAATTATGACGTTCTTAGGCTGTAGAGGTGTTGTACTGTCCACTAGCTTAAGCAGACAGTCAGAGAAAAGCAGCAACTGAGCAAGTACATATGATACTATCGACTGATTTCCCAACTTCCAATTATTTTCAGCTTTGGGTATTTCTTGATCCTGATGTGGTTTGTCCATTTAGTGGCCTGTAATGAGTCTTACTTCTAAGATGCCAACCTCCTCTCACAGCTTCCTGACACCTCATTCAGATAAACTTCAGATAAAGTAGTTTCTTTGAGTCTTTGATTCTTTGATTCTTGATGAATTCGCATTCTTCCTACTTATAATGTCCAATTGTGGTAGTAATAGTCTGTCTTTCCACCTCTTCCCATGGTTCCAGGGGGGCAGGAACCAATTTACAGAATACTATCACAGACACCTTACTCTTTATCTTCCTTCTTGTTTGCTTAAATGTTCATCTCTTTGTCAATCATAGTGATGCACCACAACCAGTTACCACTTCCCAGGACTTCTTAGGAGACTATCCAGACTCCCCAAGGAGTTCTGCCACCTGATAGTCACTGTGCAAGCCTGCAAGCCTCTTGGGGTCACAAACCCAGCCACCTATATGTGCAATGACACATTCTTCCACCCATTAAGCCATTCTCTTCCTCGCTGTTGGAGAAAGAAATTATGTGCAATACAAGTAAAAATGTCATTCCATTCTTTTTTAATAATCAAGACTCCCTCCCTCCTAACAAGGTATGAAAAATGTGAACATAAGCCAGTGATTCCCACTGATTTCTGTGGGCTCTGGTTCAGGCTTTTAACGACACTGACTGATACACTTTTTCCAGACACATCCTTTCATCCATCAAACCATTCAGTCGTTCTGAAAAAATCTGGGATGTAAAGAACATCTGCCACAATGAATATAAAAAGCACATACCTGCTGTTACTAATGGGAAGTATTCTAAGGGTTTGGATTTTTTAAAAAAGTTAATTAATTTTCCAAAAATAATTACTTTGAATGTGAATGTCAATGGCCCTTCTCACATAAAGCTTTTCCAATACAATCTTGTTTTGGTCTCAGTGAGGACAAAAGATGCTTCAGTTACAGTGACAAAAATCTTTGTGAATTGCTGTAAAATAAAATCCACTGAAGAGGTTTCTATGGTTTCCTTTAAAGTTCTATTTAGTCATTACCTGTAAACAAGAGAAGCTAAGCTGGCCTGGTTTGTATTTGTATGAAGAATTATAATTAAATAATAAAACCAGTAAGCAATAAAGAAAGGAAATAACTGCTTTTAATGTTCTCTGTTAAAAGTAATTGTGACATTTAGGAATAAATGTACTTATTTTTCTAATATTCATTATTTAACTGATTAGCACAATGTGTAGCAAAGACACAGAAGACATCTTTTATCATCACAGATTTTGTATAAACTAATCTGGTTTTAATCTGGTTTTGCAAAATTATGCAGGCTTTTATTGAAAAAATTGTACTTTAAGAATTTGAGCTGATTTAAGATTCAATTTATTGCAAAAGAAAAGGAATTTAGTTATGTTAGAGTTCTACTTCATCAAGACATATATACACTTTTTTGTTGTTTTTAAAGGAGATAAACAATCCCCAAGACATGTTTTTGTTAAGGCACCCTGCTGGCAGCATATGGCAAAAATACTGGCACCTTGCCTGGAAAGTGCAGCAAGAACTGATAGATCTGATCTCATTCTGTGGTTGGGGGAGAAAACAGACTACAGTGAAGGCCAGTCTTATTGCCTGGAACCATCTATTTCTTGGCAAGAAGCACAAGCTCCTGAAAACAGATGTGGGAAGGTGAATAGATTTTGCAAGTAAAGGAAAGAGATTTTACCTTCCCAAATGCTGGTAGGGCACCCAGAATAGTCCCTCTTACATCTGGACCTTCAGAAGTCTCTGTGTAATTGTATTTTATGTGAAATAAATATTCCAAGGTATAAATGCTTAAGAAGTAAGAGTGCTAATTTAATATTTTACAGGTCAGTCTCAATCTCAAGTATGGTGATGTAATCCTGCAGCTGTGGGGCTTCTGAAAACGAAGTAGATTTTCTTCCATGCTGCAGTATCACTGAGCCAGACATTCAGAGTGATGACCTGTTCCATGTGAAAAAGAAAAACACTGCCTTTTTTTTTCTACATTATTTGAAACCTTCCTTGGGAGTGCTTAGTTCTGGAGGGTTTCATAGTAGTGAGTGGAGAGGGAATCTATTGTAATTGTGATGGCTGATAAACCAGACATGCTCAAGAGACTCCCAACAGTCAGAAGGCCTCCAGTCCCAAATATGGGCAAGATTTCTAGGTAGAGGATTCCACTCCATCTTCCATGACGATATTTTTAATGCTAAATACCATCCTATAGCTATGATAATTCTTATGATTATACAGATTGAGTATACTTATTACACTGTGACAATTATGGGGGAAAATAGCAGAAACGCAGTATTTAAAATATTTAACAGAAAATACACTGTTTTTACAAAAAAAAATAGAGGAGCTTTGAGAAGCTTTTTTGAGTCTCTGAAGTTTAGCAGGAACAACATTCTGATGTTGAAGATGTACCTTTCTTTGTCCTCTTAAATATTTCATGTTTTATCTTAATTTTAAAAGGATCGCTAACCCCTCCCTCTTCCTCATTCCACTTCTCTTCACATTCCCAGATGAGGAGAAAGGGAGAAATGAGACAGCTTGGATTAACCTCTGTCCCTTCAATACTTATACTGGAAAGGGAAAGAAAACACAAACAAAACTATTACACCATTGGGATATTTCTCATCAAATACAGAACTGAATACATTTCCGGATTGCTTTAAATTTTTGTCACACTGAGGAAATGTTGGGAAAATTAAAATATCAACATGTTTTTTACAATTGCACTGACATTTTAACTTATTTTGTTGTTGTTTTCCTTAATGAGAATGTCCAGCCATAATGATGTCTCCTTAGTCACAACGATGGTAGGGTGCAGTTTCACATGAAATCTGCCATCTTCCATTCTAAATTCCTGTATCTAATTTTGCAGTTATCCAACCATACCATGAGCCAGATTAGCTTTCTGATCTGACAGAAAGCTACCCTACCAAGGACCAGTGTGTCTCCAACACCAGTTGTTCCAGTGCAAGCCAATGGCAAGGACAGGAACTCATGAGAAGAAAGGAAAGCAGGCATGACTACCTGGCCCACCAGCAGTTCATGTTGGATCAGGTGTGCCACACACAGCCAGTGGTGGCTACATGGTAAGATCGGTAAGGCTTGTAGTGAGAGGGTACAATCCCATTGCCCCTCTCCTGTTTGCTTTTCCTGGATGCTTTCTGCAATCACATATTTGATGCTTGCATTAGCAATGTGCTGGAACTGATCCAGATAACAACTTCTGTTTTGTCTTTTTTGCACGTCCTTATGTGAACTGGTGCTGGCACATGAGTAGCCAAGGGCAAAGGATGGATAAAACTGTCTCTCAGAGTAGCACTTTGGACTCACTGTGAATTAAAATAACTGTGTAACCTTGGCCTTGGTGATTCACAACATCCTTTACTGTTCCATGCCATAAAATCATACCCGTCTGTGTTCTAACTACTATTTATTTGTATTCTGTGATTCAAGGTGTCTCTAAAGAAAAAAGATTCAGGGAATCCACAGCACATAGTCCTCTGTGTTGCCCCTAGGATGGCTCTTCTCTCTCTCCCAGATTCTGTGGTCATGAAACAGAATACCAGCAAGTCAATATAAATTAACTATGGGCTTGAAAATCACTCCTCCTCCCCTCCCAAATCAAATGGGGGAGCAGAAAGGAAGAGACAGGAAGCAAAATTTCCCACTTTCCTGATTTGTTTCTTTAGAAGAATCAGTGTGGATTACTTCTTTTAAAGCTCCTTCCACTAGAATTTTCTGATTTTAAGTCACTAATTATTTGCAGTTTCAGTAATTTATTTTAATCTGATTTTACCCTACAAATACACTAAACCTAAGTTTGATAACATAGATTGTTATTTTAAAGACATTTATTTTACTTATTAAAAAAGTAGTTCATCTCTAGACTGGCCACCTAACATGATTTTTTAATTATTGTTTAATTAGCAATGATTCTACTGTTCAGAGGTGTAAAATCTGTCTCCTATGAGATATGTTTTTTGCCTTGGGTATTGCTTCTCAGAGCTCCAGCATATTAAACTATGCTTGCAGAAGATACCAATTTTAAAATCTATTCATTTAATCCACATCTGTTCTGCATTCCATGGAGAAAATACAAGAGTACTGGGTGCCTGAACACTTTAGGAGTACTACATGTGTTTGTTAAGACAGCTCTTTCACACATGTGCTTATGTCTTTGTAAATGGGGATGGCAGCCTGAAAGAGGTGTTTCTTAAGGGCAGGTCCCAAAGAGGAAAAACAGATGGGCAGAGACAGCATCAGTGGAGTAACGTATCAAAGTATACAAGCTTGTAAGGTAGTCAGACAAGTAGATTAGTGAAAGACAGGAGTCCACTTTTTTGGACCAAGGGTGTTCTGAAACAAGAAAGTAAACAAACACAGCATTCTGTTGTATCTAATCAGATTTCTTGCACAGTGCAAGATGAAAACAGCATTTCATAGAAAAAAAAAAGTACTTTACAAAAGATCTTGTTAATTAAATTTGTTAACTCTTACGTTCCATCTGTTCTCAGTGAGAATTTTTGATGCCTTAGTACGTGTCAGAAAAAAAAAATAAATCAAAGATATGCTGTAGTTTTCCCCTTAACATCATTTGCACTTCAGTCTAGACTTTGCTGTTCAAATTAAATAAGAAATTCCTGTTCAGGGGTATCTATTTCATGCAATCACATGTGAATTTTACAGATATACTGTATATATCCTTCAAAGAAGGAGGATGGACTCAGCCACATAGCAGAACATGTTATTATCCTTCTCCAAAAACTATTATACCATACATTTAAATAAAACTGTATTTAAAGAAAATATGGGAATACTGCTTCTTGATAAGTGGTACATCACTTAATTTTTAATAGAGCAGATGTCTCAGAAAAAAACCCACAAGTAAAACTAGTTTTACTTTTGATGTAAAAGCTGCCTTTTGATGCAGCTTTTGTGATTTACTAGAGATCATATGATACTGTGTATTCTTAGAAACAGAACCCTGAGTTTTGTACTAATCTAGATAAATTAATATAAAGACCAAAAATGTAATTTCTCAACATCTGTGGCATATGAGTTAGAGTACAACATAGCGCTTTAACCTGCATCCAAGCTGAAACATGGTCTATCTCCTTTCCCCCAAGTACAGTATATTTCTTTAGAGGTGAATAACCAGGAAGGAGTAAAGCTGATGCTGGATTTCATATTCTGCTATGCTACAAATCATCTGCATAAAGTACTAACGGTTCAAGTAAATGTGATATTTGGAGAGAATTCAAGTGCAAAAGGACGATGGCTTGGAGATCTACTACTTACCTCTTTACAAGATCCTGGCACTATGCCCTTCCATACCTATTTTATGTCTAAATTGTACTTCAGGTGGCAAAGGCAGGAAAAGGTTCAGAGCACTGCCAATAGTTTATCCTCAGTTATAAATGTCGTCTGCAAAATCAGGCTGCTTACTCAACTTATCAGCCCTTGCAATGTCTGACATCATAGCCCGTGTAGGACGAACTCTAAGATTATCAGTTTTGTACAGCGTAAATCATGAGAGACTACCAAGAAACAAGTATTAATAGATGTTCTGCACAAGCTGTCCAGATCTTACCAGGTTCACACCAGGATACTGCAGGTAACAAAAGCATGAGGTTTATCCAGTAACATCTTCTGAAATGGAGCTGAAGTCTATTCCTGTGCAGCAGCTTGTATCTTCACTGATTTTTGGCAAGGGTCAAAGATAACATCCTGGAAAAGTGATTTACTCCAGCTCTACTTCAGATTGCCTCTAGCAGCTGCCTGTATCTTTCTACTGATTTCAGACAGGAGACATGCTTAAACTAAACCCCTAACTTTGGAATTTCCACAGTTTTGTGAAATGTATTGCCCACACAGCACTGCCATTCACTGAAACACAAGCAAAACACATTCCACATTCATGCTTTTCAGATGGCTCTGTATTTACTCAACAGTGTTAGGATCTGCAACATAATTCAAGGACTCTGAAAGTGATCAATAATGGTTCTGTCATGTAGTATTAGCAGCTGGACTGACATGTCTCTTCTTCCTGCAATGCAAAAACTAGCCACAAAACATTATGTTGCAATTTCTATGCAGTAAACCTTTCTACTTTGCAAACATTAACCTACCTCTCAAACCTACAGAAAAGAGGCAAATAATGTTTTCTCTGGTAAGTAAATGAATAGCATTCTTAACTTCCAAAACAGCAGTATCTGTCGTCCTGTTTACAAATTGCAAGAATCCCTTTTTACCCTTTCCATAAAGAAAGCAAAAGCATATGACTCATGTTAGTGGAAGACAGATGAGATTTTCTCCAGCCTAGGTTTGTGGAAAATAGCTTGATCAGAATTATGTCTAATCCTGTCCTCTAAAGGCTCTATCACTGTCTTAAATGAAAACAAGTTTTGGCTTATTGGAATTGTTAGATTTGGGAACTTTATTCTTTCCATAACTTGGGTTTCTATTAAAATACTGACATTCTCCACTAAAGAAAAAATACAGAAAAATAAAATACAACATCTATTTATACTTTTCTTACTGTGTAATCCTTTGTTGGTACAGGTTGTGCAGATAATGCCACAGCAGTAAGACTTGTGTAAACATAGATTGTTTTCATGTTTCTTTCTTAACATTATATTGTTCTCTTTAATGTTTGGAATATATAGTGAACATGAGGTCTCATATATCATTCCTTACAGCTGTTGCACCATCAGTTATACTGTATTTTTACATTTCAGAAACTGCTTATAAGCAGCTTGCTCTGTTGTCACAAGGCCTGACTCAATCCTGTGTCAGCTGCATCAGTGTCTCCTAAGCAGCAATACGTCCTGGAAAGAACTGTCAATAACAAATTATCACTTTCTGGTAAAGAAGAACAAATTTATTCAGAGAGCCAACTCTGATAAGATTTTTATAAATAATTAGCCAATAGCTGATGAAATATAATAGGTTTTGGTAGCATGAAGCTGACTGTCATGCCAGCTGTGGAAATCCATGACTTGTCAGGGTATGTTCCCAGCATAAAAAAACCCCAAACAGCTGAGATTTGAGTAAAATTTCCTAAAAATATAACAAGCAAAAGATTAATCAAAGGCTAACTTAGATTTTGAATATCAGAGCAGAGGACTTGTAAGGACTATCTATTTCACCCCCAGCATATGTAAAAGAAACAGCACGGAATGTCCCTGGAAGCATTATTCAAGTGTGCTTCTCCTTACTCCACAGCCAAAAATAAAAAAAACATCCTTTAACATCATGCATTAATATGAAAGATCAAAAGCCTTAAAACAATTATAGGCATTAGATACAGAAGCAGTGTTAATTTGTCTCAAACAGGCTAAATACTTGAAGTAGCATCTAGTTACAAAACAGATCCAGATACCAGTCCTGTTATATTTTTAGTGAAGATTTTCACTTTCTATGGAGGCATTAAACTTCTCTATTTTTTCAAATCAAACACAAGAGCAGCTTGCAGGGAAGTACCACCTATAGATGCAATCACAGGAAAGAGTTTACCTGTAAAAGGGCACTTAATCAGCATAGTTTTTAGGGGGATCATTCCAATAACTTCTTGCGGTCTTCTGGTCAGGTTCAGGTTCTCAGTTGTGTGCAAGCTATGTGAGGCCTGTATTTTGCATCCTAACTGTTGGCAGATTATGTAATTTAAAACAAAATATATTCTTAATATAGAGACCAGCTCTTTCATTTGCTGTTTTGAACCTACAGAGTAAGCAGGGTCCACAATTTTGCTCCTCTTCAGTATCTGATTCTCAGCTGTTCTGCTTTTGCCATGTCATTCTCTTTCTCGCTTTCTGTTCCTAATACTCACGGAATGATGTTAGATTTGAAAAAAACCCATAGATTTTATAAATGTTGGCATTTAAAATCTGAATACTTTAATCCATTTTTTGGAATGTCTTATTACTCTTACACGTGCCTATTTCTGGTTTTCTCCCATAATTACTAGTCTTTCAACTGAAATGTTTTCTTGTCTGTAGGCTTAGAATAACCATTGCTGGTGATGGGTGCTTTAACCTGTCTGCTCCTGCAGGATGTGTCATCTGAGGAGCCTCCTGCTGTCTCAGCCCATGCTGCTCCAAAATCTCTAAAGAGATTGAATTGAGCCAAATTTGAACGTGTTAACTGAAAGGTAAAGAAAAATAAATCAAATCCCATTATAAACACAACCCATATAGCCATCTGATTCCCAGTGAAATACATGCTTCAATAGGTTTTCTATGGAAGGAATGGATAAGAGCATTTTTATGCTAAGAAATGTCCTGCCCAGTGATTCTTTCTATACTCTGTATGGACAAACAAAGAACTCCCCTCTAGATTTTTGTATGCATTTTCACCTATAACAATTTATGACAGCTGAGAAATGGTATTTTATAAAAATTACATTCAAGGACAAAATTCAGCATTTGACTTTTAAATACTTGTAAATATATCCACATTCTGCCAGAAGATGCTTAACTTCAGGAAAGATTAAGAAAATCCTTGCTTCATTTCATTACTGATAATTTCATTTTTGCTAAATAGCACATATTCACAAATTCAGTCTTTGTATAAAAGTATTATTTATTTTCATTTAAAAACACAAGCCTTTATTTCAAAGAAAGGATTTACTTGCTTTTAAGCTACAGCAGTCTATAGAAAGCTATACACTTAATAAAACGGTAATACTACAAAAGTTCTGTACATTATGGTTAATATCTTTGAGCTTACTAATAACACAGTAACATCCAGGCCACAATTTGTATTGCAATATAAATGAATAATCATAAGTGATACACAGAAATGCAAGTGAACTAAAAAAATCTTGTCTTAAAAAACAATTCTGTCTTCACAGAATATTATTCTTTGGCTTGTTGAGCAGATTATAAACTCTAGAAAACTATTTTTCCCTTAGTAACAACCAACCAATGTCACTAAGTTTTTTCTTTTCAAGATGTGTAGCACACCTATTTAACAGAAATTTTCCTTTTATGGTCACTAGCAGGTCACTGCATACCACATCTTCGTATAAAGTCATTCCAGCTGAAATCTGGTGTACGGTTTTTTTAAGTAATAATCTCTTTATAAACCTAATATTGTATACTTTTAATAAAGGTATGAAGACAAAAAGCTTTATTAACCTATACTTTCAACAGACACTAATAAGATAATATTTCTGTACCCTATATTTCAGTACCATTTGTTACTCATTTCTTCTTTGTTATAGGCTTCGTGTGATTTTGTTAGTATTCAAGATTTCTACCAGCTGTTTTCCATTCTCCATAGTTCTCTTTTATGCAACACAAATTTTTATTGCAGTTTAAAAAAAAAAACCCCTCTGGTCTACATCCATGTTTTTCTTTCTTTTTTTCTTTGTAAACATAACTTTTGATTTAACTACCTGTAACATACTGAAATCCTTACTTTTTTTAAATATTTTTTTTCAGAACCATTACAATATTTACAGTGTTTATACTTATGAGAAGATTTTATCTCAAGGTGCTATATTGCAATGTTACTGCCCCTACACATCCATCTCACTCCCCTCAGTTCCATTACTGCCCTTAGACCAGGATGCAAGAATTGCACCTCCATTTCACAGTGGTAATGTGAGTCAGACTTTTATTTAAAGTGTAAACAGACTGCTCCAAATGGTCTGGCAAAGGTGTGCATACATAAAAGCTGTTCTGCTGTTCCCACCTGCTAAATGCAGAGAAAGGAATAGAAGCACTTAAAACAGAGGGAAAATACTTACAAATACACAAACCACAAAATAAATCACAAAAAAATCTCTATTTGTTGCATGCAATCCAGGGTTTACATTTAGTTTTGTTTTCTTTTTTCCAAAAGTTTTTTTAATATATTTTGCTCACCTAGAATTCCTTCCCTATGCCAAGAATTATTTGTACAAGTCCTTGCCTTTTTACCAGACCTGGTATGTCCTACAGAAAATTCTCAATTTATACATTGTCCCGATTAACAGAGAAACATGCTTTATGATATAGGACAATTTACAGCGAATTTAGTTTCTCAATCTGTGACTAACTGGAACATCTGAAAATCTAGTATTCTCTCCTTCCTGTTTTCCTCCAATTAAAATATGTAACTTCAAAGCGATTATAATTCTCTCCATTTTATTTTTTTGTGAATGGACTGATTCTGTCAAACCTTAAAGAGTTCAATTCTTCAAATAACCTCTGATTTTATTATGACTTCATATTCCTTTTCTTCAGGAGATCAGACTTGATTATATCTGTGGCTAAAATAAATTCCTTTTAATATTTAAAAATGAAGTGCACTGTAAGTGACATTAAACAAAGTAGAAATCTGTGGCTGTATGATGCATAAACAGGTAAGGTTTAGGGGAAAAAAAGGCTTTAGAAACAGAAAGGCCATCAAATATGAAAAACAAAGCATCTAGAATAGAAGAAATGCTTCTGACACCAAAAGCTCCAATGAGCCTAGGGATAGTAAGAAGATATGACAGCAGTCAAAGAAGAAGCAAGAGACAGAAGTCATGAGGTGAGTCTGTACCAGAAAATTAAAGAGGAAAAAATGAATGATGAAGCACCAGAATAACCCAAGGGTTTGATTTTTAGCAGTGCCAAGCAACACTCCATATTGAGCCCGAGTTCTTAATGGAGCGATTCACCACAAAACATTGCCAAAATTCCTGAAGGATTTGTGTATTCACTTATTTAAAAAGAAGCCTACACCAAAATAATTTTACTAAGAATAAAAGAAGTGACTAGTCTAATGAAAGCATCATAACACGTAAAGACACCAAACATTAAGAGAAAATAAATGTATTTACTTTCAGCATGAGAAGCTAAGTGACAGATAAAAGTGGTAAAATTCTCTACCTTAATCTAGTGTTTACCCTCTTTAAGGGAACAGATGGACTCTTGATGATTAAAAAAAAAGTGGGTATGGCCAAAATATTGAAAGCATGACTATATATAACTATAGCATAGTTGAATCACACAAACACGGCAGCAAAGGAGGCATTTCTAGGAACAAGAAAGCAGCCATGAGGTGCCTAGAATTTATACCCAGAATTTCACCACGCTGATGCTCGCACTGGGTATACTTTAAAAATATTAACTCACGATTTCCAAAATTATAATTAAAAAAATCTGTCTTCTGCTTGGTTTCAAACTTTTTTTGTGTAAAATTCATTAACATACACAGAAGTCCAAGTAACATTAGCAATAAGACATTTATATGAACAATGAACCAGCTGAGCCATACAGGCTCAGGTAATAAAAGTTGATGTACACAGTGGTTACAAGTTATGAAAGCCCAAAAAATACATGACAAATTTTGCAAATTGATCATGTATTATGCCTCTGCTTAAATTCATAAAAGCACAAGAAACCAGCAAAAGTATAAATAATTGGAAAAAAAATATACCAAACAGCATATAAAAACTATTATATATTTCCTAAAAGTAGGTGCCCAAGCTATGCCTACAGCAAGTAGCGTATCCCTGATGGTCTTCCCTTAGTGGCATAGAAACAGGCTACTCAATGTCTCCAAATTTCTGCCCTTTAGCCTTATGTCACCTGAGCAGAAGAAAGCAGACTGTTTTAATCTGAGGCAATTTTTGCTGAGCAGCCCCACATGGTTACTGGCTATCCATCTACCTTTTGGTCTCTCCCTGGTTATTCTGCAGCTGCTTTGGCAACTAGTATTTCCTGTGATCCAAATATATGGTGGAAAATTCAACTACTGTACAAAAGAGCATTACAGTGTTACCTTCCAAGTTACTTGTAGAGGTTTCAGGTATTTCTCTCTGCTAAATGAAATAGCAGCAATAATGTTATTTGCAATACTTCTAACCCATGGGAAAATTGTTCTTTTCAGTTGGGAAAAATGTAAAAATACTGTCCCCACCACATAACATACACTGAAACAGTTAACACTCTTGGAGGACGCTAGACTCCTTTTCTGTTTATGAACTCTGAAACAAATGAGGGGGAAAACTAATAGGATTGTACTGCTCCAAAGAAAACATTGTTATAATTTTTCTGGTGTCATCCAGTGATCGGCAAATGTAACTGTACAAGTTACTAAATATGGCCAACTCTCAGCATGTTTTTCTTGTCCGTGCTTATGTTAGCCTGGTTAAAAGGGCTCAGGCAAACTGAAAAAGGTTTGATCATAAAAGGATAAGCAAATATGACGTGTTTTTTTTTTTTTTTTTAGAACTTACTGTCACAGGGACAATTTGAGACAATGCTTGAAAAGCAGCAGAAGCCTGTTTGTGAAACTAGTAAGTGAAACCAAAGACAATTCTTTGCTTATGTATGTTTACTCTCTGCCATTTCAGTTAATTCTTTACTTCAGAATTTTACCACACAAACCATTAGCATTCATGTGAAGTGATTCTGCTTCTTACCTATCAATCTTTTTGTCTTAAGTTAGCTTAGCATTCTGATATCTAGAAGAAATGTCTTAATGACTAAGTGCAAACTTATTTTTTGGAAGACACAGGACATCGAAGTAGCTGATGATCCCACCCAAAGACAGGCACTAGGTTCCCAATTCTGTATTAGACTAAGACGTACAGGATTGAGACCCAGACTTTTGGACACTCTAGTAGGCAGCCCTGTGGCTCATTTAGAATTACCTAACAAAGTAACAAAATCCAGACCAACCTTGGCCAAAATATGCAATATTTCATTACAAACCCCTGCCAAAGATAATGTTATCGTTGTGTTATCATGTACACATTAAATTTTAAAATCAAAGGTCTCTCTCAATGCTCCAAATGCACACTTTTGCCACTCTGACTGTAGCAGACTAGTTAACTTGGCCGTTTTATGATTATTTCCACTCTTTTACCTTTTTCAAATAACGATACCCTCACCCTCGTCCTCACCTTCAAACTACCCCCTCAACTTTTAAGCCGGGTGATGTGCAGTCAGAGCTCCACAGGGACGCTTGCCTCGCAGAGGCCAGGGCGCCTGGACGTTCGCACACCCACAGGCCGCCACACCCCTTCACGGCAGTCCCGCCGCCACAGAGGGCAGGCGCCTCTAGGGACAGCGGCTGCTGCTCCCGTCTGGGGGCAGAGGCTGGAAGGCAGCACAAGAGGACAGGAAGGCGGTGTCAGAGGAAAGCGCCAAGGCGAGGGGAGGACGCGCGACCCGCCGCTCCCGCCGCGCACCCGCCGCTCTCGGCGCAGGCGTTAACGGCGGCGGCGGGCGGGGCGGCGTTGGCGCCTGCTGGGCTGCCCCGGCGGAGCGGGCTCGGGGTGCCCCGGCAGCTGCCTGAGCCCGCGCGGTGTGCCCCGCGCTGCCGACCGAGGGCTGCGCGAAGCCAGGAGCGGCGAGGCCCGGACCCTCGGCGGTGTCGCTGCCGGGCGCCGCGGCGGGGCGCGGCCGTTGGGGGCGCGGCGGAGGGCGAACAGGCGAACGCCGGAGCTGCTACATCCGGGCTGCGGCGGCGGGCACCTGCCAGGCCGGGGGCCTCGGGTGACATTGGGCCTCGGCGGCTGGAGGAGGAGGAGGACGGGCTGCGGAACCTGGTAGAAACGGAGATCTTCGCCTGCGCCCACTGTCACCATGTTTCGCGTGATAATCACCCATGCCAAGAAGCACCCCAGTGTGAGTACCCGGCGGCCGTGCCCCGGCGGAGCGGGAGCTGCGGCGCCTCGGCCCTGTCGGGCCGCCGCCCCCTGCCCTGCAGGCGGTCGGTGCCCTCGGCCCCGCCGGTCTCCCCATTCCTGATTCTTCCGTTTCCCTTCCTTATGAATGCTTGGCCTCTCGGGTTGGCCGGGGCTTACGGCGTGTGGGCAGATCAGGGCTGATCGGTCAGGACCCCTTTTTCCTCAAGTATGTTTGGGCCTTTTTCCTGCTGCAGCACCAAGGATCAAGGTGGCTCTTCATTCTTCTGGCTTATTTTTTCCCTACGTCCCCCCCCCCGTTTTCTGACTCTGATCGGGGTTACGGATGATAGGTGCTGTTTTGTGCAGCAGAGGGACTGCTCTTTGTTTCCCAGAAACATGCTGCCATGGGACCTTTGGTTGTTCTGCATGTAGCAGTATTTTTTTTTCATGTCTCTCTTCGTAGGTGCTAGTTCCCCTCTGACTCTAGTGGTCTACTGCACACATGGAGCTTCTGTTAGGGTTTTAGAGGGCTTTATGTTATGGCTCAAAGTGTGTGAGCTTTTCTTTGATTTGTCATTGCTGTAGTCAGAAATGCTATGTAATAATAGTATTTTGTTATATTGTGGCATAACATGTAATTTTTTTGTTGTTGCAGTTAATCCCCTTGTTTTTGATCATTGGATCCGGAGGTATTGGCGCAGGCCTGTACCTCATGCGTTTGGCAATGTTTAACCCGGATGTCAGGTATGTATAAAATAATTCACAGCATCCAGTCTTTTTGCTGTGTATATTAAGCTTCACTGCCTTGGGTTTTATGTGTCTGGAAGCCTTAGTGTCTTTCTCCAATATCACTGGCATCAAGTATGTGGAGATTTCCTTGTTTTGGAGATTTGTTTGTTTAACATATGATACTTAGAAAGTGCTGACAAAGGATTGTTTCCTCTTCTGTGGAAACTTATTTGAGTGGGTGATGCTTCGTATCCTAATAACCACAGTACACATATAGATTTTATTGATTTTGAAGATAGTGTAATTCTCTTACTATGTTCTCATATCTTAAACTTCTCTTAATAGCTGGGACAAGAAAAATAATCCAGAACCTTGGAACAAACTGGCTCCCAGTGACCAGTACAAGGTAAAATAAAAACATAAAAGATTTTTAGGAAACGTAATAACAAAGGTATAGCCTATTGCTCTAGGATGTGTGAGTGTATTGGAAGGTAGCGGAATGAGTGATGTATCTTCTCTGCTGTGCAACATTTGTTTGTCTCTAGAACTTAGAGCAGAGACAGCTGAGTTTGAGATTTAAAACTTTCCTGGAACTGGTTGATAAGGAGTCTATACAGAAGCAGTGACATATATTGCACTGTAAGAAAAAAAGGAAGAGTATGTTAGCTCATAATACTCCAAAATACACTACAGGAAGAAGGACAAAACCATGTAAGTTCTGAACTAAAGCTTTCTCGGTGCTAAATGTGAACATTTTACTCTGAGAAGCAAAGCAGGAAAATGTTAAGTGTTTAATGTAAACACTAATTCAGTTCTACAGTTGATTGAAGACAAAACAATTGCCTGTATGTAACTGGATGCAACAGAAATGTTCTTTAAGTCCAAGTTATTTCATTGAACTAATGAGGAAGCATGCAAATAGGTGTAAAGCATTGGGTAGTTTACAGAAATCATGTTTTTGTCAGGTTTTACTAAATTACTGTTTTAGTAGATTCCTGTTAAGAATATTTTAAGGTTATCCTCAAGCCACTAAAGCAAACCTACTATGTTTACAAACCAGTGTCTGTGCAGTACCATATTGTACTGTTTCAGTAACTGAAATAAGCAAAAACCCCACACACTCTGAATAAAATATGTTGCTGTCCAAGAAGAAAATAATACTTTCTTTTTAATTGTTTCTTCTAGAATGTTGCTGTTTCTTAAACATCTAAAAGAGGCAAACACAAGATAGTGCGCAGCACAAATTCTTTTAGAGTGCATGCCTTGTGTAGCATTCCCCTTCTATCCTAGCATGCAAACACAGCCTCTGGGTTTACCATATTTGGGTGTGTGTGTATCATTGGGGATTTTTTTTTCCAAATCTGCACTGTGGGAAACGGCAAGGCTGATACTCTAAGCTGGTGATGACTGTGATGTTAGTAACAGTTTTTAGCTTTCATTGAGATAGTTTTGCAAGCTTCTTTTTGTCGCATCAGCGTCCTCCGTCTTCTCAAAGAAGGCAGTTGAAGAGCTAATTCTTACCATAGGAGTCGCACAGAAAGTTGTAATTTGAATGTTTGTTTTGTTTCATCTGGGGAATATAAAAGAAAAAAAAATTGGGCATAACTAAAAATAATCAAGCTAATAGATAAATATTTCTTACTTTTTCCTAAAGAAAACCTGTAGCATCACATGCTTGATACCAAGTCAGGCTCAGATGCAAAACTGTGGGTTTAGTCTATAAATTTTTTGCCCTCAATGATTATTTGGGCTGTTTTGAATTGCTTCTAACGGGATCTGACTTGAACATAAGCTGAGAGTGAAAGGATCTGTTCTTACTGCCTTTCTCCTTGTCAAACCTGGCAGTTCTAGATGCAGCTACTTAAGCCAAACTTGGCTTTTGCAGCACTGCTCTAAGTTCCCTTGTGACACAGTCTGTTCACATACACCACGCTTTGTGCCACTTGGCAAGCCTTCGATATACAGGAGCACATAGATTGTGGGCAGAAAGGACAAACTCAGCAGTACTGTAAGAACTTCTAGTGAACGGACAATTCAGGAGATGAAAGAAGAGGTACTGTGGGTTTTCTTTAGTTCCCTTAGTACTGCAAGCAGAATGAATATTTAAAATTACTGCTCTTCAAAGTCTTTATTATTGTCTAGCACTCATATTCGAACTATGGTTTCAGTTTCCTGATGCGAGTTCAAATGATGCATGTTTTTAAGTAAATAACATGGAAAATAGATAATCAGTCTTCTTTCCCCTCCTTTTCCTAGTTCTACTCAGTTAATGTAGACTACAGTAGACTGAAAAAGGACCGTCCTGACTTCTGAACAACACACTCATCTCCATAAGCTGCGCAGAAAGGTCTTCCAGAAGCCGTCCGCACAATTGTCATGTTTCATCATCCAGGAAAAAATCAAATTTGCCTCACGCTGCACTTGGTCATGTGTTTGAAAGTCTTTTGAGGAGGCTTAATAAAAGTTTGAAACTTGGAAGTGTCTACTTTTTTAATTTTGCAAAATGAGAATATCCTACTAATGGTTTGCTATATGGTCAGTCAAATAGTAAGCAAAAGCCAATTAAGGTTTCCTTCAGGAGAAAGCAAAGTTCTCTTGATGGGCTTTTATACTTAGTCTGTTGACTTTAGAGAAATAATTGAATATTCATGTAGTGCAGCAAACTGCAAGAACCTGAAAGCATGTAATTTATTATGTGTGTGTATAATTATTTTTTTTAAATTGAACCTGAATTTTTCTACTTGCTGGAGGGAAGGGGTAAAAAGGAAAAGCCAAGTTCTATGCAAAAGCTTTAATTTCTTTTTTATTTTTTAAAATCATAAACCGTTTGTTGATAAAAAAGAAGACACTCTTAAATATTTTAAAAATAAAATTCTAGGATCATGTTCAAGATTTCTTGTGGATTATGCTGTTAAGGAAGGGAAGCACACAGCAGAACAGGGTACAGGATTTGAGAAATAATTAGATTTTAATGTAAGAACAAAAATATCTCAACAAGGGCAAATTCTCATACTTCAGTACTTGGCTGAGTCTTGCCATGGGAAGATAAAAATAAAATATGTGCAAATCTGTAACTTAGGGTAGGTTTTCTTTGTGCTTTTCTGTGAACATTGGTATTTTTCTGGATAAGGGATGTAATTCTGGGCTGACAGAATACAGCTGTTCCTATCTTGATGCATTTCAGTCCACTTGAAGTGGACTCTTGAGTAAATAACCATGGGTGCTGTGGGTAGATTCAAAGAAACTGAGCAGCAACAGCTTTTAAAAGTGGAGAAAACTATCCTGGGGTAATTGACTGCAAAATAACAAATATTTGCAAAGATTTCCTATTTTATACTGAAAAACCTTGCAGATCAATTGAATCTGTTTAATTTGGTAGCAGTTCAGATTATCTTTTCATTATATACCAAAATGGTGGATTTACTTGCAGTTTTTACTTGCAGTTTTCACTTGCTTGTTTGAGAAGCTCTCATGAAGTCTGGAGAAGAAAAGGAGCCTGATGACAGATGATGTTTACAGCAGTGGGCAAATCTATAAGCATCCTTAGGGACTGTAGTTGCTATCTGAATCCAAATATTTTTAGGAAACTGATCATTCAGTTTCAACACTTCCCGTTCTTCAGTTTTAAAAGTATATTACGTGTCAAAATGGGAAGCATTCATGTAACCTCCTGGTTAGTAGTCCTGGATTTTATTGCTATTATAATAGTCTCCAAATGGAAGTAATTTCTCAAGACATTAAGACAGACCAATACCCAGGAAGTAAACCTGATTCTTAGTAAAGTGAGACAAGGGTTTCCCTTTGGTCACAGCTGAAAAGGGTTTTAAGTCACATTTTTGTTAATAAAGGCAATTAAATAATAAGCCCTTGAGCAATTTAATGCTTTAAATACGAATTGACTAGAAGACAAAAACACAATTAATTCAATTGTCTTTTCTCATGCACTTAGTTCTTATCTCCTGTTTGTTTGTTTGTTTTCCCTTAACATTCTAGTACTGCAAGGCCTTAAATTCCTGTTTACCATTTTCCACTGTGAGTTTTCCTTCTAGGACACCAGAACCATTTCTTCAATATTAAACCAGAGCACGTTCTTGGCTCTAGTTTGTAACTGCTCAGTAGTGTTCTATCAGTATCCAGCGTATTTATTCACATTTTTGAAACAGATCTTTGCTGAAAGAACCATTTTCATAGCTTGGCAATATTCTATATGTATTAAAATACGCAACTAATTTTTTTAAAGCTTCTACCTTTAAGACTTCTTTAAGCCCTCTACCTTTTCCTTCTTAGTGTAGGCAAAGATGGTATTCACTGAAGACAGCTGCAGTTTGTATTTTTAGGATTCTAACTTCTAATGTTCATCTTCGGCTGTTAAGTTTCATAAAATAACAAAATCCCATCATTAACAGGAAAACTGAGGTCCTTCATTAACACCATGGCATGTAATTTTGCTTGAGCAGATGTCACTTGTTATCTGAAAGAGGCAGATATTCTACTCTCTTACATGTTGACTAAGATGGACGCAGCTGCTACATTCCAGTTTGAGGCAGGTTTTCATGCAACGATCAGCATGGGCCTGGTGTGCAAGCCTTGTTAATGAGCCACATGCACAAGATTTGACTTTTTCTTACAATGCAGCATTGACCCTGCCATTGCCAAATTTCTGTTAACAGATTTTGTGCCTGTTATCATTCATCCTGACACGCAGCAGGGCAAGAAAATTTGAAATAAATTCTGCCCACCTAGGATAGAAAGAAATGCAGGTTCCCATAGTTTTTACACGTGAACGCATGCTCCATGCAGCATGTTGTAATGTGTTTCCTTTGGTTGTATTTTTAGTATAGCCAGCATGTAGGAATTCTGTTATTTGCCTGCAGTAAGGAGGGGAGTTCCTTGTGAGTATAAAATATCAAACTGCCTCTATGAAATTATATGGGTGTGCCTGATATTGAAAAAAAAAAAATAATAATTTTGCATAAGATTTCTAGCTAGATGTCACCTGAGAAAATACATTTGTGATACCTTTTCACGCTCTGCTCTACCTTTAAAGATAGTTTGGTGTGTGACTATTGAATGACCTTTGAAACTAAGCAAATGTATGTTTAATGCTTATTGGACTGTAATACTTTGTCAGAAAGAAAGGCTGAAAAGTTAATACAGGAATTTTAAAAAGGTATTTAGAACAGAAAATGAGTTATTGAAACAAGTGTGCACAAAGTTATTGTTTCTGTTCATTGGCCAGCCTTACTGTGAAAGCAACTGTATGAGCTAGAAAACCTTTTCTTGGGGTCAAAATTGAAGCATAGCAGATCTATGAGAACTCCAAAAATTGTGTTCACTTGTATCCTGGCCACAGTTGTTTTTTAATATTACTTAATCAAAAAGCTTACTCTTCAGTCCTTTCTTTTGAAATCCAGAAGTTGGTTGACTTCATGCTTTCATAATTTCATGATCCATTCACTTTTCTTTCAAAGTGGTCTTGGCATCGCTATTCGCTCTTGAGAAACTCCTATGAAGCTCACAGTTTCATCTCCTTTAGTCTTTAAGAGTGTCTCTGGATACCAAAATGATGGCACATTTCCTAAACGTGTGTTAATTCTCATGCCGTCCAGCTTGGATGGACTTCGGGATTTTTAAAAAATCATTTCAAAATAGTACTATCTGTGGTTGGTAAGACTTAACACTTTCTTAGTAAGAATGACATAAGCCAGTACAATGCAAGAAAACAGACACCTCTGCAATTATTGAGAAGCAAATCTATTTTTAGCAATCAGAGTAATTTTATCTAAACCAGGAAAGTATTTATACATTTTTTTCTTATTATTTTCACAAATTTCATATAAATGAAACAAAAAGTAACTTTTAGACTCCAAACTAATGTTATTCTCACAGTTAGAAGCTGAAGAGCCTATGAGATCACCACATTTTGACTTGCTTGGTTTTTTTTTTATATTTTCTATTCAGAAAATTTCCCTTTTCTGTATTTCTATTCTGTGAGAATCAGTATCACTTCAGGTAATGTGAAATGAGAACTAAAGTGTGCAAGTCAAGGCAAGAACAATGCATTATTTTTTTTTTATATAGTTTGCCATCAGCATTTACCTGACATTAATTTCCTACTAGAACTGATAAAAGACTGGCATGTGGGACTCTTGCAAGAGACAGCAAGTTCTGAAGATGATAAAGGAAATAGTTCATTAACACATGGCAATACATATGTTACAAAGGAGAATAGAAATTCTGTTGGTAATATTCACAGCTATTGGCAGTGCTTTATAACATAGACACCTCAAATAATATTTCTAGGGTCATTAATTTGAATTACTTTGGACAAAATAATGCACTGTGCCATTTACAGTTCATCACTATAATGTAAAGACAACTTTTTTAGTAGAACTGCACAAGACATAACCCAATAGACAAATTTATAGACTTGTTTTTTTTCACATTAGATGCAAACTAACTATGAACATGAAATGTTTTCTAATTTTAGTTTCCTTACTGCAGGCAAATGAAACATACTGCTGAGAAAGTAATGAAAACAGATTACTTAATGGTGAAAAATCTGAGTGCCATTCTTTGTCTACCAGTGGTGCCACTGCTGGAATTTAATGGAGTGGCACCAGTGTGTTTGAATGAAGATATTGGTCCTAGCTGTTTCAAAGATAGGGTTGAATCTAGTAAGATTTCCTTAGTACTGATAACATTTTTCTTCTTTTTTTTTTTGTTTGTTTGTTTGTTTTTGTTTTGTTTTGTTATTGTTTTGTTTTGTTTTTCTTCCCAAGATTGGGAGCAGGGAAATTGCAGAACTCATTATCAACAGGAACAAAATGGAATTTCATCCCAACTTCAAACATGCTACTCTAGTAGCATTTACATCTCATGATGGTCTATGGGATGTTGATAGAGTGGTAAAGGGATCATTTGCTTCAGATGTTGTTTTCCATGATACGTCAGATTTCACTTCCTAGCATTTGGGGAGCTCAGGGAAGGAAAATTCATCCCTGCAACAAACACAATGCACCTAAAATGATCAGGAATCACTGAAGTGGTTTTCTGCACTTGCAAATCATATTTCTCTCTCTTCTTTGTAAAAGCCCAAGTAAGTTCAGGAATTATTCCAGAAAAAAGGAATCATATAGACATGGTGGAATAGGCAGATGGAGCTGCATCAATTACAGCAAGTTCTTGGTTTTAGTGCAGGAGCTTTCTCTGTTTATTCTCATCAATTTTTACGTGTATTTGACAAATGTAGAAGTTGTTCATTACACATACCGTGAGTTCTTGGCCTATTAGGATGCAGTGAGAATTATGTTGAGAGTAAAAAAAAACCATGATTTTCAAACTGGTTTAAATTATTACTCCAAATAAAAAAGCAGTACCAGCATACCTGCAGAAGGAGGTCTGGTACACCCTGTTCTGAATTTAGACTACTAGTGACAAGTTTATAGTAGTGCAATAGTGTGAATTAACAATAAAAGCAGATTTATGATTAATTTTGAAAATAGCATTCTTTCTACATAGCCTCATAATGGCATTCTTTAAAGATTAACTTATTTCTAAAACAGTAAAATAATGCATATATATATATATATATATACACGAATAATGTCTGAACTATATGTGTTTTAATTTGGTGTGCTTTCTCTTAATTATGTCAGTGTTGGTAACTATGTAGGTTAGTTTAAGATCATAGTATATTATATCTCATGCTGCATTATTGTACCCAAATGAAACTTGTCTCACAACTTCAAACAGAAAATGGGTTTCAGAATATCTTCCAGCTTAAATATAATTTTATTTTAATGTGTGAAAATTAAACACCTGCATCACTGGAAAGGGTTGTTCAGCAAATTGTCATTCAGCATCTGTGAGGAACCAGCCCCCAGGACCTATACTTGCTGGAACTGGCATGGAAATCCCATTACAACCCCTAAACAAAGTCTCATTTGCATCCCAAAGGGCCTACCTGAGAGGCTGGAGGCTGCACTGATGGTCTGCCTAGGGCCTACAGCTGGCCTGCAGGTACAACGACTGAGATATGGATGGAGGGGTGGAGGGGGCAAAGGTCCTCTCCAGCTGCTCAGGCTTATGACTCAAACACGCTTGCTCATCCTTGTGAAACAAGGAAACTCTGTAAAACAGGGACCTGCAATGGTGGGCTTCAGGAGACTCACTGACACCAACTCTCCCCCTTTGGCTGGCCCAATGCTGCATCCAGGACTGGTGATTTTCTATTATCTATCTCTCTATAAACTTTTCTTCTCCTGCTCTCTCTCTCTCTACCTTCCTAATGTCATTAAGTAATGCAAGGCCTAACCACATATTTTTTTTTTTCAGGCTGTGCAGCTTAAACATCTGTGTATTGTACTCTTGTGATCTAATTGTCAGCCTTTATGATCGTGCAGCCTGAGATAATAATTGAAGTATCCATATTCCTTCTATAGCTTTAAGTAAACCTAATATTCAAATTAAAATACAGATCTTGAGTGTCGTTTCACCTTAATCTGATCAAGGGATATTGGATGGTCGAGCATTTCCTCAGACCGTGACATTTTATTCACCCTCCCTGGAAGGGCCAGGTCTGAGACAAAGGTTGGATCCAGCCGCACCTGTGCTCCTCTCTGAGAAGGAGTTTAGAAAGCAAGGGGGTCTGATCTGAATCTCCCTGGGTTGCCCTACTCGGGTCGTGACAGCATCAGAGAATGGACCCCAACCCTTTTTCTGTTATGTAGTGTAACAAAGCAAGAAGTTGAACGTAACCCTCTTCAAAATAAGGAGAAACAACATTTCCAGGAGCTGTTTTATGCCAGTGGCACAATATCTAAATATGAAATAACTCTTTTACAGGGATGGATGGACAGGTAGTGAAGAACCACCACCTGACCTGCTCTTTATACAGGGTCCTGGCAATTGTTTTTGTCAATTTCTATCAGAAGGGAATAAGGTCTGGAGTTGACTAATGGTCCAGGCTACAATAGCTGTGTTTTCAAATGTGATCTAGGCTGCCATGCAATATTTACACAGTGAGGATAAAAACAATGACTCAAAACTTACCTGATTCCCATATCAAATGAAATATTTCAGAGCTGGCCCCATAGCTGGAGTAAAGATTAGTCAAGTTTTTACAAATTCTGCAATTTAATTACCCGAATTTGAGCTAACAATGAGCAGAGGACAACAGATGACCTAAAAAAAGTGATCCTCAAATTTAGAGTATCTTGCCAAACAAATATTTCCACCATGGAGCACAACATGCTGTGGTTAAGCAGGTAGATATAATTTATGTTGGACATAGCATTAGACCTCCTAATCCTGAAGACTAGATGTTTGCCCCAGCAGTCAAATGAGTTATGTAGCTGCAATCACTAGCCAATGGAGCTTAAACAATGTGCTTCAGAAACAGTGGAGCTTTTCTGGATGAAGCTTAATATTCCATTATCTATCTGTGTGCACATCAAACAAAATAAACAGTGCAGTAGTATTTCTGAAATTCTGCTTGGATGTATTTTGCTGTGTTTTTCTGTCATGAGAGAGAGCTTTTATGGGAAAGAAGAATGAGCTTTTTGAGACCCCAGAAAGAGAGATTTATTATATCCAAAGCAAGGAGAATGAAGAGACAGAAACAAGTGGCCTACTCACTCAGGCATAAGAAAGCAGCGGATGTGAAATGTGCAGTGGAAGCGTAATGAATTCCTCCATTACAAATTATTGTCACAGGGAAATGTTTTCGTACACTAATTTTGACATAGAAAATTGGATGGATTTTTTGTTTGTTTGTACACTGCATATATTGAAAATGAAAAAAGCTCAGTGACAGCGGTATATAAATGTGTACAGATATGTTGCCTAAGATCTCAATTTTTCTTGTCTTCAGTCTATGTCAGTCTCATCCTTTCCTCAGCTAGATAGCCAGAGTTTCTGCTTACTAGACTGAGAAATCCTCTTCACTCATATATCTTCTGCTTGTCAGGAGCTTTCCTTCTGTTAGGCTAGGCTATTTCCTGACATGCTAGAATCACTGGCTACTTTTGTGTTAAACAGAGATAGCACCTTTTCCCATCAACATCTTATTACAGCTGTGACACAAGCTTTCTGAGTAAGCAGGAAAGTTAAATGTTCCAAGTAAAACTCCATAGAATTTGCAATAGAAAACTGCCTTGATACAAAAATACCTACCAACAACCTGAAGAACACTGATGGAAGCCTGACCTCTCTGAAAAAGAAAAAATACCATATCCTGGCCACATCAGTATCTGAGAAAGGAAATTCACTGTACATTAAATAGCTAGAATATTTTAGTTGTTTGAAGATTGTATGAATATATGATTTTGTACTTTAAAACAAAAAAAAGCCACATACACAAAGGTTATAATAAAAGATATGTTTCGCTTAACAGTGCATCTGCAAAAGGACACAAATGTAGATGTATTCTGTATTGTTTTGTTTTCTAGTGAAAGACTGCTAGTGCCAAGTAGAGATCTTTGTAGATTTGGAAGTGAGGTATACAATATTGCTGGCTTCTAACCAGTTTAGTGTAATATTGTACAAGAACTGATATGAACCCTGCTAGGACTGGATTTTCAGTTGGGTAGAGATAGTTCACAAAAGCCACTTTACAAAACCAAGGTGTCAGAAATTACTTTCTGTATTTACTACTTGGTATATGCATACAAATACACTGAACTTTTTCAAGGTCATTTTTCACATAGTTTTTTGACTCAGTGGCATTAATTCAGTAGAATGCACACTATTTTGGATTTTATCTCTTTTTCCTAAGCCAAATAAACTTTGCTTTTTTTAATAAATCTTGACTGTATTAATTTTCTTAGGACTAATTAGCGAATGCAACTTCCAACAGAGAAGAAAAATTAACTTCTGATTTCTGGTGAGAGGTGCACTTGGATTTTCTGGCTTATGCCGTCAGTTAAAGGACCATACGGTTCGCTTTCAAGTATACCCTGAGCCGTGAGGAAATTCAACAAGATGCTGTACTCTGCAGCAGTATGACTTCGGGCTAACAAGACTATTTTTTCACACTAATAGCTGTCTCACCACATGAGCATATCACACTGCATCTGCCTGGGCTAGCAGAGCTACCTAACGCTACTGCGAGGGCATGGCTGCCTGTCTCCAGGCCAGCTTGCTGAGAGCTATCAATTATTGCTGTGCAGCACTGCCCTCTGCCTTGTGAATTTATGCAGACTATAACATAATGATTTTAAAGGGCAATCCTGAAGGATTTAGACTCTTTCTATGATATTTTTTGAGTGGAAGGAAAAACACCATGGGATTTCCTTTATTTTTGTGTGTGTGTGTATTTGCACTCTAAAATATACAAAAATGATAAAGAAAGTACATTTTAATAGGAAGTGATTTTTGTACAGCTGTGAGTATAAAATACTTTCTACTAAAGTATCTACACATAATACATTTTTTAATGTTTCAGTTCAGGTGATATGTTACATATGAACATGGTGACATGCATGCAGTCACTACAGACCTTTCCCTTCCCAGTGCATTTAGATGGCATATGCTCTTCTGTCCTTCATAAGCATGGCATGTATTTTTTCAGCTGAATCTGTATGGGGACATCAATTCTTAAAAGAGTGGCAGTCACTCTGGGCAAGCAGCAGGCAGGAATTCTTGGGCTGAGCCCTGTGTCACCAGAGTTGCAAGAGGGCCACTGAATGGTGTGCTGTACCAGCTCTCCAAGACCTTCCAGCTGCACTTACATCTGTGCATCATTAGAGCAGTGGAGCTACTGCAGTCACCCAGTGGCTGTTTGTGAGCAGTTCTCTTACCCATTTTACTCCCTGGAAATTAAAATTTCTCTTTATTTTCTCTTCACTGGGTTCCAATGTGTGTGAAGTGCCACAATAGTGACAATGCTCATAATGCACATCAGGCAACAAGGCTACTTCTTAGCATGTTTTAATGTTCCATGTTGTTATCTCAACATGCTTAAAAAGCAAACATTGCTAGTGTTTATATGTATTTCTCCATTCTTGCATAAAGTTTAGAATTCTCTAAGTAAAGGAGGACTCCTTATCAATGCTATTTTGTTGAAATGTGTTTCATCTTGCTTTAGAAGGTACTTCATTGAGGATTGATCTATTTCACAAAAAAACTTTAGTACGTGGTGATATTATATCACAAATATGTTTCCCCCTGTACTTGGCACTGGTGAGGCTGCATGTCAAGTACTGTGTCCAGTTTTGCACTCCTCACTACAAGAAATACATTGAGTTGCTGGAGCGTGTTCAGAGAAGGGCAACAAAACTGCTGAAAGGTCTAGAGGAAAAGTCTTATGAGAAGCATCTAAGGGAACTGGGATTGTTTAGTCTGGACAAAAGGAGGCTGAGGGGAGACCTTATTGCTCTCTAAAACTATCTGAAAGGAGGTTGTAACCTGGTAGGTATTGGTCTCTTCTCCCAAGTAATCAATGATAGGTCAAGAGGAAAAGTCCTTGAGTTGTGCCAGGGGAAGTTTAGAATGGATATTGGAAAAACTTCTTCATTGAAAGGGTTGTCAGGCACTGGAGCAGGCTGCCTGGAGAAGTGTTTGAGTCACCACCCTGGAGGTATTTAAAAGACATGCAGATATGGTGCTTAGGAATATGATTCAGTGGTGAACTTAGCAGTGCAATGTTAATGGTTGGAATTGATGATCTTAAATGTGCTTTCCAACCAAAACAATTTCGTTATTCTAAATGACAGAGCTTTATTATAAAATCTTGATTTCTTTCAGTTAATATTTATTATGAACACTTAATGCAGGCATAAACTCGGTTTAATTTGTCTAATTTTATCTATTTTAAAAATATTCTACTCAATAGTAAAAAGGTATGTATTTAGGTGTTTTGAAGTTTAACAAGTGTAATTAAAATAGGCATAATAATTTTCAGTGCACTTGTATGACTTATTGTTATCCTCATTTAAAAGTGTTTGTGCTGTGACTAGAAAAATAAAAGTAAAAACTTGGACAAACTGAGTGCAATGAGAATTTACTGTTGTTTTAAACAGAGCCAAGATTTCTTTTGGAATTAGTTAAAAATCATTAGTGGAAGCTTTTGCAAATGGAACTAGTGTTTGCCTAATCCTTGAGTTTTCAGTAGAGAAACATATTTATGAAACATGCATGAGATTTCTTGTTCTTGGCAAGAAGTGTCCTGGCTGTTTTTTTGCTGCAAAGCATCTCAGCCTTGGCAAAATAAGAGTAACAAGCTTTAAACAGATTAATAGTTTATCTGACTCAATGATCATCTTTCTGTAGAATAGAACTAAAACCATCAGAATCCTTCTCTTTATCTTAGGAAGCATTCACTGAGAAGTGAGAAAGCTGTATTTAGTGATGTGCTATCACTGAAATTAATGCTTTTGGCTGTTACTGTTTTTTACTTTTTGGATGTTATTCTACATTAGGTAGGCTGCCTGTTGTTACTAATCAATATATATAGAATAAATATGATGACTTGTCTTGTGATGGCTTTTGAACATAATAAAATACTATGAAGGAAGATTTTGAAATCTTGCTTATAATTATCTGGGGGTTTTTTTGCTTTTTTTTGTTGAGGGTTTTTTTTTGTTGGTTTGTGGTTTTTTTGCTTATTTTTGTGGGATTTTTTTGTTTTTTTCTTTATTTATAAAAATACCTATTTTTGATCTAATTTTTATTTGATATGTATTCTCTGAATAGTCGTGGGGTCCTTAATATAAAAAAGAGTTAGAGGGTACAACTCTTTTTCAGATGCTAAATTCTCATGTATTTCACTTATTCACTTATTCTGTAATCTACTGTACAGTTTCAGAAATTCCACACTCCACTAACAGCTATTAATATTTATCCCTGTGTTTATTATAATTTGATTATTCAAACACTCAGTTTTAAACATTTGGACTATTGTAGCTGAAAGATCCAGTTCGTGCTCCTAATACTCAATTGGCCTTTCCCAAAGAATATGAAGTCTGAATAAAGAACATAGAAAGGAATTGGAGAAAAGGTACGTAATAATCTATAAATACAAGAGTAAAAGTAACTGTTTTGTACAGCAGTATATTATCATACTTTTACTGAATGCATTGCTTCACGTCCGTTTACTTCCATTTAGTGGGCCTGCCATATGGCCACACTTTTTCTTTACAGCCTGTGATATTATCTGATTTTCGTGCAAGTGTCCTAGCCCTTGAGGTTGTTTATCCCTGAAAAAAATAGAAGATCAAACTTGTAATCCACTGCAGCAATAGTCTTCCAGACTCAATCAGATTTCTTGTTAATCTCCTTGACAAGCAGGAGTGTAGCTTCTTCTGCCTGAAGAAAAGCTTAGAGTTCACTGAATCTCTGATTCCCAGCATAGCTGTTTATAATTTTCACTTTTGAACTCCGAGAAAACACCAGGTTGGCCCAATTTATTGTTAACAGTGGAATTGATAAACATTTGTAAAACCCTAAACCCAGCAATGAGGACACACTGGGGATAAAAAGAGTAGGAAAAATACATTCCACCAATTGATTTGCAGACCAGCATCGTGAAGGGAAGGGGAAACCAAAAAAGAAAGAAACCAGTAAGTATTTAATTGTTTTGTGCTTGATTTTCAGCAGTTCCAGCATTACCAGACCGCAGACAGCATAGATATTCAACAAGATTTCTAGACCAGCAGAGGAATAAAAAGGGATGCTGTTTGAGAAATTGGGGTTGTGTGGAGCACTTTTGCCTGAAAGCTGGGCTCACCACAAACCCTAACCAGGGCTAAGTCCTGTCTGATGTGTGTCATACATGTCATGTCCTGTAAACACATATCTCTGTAACACCCACATGTCCAATTGGTTAGTTCTGGTGCAAACTAAGTGCAGAAGTGCTTAGAATCACCCAGACATGACCCTGATTCCTGTTTTTCTGATTCTGTGAAGTATAATCAAGTTTGAGGCAAGGATGGCTCATTTCATTTCTTTATGAATCCATGAACACTTAAAATGTCCATTCCTCTGAAAATACTGAAGAGAATGAGAGGAAACATAGCCATCTCTGTGAAGATGTCACTGTCTCTCAAGCTGAAGCCTAAACACATAATTGAAAACAAAGGTTTGCATGTAACTAGAATTCTTGTTTCTCTTTCTCATTAAGTAAGATTAAATAGTGGTAGAGGTATTAATGAGAGAACTCAAAGTTGAGTACCTTATAAAATAAATTTAAATAATTGACCTAATGAAATAGAAAATCAAATGAGAATAAACATTTTGTTAGCCAGAGATATCTGACAATACAGCCGTAATCCCATATCAAGGGCTACCCCCAAAAGGTTTACAGACTCACTTATCCTGTGTTGTATTATTTCCTATCCCAAGCAAGTCCTTCTGTGAGTAAAATGGAAACTATATTATGTAGTTCACCATAAAATGTTAAAGAACTAACAGGAACTTTGTTTTCTTTCTGAGCGTTGTTATGTTATAGAGCGAGACAGTTACTATTGCATAAAAATTAACAAACTAGACTTCTGACTGAGAAAAAGATTGAAAACATTTCTTATACCATCTGTACCATCTACAAGGTGTAAACTGGAGTAGCTAATAAATTATGGGAAAAGCTCAGAGTCATTTGTCAAGGGTCCAACAGAAATAAGATGTTGATTATGTTTTGGTATTTAAAGCACTCCTTTTTGTACCATGCTTAAGACATAGCAGGTACTATATTCCTAAGATAATCTTAGCACACAAGCTTGCCAAATTGTCTCGTGTTGCTTTAAATGTGATTCAACACAAAATAGCTATATACTAAAAATAATAGGGGCTTTTAAATTATTTTTTAATAGTAGTTGCACTATAATGTAACTGATTATTATAAATCAATTTATCAATAAATTAAATTATTTTGGTTCTCTTTAGTTTCCACTGCTTATTGATATTTATTACTTGGCTATATGAGTATTCTGTGATGATTATCTGCTTTGATGATTTTTATCTATATACATTAGCTCAACTCAGCTCACTATATGTTTTTGTAGTTCTGTGTGGCCCAATAAAATATAATTTTATTTAAAATAGTGAAATTTACTGATCTACTAAAGACCTCCAAGGTCAGTGGAGTCAGTGAAAGGAATATTAATCTCCATTTTGACATAGGTATAGCATGTTTGAAAATGATAAATTTATTCTGTTAACTTTCAGTTTAGAACTCTATCATGACAGAAAATATATAAGGACACATTGATATTAATGAATATAGTGTATGTGAAACATTTGGGATCCTGGATAAGTGCATGTGAGGTTCAGTCAAGCCTCAGTACTGGATATTGGGTAGAGCGGGTAGCGTATTTATTGTCTATGTTAAACAAGTTGGTTCCTACCTAATATAAAATGTTATTTTTCTTTACTAACTTAGCTACTTGTATTAACACAACTCCTCATCCTTCTGCATCTTGGTCCTGTCTCAGCACTACTTCTTTTCCCTGTCATTGACATCAAATGCTGGTGCTCCCCAGATGCACTCAGAGCTTCCTTTTTATTTGGCTTAACAGAGATCCAGAAGAATCAATGTGCTGTTAAGGGTCAGTGTAAAAGGTTCAGAGGTCCAGTAAAGTCCTAAAAAGCTCTTGCATCACAGTTTTAAACCACACAGGAGGGAGCAAGCACATCCTTCTGGCAGGAAGTGCACCAGAGAAGGACTGAGAATGAGCAGCCTAAAAACGGGGCCATGAGTCACCTAAGGACCCCAGTGGTCTCCAGCAACTTAGGTGCAGTTACACTGTCAAAAGGACTGTAATCTTTATTCATTTTAAACATTTGATTAACTTAAATTAGCTAATTTGTGCTGAAACATTAGGATTTTTTACTTAGAGATCATAGCTTGCATTAAAATCTACGGTGAAGCTACTGTTTCCACTTACTTTTCTGGCCAAATTAAAGCATAATTGCTTTGTCTTCAGTGCAATTTGATGAGTGCTATTAATGTAGGTTTGACTTGTCCTCAGAATATTTTGAATAACCACTTAATTAGGCCAAGATGACCTACTTGGAACTTAAAAATATAAACTTATTTTTTTATAAAATGAAGCTCTACTGGGCTTTACTGGCTTTTAGCCAGGACAATTTCTCTTACTGTGAGCTAAATGCTTGGAAATTATTTTAAGAACTGACCAGGGCAGACCAGAAATAAAGCAAATTCAGTTGCCTAGCATGAAAAAAAAATTAAACATTTCACAGTTTTTTAACCCACTTTAACATAGAAAATTATATGTTTTCAGGTTGTCACATTCTGAGCCATGTAATTCTTCTGTGGTAACACATTTTACTGCATTTAATATGTGAACTGAGCAAAACCAACTTAGTAGTAGTGTTTAACTGTAAGGAATGATGACAAGGTGATTTGGGAAATAATTTAATCAGTGAGAAACAAATGAGTGCAAATGGAAATAAATGTCAGAATGAAACTAATTCAGAAGGAAACACTATCGTTTATATATAAACTGCTTTGTTTAGTGGCTGCTGTGGAGCTAAACTGACAGTTTTGTAGCTTTCTGTCTGAACCAATTAGAGCATCCTCCTACCAAAGCTCTTACCAATCTACATCAGCACTTTTGTTAGAAGACCTTTGAGGGGCTTTTAACTCATTTGAAAAAATTTGTCTCTAGATGAAAAATGACAGAAAATTTAAGCCCAGAATAGTTAGCTTGTTTATTTTTTTAAATGAGAAATAGGGAAGAGGAGGAGAAGTCAGCTACTTCAAAATTAGGTGAATTACAAAAATACATGTGGAGAGCTTTGTTGCCTAAAGTGAGTTTTTTCTGCTTGAATAACCAGGAGGATTATTTAAGAATGATAAATATATTGCATGAAGAGAGAAATAACTGAGATAACAACATGATCCAAGTTAATATATGTAAAACAGTATTCACAGCTTCGCTTATATGACTAACGTCTCTGAAAACAAAACATGCACCATTATATCAATAGACAAGTTATTTGCTTTGGTGTGTTTTCACAGGATCAAACCCTTTAAGCCTCGCTAATGTGCAGCTAGTTCCAGCTACAAATGTAATGTGCCTATTTGACAAAAAAAATCTTTTACCACGAAGCACAATGTAGCCCAAGAATTCCGTAATTCACTCTATAAATCCCAGTGGCAAATTATCAGTGCCCCAATTGTTTGTAGAGGTTTGTGGTGAATTACAGGCTAGGGAACATTAATACTGAGTATGGAAACATTGAAATGGTGTGGAACTTAGTCTTGCTACTCACCCAAAATTGTCTTCTCTAACTGCTTATCATTGTACTCTCTGGAAGATACGGGCTTGTGTCATGCGCTATGGGTATTTTAAAAGCTAGTGTTAATGACATGCTTTCTCAGCATGCTCAAAAAACAAATGAAACAGAATTTATTTGAATGGTAATGCAGTGTGTAGGTTTTTCTGGCTTCCAGATCTCTGGACAGATGACCAAGAAAGTTTGCTTTGATTGTACTTCCTTTGAGCTACTTCACATTCGAAATTCACAGTCCTGCTGTTCAGGTCATGAAGCTGTGCTTGCTTGGATTTATCTGGTGTCCTTGACAAGTCAGTTCGGTCTGTGCAAGGCTTTGTGGTGGAGCAATACTTTGGAGGTCTTGATACTTTCAGCAGATGGCGGAGACCTCAGCAAATACCTGCACATCAGATAGCTACAGGTTTCTTGGGAAGTATCCACAGCTGGGCTGTTAGAGAGTAGGGACAAGAGCAGGCATAGATGAGCAGAAAAGATGATCCACATTTGCTCTGTTTTTATGCTTAACTCTCTAGTTCTGTGCTTGGGCCCACATTACAGTCCCTTCTGTGGTGCAGTCAGATATGTGCCTCTCTCTGCATTATTCACATTCCCCTGCATACAAAAGATCTTATTTCAGACTTCCTGGTGACTGCCATCCTTTCTTCCCTCAGGCTGCCCGTTATGTTTTAATTTTTCTACACTGTGGCTTTTCACCCCTGATTTGTTCTCCTTTATTTTCACAAGCCACGCTGAAATTTAGTACTCTTTCTCCACCAGTTTTCCCTTTCCTATCACTAAAATGTCCTGTAACATTAAGACAAATATTGTATTTTCCGAACCAGTTCACCAATTTCCATTTTTTCTTTCAGATTTTTTTATCTGTCTCCTCAAAGTTCAAGGTACATGTGTGTGTGTATGCATGTGTGTATATATGTATATATTCTGGAACTGACTATAATACCAAAATAGCAAATACTTGAGCAATAGCTTTTAAGAGCTCTGAAATACTAGTATTTATAAACAAAAGAAAACAAAAAAGAGCTTACCCAGTTCTACAACACCAATACTATAAACAGTACTACTGTGGGAATTATTTATTATGGCTGACAGGAGACATCAAGAAGGAATACTTGAAGGAAGGACAAAATAAAATTCCTTGATGAATTGTGCTTTTTTTTTTTATGAGAAACTATGGTAATATCCTGGTGAGGCATAATGGTATTATTAATTTACTGGTTTTAATTTATTTAAATCTAACTGTTGTAGTCATTAATGTTTAACAGTTCCATCTAAATTGTCAAAGCTTTGCATGCAGTAGAGTCTCACTAATCTTGTTAGAGTCAGTGAGAGCAGTGTTTCTAAACCCCGAGCAACTCACTGGAATTTTAGCAGTTCTGTCAGAATTCCTCGGTTTTTGTTAATGAGGATGATTTCACTGGAACGTATTAGGGAGATGGTGGTACCTTCATAGAAAATCTTAGCATTTTAGAAGGAAGAAAGGAAATTAGACAGAATTGCAACACAGAGAAGAATTTCAAGGTTCTGTAAAAGAAGATAGATGTTCCATATGGATTGACACTATAGCCACATAAGAAATGGTACAATCATTTGAAAAAAACATTGAATGTTCAGTGCTAAATATCTTTTCAGTACTTCTCCAGCTAGTCCATCTGCCTAGAAATTATTTATTACTTGCTTATTATTTATTAGAAATTACTGTTTATTTAGCTCTTACACACCATGAAGCAGCTATAAGAGTAGTAATAACAGTAGTAATGATAATAGCCAAACAAACTTGTTACACAAAACATTTATCCTTTTTCTCTCCAATGTAGTGTTTCTGTCAAAAGCTTTGCATGTCAAACAATAGTATCAGTCAGACTCTCTGTTAAGATTATTGCAAGAATGTAAGGAGAAGGAGGTGTGGGGAAGGTTACAGTCACTCTGCAATGAAGCGAGGAGATGGAGAATCAGTTTCTGGTAAAATAATGTCTTCCTTTCTCTAATACAATTCCCTGCTCACTGTTAAAAATTACTCTATCTGTGACTCTGAAAGTACCCCATTAAAGCCCACTTATTCCAGGAGCAATTTTTTTTGTTTGCTGTTATGTTAGTCATAAATATTCAAATTTAAACTAAAAGCTCTCTAGCATTTCTGAACTATCAAGTACATGAATACAAAACTATCAATAAAAGCAAGTTGTTTTGTGAAAAGTAGAATTATTAAAGATTTTGATGTCACCCTCTAACTTTTCCAAGAAAAGTATGCTGAAGTTTTTCACCATTTCATGGCATCCACCAGAAGAAGCATGTGCTGTGGCGAGCCAGGCTGCTAGATGTGAGCTGTGAGGCTGGTTGGCTGATTCCAGCCACAGTCCGTAACTTCAAAGTTTCTATCTCCCTTCACATCAGAGATGCATATTTGGGTCTCCTTCTTCCAGTTGCCAATTGTCATGAAGTTTGTAGTAACTAATCATTGCAGAAACTTAAACCACTGTCATCTGTCTTGTAAAATTTGGTCAAAAGATTTGCATATTTGCAGGGAAGGAGAGACAGGCAGAAAAGAAACAAAGTCTGTCTTTTTTTTTTTTTCCCCCCTGTGTAAGAATTTCCTTAATTTCCTTTCAAAAGCTTATTAGAAAAGAAAGCACAATCATTTACCAAATAGATTTTATTTATTTTGGCACAGTTTAATTTTAATTAATCATGATGGTACTTCTTAAGCATTGTAAACATCAACATGTTTCTCAGCAGTGACGAGTGACTACTAGATTTGGATTATACAGGGGGAATAGTATTAACAGCCTACTGCTGTGTGAAATTGGCTTTACTGGAGGATAACTCAGTATTTCACAGAGTTCTCTTCCCCAGTGAATCTTTACCTGGACCTATTTATGTAATTCATTCAGCTTTCAGGATTAGGTGTAGCATTATACTGCTCATAATCTATTAGCTATTTTCCTGGTGACCCCTGATTCTAATTGCTGTCATATTTGCAGCATCAGACTGATAAATTCGGAAGAGTTATGTCAGAGAAAATTAGTTCCTACAAGAGCAAAATGCTCTTTATTGGCTTCTGGTGGCTCATTACTACCAAGTGCTCTATTCCATGTCAAAGTAGTACTGATAGAATTATAATTTTAATTATTTTAATTCATTTACCAAAATATCAATCCTCAGCTTGTGCCCAGACTACATATAGAGATTTGTTTTCTTTGTTGCTCAAAGTATTTATGTGTTACTTTTTTGTATAATGCTCTCCTATTTCATAACAATGTTAAAAATATCCACTGCGAAGTCTGGTAGGATGAACAACTACATCTCTTTCTTATGGCGGTACAGAGCTTTTAATCTTCCTAACCTCCTCCTTCTTTCAAAAACACTGAGAAACATTGGGAAAACATATAATTTTGATCTGTAATATTGTGGATTTATGATACGAATCATGTGAAACTTCCTTCCTAGCTACTAAACTAGGACAAATTAATCAAGGAAGACCCTATCAGTACTTACAGCTATGCTTCCAGGTAGAGCTCTGGGAACTCAGCAAACAGAATAAGAAGGAAATACTGTAGACCTGGGAAGTTTGGCAAAATCAGGTCAAAGTACATTACAAGATTATGGTCTGAATGGATTTACTAATATGGATTACTTAATTAACATTCACTGTCTTTAGTTCTTTAGAATCATAATCATAGTATTATAGAATCATAAGGGTTGGGAGGGACCTCTGAAGATCATTGAATCCAAATCCCCTGCTGCAGCAAGAACATGTAGGGCAGATCATGCATCTAGATGGGTCTTGAAAGTCTCAAGAGACTCCAAAACTTCTCTGGGCAGCCTGTTCCAGTGCTTCATCACCCTCACAGTAAAGAAGTTTTGCTCATGTTGAGGTGGAACTTCCCGTGTTCCAGCTTGGTGCGATTTCCCCTCATCCTATCAGAAGGCATCACTGAAAAGATACTGGCTCATTCTTGACATCCACCTTTCAGATATTTATAGACATTAATAAGGTCCCCTCTTGGTCTTCTCAAGACTAAACAGCCCCAGGTCTCTTAGCCTTTCCTCATATAACAGATGTTCCAGTCCCTAAATCATCCTTGTAGCCCTTGATTGGACTATTTCCAGCATATCCCTATGCCTCTTGAAATGGGAGCCTAGAACTGGACACAATACTCCAGATGTGGTCTTATGAGGGGAAAATAGAGGGGGAGGAGAACTTCCCTTGACCTGGCCACACTGTTCTTAATACATCCCAAGGTATTATTGGCTCTCTTGGCCACAAGAGCACACTGCTGTCCCATGGATAACTTGTTGTCTACCAGGACCCCAAGGTCTTTCTCCATGGGGCTGCTTTCTAGCAGATCAACCCCTAATCCATATAGACGCATGGTGTTTTTTCTCTCCAGCTGCAGGACTCTACACTGAATCTCATTAGGTAGTGTGAATCCAGGTTTTGCAATAGGTCTAATGGATTTGAGTGACTATCACTGGGATACCCCCAGGGTAAAATAATTTTTTTTGGTATTAACTTGTATTTCTGTGGGTTTTTTTTAAATTCTTGTAGCCATTTTAATCTGGTTTCTTCTCTTCGTGAGGCACCTAGAATGGTTTCTGTAAGCTGTATCTAGGATTCATCTTTAAACTGAAGGAAAAAAATGAGAAGGTGGACTCAGACAGGGTATAGCATACACAGCCCCAAATGAAGAAAAGCAGTTCCACAGTGTTAACCTCAGGGCCTTTTGGAGAGTGACGAACAAACTCATTAATGAGCCTTTCTATTTACTTCTGTAAGGGTTTGCAGTGGATTGATTGTGGTCAGTAGTACAGCTTGCACAGATTTTCATAGATATTTCTTATTTGTGGCTAATTAGGAATTATTAGTCATAAATACCTATAATCATTCTAGTCTTTTATGAAGTTGCAAATGTAGGTTAAGGGAAACTACATAAATATGTGTAATAAAAATATAGCTGAAGGGCGACCTTGTGACTGCCTTTCTATGCTTCTGCCAAGTTAAAGAAGGTGTAACAGATGGTGAGATTGTTAATATCTGAGGAAGACTTATTTAGCAAAAATTCTGCTTATTTTTGTGAGACTGGCAGCTTATCTTCTTCAGAAACATTAGTATCAATCTCACCAATTAGAAGTTCATATTTCTCTGCTAGTTTTAGTAAGTCATGAAGGATAGAGCTTCACAAACATGTATTGTGATGCCTCAATCAGATTGCTTTTAACTCCCTAAGCACACTCATAAACTTAGTGGGTGATATTGGGTGAAATCCAAAGCCAAATTGAAATCCAAATGGTGTGTTTCTTACATTCTGCTCCAACACTGTTAGCCAGAACCTCACCTACAAGTAATCATCATAGATCTGATAAATCTGATAAAACCTGGAAAAGAGTTCATATATTTCTTTGCTCTTCATTCTCAAGCGAAGCAAAGTTGATCATTTGAAACAGAATCATTGTACTCTCTTATGCTTTCTAACAAGTGTAGAGATACTGCCTGAGTGATATAAATGTAAAGTGTACTTAACCAAAGTAACTAATGTAGAAACACTTGTTTGCAGCTTGTATGAAGAGATACTATTTTTTATTAAACTGTAATGAGTTGGAAAGAAATGATATTTTCAAACAAGTGCAAAGTTCAATAGAAGCTAAATATTCTGAAATAATCCAAGGCCATAATCTTTCCATATACCATTTTCAGCACAGAAACTGGCAACCTACACTGATAACACTGCGTGTGCTTGAGGCCTCCAAAGTAACATAATGACCATCACAAAACCAGTAGCCATCAAGTTATACTCAAAAAATGTGATGTACAGGCCAAATCTGCACCATTGTCCACACTGTTATCCTTGCCTTACTTTTACCAAAGCATGCAGGTACAGCTGTACTAAGGACTATTCATCCTTTTTCAGACAAAGAAAGGGTTCTTGCCCAGAAGATTTATAATCTATATAAAATACATATGAGGGATAAGAAAGGACATTTAACAAGGACAGTAACTCATCCTATTGATCAAATGATTATTGGTAGTTAATATGAATATTCTAATTTTTGTGGGGGTTTTTTGATACTCAGATGATAGATAGATAAGCTGGTGTTTTTTGATCTTCTAGAAGAAATAAGCTTACAAATGGTGGCAAGCAAGGTATTTTATAGACTTAGAAAAACGTGGGGCAGCTGTGAGACAAATTATCTTGGGAAGCATGTAAGAGTTAATGGCAAGAAAATTTCCTGCAAAAGAAAAACAAAGATGAAAGTAAGAATGCAAAGTTTTACATGAAGACTTTCACAGATCTTTTAAGTGTTAATTAGTGTGAACAGATGTAGGAATAGTTTTCCTTATTCTAAGTTCTTGTTTATGTGGTATTAAATATTTGGTCTTTAGTAGAAAACTGTGTGGAATCATAATTGTCAAAAATAACTCTGTAAGGAGCAAACTTTAAGGTTACATCAAGCCTATGTTTGGAATATGAAAACAGCAAAAATCTTCAGTTCGTTTTTATGGTCCTTTCACCAAACTTTCATGCCCAACCACTAGCCAGTGGCTTGATATAGTATAAACTCCTTTCTTTGGCAGGCTGAGTGCCACATCTTGAAGGTTTTTTAAACCCACAAAGATTCTCCACGGTGACTCAAGAGAACCAACAGCCTTAAGTCTTAAATATATCAGTGAATCAATGCTAAATGCCTGTAGAGTAGTCAAGATTTTCTGTTTGTAGCCTATACTTTTCCTCTTCTCCAAGATTATTACAGTAGGGCAAATACTGTAAAACACACAGCTATACCAGGTAAATTTAAGTCATTTGGGCCAACAAAGGCAAGACTTGGCCTTGCCTTTGACAGAGGTTGTAAATTTGACAACATTGACCTAGACCATGAACACAGCTGTTATTTAGTTCAAGTACATCTCCTGAAAGCTCTACAGGGCGCCACTGGCTAAACCTGTTCTTTTCTGGCAAGTCTTTGAAAGAGGGCCGCAGTGCAATTACTCTTTTAAAGGTAGCATAAGGTGCAGACAGACTGAAATTAACACTGGAGCTTGCAGAAGCTTCATGTTAATATTATGATTGAGTTTATTCTGCACCAGCGAATACCCTTACTCTAAGTATGCTTCCAAAATCCTGGCTAGAGGCAAAACCATGGGGTGTTTTCAACTGAAATGTTCTGATAGAGGAAAGGGATCTACCGCAGTCAAAGAAATAGACTCAAATAGATATCTTGTTTATTCTTGTTATAATTGGTCCCCTGTAGTGTTGCTAATAAAATAAATGACAACCAGAAAGCAAGTGAAAAAACAGAAGATCCACTCTATTCTTTGCAGCTGCTTTAAGAAGACCCTAAGCTTGGATGATGAGTTGTTGCTAAGTCAGAAAAGACTTTTCCTTTAGAACACCAAGCCTTCCTTTAAGCTTTTATCTGATATTCAGGCAGAAACATTTTGTGCAAGTTGTAAAGTAAAAAATTCATGTAAATCGTTAATATGTTTGTAGATCAGTGGAAAAATTGGACAAATATGTAAATACCCTACCACTTATAACATGAAGCAATTTAATTCCCTGTCATGTTTCAGGGCTGCTAGTATGTGACTAGACTTGGTAATTAACACAATTAATCAAATAGTGGGGATGTCAGTAGAATTTCTCTCTACTTGAGAAATACAACATGTGCTTTTATCATTGTTTCTTCTCTTCCTATTTATATAAAACTATTGTATAAGGAATACATAGAAATGAAACTGAGTAAGGCATACATTTTTTTTACCTTATAGTCCTGGAAGCAACATAAGAATGGTTAGGAGTCTTGCATTTCTTCTGATGTCTTAGAAATCTGGTGGTAACCTTGATATTTTCTTTTGAAAAGTTACTGAAATAAGGCTTCATGTAAAGAAGAGTGTTTTTTAGAGAACTTGTTATGAGCTTAAAGAATTGCTTGGCAAAATGAAAAATGAGCTTCTCAGACCATACACCCAGCAGACATTGACAAGTCTAATCTTTCTGATTATCTCTTCAATAAATCTTAATTTTAGAAGAAAACTGCCATTTCAAAGTCTTCTTTTTAGCTAACAGAACAATAAAGAGGATGATGGAATTCCTATTTCATAAATCACATTACAGCACATATATCTGCCTCAGAAAAAATGTCTTCAGTAATATTTTTCCAATAATATTTCAGATGGATGAATCCTTAAAAGACATTTTGTATCTTGTAATAATCTAATGGTTTGGCAATCTATTCAGTAAAACCTATCAATAACGATATCCCTTGGGCCAAGCTTTTTTTACTTGAACCTTTTCAAAAATCTGTTTTTGCTCTTCCTATTCCAGTGGTCTTAACAATATAAGTCACACCTGGAAACCTGTAGGTGAGACTATTGCTGTGCCTTAACAGCCTTTGTTACTGTTTTCCTGAAACTTTCAGCCAAATATCCAAGTCCAGTATAACCACACTGCTAGAGTGATACCACCCTTGTTTGTTTCATTTTGAGGGCAACTGCCAATGTAATTTCTTCAGCTTCATACCTCAGTAATGGCACAGCCTCTGATTTTATTTCTGTGTTAAAAACCACTGAAAAGAAAGAAACAAAAAAATTCTGCATGAATATACATGGCATAGTTTACACAAAAATGCAAGACTTGCAGTACTGGGAATTTTTCAGTGTGAATAGCTCCTGATGGTTTCCCCAGCCTGAGTCCTTATCTTAGTTGCATCACATATTTGGGCATTAGCAGGTAGAAATACCTTTGGAGGAACTGTATCTTGTGATCATTTGGTGAATAAAAATGAAGAAAATCAAAGCATCTTCATGGTGTTTAAAGTTGCATGATTACCAGATCTGGTTACTGAAATGTCAGTCAATGACTTGGCTCAAAATAGCGCATTTTCTTTCTTCTATTTCCTGCAGTGCTGCTATATATGAAACTAGCTTGCTGATGAGTGTTGCCTTGATATTACGATTGATAGTATTCTCCTTTGGTTTGCTAATCTCTAGTGGATGTAAACCTTATAAAGGATTTTACAAATACACTGGGAGGATTGACCCTTTGAAATGGGATTGATGATGTAAAACATAAGGTTTTAGCTGAACTGTCCATTATGTTTACTCTTATTGTTGTCTGAAACTGCATTTTATGAGCTGCTTGCTCTGAGTTATTCCATTATAAGGTTTAAGACTAGAAGAGAGAATTTCTTAGTCACTAGTAGAAATATAGAAATCAGCTTTGGCTTGCATCCAAGTTGACAGGTTGATAAATATTAAAAGCTAAAGAGAAAAATAAGAATTCCTGACTCCGTTAATTCTAGATGATGTAGCACCTTTTACACTCTGGTTTTATGCTGTGCCTCGGGAAATATTCCCATGAAATATTATGTAGGGTTATTTTGTACTATCATATTTAAAATACATTGGCTTCTGACATATTATGTCCATGGAAAACTATAACAGTCGTGAGTCAGAGAATTACTTAAGGATATAGTTCACTTCTGATGGCACACATAATTTCAATGTTACTATTTAGAATGTAAAATTATTTTTTTATTTAAAATTAGGCATATGCACTTTGTAACAAATAAATGCAAGGAACATTTATATTCAGGATCAATTGTAAACTGAAGAGTCAAAGTTAATCTTTTATAAGTGACTGAATGACCCATTAATCCCAGGAGCTGATACATAATGTAGAAAAGCTTTAATAATGGAAATAAAAATAAATAAATGTCCAGTTTGCCCACTTAGTGGAGGAGGTTGAAAAATCTCAATGCAAACGCATTAAACTTGGTACAGAGCTATACCTTAGAGACTGTACCATTGAAAAGGTACATGTAAGATTTCATCATGTTCATGTTGCAGTTCTACAAGAATGTGAATCCGAAGGGAATTTTTTAGTCTGTTCTGATAGTTTGAAAGTTCTTCCTCACTTTTAAATGAGCTTATCTGCATTTTCACATTATGTTTCCTGAATACTTTGTAATATTTGATTATATGCTGTTTGTTTAATCCATTTATTTGCTTTATAAAACTAAGAAAAGAAAACATCCTTCTAATTTCCTCTTTTTATCTTGCCTAATACTTGATCCTATTTCTCTGCAGTGTGGTGCCTATGCATACTATTTAAAACTGGCTTTTTTTTTTTTTTTTTTCCTATGAAAACAACTCATTATTAATATTAATAGGTTTAGATTCATTCAGAGACAATAGGGCCTGAATGTGATGGCTCATGCAAACAGGAAGGGTGTTCAGTATTGTTCTTGTTGCAGGATGAATTACACTACATCATGCATTAAAACAATGAGTTGTCCTTCAGGATATCAAAGACATTAGAAAACAACATGATAGCAAATACATAGTCTTTTATCTGATAGGGACAGTATTTCTCACAGAGGATAGAAGGGCTGGAGGAGCACAGCAACATTGTCAATGGGATTTTTGGAAGCTGGCTGTGTGGAGCAGAGAAGCTGCCTGGTCTATGAAACATCCTGACAAAAGTAAATATTTTACAGTAAGTTCTCTTGCTGCCTGTCTTCGAACATTTTAATGATGATGATGATGATGATAATAATAATGGCAATCATCATCACCATTGCCACCTTTCTTAGATGAGTGGAGGCCAAATCAAATCAGTCAAGGGGGGAGGCATGAGAAAAGCAGTGATTGTCTGGTGCCTGTCTCACAGGCAAAGGAACAGAGATCTTTCAGGGCAGTGACTCACACCTCAAAGTCAGCCTCTAAAAAGCCAGTGTCTCCCCTGTTTGACAATCTTGTTGCTCTTGTCCATCCTTCAAGTGTGAAGTGCTTCAGTGGTAACTGTATCTGAAGTCACAGCATGCAGCCTCTCTCTCTTACCATAATTCTTGTGGGAGAATTTTCTTAGGAGGCCACTGTATCACTAACTGTTGAATTTTTCAGTAACACGTTTATAAAAGATAGCAAAACAGGCCTGTAAATGAAACAGGCCTTGAACTCTTCTCTGACTTCAGGCTGTCAGGCTATGGGTCACTTACAGCTAAGCTAACAAGTCAAAATAGTTTGGCTCTATCTACACTACTTGGTGGGACTTTACCTTGGCCTGAGTTAAATCTGTACTATGTTTAGACATGGCCCGGGAGGGTTCTGCACCTTGGATCTTGCTGGCAATGTGACTAATCCATAAACCTTGGCCTGTTCAGGTTGTAGACATAGTTTTCTTCCAAGCTCATTGTCTTGTCCAAAATAATAATTTTGTCATATGCAAGACTGCTTTTTTTTCAGTAGTTATCAAAATGAGTAATGCTGCTACTGCAGCTAATAATTTTTTTTTTTTATTAGCTAGTAATGTAAATACTTCTTTGGCAATGTTTTTGTAAATTTCCTTTATATTAATGTATCACACTGCTTGAATATTGCAAATTACATTTTTATTTATTAATAACTTGTGGGCCAATTTAATTGGCAAAACCACTTCCAGTACAAATTCTAGAAAATAATAGAATAATCAAAGTCTTTCACCTTTAACTACCGTTTCCAGTGATCTAGTGGGCTGATAACAGGAAAAATATTTGTGTTCTTACCTTGCAGCCAATCAGACATCAACTGGGTGTTAATCAGCAGTTCTAATGGTATCTTTCTTAGGCTCGTGAAGTGTTCAAGCACCTTCATTTTTCATTTATACCTGCTATGATGGACCTGTTCCAGAACTATGCCAGAAATTTAAAATCATGTATAAGTGTATGGAAATAAGATTTCAGATAATGAGGAACAAGAAATGTAGTTGTAAGTACACAATTTTTACTTTGCATAAAAATAATACCCAACACCCCAAAATTTTAAAGCTCTATTATTCCATCTGAACAGATAATTTACTTTGGTGTTAGGCTATTTTTTGCCCAATCAAAACTAATTAGGCTGATCAACTCTAATGACATAATGTTTGAAATAGGATTATTTTGCTTGATCTGCTGCAAGGCATTAAAAATTATATTTCTTTCCAGGCTAGACCACATTAGTTCTTGTTCAGTTGCTTAATTTCAAGGGAAACTTTAAGGAAACAGGCACTAATTCTCATTTAATTGAAATACCAATATATTTTACTCAGAAGTACTTCAACATTTCAGCTTTCAGCAGCAATTTTCAACTTTCCATAATGACTTTTTGTACTCAAGACAGATTTTTTTTTTTCCTATCATTGTTGTGTCTTTAACAGAGGGTTTTTTTACAGAAAATTTTGAAATGTCACTGAGTGATGCTTTCAAAAATTTCTAAATCTTCTGTAAAAAATATGGTTTGTCAAATACATACCAAGAAAAAAAAGAATGACAAAAATTACCATACTGAATCCTGGCAATGCACCATCTACTCCAATACTTGTCCAACAGCTCCCAGATATGAGGAAGTTTTTAAAATATTATGTTTAGTATTCAAGCCCTTTTTTCATTATGGACTTTCCTTTAACTGAGGAATCCAGGATTGGTCCTGACTTTCCTCCTCTGCTTTGGAGTCATTTACTTTTATCTGTCTTGCCTGAGACAGCTGTTTCATTTCACTGATAGATGATACGTCGCCTTACAGCTATCTTGGGCTTCTTTCACTTTATGAGGGCTGTTTTCCTCTACACATTTTCATTTCAACTCTTGTCTTCTTATATAAATGATGAGCTCTTTAAAAACATACTGCTGTAATCTATTGGCACAGATCAAGGAGTGTCTGCAAACCACAAATGAAACTGGTGTGTGGGTTGTGGTTATCTCAGCTCTATTCTATTTTAGACACTAGAATCATAAACTTCAACATTTCACAAAGGAAATGAAATGGTCTTACAGTTTATCTGGCAAAACTATCCCCTCATTTGTTTCAATTGCCTCAAATTACACTGGCAATATATACTGTTAGTAACAAGACCAGTTCTATCTAAGATAATAATAAAAATATGTTTGTTTCAGTCTGAACTGAATTTTCAATTTGGTTGCTTTCCAAAACAGAGCAGTAGACGAAGTATATTAATCTGCACAATTTAAGCTTTAATGGGCTACGAAACATGCTTTTACATTAATATGATTTAAACCTATAAGTACTGCTGTTCTATTAAAAATAAATCAGCTTCTGCATGCATGTCTGAATAACCAGGGTTTGTATAACTTTTATTGCTTTTTCTTTTCTCTAAAAGTAGACACTCCTGAAGGCATTGGGGACTGCAAACTGCAGTGAATTATGAAAAACATACCTAACAGCTCAGGTGTAAAACAGGTGATCTGAGGATCTTTAACACACTTCTGCTCTCAAATATATACAAGCAAACTACATTAATTTGAGTGATTTGTCATTTTTCCACCCATTGTGTGGTTGTTTAATGTCATATTCAAGCACAGCATCCAGGGCCAGTGTAGGATTCAGCCCATACAAGCCATGTTCAGTGTTTGTGTGGGTTTCATGGGTGGTTTCTGTGTGAGTGCTTTGATATGCAGCCTTACCCCTCTTGAATGTTGCTCTCTCCTTGCCCCTTGAACTGGCTGGTTTGCTCTGGTGGTTGTAGTCAGATGCTCCTTCCTTTATGGAGATGGATGAAAGCTTTTCCAGGGGCTGTTTTTACCAGAGAGGGGCAATCACATCAGCCAGGTTGCTAAAATATTTGGTGACAGGGAAGAGTGTCAAGGAGAGCAGCAGGAGGAAGGAGAGCAAACAGGAACTTGGACACTGGAGTCTCATTTCGGAAACATTATAAAATTCTGTGGTCTTTTTCTCTGATATGGATTTTGTGAAGACATAAATGAGAAAATTGCTAGTATGGTGAATAATGGAAAGCAGTAAAAAAAAGCCAGTGAGGCTTGGAGTGCAGGAACTGATGGAAAAAAGGCCCGGAAGTTTACCTTAATTTGGCACTGATTGTTAACTGCCTGCATAAGAGAAACGAAAGAAACATTGAACTTCATTTTATGAACACAAATCTACTCTTTATTTACTTCACTATGTGAGAAATCGGACCCATGATTTTTACAATAATAAAATGCTGATGCTGGTGGTACAGTAGTATTTTTTACTTCTTATTTGAAGGTTATTTTTCTATTTCAGTATTAAATAATTTTATTATATAATTTATTTTATATATTATAACGAAGCTCATAAATATAGAGACATATTTTATTAAAAGTCTTTCATTAAGTTATAAAATATGTTGAAATTATTTTATTTCATATGGACTTTATAGAAGTTGCAGTTTTATAATGCTTTGCCTTTACTGAATCTTTAATACTTGTCTTCCACTTGTAGAGTATGATGAATATAGCTTCACTGTGGCCTGAAGTATACTTAAGTACAGTCTAAGTGGATATGACAAGCTCAAACTATTCAGTAAGTATCTTCATCATAAAACTCCACAGAAAAAAAAAGATGTTAAGACAACAATGTTAAGGTTGTAAAGCCAAGTGTTTGAAAGTAAAGACGCTCCAGAGTGCAGAAGAATTTATCACCTCTCCTGCTGTTAGTCATTTATTAAGCAATTGAGTAGTCCCCTTTTCTAACAAGACTTGTGCTTCTGTGAGCAGTGATGTTGTAACCTATTGCTTCAGCAGTCTTTTGAAACAAAATAATGAATAATAAACTGAACACAATTCAGTCATCTCCTCAACTAACATAATTTTTTGAAATTTAGATGATTTTAAGCAAACGTGATGGTGCTTTTGCACCTGAATTAGATACCATTTTAAACAGAAGAAGAAAGAAAACAGATTCATGTAATGACTATTCAACAATTAATACACTTTCCTAGTTCATGAATGACACTGGAATTTAGATCCGAGGCTTTGTACCAGAAGCAGACAAACACTTGGGGAGTTCACAAAGTGTCACTACTAGTAACTAATAAGAAATAAATGTTATGTTCAGGGCTTTTAAAATCTGCAAAAATTCTTATGAATATTGTTTTTGTAATATTTAATCTGTAATTAGATAACCTTTTAATCTTCAGAAATACTGAATCAGTAGGAGCTCCCTTGCCTAGGACCTGGCACTAAAATTTTTCAGAAACTGTAAATTCTGCAGAAAGTGCAACTATAACTACATGAATAAAATACCTTAGATACGTGAGAATATAGGGTTTTTGAGTTACCTTTTGGCCACTGAAGTACTTTGAGCATCTTGAGGAGGAAAAAGGGCACATAAACTCAGTGATTTGGCCTCCAGCAGTTGGGCTAAGCACTGGGGAAGAAGTCTAGCTGGGACATATTTCTGATTAGGTAATTTCATAGGGAATGCTGGACGTGACCTAAGGTTGTTTATTGTCCTTCAAATCCTGTTTTCTTACTCCTTGCATGGATTAGAGCTTGACCATACTGGAAGAGTTGAGACTTCTTCTACTTTACCAATACATTTATCATGTTTTGTTTCATTGCATATGTCCCTACCTTGAAAACAGTTTCTTCCAAGACAAAGAAGATACGGCCTAGTAACCAATATTTTCTTAATGAGTCTATGTGGTAAATTCCAACTATTTTAAGTGTTACGTGTAAGCTAATGTGGAGAAATAAGTAAGCAGATTTAGGACTTTCATAAGTAAAAACACCGAAAAGGCTTATTCAGAAAAGAAAGCAAGCCTGTATTTTATTTTGTAATTAATGTGAATACAGAAGTTATTAAGATTGAGAGGGTGTTTTCTAATGATGCCTCATTAGCAGTGTGTTATATAGCCAGATTGAGGATGCAGTCTTACAAGAGACTGAGCACTTTGACAGTGATAATTATTCTGCATTTTCTCTGGCTCAGGCCAATTGTTTTCTTAGGCAGTAATTAATGAGAGGCCTAGTTAGGAATCAAGAGCTTTTAATATAAGAATGAGTAGGTATTTCACCTTAGGGTATAGCACAGATGCCTAAAAATAATTTGACAGTACCTAGTCCTAATTCAGAACATTTCAAACAGAGTTGTGTTTTAGTCTCTGCTTCTACAGGGCTTGTTAAACTTCAATAGACTGCCAAGCAAGTATAATGACTCCTACTGACATCAATGAGTTTTGGATTAGGACTATTAGATTAGCAGTTATTTATCTGAGTTTGGAGCATGAAATGATGGTTCAACATAGCACAACAATTTAATTTCATAAAAGCTCAGTACATACTTAACATTAGTCATGTAAAATTTACATGGAAAGATTTTCTGTTTGTTTGTGGCAAGATAATTTCCTGCAGCCTAGATTTCCTTGTCTCTTGGAATATACTAATGCTATCCAGTTAATTTTTGTAATTAAACTCTGAAGCGTTCACTAAAAGGAAAAAATTATAATTCCATCCCTTACACAAAATTGAAAATTTGCTAAACTAAGATTAGGTAGAACACATTAGCATGTGCACAAGTACTTAATTACATTAGTGATGCAAATGTTTTGCAAGATTATGGTTTTGTAAACAAAATGATCTTGTTATCATAAAGAATTTGTGATAGCTGCAATGTGAAGGAGGCTCAGGATACAAGAAATGAAGCACACTACCATGTTTTGTGCCTAAAACAAGGGTTTCTTTAAAACCCATTGAATCTCTGGAACAGTATTAAAAAAATCACTGTTTAATTTTACATGGTAGATTCAGTAAAAAATAAATTCTGATTTTTTTCTTGTTCTGTATGGATTACTGTAACTTTAGTTTAGTATGACTGCAGCAATTTTTTCCTAGCTAAGCTTCTGGATGTTCTAAATCCCCAACAATTGAAAAAAATGTGTGAGTGCAGAAGTAATTTCATACCTCCAACATTAAATCTTGGAAAATCTATTCATACATTAGATTTACAAAATATTAGAAAATATATTATGTGGCATGAAGTATGCTACAACGAATAGCTGGTATTCTTGGGAAATAGGGAATCATTTTCACATTTACACCTGGATGATGACAGTCTGTATGTTGAATATGTGTCTAAAATATTAATATTTATATAAAGCTGTTTACTAAGTTTCTTATATATGTATTTTAACATTAAATTGTTGATTATAAGTTGCTATTAATAACACTTTTTTTCTTTCCCTTTTTGGCCATGTTTCTTGAACATCTCTGTATTTTTGCTGAATTCAGTGGGAATCTTAGTTGAACAAAGATAATAGATTTAATTGTATAATACTTTTATTGCTTAAATACAAACTATGTTGGTTGTTTAGCAAATAAGAGAATCTCTACATAATTCTTCATTGATGACCTTCATAAGTCAGCATAATTTTTGCCAGGGGCAGCCATCCCAGTCATACAGCTACCAAAACCTTTCTATGAGGATGGAGCAAGGAATGGCTGCTCCCTAATGGACAGGGATCTGGGGTCAAGTCACTATACAAGAGGCATTTATGGCGGGGAACATTTAAGAGTACAGAAAAAAAAAAAACACAACTATTTAGGCTGCAAAATCATGTTCATGGAAAGTAGGATGTACTAAGTTACATAGTTGCTTGTGTAAGACTCATTCCCTTTCACTGTGCGAGCAGATTGTGTGCTGAAGAAAGCCAAAGTATTTTCTAAGGAGTATGTTAGGATAGCCAGAACCTTAATAGGTGCCTTTTATCATTTTAAATCCAAATAAAATTAAATTTTAATGAAAAGATAACAAGGCAGGGTTTGTGTCCAGAAACACTATACAACCTCCAGCAGTTTGTGGCATCTCCATTATAACATAACATGCTGTTGTGATATGAGGGGACCAATTCTAGAAACCATAATTTTAACCATGTTTTATAAACAAATAAATAAAACCCCAGCAATTTCAAGGCCATTTCTTTTTTCCAATAATTTTCTCTCTGCTTCCTTGATGTTTCCCTGTTACCTCAAAGAAGGCATAGAGTATTTTGTAATGGAAAAAGAAAACCTTAAACTGCTCTCACTCCAAGTTTTCTAGTGATGTATGTTGATACATGAAGATATAAATCCATATATCTACATTAATACACACATACACGCACACATACATACATGCAGCGCCAAATCCTCAGCTGATGAAAACAACAGTAATTCCTTATACCAACTTGATTTGTCACAGGGTAAGTACATGACCAGTAATGACATGCACAATGTCACAAGTATAAATTAAACAATACTATCTTATTTATGTATTGAAATCTAAATATCTATGCGTATATATATAGATAGATAGATAGATATACATTCATATACATATAAACATATATATATATAAACATGTATATACAAATGTGCAAGAAACTGGTTTACAGCTATGTGTCTGTCTATCTGTCCATTTATCTGTGTAATTTCAAACAATTTCTGTAATACCATGATGCTTTACTGCCATGAAACTAATTTCATATTCCATCAGTCCCTTTGAAAATGATGAAGTGAGATAATTTACCCTGTTCCTGTTAATGGGTTGGGCTTTTTATTCTTACTACTACAAAATGAGAGAATAGCTTGGCAAATTCATATCCATTACTATAACAGATGTAGCACAGTGATACTAGTCAGATCATGTTTAATATTTGTGCTAATAAAGAAAAATATTCTGTCATTTGACAAATCTGAAATGAGAAAAGTTGGTCTATTTTCTTTCTGTTTTACAAAGGCTCATATTCTGAGTGAAAATACACCTGACCTCCAAATTTCATGACTTTTTCTGAAAACCCTTGCAAAGTTCAAGAACACTTAGGCACTCATGACTTTGTTTGGGACTTGTGTAAGTCTGAAGGTATCTACTTTTAGCATGAGGTTGTAATTAATAATGCTTTGTGGGCATTCAAATGTCTCTAAGCGTTCTGCAAAATTTAATTAATACTTAGAACAACCTGGAAAGGTAGTCATGGGAGATAAAGGAATTCTTTCACATGAACTGAAATGCAGCTGTCGTTGGCATGTAGCAGCTGTTTAACAGGAGGTGGAAGCACAGTTTAAGGCTGGAGATGAGCTAAAACCAGGAAATTTCAGTAGTAAAGGTGTAGGTTCCAAGGTCAGTTGAAGTGTGGACAGTAAGGCAAATGCTCTGTTGACTATCATGATTCCATATATACCTGGCTTGTGATAACTGTAATTCGTTGTAGATTGATTAGAGAAAGAGACACTTTACCAATGGATGCCTTCTCTCTACTTAGATGGGAAGATAATTAATTAAATGAATCAGATGCAAACACAACTATATTTTGATAAAAATTAACAGACAAACAGTACTGATTTCCCCAGTATACACAAAACATCACAAATCAGAACACAGCTGTTCTGCTGGTTTTGGAATGATCTCTTGATGATGTGTGGAGGACCAGAAATAATATTTAATTAAAAGAAACCTGTCATTTTAATTCTCAAATAATAGGGTGTCAATATAAAATAAAAATTAAAATAATTTCCTATACTGATTGCTATAGATAGAGGTATCTTAAGCATTTTGGAGGCCTTGTTTGAGGCAGGGACTGAAGGTCTTTGGGCAGGTAAAAGTTTTCATAGTGGAGTTCTCCATCATATGCACTTAGCAAGTGATGAGCATGTATGTTGAAGCTATGAGAGAGATTTCTCTATATAGAATATTCCCTTTCCAGATTTTATGGCAGCCAAAGATTACAAGAAAAGCAGTTTATCATTATGAAAAGGCAGTCAATAACCACACAGTACTACTGGGATTAGAGAATTTGCCTGTGCGGAATGGAGGACTCTTCCCGTAGCACACGCTTGGGAAGCATCATAGATTTCCAGCAGGCCCAGGCCCATAGCCTGCACCTTTGGATAACTGTGGATTTTGATGTGGCTTTATTTAAGCATCCATTGTATTTCAGTTTCATTAGTGCCATATTAAAGGCTTAGAAGCTAATAGAATTCTCCATTTTCTGATGCTGTAGTTCATTTGATATTAATATATTAAATATCATTACTTGCAAATAGCTTGTGATAAAGGGAGTCAGCAATATTCCCCTGGGTTACTTCCTTCATTTAAGGAGACATACTTCTACTGCAGAGCAGTAGTGGTAACAGTATTTTGACAAACAGCTATAAAACAAGAAAAAGTCCTACTTTCCAGTACTAATCCATCAGGAAGCTTTTAGGGATTCATCTTGTCTGAAATATTCATAGGCAGCAAAATGTCCTGAATGCCCTACAGAATTTGTGCAGAGTCAGGCAGGTGATTGATGGTGAAGTTCTGTTCTGAGTCACTCACAGTATGTAATTCTATTTGTCTTGCCAAACACTAAAGAGCAAGCAACTCATAAAATGTAAAGGTAACGGAGCTCATATTTTCCTCCATTTAAGAAACAACCTGGTGTCTCCACTTCACTGTACTTCACTGAATGTAACAAATTCCCATTAAATCAAAGGAGAAAGGCACAGTGTTCTTAGTGGAGCACTTAGGAGCTGTATTAGGTAGATGTCATTTAGTGTATCATACATATTTGTGTATATGATTTCAAAAAACTTCTCCACAATTTTAGATCATAAATGTCTGAGATAAATCAATAGATAGCTCTCTCACTTCATTTATAATGACATTGAAAATATATTGAAGATCCTACCATTCAGTCTTTAAGCGTAAAAATCCAGCAATCTCCATACTTCACCAAGATACCTGTAAGTCGGTAAATACTGTCCTAATTTACCTGGCTATATTATGACAAAGAAGGTAATAAAATACACACAGCAGGCTTAGTAATTACTTTTGTTAAAATGTCACATTGTTTTTCAGTGCTTTTATCCAAGAAAATGCTGATCATACTTGCATGCCCCATCATTATTTTATTCCCATCCCTCTATTGTTCTGGAAACTTCTAGAGAAAGACACTTGGATTAGTATAAAAACATAAATTAAAGATGAAGTGGCAGCTTAGACTCTGCCTTCTATTGTTTTTCCCATTTTAAGCTAGGCTATCCAAATTGTTATACAGTATTTGTTTTCTGTTTTGGCCGGTGTCCATGTAGTGGCTTGCCCAGTGGGACTCAGCCGTGCAGCCATCTTGTGCTGTTCTGTCCCTCTGCATCTCTGTGAAAACCTGTTTCAACAGAGCTAACACAATGTTCTGCTGCCAGGGAATAGAACCCAGACATAGCCAAAGGTGATGGATGTGTTCTGTAGTTTCAGAGCTGGATACACTCAGCTCCACCATGAAGAAAACTATCCACGCAATAACACATCATCCTTTGCAGCCATCGAAGGTATTACAGCTGATGGATCTGCCTTTTGCCATGTACCACCAAACCGGGAAATTGGTAGAGATCCTTACTCTTTTCCCCAGGAATTCATGGCATTCCCCAAGGAAGCAGACTAGGTAACTTGCTGCATTCCATACCACTTTAAAAATAATGAAGTACCCAGTGACAAGCAGCCAGTTGCTGTGTGCCAAGCTGAGGAAGACTGAAAACCCTACTCCAGACTTCAGCAGGGAAAAAATATTTCCTGATCCTGGCTGGCAGTCTGCATGTCATGGGCACAATTTGGAAGACCCAGCTCAAGAGGGTGGAAACTCATCGACCTTGTTAGTGGGAACAGTACACAATACTACATTAAAAATGTGTCATGTGTTTTCTAAGCATGTGGGCTGTAGGATGTGGGATGGGAAATACATATGCTTAGAGTGGAATAAATCTAGCTGTAGTTGGAACAACAGTAGAGAAAAAAGGGAAGAAAAAAGAAAAAACAATGATAGGGTTTATTCACCCCATACATATAGAAAGTCATATTAGAGGCAGGAAGGGAAAAGAGGGTAAATTAAGAACAGAGGAGTGCAGAAGAACACAGAAAATAACTCTCTCTCTCTAAAATAATAATTTATTATTCAGCAGTATCTTTCTATTGTCACACAATTTTTGTGCTTGGGCAATATTAATTTTACCTTCCTTATTGAATAATACCCTGTTTTTTTCAAAACCCATTATTTCTCTTGCATTTTTTCACTGTTTGCCTATTTTACCTGTTAAATCTGACAAGTGGAGGAGAGTGTGAGGCTTTCTATTTTTTATGTAGAACAATTTTATCTGCTGGTAAAATTATGCATGGCACAAAAGAGCTCATAGAATGGCCACAAATTACACACCAATTCTTCCTCCCAAAAGTAGTCTAGGTGAACCAACCAATATACTATAAATTCAGAAGTGTCTCCACATGCATGAGTGTTTGTTTCCCATTCTTATTCCTCTAAGCCTCATTGAAATCAGTAATGCAAGCACCCTCTTTCAATCAGCAGTGAAGACAACTGAAAAAAATACAAAAAACAATAAGCTGTAAAAGGAGGATTAGTGCCTTCTGGCAAGATACTAATGGTAGTGCTTATACTCATGTCTCAGTAAACAATCAACGGGCCAGATCCTCAGCTGACATAAAATGATGTCAGCAGAGCTGCTCTGCTTTAATATCCCAGGTAAAGATTATACTCTATTCAGCAAAAGCCAGGTTGTACTCCTGGTTCCAGAATCTAATTACCTGGAAGTGCTGGGGAAGAACAGCAAAGTGTGTTATTTAATAGGTCTCTGTCTGAGCAGATGAAGAGGTTATTGCCAACGATTAGTACTCTAAAGTGTACTGTAGTTAAACAGAAAGATACCTGTGGAAGATACAGTTGACCAAAAATAAGACAGCTAGTTCTCTGCAGAAAATATGGAAATAGAAAGAACAAACCCCACACTTGGTATTGCTTGCATTCTGGGTCCCATCATTAAGTCTGTATAACTTCTAATCTGTGATCAGGCTGTCAAAACTCAGGTTAATTCCAGTGAGGCTGGTACCACTGTGCGATAAGGTCAACAGAGAGACCCAGGCTGTGATTTCTGTGCTGTGGGCAAGTGTAAAGGAAGGTAGAGTAAATGTCTTTTGAGGCTAGTTTTGTGGGCAAAATGGAATGGTAAAAAGGTTAATTATTTACACAGTCTGCCAGCAGTGTAAGAACAGCATGTGTTCAGAATGAGAGTCAGACTCCTGCTGAGGAATATGATCAAGATAAAACAAATGCCAAGAGACTGATAAAACAATGCAAATGACAGTACTTGCCCAGCTTGGTAGAGCAGATGGAACAGGATAGAAATACTAATAGGGTGAGGTCATTCTATGAGGATGTCACCGTATGGAGGCAAGAACATCAACAACAAAAAAGCTTGATAAAACACAAAAATAGAAATACCACATGAATTTAATATAAGTCTGCACAGAATGCAGTTAGAGAGAGATGGTGATTTTTATGAGTGCTTTAATGAAGAGGTCGATGAATGTGATCAACCATTGGTTGAGCTCACTGTTGAGGAACCAAATTTTGACAAGTTCCAAGAGACACTGGGAATATTCAAACAACAAAGCTTCTGGTATAAATCCACTGATTTCCACTGAAGCATTAAACACACAAAGGGAGAAGTCAAACACACTCTCTACTCATTAATTTCATTTGTTTGGAGGTTTAAAAAGAAACCAGAGGACTTTTGAAACAGAGGTGGCTGTATACCCAGTTTTGGAAAAAGAAGATAAAATGGAAAATATGTGAAGGTATTTTTCTGTTTATACCTGATAACAGCCTATCTCTCTGGTAAGGGAACTCTTTTGAGAGAGTAAATAAATGTGAGTGTAGAGGCTAAACACAGAAGAGCTGATCTAGCAAAAATCTAGCCATTGACTTAAATTTTTGCTAACTGCTTAGTGAAATATGCATGATTTTTTGTCCTCGGGTATTGTTTGGAAGTATTTTTTTGGTACTGCTTAATCATCTGACACTTATAGGTGTATCCTCATGCAATATTTCTGCCTTTGTTCTATTACCATAACTACAATAAGCCCCATCCCCTACACAATACTTTTTCAGTGGAGATCTACATATCACACATATACTTTTGTAGAACGTACTATGCCTTATATTTAAAAAGAAAGTGTGGTCTCTCATTTATTTTTTTGAGCAGCTGGTTTTCTTTTCTGACAATGGCTGATACAGAACAAAGATCCCCTTCTCACAGAGCTTTTTTTTTGCTTACCACATTATCCTCAGCTTCCCTGTTTTTCACCTTCAGTATTTTAAAAGGCAGAAACTCAGCTAGGTTTGATATATTTCTTTTTATCTGAGAAATAAAAGAAATACAAAGTTGAAAGCTTAGAGATGGACAAAGGGTTATTGAAACCTATGACTCCTCTTGCAGCTTTGTCTTCTATTAGGCTTTCCTCTTAATATTAAAAGCTGATCATTCAGTAAAGGGTATAGCAGAGAAAAAACACTCAAAAATAACTTTTTCTATATTCAATAAATGCTATAACTCTAAGATGTGCTATCCTTTTATAAACCTATGTGGAGGACTATTTTGACTGCTTTAATGTATATAATTTGACAAACAAATATGATTATGTCTGCATGTACAAGTGAATTACAGGGTATAATTTATTAAAAAAAAAATACACTCACTTGTCAAATACAGAGGGTTCTTCTCCCACTTCAAGTTATGGCTTTTTTAACCCTGTGGAGCTATGTACTTGGAAATGGTAACAAATAGAAATAAAACTTTTTCTGATGCTGATAATTTGCTCTGTGTTTGGTTTCTGACAAGTCCCTTTCTGATAGTTTTTCTTGATGTTATTCTGCCTTTCAACACAGAGAATGTTCCAATTTTGATCTGATTTACAAGAGTTTAGGAGTACATTTTCACTTCCTTCCCAGAGGGCATTGTTATCCTTTTAGCAACTCTGCTGTCTGGTGTATCAGAAGGAAGCTTACCACTTTGATGTAGGTTCCTTTTAAAGCAGCTCAAAGTATTAAACTGGTGATCCAGAGTTGCAGAGAGTGAAAAGCAAACAGTGCAGGTTCAGAGAGCGTTAATGAATTCAGCTTCAGCAAAAAAAACCACAAAAAAATCAAAACAAAAATAATACTCATGGCTAAAGGATGGAAGAACAACCTTAAATTTTATATTTTGAGAGGTCACTCAAAAATTAGTAATATGAATGGCAGAATAACCGAGAACATATTACCATTATATTAAACCATGATTCACCTGGTAAAAAAAATATTATATTCTTAAAATTCACACAAATTGTCTACTTCAGTTTAACCTTGAAAGAGAAAGATGATAAGTTAATGGGAGCTACAGTATCACTTTGGTTGAGGCTTAATTAGTGGGAGCCATCAGACCTTTCATTTTGCAGGTTATTAATCTTTTTTGCTGAAATTGTTTTAGCAAATCACATTTCAAAATTCCCCACTCGTGTTTGGCAGCTGAATCCAAATTTTCTGGGATAAAATTGGTTGCTCTGTTTTATTTTTATGTGTGGATGAAAATTTAAATCACATTCAGTTGCCACCTACTTTGGCATAATTGAGTGTGAACAGAAAGACCAGAATTAAAATAACTACCAACTAAGAATGAAATTAATTACTTCTAGAAGGATACATCTTTGCACCATCATGTTGTTCTGCATTGCTTGGACTCAGTAGTAAGGCTTAACTTCTGGAGATGCACATTCTGCGGCCAGAAAAACAGAACTATGCAAATTTTCATGTCTACTGTAGAAAACTACTTCTGAAAACCTTATTTGGAAATATGCAAGTGTTAGACATGAAACCTGGCTAAATGGTCAGGTCCAGGGAGGTCAGTCATTAGTGGTGTACTTCAGGGTTTGAGACCAGGACCAATGAAGTTTGATATCTTCATTAGATGACCTGGAGGATGGGACCAAGTGCACCCTCAGGATGTTAGTAGACAATACAAACCCAAGAGAGGTGGCTGATACGGCAGAGGGTTGTGCTGTCATCCAGAGGGACCTGAGTAGGCTGGAGAACTGGGCTGACAGAAGCCTCTTGAAGTTCAACAAAGAGAAAAGTAAAGTCTTGCGTCTGGGGATGAATTTGTACCACTGTGTGCTGGGGCCACCCATCTGGAAAGAAGCTCTGCAGAGAAGGACCAGGGAGTCATGATGGGCAACAAATCGTCCTTAAGGCAGCAGAGCACCCTCATGACAAGGAAAGCCCACAGCATCATGGGCTGCATTAACACGAGTGTTGCCAACAGGTGGAGGGAGATGATCTACTCAGCACTGATGAGGACATGCCTGGAGAGCTGGTTCTGGTTCTGGGTTCCCCAGTATAAGAGACATAGGCATCCAGCAAAGAGCCACAAAGATGATGAAAAGACTGGAACACCTTTCCTGTGAGGAGACGCTAAGAGAGCTGGGACTGTTTAGCCTAGAGAAGAGAAGGCACAAGGAGGATCTTATCAATGTGTGAAAATAACTGATGGGAGACAATGAAGAAGAGGGAGCCAAACTCTTCACTAGTGCTCAGTGACAGGAAAGAACCAATAGAAGCAAACTATGAAACATGACATTCCATCTGAAGAAAAGATTTTTACTATGAGAGTGGTCAGACACTGGAACAGTTTAGCAAGACAGACTGGAGAATACATCTGTGGAGATAGTCAGAAGCTATCTGGACATTGTTCTGAGCTACCTTTTCTCTACCTGACTCTGCTTAAGTAGGGGATTGGACTAGACGATCCCAAGAGGTCCCTTCCAACCTAAACGGTTCTGTGTGATTGTCTGCAATTTGATGGCATTTTAAGGATTTTGCATTGCAACATTCCTTCAGTGCTATGGATCAGTAATAACAGTCACTTCAAAATATCATTTTATCTTGTTAATGCTTCCAGACACCTTCCTCACTCTCTCAGTTGACATACTGCAGATTTTACCCACCAATTCAATGGTAGAGAGTCAAAGACAAAGAGACTCCTCTGTAGATAGCTAATCCTAAATCCCTGAAACCATGTCTCATATCAGGGTCAATAGAAGTTAGTTTTCAAAATGAATATACCTCAGAGCTGAACTAGTGATGGCATATCCCCTTAGTCATAGTTGTAGGCACTGGGAACAAGCTACAGATGTGACATTCTTGGCTGGGAAAGCAATGACTGAACACACGTTAGATATCATATTCCATTTCTTGGCTGCTTAAACTCATGCCCATCTGTCAGTATGGCAGTATGCCGGTTAACAGAGCTCCTTGCCAGTTTTTTAAGTCTTGGGATAAACTGGAGATACACTTAGGTTTTCAGCTTGAGCATGACACTAAATATAATCTCTTCAACAGGAGCCAGTGCTTGGATGATGGATGTCAGGAAGATGTCAATGCCTGCCTTTTCTTGTGATTTTTACTTACAGATATTGTCCTGGTTTGAGCCAGGATTAAAACAGTTTTTCTTTTGCTGATTTTTTTTTTTTTCCTTCAGTGAGCTTTCTTTTAACTAGCAACTGTGTGTTCTGCTAGGTTGATAAGACACTGGAATGTTTTTGTAATTGCTGGGCCTTCAAGGTCGTGCCTCTGCCAGCTCAGACACTGTGGGGAGATCTGTGGCCCCCCCGTGGGAGGCTGGGTTAGACGGACAGCAAAATATGCCAGAGATATTCCATTCCGTATATCTACATAGGCTCTGGGGAAGGTTGGAGATCACAGAAGACAACTTCCGTCTTTCTTCCCTTCCCTTCTCTACCGTCCATGGCCGGCGTCTGGGGACGACTCCGTCCATCCATCGTCGTCGACCCCCCAACCTCGAGCTCTCCTGACCCTCATAACTCTCCGCTTTTCTCCAGCAGCAGCTCCGGGATTCCTCGGGACTGTCCCATCTGAGGGGAGTGCTGTGGGAGTTGCTGGGGTTGGGGGGAGGTGAGGGGCTTTTGCCCACACCTGTATATAATTGTATATATTCTCTTATATCATTCATTAGTGTCTTAATTAAAGCTGTGTAATTTAGTTTTCAATCCAGCCAAGTCTCTCTCTTTTTCTCTCTCTCCTTCCCTACCTGGGTGGGAGGGGGAGGGGATTGAGAGCGTTGTTGTCGAACCTGAGTCAAACGGTGACAGATAAAAATGCTGAAGATGTGGTAGACAAAGAGAGAAACCTAAGACAGGCCTTAGGTGCAATTTGCAACAGCGTAAAAGATTCTTTAAGCCTGCAAGCAAGGTAAAACAAAGCTTTGGGGCCCAGGAATATACAGGGCATTTTCTTCAGAAGCTGAAAGCAGAAGATATACTTTTATACAAGGAATTCAGGACACTATATCAGCTACAAATATTCCAGAGAAGCTCTCAATGCCATTTTGTACAGCTGAGATCTTAACCTGCAGTGCAACAAGTGGTATCAAGCTGTGATTGTAAAAAAAATATTTTTTTAGTCATCTTTTGGTTATCTCTTTATGCTGATACATTTCAACCTGCTCATGAACTGTTTGCTTTCTATCAATAGCACTTCATTAGTGTGATGTGTCCTTTAACACAGATTTTGGTTTTGCTTCTTGCTATCTGCTCTGCTGCAGTAAGGAAATTATGTTCTTAACCTCCTTCACTAGATATGAATTTAAATTTTGGCATGAGCTTAAGTGCTTTGTTAAAATGAACACTGTGAGTATAATCTTCATAAATCACTTGCATTAATCAGAAAGTGATAATTAGTAAATAAGCTTCATTTCAGAAAAGGCTGCATTTGTTTATTAAGTTAAATAAAAAAATATCTTCCCACTGAGTGGCCCATATAAAGACTATGACAGATCACAGCCAGATACTGAGAGGAGCCAGGAGTTCCTTTTCCAATGTTTCCAACATGAAGATCTCATCAGGAGGAAGTGGAGCTGCTTAATGCTCCATGTGTTGGGTGCTGGATGTCTGTGGAGAAGCAGGGCAAAACAGGCATTCAACCAACAGCATAACTGTTGCACTGCATGGAATATTGGCTGAAGGTAGAAGACTGAATGGAGATGCCTACCCATTTTTAAGCTTCAGAAAAAGGAAGAGGAAGAGAGAGAAAGAGAAAGAGAAAGAGAAAGAGAAAGAGAAAGAGAAAGAGAAAGAGAAAGAGAAAGAGAAAGAGAAAGAGAAAGAGAAAGAGAAAGAGAAAGAGAAAGAGAAAGAGAAAGAGAAAGAGAAAGAAAGGGAATTTCTTTTGAACAAATTAAGCTCTGCAGGGAGTCCATCATTTATGATCCTAAGCTGAGCAGTCCACTCAGATAAGTACTGATTTCCCAGAAATATTTTTAATGAAATGAATGGAGAGAGAAATAGAATTTCTGTCTGAATTGTTCATGGTTTTGCCAGTCAAACTTTTATTAAACTGTTCAACTTGAGGCTTAGTTGACAAGAGCTACCATCCTGGAAATTTTATGAGATCTTCATTCTTCCTTCCAGAATGTGAATACTAAATACATAATACATTAAGTACATAGTTCATGAAGTATGGGACCTTATGAGATGCATTCCAGACTCCTGAAAAATTGGCTGATGTAGTTGACAAGCTACTTTTCCTGATATTTGAAAAGTCATGGCAGTCAGGTGAAGTCCCTGGTGACTGGAAGAAAGGAAACATTACTCCCATTTTTTAAAAGGATAGAAGGGAGGACCCTGGGAACTACTAATCTGTAAGCTTCACCTGTGTGCCTGGGAAGATCATGGAACAGATCCTCCTAGAAGACATGCTAAGGCACGTGGGGGACAGGAAGGTGATTCAGGACAGCCAGTGTGGCTTTACCAGGGGCAAATTCTGCCTGACCAACCTAGTGGCTTTCTAAAATGGAGTGACTGCATCAGTGGACAAGGGAAGATCTACGGATGTCATCTATCTGGACTTCTGCAAGGCCTTTGACATGGTAACCCACAACATCCTTCTCTCTAAGTTGGAGATATATGGGTTTGATAGCTGGACTGTTGAGTGGATAAGAAATTGGCTGGATGGTTGATCCAGGAGGTAGTGGTTAATGGCTCAATGTTCAGATGGAAAATGGTGACAAGTGGTGTCCTTCAGGGGTCTGTACTGGGACCGGTGTTGTTTAGTGTCTTCATTAATGATACTAACAGTGGTATTGAGAGCACCCTCAGCAAGTTTGCTGATGACACCAAGCTGGGTGGTGTGGTCGATATGCCAGAGGGACGGGATGTCACATGGAGAGACCTGGACAAGCTGGAGAAGTGGGCAGGGGTGAACCTCACGAGGTTCAACATGACCAAATGCAGGGTACTGCAGCTGGGCTGTGACAATCAGAGATGAACACAGGCTGGAGGGAGACATGCTAGAGAGCAGCCCTGTGGAAAAAGACCTGGGGGTACTAGTGGATGAAACATGAGCTACCAATGTGCAATTGCAGCCCAGAAGGCCAACTGCATCCTGGGCTGCATCAAGAGAAGTGTGGGCAGCACATAGAGAGTAGTGACTCTGTCCCTCTACTCCGCCCTCGTGAGACCTCACCTGGAGTACTATGTCCAGCTCCACAGCCCCCAGCACAAGAACATTGACCTGTTGGAGCATGTCCAGAGAAGAACAACAAAAATGACCAATGGAGCACCTCTCTTATGAAGACAGGCTGAGGGAAATGCGGTTGTTCAGCCTGGAGAAGAGAAGACACAGGGGGACCTCATAGCAACCTTCCAATACCTGCAAGGGGCCTAAAAAGAAGACTGGGGAAGACCTGTTCACAAGAGCATGTAATTATAGGACAAGGGGTAGTGGTTTTAAGCTAGAAGAGGGTAGTTTTAGGTTGGTCATTAGGAAAAAGTCCTTTAATATGAGGGTGGGGGATCACTGGAACAGGTTGCCTAGAGAGGTGGTGGAGGCTCCATCCATGGAGATGTTCAAGGTCAGGTTTGATGGGGCTCTGAGCAATCTTGTCTAGTTGGAGATGTCCCTGCTTATCGTAGGGGAGCTGGACTAGATGACCTTTAGAGATCCCTTCCAACCCAAGACGTTCCATGATTCTATAAAAATAAGCTTCAGCCTGTAGTTTTAAATAGCTTTCACATTTATTTTTTTGTCTTTTTTAACCCTTTAAAATGCAAAATTACTTCCTGAGATCAAACTTCTATTGTCTTTGATAGTTTTCCCAAAATAAATCAAACACTGCTGACCTTGACCAACACAAATTTTCATTAGAAACAGCTGAATATTTTTTTTACATTAAAAAAAATCTAAGCAAGATTCATCCCTCAGTGTTTGAATGCATACAGTTTCATAAATTATTTATTATTTTATAAATAGTAAAATTGAAAAAAAAAAAAAAAAGTATTTCAAAATCATCAAATCCATTTCAATATCAATGGATACATGGCTTTAATAATGAGATTAGATTTTTTTTTCTTTATTTATGCTTTTTCAAGATCATAGACTTCAGTTAAAACAATCTAAACAGTGACGAAGCAATAATTAAATAATGCAAATGTGTTGATTTTTTTTGTTGTTGTTGTTGAAAAGGCTGATTTTTATTTTACAGGCAGTGACTGGTCATTTTATGTTTTACTTAGTGCAGTATTCTGCTTTGTGTTTTTAGAAGCTGAGTTTAAAAATACTATAAAATCTAAGTGAGACTAGGTGAGCCTTCAACTGTTGTGTATGTCAACCCTTCAAAAAATAATAAAAAAAATCAAACCACATTTCCAAAGGAAAACCAGAGAGCTTTCTGTGGTGGTTGGCAGATACATAAAGGCCTTTTTTTCAGATATTATTGTTGATAGGTTTGATATACAGCATGGTTTGTCTGAGCCAATGGGATATTGTCCTCTTAACAAATCTCATCATGCCAGCAGTGTTGCTTCTATAGGATGGCTTATCAGCTCCAACCAGAGTCTGCTACACTTGCACTTGCCTTCATAGCCTTAGAGGAAAATAAATTGTTCTCAAGCAGTTAATAAGAAAGAATTATTGTGAGATGCATGACATTATGAGAAAGCATGGTGTTTTATTGACTAAATGTTTCTTTGCAACCATCCCCATCTTTGTTCACTTGGCAGCATTCCCTCTTCTCTCCCCCTCCCTCCTGCAAAAAAAATCCAACCGATGTTCAGTGTAAATGAAACTAACATTTCATTTTGGAACAGAGTCTCTTTAAACACTGTTGCTGATGTGCTATTCTATTTCAAGAATGTACTTATGACATTTTCCTCTGCATTTTAATATAGACATTGGAGCAGGCTGGAGAAGCATTCCAATACTGTCTGTGTTATGACAACATGCATCTTCATTTTTGCTATCTATGCAGTTAAAAATGAGCATATACAAATATATTACATACTATGTGAATATTAGATCTGAATACAACTCTCCTTTTTCTGTGGGTTAGAGAAGCTAGTCCTGGAAAATTAGGGAGTTATAGTACTGAAGATACACAGTTTATGGGCCAAATGCTTCTCTCCTTACATATACAAGTGGATCCATTTAAATTAATGGAACAACAGAGGTAATAACTGTGAGTGACATCTGGTCTTTTAGTCAGTTCCTCACACTCATTAGCTGGGAATCAAAAACAGTGGAACCTCTGGTAAACTGTAAGCTCATATTATGGTTAATAATACAAAGGGAAATGTGGGCATGTTGTTATATAGCTTTACTGTCTTTTACAGAGGTATGTACCTTGGGTCTTGACTAGCCAAGCAGTTAAGCACACCTTTGACTTGCTGTCCCTGGTTAAATCACATTTTGGGTAAGGAGAAATACAAACTGTTTGCTTAACTGTAACTTTATGGAGAGCAAATAGGGAAATCAGACATCTTATTTTTAATTGCATTTTTACAATTCAGGTTCTTTGTAACTCAGCAATATACCCTTTTGTTTTCCCAGTGCTGTCATGCAGGATGTCTCAGAAATAACTGAGAATTCTTATGCAGAAACCACATCTGAGGGAATTGTTCAATATTTTATTGCTATGAAAAATTGCAGTCTACTTAGTACACTACAATATTTTGATGACCCATGGGCAATTTTTCATCTCTCTCTCAAATACAGCTCAGTTAAAACTCTCCTTGACATCAATTTAACAGTACAAGAAGTTTCAGGTCTCATTTCCAGTGAAACAGCTCACTATATGTATATGGATGTGTACATATAAGATTGAAATACTGCACCAAATGTGCATAAGTTCACATACCTTCCTTAGGAATCTAGTTAGGTCTTATCTCTTCTCACTACATTTTAGAAAATAAATTATTAAGTGTCTAATATTTGCAGAAACAGTAATCACATAGTGCATCAAATCTGTACATGTTGGTAAAACTACAGTCACAACAAAATATATGATGCAGAAGAGCCAGTCAATTTGATTAATTCCTATTCAAAAGAAATGAAAAATAGGAAGATTTATTCCTTTTTATTATTCTACACTACTAAAGCAAGTAAGAAGAGAAGGGGATAAGGGATAAACTGAATCCAAATTGAGACTGAGAAAAGCAACATTCATAAATTCATACCCACGCTGCTCTCCCAGAGCTTCACATCTAATTGCTTTGAATTTTTCTCCTGTTCTTATCTAGGCCATCCTCCATATGGCTCCATATACCTGAGTTTTTACACCTTGAATTAGTCCTTTGTGTATTCTCCCCACCTACCCCACAGCCTTTCTTAAAACTCATGTCTGAGAACCTCAGACTTCTCTTCCTTGTGCTATTAACAAAATATAAAAAATAACCTACATTAAAACACCTTCTAAATATATTTGTGGTTAAGACGCATGCTCATTCTTTTTGAAGCAATCTGCTGTCAAAGTCAGTATACATCAGTATATCTCTAATAAATTCCACTCCATGCTGATTCTTGAGCATTGCTGTGTCCAGTTCAGAACTTTGAAACAAAATGCACAGAGTAACTAGGAAATCAGTGACCTCCTGAGACTATTTTCATGCAGAGAAACAGCTGGTGCCCTAAAATAGAGTCACAGGCTTAAAAGCAGGTAACAAACAATGCACATTTCTGAAAGACGATGGGGCAGAGAAACATTAAAAAAATGAATAAAAATCTAACTCTATGTAGGAAATGTTTGATAAATAAAAAAGAAGATAATTTCCTAAATTGGCTGAGAAGCAACTGGCCTCTCAAGCAGATAGAGATTTGCAAGTGGAAAAGAGAGAAGATAACAGGAAAGACAGTGTTTTAAGAGGGCTGTAGGTTCACCAGCAAGAAGTGAGGAAGTGTCGTGGAGTAGTATGGTTTCTCTCTGTTCCTATGTTAATGTTGGTGTTATGAAGAGTGTGTGTATGTGTTCTTGCGTGTGTGTGCTTGTGTGTGTGCACACTCATGATAACAGTCCCTCCGCTTGCTTGATCAAGCTGGGATAGCTGACTGGGAGGGAAATGGAAGGGCAGCAAACACTCAAAGCACTGCATATGGTAGAATTAGACATTTTTTTAGGGCAAAGGGCTAGTGCCTGGCAAAGCTAAATCACAATTGTTTGTCCTTAAGAAACAATTGCCTTTAGCAGACTCTGCTGATAGTATAGGAGGTAGAACCAGCAGTACTAGTAGACAGGCTTTTTCTTTATATCTCACTCTTAGGACTGGAACAATGTGACAATGTTACTTTGATGTTTATAAAAATATAGTTTTTGTCTAATTGGGGTAGTCTGAATTTCCCTGAGGGGGAAAGATGCACTGGACCAAGCACATACATGAAATTTGAATCTTCATTTGAATGCTGAAGAAACAAATCCAGATGAAAAGAAAACACTGTTGAAGTGTCTTGCATGTTTAGAGTTGTTATTTCAAAGTCTTAGCCAAATTGTCTTACTTGTGCTTAGTGTCAGTGGCAAATAAGCTTAAAAAGAAATGTGTCCAAAATTACTTGGACACATTAAATAGGGGACTTATTATGCAGGCACAGCTGATGAAAGTGGGTTCCAGGGGAGTGAATCTGCATTGCAAGGCAGTACAGTTTTCCAGTAAGAAGTTAAACTGCAGGATGTATCAGAGTAGAAGAAGGACAGGTCTGGCTTCCATTCCCTAGTGGAAGAGGGAATACTGGGACGGTAAGTCTCAGAACTGATTCTAACTCCCTGGAGATCATCAATCCCAATCAGCGCAGGGAGAAATGCATTTATACACACAATTAGGTAAATATTTATCTGGTAAAACCAATAACAGTTTCACATTAAAGCTATTTAAGAAAAAAAAGTGTTTGCCAGAGTTGATCCTGAATAAAAGTGCTAGCTTAAGTAAGGCTCATGTCTACTGCATACTTAACAGTAGATAACACTAAGGGTGATAGCTGACAACTGCCTTTGGTTACAGAAAAATTCACACTACAGTTTGAAGTTTCTTGTGCCAAATCAGTTTATTTTAAAAAAACAACAAACAACATATGTCTAGCTTTTTAAGAACAGTTTTAAGAACAAAACCAACCCTATGAATATTGCAAAAATGTATAAAACATTTTGCATACAAGGGATGTTTCAGAGACTTCCTCCCCAGTTGTTGCAAGTGGGTAGAACAGTACAAATTATTACTACCACTCAGCAGGCGAATGACATCTCCCTGCAAAGCCACAAGAATGAAACACAGGGAATTTGCCTTGTATCTTTTAGTAGAAAGTTGGCTTAACCCACAGAAGAAGGTGGCTCAGGACAACCTGGCTGATTGCAGATTCTGCCCCATTGAAACTCATATATAACATGCTAAAAATGTTTCAGAAGGAATCTTCTCTGCATCCAGCTCTGGCATTCACTTTGTCAGTGTAAAGTAGGTACTGAATTGTAAATTTGTACTTGTACAATTACTATTATTCTCCTTGCTTGTTCTGGACCTTTAAATCTCAAAGCAGCAACTGATGGCCGGGTTCAGTGAAAGGTTTAGCTGTATTCACCTAATTTTTCTTCTTCCCACTGCACAACTCTGGTTCCCATCCAGATATCTGCTGATCTTATGTGCTGAGTGAGGTTTAAGCCTCATGAAACAATAAGTTTGTGGTTACCTAATTTAAGACTATGTGTAATAGCAAATGCTCTCAGCCACCTCTGTAGGAAAATGGAGTTCTTTTGCCTCGGAGAAACACTACAGTATAGCTGTCAAGAAGCTTTATTTAGTGGAGAAGAGATGTCTGGCAAGACTAAATACTCATTACCTCAATGATGATTCGATGGATGACTTGGGAACTCTTGCCATGGTCCAAGCAAACACTAGTCTCTCAAATTGCATATGGATATTTTTTTTTTATCAGCTCCCCTTCATCACATCACTCCCATAGCTCCCTAAAGTTTCAAATGAGCTCACTCTTCAGTAATTTTTATCTGATCTGCTGAACTTTGTTAAACGTGCTAATATGTGACTAGCATGCCATTTACAAGTTGTAGCAATCAAAACCTGAACTCATACAAGAGAAAGAACGCTTAGTATGAATTCCCTTATTTATTCCCTGTCAAATGTAAAATACCATCTATTCTACTTTCAAATTAAGGCACATATAATTTCCTTGCCTACCTTTTCAAACTGCTAAGTGTCCTCCAGCTGAGCTAGGCACTGATTCTAATCAAACTAAGGTTAGGCTTAGACTCACAAAACAAGCAGAATGAATTAACAGGGAAACTTAATTCTGCCATTTCTTTATTTCTGAATTTTCAGTATGATTTTTTTTTTTTTTAATTAAACATTTCAAGAATTATTTCCTTTCACCTGAATGGGCTAATCTGTAGCATCTATTGCATCTCTTAGTTGCCCTAGATAAAAATACCTGGTACCTGGATATGTATTTGCATACTGAGTTATCTGATCTCACTTTACTGATGCTAGTTTGCACCAGCTGAGAGTCTGGCCTACTATTGTCAACTAGAAATGGACTCATTTATTAGCTGTGGCCTGCCTTCTTAGCTTAATAATATCCCTGGCTCACAATACTAATGCACCATGTCAAAACTTGCTGAAGCAAAAAAAGTTTAATCAAGACCACTTTTGCTCACTGGGGATATGTATCTCTAGCTTTCTCATCAGGTTGTTCAAAGTAATGCCTATAGTACTAGAAAAATTTTACACTTTTCTGTGCAGAAAATAATCATACTGTATTTGCTTAAAAATCTCACTTGTCTTAGGGGGTGCCAATTAAAAACAAGTAACAAAATAGTAAAGAATAAAAAAATAATAATGAGGATGGAAAGCAAAATAAATGGTAAATAAATGAAGATGACTTAGAGGAGACTGGTTGTATCAAGAGCAAGGTAAAAAAAAGAAAAAATGAAGAGAGGAATGAAGAAAACAAAATAATTATTCATTGCACTATTGAGTTTCTTGCATGAAGGAACAATATTTAAAGCTCAGGAGTGAATATGCGTTAAAGATTATGAAATTAATGTCAGAATGGAAATTTATGTATTTAGTACAATGTTCTTCCACCCTGGGAGTTGGAAATGTAGAGTGATTATTAGCTAGGTTTCTGTTTTTGTTGAGCAGGTATCTTTTCTATTATTACTCTGTTCCACTATATGATCACATTTCTTTGCATAATTTAGATCTGATATATGCAAGTGCCTCCATTTTGAACAGACCATATGGAGAGCTCCATGAGTGCCCAGGGAACCAGGAGTATGCAATGATTAACCATGGATCCTGTTATTTGTTGAGCAAATGAGGAGCTGTGAAATAAAAGGCAATTCATGATGGTTTCTGTGTCCTTGTACTGTCCTTTGTTTGGTTGTGCTGCACTAAGAGGGAAAAAAAGGCTAGCTTTAATACAGCAAAGGAAACCGCATAGCCATTCACAACATCCAAAGTCAGAAACAAAGGAAAAGAAGGTACTGGAAGAAAAGACACTGATCTTTATAATAGGTTTGTGATGATGAACTAAAGGAGGACAGTATAAATCTACAGATTGTGTATATTTTCTGGATCCATATTTTACGGGATCTACATTATGAATAAACAACTTAAGGGAGAAAAAAGACACTGAGAGGGAGAGATTCAGAAGACACAAAATCTAATTTAAAAATCTGAAGAGAAAAATCTATTAACCATTACTAAGAGTATCACTAATATCTCTAACATTTGTTAATCTCTGTTTAGTTAAGGACTTAAATAAATTACTTCTATATATTTTGTCTTTCTAAAGAGAAAAATACAGGGTGGTAAGGCTTTTAACTCACATATCGTTCAATTTAACATAAGCTATTGTGTCTAGATGGCCTAAATTTTACACCATGCAGGTGCTGGTATTTTAAGTTGGAATATTAGCACAGCAATAGAAAATCTAACACCAGATCATTTCCAGAGAACTCATGGGTCATATTTGGCTTTGTGTAATGCAGCACAAAGGATGAACAACATTAGACCCTGCTTTGGGATTAGTTTAAAAGACCAAAAACTGGGTAGCCCCACATCTATGGTCATGTTACAGAGCTCTTGTCAGGCAGATACTGACTTCGTTGACAGATGGCAAAGAAGAAAAATTAGGATAAGCTGTCATTCTTAGGAGAATGAGAAATTATCTGTTCTAGAGGTTAGGCCTTCAACAAAGCTTAATACTGCAAAAGTGGAGAAAACATCATTTAGGTTCATTAGGACTTCAAAGTCCAATGCAAGTCATGGGGGTTAACCTGAAATAAACTTATTTTCTGAGTAATTTATGAATCTGACAAACAGCAAAGGGCTCTTCCTAACTCCATTGATAATGCCTGCTAGTACAAGAACTGTCCATTTTTTTCTTACTGTTGTTTTTTTTTTATTTTGTATTTTAACCAAAAGTTATTGCTATACTTTTATATTTGTTATATTGTTATATTTTTGGCATTGGTCTTATCCACAATATGGTGGGTGTCCCCTGAATGTTCCCATTGGCTTGTAACCTCTAAGTAGTTCGCTGCCAATCTGTGCTCTTCAGCTTTGACTTTTTGAAAGGATTGATGTGTACACAATAGAACAATTTTAGGCAAGTGCAAAAGCAGAATCAGACTCTCCAGAGAGCGTTCTAATCTAACCAGTTGCTTAAGTGAGTTTTGGGGACCATTAGAGATGAAAATGTGTTAAATAGAGATTTTAGAAATAGTATTTTGGGACATAGTGCAAGAAGTGCATCTTACAACAATTTTCGGTGTCAAAATCAGTCTTTTCATCAGACGTTGAAATTTCATCCAGCATCTGTACTACTTTGGATGGCATAGACTTCGTTGTCCAGCTTTAGATACTTAAGCACAAGGATGAAATGAAGAATGAAAATTCAAGAGGGAAGATATTTTATGTTTGACATCTAAAATAGACATGTTTGGTTCTTTTTCTTTGGAAATCTTTATGATGCGTTTTTCTTTCTGTGTGTAAGACCACTGTGCATCATTTTCTAGTTGGTCTAAATACACTGCACGTACCAAAAAGAATGGAAAATGCTCCTCTCAAAAATTGATTACAGGTCTTGAGAATGTTAACCAAAACAGAGATAACAGAGGAAAGAAGAGATCAATAAATGCTGACAGAGAAAGGAACAATGCCACAATTAATCTCATATGCCATAAACGCTAGCCTTAATTTATAGCCCTAGTAGGGAAATGTTTACTTCCTCCCCAAGGCCAACACTTAACATTCGTTAAAGACAACACTATATGAAGAACTTGTGACATTATGAAAACTGCTCAACAGTCCTTTCTGAGAACTTGTTGGAGAGATGTTGTTATAGGAATCGTATGTTTAAGAGTGGATTTGTCAATGAAGTGGATTAATACTGCTACCCATCTTGTGTTTTTGAATGGGTATTACTTAGATGGAGTTTTGCCTGAAACCATGTCCTGTTTAGCCATTCAGAATAATTGATGGAAACAAGATATATTTCCCAGCCAAAATCTTTGCAACTGCTTTAAAGAATCACAGTGATCACAATTGATTTGTCTTGATTGTTTTTTGACAGCTACTTGAATAGAAAAGCCTACATTTTGTGTATTAAACCCTGCCTATAGTGAATGTAGACATACTCTGAAAAGCAAACGGCTAAAAGATGGTAAAATATGTGGTTACTTCTTGTAAGAACAGAATATTTTCCCTAGCTGAAAGACCAGCCCAATACACATATATTGAGACTTGTATCTTAAGAAAAATTGCTTATCTGTAGTCGCCTTTTAGAAAGGAGGAGGGAAAAATTCCTTGAGAGTATATCAATAGTGGTCTTTATACTATGAAACGCAACAATGCTTAAAGTGGATTATTAAACCTATACATAGTTCTACTAATGAGCTTCCCTTTTCCCCTCTTTAAGAAAATAAAAAATCCTTTCTAAACCCTAATAAAACATATAACACCCTTTAAAAATATTTGACACAGAATCTCAGGCCTTCATTCTTCAAATGTGCTATGAACATGAATGTTATTTCTAAAGTAGAAACTCTTGTTTTTGGGAGACGGAAAACATACAAATCTGACCTTACATTCTACGGAGAATAAAGGTCCATCAAAGAGTATTTTGGGGGCATATTCACAACACCTTGTATCTAACTGCAAGTCTCAATAATTTAAGAAATTAAAATCTTAATTTTAGATAGATTGTGAGACTTTCCCTTGAGAGAGTCCAAAACAAGTATAATATCGCTGTATACGCAGAAACTTATCACTGATTCACGCACCAAAAATGCAGATTCTGAGACTGTCTCATAAAAGTGCTGAGGCACCAGAAGGTGATATTTGTTAGCAAGTTACTCCTGTCGAGCCTCTAAATGAGTCTTGTTTCTTCAATTCTATCCTCAAGAATATTACAAAGAGATACTTAAGTTTCTCTGAACTGAAATCCACCTTTTATTACTCCTATTATTGCTGTATTCTCACTCTCACTCTCATTAACCATCACTCTTATGTGCATTTTATTTAAGTAGGCACCACAGGAAGCAGGAAAACAATACCTGCAACAAGACAATGAAGAAGGGATAAAAAATATCACAATGCGATTTCAAGACGCAGAAAAATGCCTACCATGATATGTGTGTTTTCCAGAAGGAGCATGAAGATATTTCTTCTCTGCAACAATTTTAAGAACATGTTGAAGTACTACTATCATTGTAGGTACTACTAGCTTTCCCTTTTGAACTGTTTTAAATGAGTTTTTGTGGGGTTATGTTAACTGACAACCATAAGCAGAGCAAAAATATGCAAACAGGAATCTGGGATGCCATTCCATGGAGCATCCCATAGATACTGGAATATAAGGTCAATCTTATAGGCTTTCTTCCTCAAATTCCTCAAAGAAAAAAACATGCAGCTCTTTAAAAACTTAATTTTCTATTCTTATATATCCAGTATTTGATGTTGGTCCTTTGTGCAAATAATACGATAATGTCTCTACCTTTGGGAGACAAGATTCTAATAGCTGAAGGGAAATAAAACCTCTCAAAGGAATGGATTGAAAATCAGTTTGGGTGCAAATAGATGCAACCTATTGTTTTCAATTGAGCTGTATCAATTTGGAGCTAAATTAGGTCTATGATTGGTCCAATATTATAATCTTCAGTCAGAATTCCCATTATTATAATAAAAGTTTGTTAGATGTCACTATATAAAAAAAAAAGATAATTTAGGGAGATGCAAGTTCCATTTGTCTTTCAAAGGAAAATTGCAAGTGTTTTTCCCTTTGATCACAAGGTCAAGAAGTATTTTTGCCACTTGACACAACATGAAAATACAAATGATGAGCTAAATCTGTAACTGGTGAAAATAAGGATAAATTCAGTTACACCACATCTTAGTTTAGCCTCTCAGTCTTTTGACCTGAAGTATATTATTACTGATGACATAATTCTGTTTTTCCCCATAGCATGAGTGTGCATAGAAAACACATAAACACCAAAGTAATCAGTCCTGTAAGGGATAACTTCAAGTTTTGTACATATCAAATTTCATCAATGTTTTTAACTACTGAGGGCAGCAATATCTGTGACTTTTTGCCTATGGAAGTAATTGTATTGTTCTGTTCTAAGAGACTTCTCTGTCTTTTCAAGTTAAGAACCTTTCTGTATCAGTGATGTTAATTCTCATTATTTTATTCCAGCTCTCATGGCTTTTCTTATCTTTTTCTTCTGAAAGCTCCAACTTCCAGAGATGTGTGACTATGTAAAAATTTATTTTCTTTTTACTTTCAAATTACATTTCTTATCCTTTTTATTATAATAAAGCTTGCGAAAATATGACCTTGACTGAACTTAAAAATAAATAAAAATAACAAAAATATTTTAAAAATCTGTTCTAAAATTCAAGTTTTTTAAAGACATTTTTATTTTTTTGTTAAACCCAGACCTGAGATTTTTTGAAGACTCGAAATTGGAAAACTACTATCCCCTCAGAGCTGCCAGGTTGAAAATATTTTCTTACTTATGACTGGTAGATATTGAGAGAGCAGAAAAAGGATATCCAGTCTCCCAGTTGGCTTGCTGTGAAGTATTTACAGATGACAAATGCATTAGAGAAGTCCAGGCAGCTGGACTGTATGTAAGACTTTCAGAGAATGATTTTATTTAGAATGTTGTTTTAGGGAGATAATGTAACTAATGTAGTTGGGAGATGAGAAATCTCACACACTGCATCTGGAAGCTTCTCCTCAGGAAATCCTTGTAGCTTACTGTTCCTGTCAAACAGGGCAATGTGCCTGTAAACCATCTTTGACAGAAAAAGTATTACTTCATCAGCAGAACCAGAAAATGACAAAACCCACACAATGTGGAAGAGTGAATGCACCAACACACTCTTGTAAGAAAAAGAAATCTAAATCACTGCAAAGTCTCTAAAGTGCATTGAAGAAACAGTGTGAGATAAGATGTTCCACTGGTCCTCTTAACAAGTAGATAAAACACCTGGAGTAAGTGAGAAATATCAGTATTACACTTGCTTTGCACAGAAGCCACTATGACAGGCTATTTTTTTTTTTTTTTTTTTTTTTTTTCAGATTGTATCTGTCAATCTGCAGTTAAAAAGCAAATAAATCTAAGGGCAAATATTTAATTTTCCAGATTGATTAAAATACTATATTTATAAACTTATATATTCAAAAGTCTCCAGAGAAAATAATCTTGTTCTAACTCTTATTTAGCTATTGATTTTCAGGTCATGTTTTCAAGCTTTTACTTTTAGCTATGAATCTTGAAGCTTAAGCAAATTTAACTGTAAAGAAACATTAAAAATTTGAAAGAAAAATGAAAACAAGAATACTTTGTCCAAGGGACAATGGCTCACTTCTTTCAAAACAAAACAACCCCATCAACTTTTTAGCTCCACTTAAGCTAGACAAATGCTCTTTACATACAGTTTTTCATCTGTGGAAATCATATAAAAGACAAGTACCTACATGACTGTCACTTCCACAGACATGTCTATGATGACAATGTAACTTGGGTATACAATAAATTGAAATTAATTATGCACAGAAAGAAAAATATTTTGCATTCTTATATGGAAAAAAAAAGATAATAAAAAAAACACATCTGGAAATATTCCGCAAAAGGTTGTTTATTTCTTTATTAACTTCCATTAATAAATGCAATCACTATTGATTACCCTAAAAATAGCTGGAAATGGCTGCCTACTGTAGCGCTATGTGACTGTGGAAATTTATAGTATACCTAAACTATAACAATGAAACATGCAATATATTTTAAAGAGAGATTCTTAATTTTAAAATCTTGAAAACAATTTCAAATAATTATCTAAGTAAAACTAGGCCTACTTGTAATATGAGTACTACAACACCATCTTTCAGTCTGCTGGTTTTAACAGAGGGACTTGCAGAAATGCTTAGCTATTGTAATTTCCTGTGTGCTTTAAATAGTGTTTTAACTTCCAATGCAAAAAGGTGAGAAGAAATCCTTCATTGCTCTGCCTATCCAGATCTTGAAATGATAAAAGTTTTTACAAAACAAACAAAATGAGAAGCAAAATAAAATTACTCACTATTTAAAGTAGCAATCTTACATTTCAGTGATTCTTTAATAAAATATGCGTAATTTTAGTAATAATGTTAATTTTATTTAATAATACTTAGTTTACATATTATGCTTTCAGACCGTATTCATCTTTCTTGAACATATTCAGAGCTCTCTTGTAACAATCTTAATTTGTTATAACCAAAAGATGGCAGCACTCCATGCAGTATACATTGCCTACCACTGTTATTTCTATTCACAGATCTCTTTTTCATATCCCATTTTATTGTGCTGTAGTTTAAGTTATTGTAGGCAGATAAGTATTTAGGAAGCTTCCAAACAAGAACATTTGCTTATTAATTTGGGAAGGCTAATATGGTCTGGAAAGCTTAAAAATTAATTCTTTTAAGTTTAGTTTCTTCAGTATAGTTCCAGACTAGATAACCATCAATATCAGATAAACAGGTCTGACAAGCTCCAACCTGAAGTCTATTTTAGGGAAATCCATTCTCCCATCTGAGAACTTAAACACCAGTTAGTCTCATATAAGTATCCTGACTCTTTTCACAATTTTTTTCTTCTTTTTAGTATCTTATTTTTTCTTTTCTTCCTTTCCTTCTTGCCCAGTGTACTTCTTTACTGTTTCCTGATCTCCTGTTGAGCACAGCTCAGCATTTGTACCCAACAACAGCTACCAACGCCAGTGTGGTAAATGTCTCCTTTACTGTGTGTAAGTATCTCTCCTGTGGCCAGAATTTGTTACCTTATGTCTGCACACTGTTGTACTCACAGGTCTGAATCTATGTTCCCCTGTGAGACCAAACATACAACAAAGTGGCTCTTACCCACTGCTAACAGAGTTTGATGGGGGCAGATGCTCAGTGAGCACATTGCCTTGATCATGTCATGTAGTACAGAAGCATTAGTGAGGAGGCTGATGACTTCAAAATACACTCCTTGCTATTTGGGTTTAAGTCAAAAGCAGTTACGGGGACATACAGAATGATCACTAAAAATGCTGTTTGATTTTAAAAGGCAAAATTTAAAACTGAGTTGTTATACAGAAAAACCAAGAGGGGGAAAAGGATGTAGGAAAAGACACCCAGACTTTACAGTTCAAAATGAGGAAAAAAGTGAAATGAGCAGCACAAATTCTGCACAGTCACCATAACAAACGCCAAAGACTTCATGAATAATATGAACGTAAATGAGGATAAAATGATTAAATACTTCCTTATATAAAACATTTGGCAGAAAAATGGAACCACTAGGCAAATGGATGTGAGGCCAGTGCCCCACATGCATAATTTTGAAAAAATATATATATAAAAAATAAATACCTATCTATGGCCTGCCTTACTCCCATGCAGATACTTCCAAATAAGTGAGAGATATCCTTCCAAATGGCACAGGTTACTCGGCTGTAAAAGGAACAGGTGAAAGTGACTGAGCAGCCTAAGCACAATGCAGAATAAAGAACATCCAAGAGAATCCCAGAGACAAGGCAAAGATAGGTTGATCCGAAACATAATTTGTACAAAAAATGTGTACAAATTTGTACACATTGTACACACAATGGGAAACTGCATGGGGGAGTAAGAGAAATACATGGAAAATGAGCTTCAGTGCAAAGGGTATGAGAAGTAGTGAGGATTCAAAATGCATTTTACAGTTATTTAATGAAAGAGAAACACACAAAATAATGTTGATGTGAGAAACTCCAGTATGTGTAAGGAGCGACACTGGTGTGGTTTTTTTGTTTGTTTGCTTTTGTTTTCTTGTTTTTGTTATCTACATTTTCCTGCTGATTCTGATTAGTCTCAAGCCTGATTTTATTCTTTTCTGATACTTATGCTCACCTATACTAGTGGTTGCTAATGATTTTCAGCACCGTGTTACTGAGTGCATTAACTGAGGATACTGGGATCTGTCACATGTAATTCTTCCTTTTTTTTCCTTTCCTCCACTCTGTTATTCTTACTTCATAAGCATTTTTTTTTAACAGAGCCTATGCTGAAGAAAAGTGATTTGCAGGCCTTTCCACTTTGAAGCTGGTTCCATTTAATAAGCTAACAAGTTTTTTGACCTTAAAAACTGTTGCATGGCTGACCTGAAATTCAAGACTTTGGGAAAGGGGAAGTAGAAAAAAAAAGAGGGCTAACCATGAATATTCTTGGACCTTAGAGTATTTTACTGTCATCTATTTTGAGTAGTTCCTTTGCTACCTGGAAATTATTGTTTCATGACATGATTTCTACTGATAAAGAGCCTCAAAGGAAAGCAATACAAGCAGCAAACAGTGTCTTCTTTTTATAAAGAAATAAATACTAACAACAAATAAACATTAACTAACACTTTCACTTTCCACAGAATATATAAAAAACTAGCAACAACACGAAGCAGAAGACTCAAATTGATGATTTTTTAAATTAATTTCGTGAGAGGATTCTGAAGGTAGGAAGTTGATACTATATTATGAAAAAAAAGATTAAAAAATCAAAGGCTTATGAAATTTCTCATTGGCAGGAAGATGCTTTATGTAACAAGATTGTACAGGCAATGGAAGTCATGGCAATATTTAGCAATATTTTAGGAAAGCTGGGACAAGGAAAATGTGTGCCATATTCAAGATAATGTAATCACATTTCCAAAAGAGAAGGAAATAGAACAAGATGCCTCTGGAGTTAAAGCTCCATGTGTCATTGGTGAAACTGCCACCTAAGTGCTTTTCTTACTTAGAATTAGCAGGATTATAAAAAAACCTGAATGTAAGGGCAGGACGAAAAAAACCCAAACAGCTGGACTTTTGAGAAGTTTTCATGTGAGAAATTACACTGGTTACCTAATCCTGTGAGAAAGTGGTTTTAATTGTAATTCGTACTTATTTGTGACTTGCTGTACCTTATGCAACTGTGATTACACTATGTTAAGAATTGATCTGAGGACCAAAAAAATCTCATTCTTCTTTAATAGAAAATAAAATTATTCCTAGAATTAGGGATGAATTAATGTGAAGTCCAACTCTGGAAATTTATATGTGCTGAAAATCCAGACATTTCTATGCAATGCCAATACATTTATATCATATTGAAATATGTGAAGAAAGAAATGCTTTTATTTTATATCTATACCATATGAATATAACAGGTGACCTCCTAACTGTAAAGGAAGGGAATATCAGAAAACCAAATGAAGCAGAAGAGTGTTCCAGTCATGCTCCATGTAATAGTGGCTATTAGCCCTGGGAGCAATTAGCTCTCTAATTCTTAACATTTAAATTCTCAGAAAATGTCCCCCATTTAAGACTATCAGCATGTAAAAAGAAGCTATAGAGCAAATTGTGATGAGGGAAATGGAAAAGTCAGTTCAATTTATGCAGCATCGCTTTACCATTATGTTGAATAAAGCATAGTTTAATTTTTAATCAACTTTCAGTCCACTCTCTATTGTAAGTCAGCACAAGATAAATGAAAATACTATTATATCACAAAGTGACCCTCTCTTGAAAAGACAATTGTGCTATAAATCCTGAAGTGCATGTCACGTAAACCTACTTTTATTCCTGAATCCATCCCTTACAATACTCTCTGTGTGTAATACACCTTTCATCAGCTTATCCACAGTAGTAGTAGTGGTAGTTGTACTCAGTAAAGACAATTTATTCTTAAGATATTTAGACAGAAGATAATAAAAGAGGGCTTAGCAAACACTCATTGACATAGGAACTTTAAATACCTTTACATAATCTCTGCAAGATTGTCCACCTTCTGCTACACTTCATTTTGGTTTCCATAAGTAGAATTATACAAAATAAATCTGTGTGCCATGGTCTAATTTTCCCTGAAATGTCCTCACGTGTTTCAAATGTAGATGTTAGCAATGCAAAGTTCACTGAACTTTTTAATCTCAACAAAAAAAAAATCTCTGTTAATATGATCTCTTCCTTTTCTATCTGCTTTCTTTAATAGAGAAACTTTAAAAAATGGCAAACTAAAACTTTGTTTTATTTTTGGGGTAAATAAGGATAAATATTTCCAATTTCAAAATTAAATAAAATCTTGTGAAATATTGCTGAGCTTTCCTCTACAGGCTTTTAAGTTTTTTTATGCTTCTTAAGCTTGGAGGTCAAGAGGTTATTATTGATTCTTATTTCACTCCTTACATATCTGTAAGTATTTTTCATGTAAAATACTTATCTCCAAAGCTTCACTTTCAACAGTCATTTAATCTTACTAGTTTTCTCTTTAAATAAACATTACCCAAATTGTAAAGATAGTCTTATGAATAAGTGATTGGTTTGTGGTTTAGTAGAACCAGATTTAGAGACAGACTATGGCTTTTTGTGAAAACTTGAATGTCCACTGAATTGTTTGGACTTCAGTTTCCTATTTGTACCTTTTGGATAGTAATTGCAGGTTTTTATGTGTTGACAGATTAACAACATAAAGCCAAATCCCAAGCTTTAAAAAAAAATCATAGGAGTGGATAAAAATAATGATAAAAACCATATTTCTAGTTAGTGCTTGTATTCTGGTTTTTTGAATCTTTATACTGTGAAGTTCTCTCCCATAGACACAAGAAGTGGAAAAGTCATTTTAGATTATTTGTTTCTCAAAGAAAATAAAATCTAGAACCCTCACACAACTTCAGACACTACAGCTGTAAAAAAACCAGCTACCCGTGACTAGATTTACAATGAAATCCTTACAGTTGATGACAGCTGTTCATAGTGTGCCATACACAGTCTGGTCTGTATTTCCCACCTCTGAGAGTAACTACAAGCAGGAAAATGTGGTAGTAAAAGTATGCTGCATCAAACTGGATGTGGCCATAGAGCTACTGACTTTAATCTCTGAGTGACTGAGCAAGACCTGAGTACATTTGCAATTTGTTTCCTTTTGGCTTAGTTAGCAAAAATAGCAATTAAACTTTTCTTTTTTTCTGGAGCGAACCCAAACCATCAAAACAATCACACAGAATCACAGAATCACAGAATCTTAGGGCTTGGAAGGGGCCTCAAAAGATCATCTAGTCCAACCCCTCTGCCAGAGCAGGATCACCTAGAGTACATCACACAGGAATGTGTCCAGGTGGGCTTTGAATGTCTCCAGCGAAGGAGACTCTACAACCTCTCTGGGCAGCCTGTTCCAGTGCTCTGTCACTCTCACAGTAAAGAAGTTTTTCCTGATGTTTACGTAGAACATCCTGTGTTCCAGTTTGTACCCATTGCCCCTTGTCCTATCACTAGATATCACTGTAAAAAGCCTGGCTCCATCCTCCTGACACTCACCCTTAACATATTTGTAAACATTGATGAGGTCACTCCTCAGTCTCCTCTTCTCCAAGCTAAAGAGACCCAGCTCCCTCAGCCTTTCCTCATAAGGGAGATGTTCCACTCCCTTAATCATCTTTGTGGCTCTGCGCTGGACTCTTTCAAGCAGTTCCCTGTCCTTCTTGAACTGAGGGGCCCACAATATTCCAGATGTGGCTTCACCAAGGCAGAATAGAGGGGGAGGAGAACCTCCCTTGACCTACTAACCACACCATTTCTAATACACCCTAGGATGCCATTGGCCTTCTTAGCTACCAGGGCACACTGCTGGCTCATGATCATCCACCTGTCCACCAGGACCCCCAGGTCCCTTTGTCCTACACTGCTCTCCAGCAGGTCAGCCCCCAACCTGTACTGGTACATGGAGTTGTTCTTCCCCAAATGCAAAACTCTACACTTGCCCTTGTTGAATTTCATCAAGTTTCTCCCCGCCCAACTCTCCAGCCTGTCTAGGTCTCTCTGAATGGCAACACAGCCTTCTGGTGTGTCAGCCACTCCTCCCAGCTTAGTGTCATCAGCAAACTTGCTGAGGGCACACTCTGTTCCCTCATCCAGGTCGTTGATGAAAATATTGAACAGTACCGACCCCTGACAGACTCCACTAGTCACCAACCTCCAACTAGATTTCATCCAAGCTTTGTTTAGAAACAAATGCCTCTCATGGAAAGCAATGTATCAGCTCTAGTAGAAAAAAATAGTACTTTTCCCCTACCAGCCATTTTTAAAAAAACCCACCATGACTTTCTCTCTGTTGTTCTTAACTTAACCTCACAACAGCATGCCCTGGTGATCAAAAGGCATGTTTCCTGTAATTCTCTAATAGCCTGTGCATGGTTCTTTATTCCTTGCTTGTTGGAACACAGAAATGCCAGCTTTTATTTATCTGAGCAACTCTGATATCAAGACCTCCTGTCAGCATTCTCTAAGTTGGCTGCCCATAACAGCAGAATAATTTCAAGATGGCACTATTATTTTTTAAAGACTGAAAAAAAAATATTTCTAAGGTAGGCATTTGAGGGTTCCCTCCTTTATATTTAAGCTCATCTTAGGCATTTTGATGTTACCTCTTAAGTTATAGCAGTGAGAGTATACTTTTGGTGTAGTAAGCATGAAATTGAAAACAGATATCTGTCATTTTTCATTTCCTGCTTGCCCTTTTTTAAACAACATCTGGTCAATTTGTCACTTGGAAGGTGTTAAAAAACTACTGGTTTATCTGCATTGTTTTTCATAAACAGACTTAAAATCTCACATGTCTTTCTTTCATGAGGCATGATTGATATTCTTCTCACTATATATCTAAATATTACTGAAAACATTTGAGGTTTTTTTGTTTTGTTTTGGCTTGGTTTGGTTTTTTTCCTGCTTTTGCTTTGTATTAATATATTGAAATGACAAGGTTTGCTTCCAGATCACATGGCCAGAGCAATGCAGTGCAACCCTTCATGAGAAGTATCCTCAGAGTTTCAGTGCCATAATTCCATTGTTAAACAATCTTAGAAGGAAAAAGAGAGTGCTAAAAAAATATGATATATTTTACAGTGAGCTGGAGAAATCCTAGTTAATGAGGGCAGCCTTCTGTCCAGCTGCCATCAGGTAGGTGTACAGACTGTATGAAATATCAGGCAGCTCTAATCTAGCTTGTTTAAACATAGAAAATGAATCCATGGCAGGTCAGCTTCTCTGTAAATTTTGCTATGCAGAACTGGAAATATGAGTACTCAGGAGGTCCAGTCTCAGCCCCAGCACGATTAAGCTAAATCTCTTACATTGACCTGTTCTAGAATCAAAACTCCTTTTGCTGAGTAGCTAAACCTGAGAGGCTGGAAGGATAAGTAAATGCATCAGGTCAAGGTGTTGCTTGATGAATACAAGGATCAGGTCAATGCTAGACAGACAGAGAAAGTGAACAGATGAAACTAGAACAAACAGTGAATTTTAAACTCTGATCCACTGAGGTAGTGATAGAAAGGGCAACACTTCATTCAAAGTCTGCAACATAGGTATATAAGACTATACACGCCAGTAGAAAATTTGCACAAGTTGATAATTGTAACACACAGCCTTACAGCACAAAGAAATAATTTTACAGGCAATTCATTTTTACTTGCTAATAACTCTTTAAGCATAATCACTTACATCTCTTCTACTACAGGATTCATGTATTATACCCTGAGCTTTGCTGTATTTATGGAAGTTAGTCATAAACACCAAAATAAAGCATTATGCCTTTGTTAGAATGCATCATTACTTTCCATTCCATTATGAAATCAGAAAAACTGTATCCCCTCTGCAAGAAGAAACTGGGATTGATTGTGTTTGTAAAAAATATTAAACCAAGTAGCAGATAATATTTTTGCCTAATGTGAATTTGCAATTGAGAGTACAGAAAAGTCTTTTTTATTGCTGAAAGCCTACTCTAACTGGTATTATATACACCTTATATATATTGTAATATATATTTACATATTATATATACCATATTAATATTTGTCAAGAAACATCTGATATCTGTACATCAAATAATTCAAGTTCATTTTAATTATTAGCAGCCATATGAGCATGTATAGATCTAATGCAGTCTCTGAAATTACATTCACCTGAAAGCCTGAAATATCATAAATCTCACCCTTAGTAACTATTAATGTGTGGGCCATGAAGCAATTTAATCCCCAGTTGAACCCAGCACCAGATGCAAACGAACAACTGTAACATTTATTATGCCACTTTGCATCAATGGTTTATGATCCATTTTGCTAAATGAAGAGCTCACTTACTGCATGTTCTCCTGAAAATGGAAAATCTACCACAATATCTAGACACATGCGATGGTTTAGATTGTGGCATGAATTTGGTGCTGGGGGAGGGGCCCCAGGGGTAGCTCCTGTAAGAAGCTTTTAAAGTTCCCCAGCTCCGAAATCAGTGCAGCCACAGTTCTAGCCAAGGCTGAGCATTAGAGAAACAATGAATGCATTTCTCTGGTTAACATATGAAAGAGGAGGAAACCTGAGGGCAGAGGAGAGCAGACTCTCCTCTGCAGTGGGAGGAGTGCTGGAGCAGAGATCTCGAGGATGGGGAGGAAGAAGGGGGAGGAGGTGCCTGGACGGTTCCCCTACAGCCCATGGCATGATGGCAGGCTATCCCCCTGTATTCCATAGAGGTGCATGGCAGAGCATCCCCTGGAGGAGCATGGTGGGGCAGATAGGGACCTGCAGCCTGTGGACTTGGACCTGCAACTGTGGAGGATCCCGACTTCAGGGGAAGTGACTGTTCCCAAAGCAGCCCATGACCCTGTGGGAAGTCCATGCCGGAACAGTTTGCTCTTCAGGAACTACTCCTCATGGGAAGGACTCATGAAGGAGAGGTTAGTGGAGGAGTCTCTCCCATAGGAGGGACCCCATGGGGAAGAAAGGAAGGACTGTAAGGAATCCCTCTGCCCAAGGACGAAGGAGCATCAGGAACCACCAGACTGTGAACTGACTCTAAACTCCAAGCCCTATTCCCCTGTGCCACTGGGGGGAAGAAGGGAAAGAAACTGGGAACAAGGTAATTTGAGCCCTGGAAGAAGGGAGGGGTGGCGGTAAAGTATTTAAGCACTGTTCTTTTTTTTTTTCTTTGATCTGTGTGCATTTGACTAGTGATAAATTAAATTATTCTTTTTTCCCCAAGTTGAGTCTGTTTTGCCCATGACCACAACTGGTGAGTGAACCCTCCTTGTCCCTGTCTTAGACCCATGAGCTTCTAGTTGGCTTTTGTCCCTGTCATCCCACATTGTGTGTGCATGGGGAGTAAGGGGGCACAGAGGGGGTGAATGAGTGGCCACATGGCTCATTCTTTGTTGTTGGTTAGGCCCAAACCACGACAACCTAACAGTTGAATTCAATCAACAATTATAAAACTAATGAAATGGATCCTTTTTTTTCCTTTCCTTGGCAGAAATCATTGAGTTGTGCCTGTGTAAAGAGAAGCAACATGCTATTAGTGTTTATGTTTCTGCCCTCTTGAAAGTGAGGGTTCAGTCACAAAGCTGCTTTTAAAGTTAACCCTGCTAAAATACTGAGTGCCAAAACTTACAATATATTGTCTTTATTGTCATCTCAAAATGACAGTAAATAGAAATATGGAAATACTTGAGAATTAAAGACGGAAGACAAGCATTCTTATAAGGCTGGAAGATTAAGTATACAAATTGGCTGCCTTGTGTACAGCGGTACATGGAGTAAATATGCTGAGTGCTTTCCGATCTCAGGATAGCTGACTGTTGTACATTGAGATGTTGAAAGAAAATGCTCATGACATTCTGTCAGCCTGAGGTCTGGCCTAGCCTCTGCAGCAGCCATGAGAAGGCACAGTTACTTAGTCATTTTCTGTAGAAAATTGTTACCTGTAGGACTAATTCTAAGACTGTTGCAAGATTATTGCTGAGGAATATCTTAACATGTGAAAGAACATGTCAGTCAAAAACCCAATGACATGGCTTCTGCTGGATTAATTAGATTGGAGGCTATTTAAAACTGGAGGAGGGGAGATTTAGGTTAGCTATGAGGAAGAAATTCTTTAGTGTGAGGGTGGTGAGACACTGGAGCAGGTTGCCCAGGGAAGTTGTGTATGCCCCTCCCTGGAACTGATCAAGACCAGGTTGAATGGGCTCTGAGCAACCTGATCTAGTGGGAGGTGTCCCTGCCCATGCAGGGGAGGTGAAACTAGATGATCTTTAAGATCCCTCCCAACTCAAACCATTCTATGACTCTTTGATTCTGTGATTCTATGATTCTATGGTTTTATTTGACACAGCCTTTAAGGAAACCACCCTCACTGGGGTTACTTGGAAGCTTTAAGAGGCAAGGCAAGTGAGGAAATCTGATTCTTTAAAATGACAAGTACCAGAGCATGTTGAAAGGAAATAAAGAGGAGAATAAATGTGAAAAAAAAGTGAAGAAAAAACTATGTAGGAATATAGTTCTGAGGGGAGAGATAAAAGGGAGAAAAATGAGTGAAGGACTTCAGAAGTGCAGATTTGTACAATCATGGGAGAAGAAGTTTTAAAAAGTGTTATTGAGTCACTCTGCAGGCTCACCAGCCTATTAGGATTTTGGGGTTCCATGAGGCTTGGTGACATGTACTATGGCTGCGATAAAGTGAAAGTGGTTCTGCACATGTGTAGTGGACTACATTACAACTAATCTGTGTGTTTGTGCTTTTGAGTACATCAGAAGAAGTGTTATTGAATAAACAACTCTAAACCTCTTGTACCTTTATTTTGTTCTGTGATTCGTTCAATGCTTATTGGAAACCTATCTGATCTTAATTTTTGTTTACTCTTGTATTTTGTCTTTATGACACTTGTAATAATATGCTTTTGAGTTCTTTCTCTGCTTGTTTGCTCTTCTGCAAAACACAGTATTGGTCCTTCAAAAATCCATTTATTTCTACTAACAAGCTTTGAACCAATTATTGGTCATGCCACAAATGAATAGTCTCTAATTAGCCAATCCTTTAATTGCCGAGATTCATGAAACCTATTCAGATTACTGTTGCATTGTCAGTGGTCAGTGGCCCCATTTGAAAGCAGGTTTTGTGTGAGAAAATAAGTCTTGCCCAAGTGACGTGGAAGTGTTACACAAGGAGAGCAGTCAGACACGGCTACTACCTTGCACTCCCACAGCTTCTATCTCACTTCCTCCATCTGCCAAATGCTACCAGAACAGCTGATTCTGGCACAGCAGTTACAGGGTGACAAAGGCCGTGGTGCCACGTAGAATTGTGTTCAAAGTAATTGGAAAGCCAAGGCTCCAAGACCTAATAACTGTCACTGGTGATGCAAGCCATAGGACATTTCCATGTGTAGAATAAAAGTGGTTGAAAAGTATGCCATTTCCAGAATCTTGATTTTTTATTTATTTATTTTTTTTTTTCAGTAATAGAAGTGGCTGAAATTTTGCAATCTGCATCATGTTTCTGCTGAAAAACTTACATCTGCAAAACCAGAAATTGTTTCCTTCTGTTGTGGGGCACAGGTCTTAGCACACTCTTATTTTCCGCTGGTAGTATTTCTACCAGAACAAATACAGAATTACCATGACTGTTTCCTTCAGTTTTCTTTCAGAGCAGAGGTGTAAGTGTCTTCAATTTATCCATTTTTGGCAGATAACTTGACTGTAACTATACAACATGATCAGACATATAAATAGTTAGTAGAGTGTCATGTGAAGTGAATGTAAACTGCGATGATGTTACATGAAGTAATGAAAAAAAAGATACTACAGATGGACTGACCATGGTTAGCTGATGTAAGCTCTCCACAATTTATATTGTTACTTAGCAGTCATAGCTACACATTTTTCCTTTAGCTTCATCAGAGATATACTTTTAATTACAGACAAAAGATGGTTTACCTGTCTTAAAATATCCAATGCCTAATGGGTATAATGGCATTAGGTTTAGAATCTATCTCTTTGTTGTTCAACCTGGTCTTTTGTCACTTACTATGGATCTCATGCTAGCTCTTCAATTACAGGTTTGAGGGAATTGAGATTTATCTTTGAATGTGACTCAGCAATTCATGAATATATAACCTTGTCAGAACAGCTGGAGTGTGTCTCTTACCTGCTCTGTGGGATGTGCTAAAGACTTTTTTCATAAAATGAGAATTTGTTACAGTGTAACTCCAAAATCACTATAGAGAACTGACCTTGGAAGTGGTATTTTTTTACAAATTGTTAAGTGGCTAATGTTATGTTTTGTTTTGGAAGCCTTTAGAAAAGATCTGGTCATCCGAAGTGAACAAGAACTTTGTCCTGAACTTAATTCTTTTTAATTTTGTAACCTTTAAATTAATCCGAAACTAACAACGGCTGAATTGAGAACACTTCACAAGGAAATGTTCTAATTTTTCATGAGTTGTTTTGACATTGTTTGACAGTGTTTTTCCCTTAACCAATGAATTTTCAGCAGAGGTGACACAAGAGACTGCCTGCATTTACTCAGCAGCTGAGTGCTCAATTGCAATCACTTAAAGCCAAGCTTGAATGGCTACATTGCCGTTCATATCTGAGCTTGCTGCAACTAAGTCCAGACTTTTTCACTTTTACAAGAGATTTCATGATGTCACTGGCAACTATCAGAGATCTGTTGATAAGATATTCCTAGCATTTTCTGTAATCCGCACTGGATATAAAAATTATAAACTTGTACTGAATCTCTTTTAATCATACTCTTATAGCTCCCCAGAAATGTCTCTGAATGTAGATGAAGGCAGGATCAAGAACTCGTCTGGAGAAACTCTGTGCTGCTGAAAACTTGTCTTTTGCACATTTTTGTAGCTTTTCTTTTCACTCCTGTGAGAACACTTGTTTTCATGGGTGTTGTGTTATTACCAATAATGAATCCCACAGAAAGACTGCATGTGTCAGACTTCAATTTGGCCAAAATAACTGACACATCTACTACTGTCATCTGTCCACAAAGAATAGACAAAGTAACTTTTGTCTTCCATCATCACCAACAACACTAATATTGGTATTAGCATTATCATCACTAGAACTTTTAACCCAACTTTTAGGTTGCGTTAAAATCTCAGTTATTTCCTAAAGCAGTAATGCGAAACTGGACCAACATCTCCAGCAAAATCTGGGAATGCAGAATCACCTTCCTGGGTAGCCTTAGGCTGTGCCTCTCCTTTTGTGGATTCAGAGTCTACATATAAGCTAAGAACACTATCTCTGGTGGGAGAGGTCATGGTAAACACAACAAAGGCAAACTGACAACAAATAAATAATTTAAGGGAAGTTGTACTAAATCTAAACCTAAATCTAGAAATTTTTAATCTATATATTTTTCAGTCTTACATGATTTGAGAAAGTTTGGATTAGCAATGCCATAAGTATTTTTGTATGCTAACTTTCTAGTTAGAGGTAGTGCACCTAATTAAATTGTTTTAGGTAAATTAGCAGCTTACAATACACATGTGAGGGAAGAAAAAGATATGGCTGCTTAACATGGACTCCAGGAAACTTTTCCTTGCATATTTAAATTGAAAAATATAAACATATTTCAAAGTTTATGTTCCTAATTTTTACCAGTAATTTTTTCCTACCTTATTGTCCACTGTGTTGTTTTATTTTTTATTATGTGAGTATGAATCTGTGAGTGCAAACAAGGAGTAACAAAGTAGAAAGTTGAGCTTTACTTCAGCTCTTAACTGGAAGCAGTGTAGTCATCTGCAAAAGTCTTCCTTAGGCTGGGACAGAGATCATACAGTAAAAAAATATTGTCCATTTTGGTTCTAAGGGTGAATAAGCAAAGATTTAGTTGGGAGCAACTTCACTGAGCAAAATTTAAATGTTTTATATATTTTACTAGTTAAAGATCTCATCAAGTGATTTCAGAGACATCAAGTCGTGTCTCTGGTTCCACTAAAACATGTATTGTAATGTAATTGCAAGGTAGACTAAGAGAAGCAGAGGGCGTACATTAGTAGAAGTAGCTATAGGAAGAAGCCAAAATGATAGAAGCCTTTAAAGGTAATTGCAAGGGAAATGAATCCATGTCAGAAGTAAAACACTTAAAACATTCCCTGGTGTGAAATTTCTCTTTAGTTGTAAAGGTGCTAGAAAGTGCTCTGGTAGTACTTTCTTGTACTGTATGTTTTCTATTGTCAGATAAGATAAATGAAAATGTCTTTTTGTTCATTGACAGTATTGTCCCTTCTGACTGAAACATTTTATTCAAGCTTGAAATTTTAACCCTGCTGACATGAAATCATAGTTTTCTGTCATCATGTCAGTGACCCACATTAGTGTTATAAAAGGTCTTGTAGAACAGCAGCACCTGAGTTCCAGTTTTTGTAAAATAAACCTTTGTGGAAATTGGGCCAACAGCATAAATTTAGCACAGACCTTACTGCTAATGCTGTATCTGAAAAATGATTGTCTTGAAAGTACACTGCACACTGCAGAAAGCTGTGAAATACCTGGAAGGTTTCATCTTTTTGGTAACTCACACCTAGTACAGCAATATGATGAAAAACTGTGCTCTGGAGAAATTTATTTACATTCAAAAATATTTAATTTTTAAGAATTTAAATGACACTCTTTATGGTTTTATATTATACATAGTCATAAAGAAAATTATCCAGGGCCTCATGCACTTGGCAAATCATGAAGATGATTTTTCTTCCTTTGGTTGTGTGTAGTACAACTATACAAGTAAGCAGTTCAATGAAGCCCAGAGTTGTTGTGCAAATGAGCTGGATACTTTTGAGTGTAGACAAGATAAGAAAGATCATAAAGATCTTATTTTATATTTTTCTTCAGGCACATATTGTTAAAGCTCGAATTCCTAGTTTCTATTCCCTGTGATTTTTAGCAAACATTACTTCACCTTCTGCACACCGAAGTGCATATGAGTAGCAATTAACAATTGTAGTGACATTTTAAAAATCCCACAAGAAGGGAGAGTTTATTATGTGCCCTTTATTTACCTGTGTAGTAGTATGAACCATTTACCTTACAGAAAAATGTGTTTTGCATTGGGCTTCCTCCTTTATTCTTTGTCAAAAAGACTTCTGCACGGCTAAAACAATTAGCTTGTTGTGGCAGCATTTGCAATTCAGGTGACATTCTTGCAGAAATATTGCATTTCTACAGTGACTAGTACAGCTATTTAACACGTTACTGGTAGTGAAGTTCTGACAAATTAAGAATGAAATAAGTGTGGAAAATGAGTATCTTGTTTTTATAATGTTCTCAATTTGCTTTCTTACTCTAAGTGTAATGATTCCTCATCACAAAATGCAGCACCAGACACACATGGAATTAATCTGCTGGTAACAGCAAATGTGTTGACACTCACAGCAAAAGAGGAATAGCAAAAGATAACTCCTTTATATATTTTTTGTTTTGAATTTTGAATTACATTAGTGCGTGTCCTGAGCTGAAGTGAACTTGAGCTCCTATTGAATGGAAGACCCTTACTACTTTACCTGTGGCTGCTGATTGGAAAATAATCCCAAAGCTGGAACTTGGCCTGTGAGTTTTCCTGATGGAGCAAAAATGCATATATCCCTCTCCATTTTCCTGCACTGGTCATTGCTCTATCAGCAGCTGGATTTGTTCACACGGTGCAGGGCTGGACAAAATTTGCCTAAATACTCTACGCTCTGAGAAGGAAATAAGGAGAATCTTAGGGTGAAATGGTGGGAAAACCAGATCAGTCTTTGGCTGGTGTAAATTTGTAGAGCCCTACTGCTGTCCATGGGCACAATAATCCGGATGGAATAGTTTAATCTGCTTTGCTCAGCTGAACATCTGTTCCACAATTTTGTTTTGTAAGAGAAGTAACTGGCTAATGTTTCTTTTATTACCATTTGTGTTTTCTTGATGATTTTTCAAACAAGGGTTAGGCTGAAATAATGACTGTAACTGCTCTTAAAAGTTATTATGTACAGAAAATACATCTGTGTATGCAATTTTACAATTGTAATTTTTTTTTAATATGCAGGGTGGGATAACCAAGTGTGAGTTAACAGCAGTGCTCTGAGGAGCTGAGATACTGGGCTGACAAGCAAAGGACCTGGAATAAGGTGAACTCAAAATCAGCAAGATGAAGCTTAAGTGGGACTACCTGTGGCACTTCTATATAAGCAAGGAAGTTCCTTTTTTTGGGGGGGCAACTGCAGCCTGCCAGACCCTTTCTGGGAAATCAGCATGCTGGGCTGCCTTTCTGGAGTGCCTTTAAGCAAAAGTACACAGCATGGAAAATACTCAAAGCTAGCTTCTGCAAGTACTGGCAGGGTGACTGAGCACTGGAACATGTCCTGAGATACTGAATATCTCAGTTCTTGGAGATATTAAAAAACCACTTAGACATGGTCTAGGTGCCACTGCTTAAGAAGTGGGGTTAGATGATGTCCAGAGGTCTCTTCCAACCTCAACCTGTGATTCTGCAATTCTGAGATTCTGTGAACTCATACATAAAGATCAAGAAACAGTTTACTTGACCTACCTTTAAAAATGTATGTTAAGATGGTGTACAGAATAATATATTTACTAAGACAAATACTGGTCTTATTTAAACTGACCACACAATTCCCTTCCAACCCATCCTATAATCCTGTATTTGATATTTGGGTAATTTTATGATAAGAATTAGTAGATTTGCCAAAAGATAAAAATGCATCTATAATGTATAGCATCTAGACAAAGTGATCTGTTCTGTTATTAACACAAGTTACCCTCCAAATGAGATTGAAGCAGGGAGATAATCAGAAGGAAGAACTACAGCTGTGTTTGGTTTATGGCTAATCAAAGAGAGAAACTATTTGCTTTGATTCTCATCCTATTGTCCTGCAAAGAACTAATTTGAGCAGCTGACAGCCTAAGCTTTTACCTTGTGAGTATTTAAATCAAGGAAAAAGAAAAATGCAGAAATCACCATAGTAGAATTACAACTGTCCCTGAAAAATGGAGTAATGTAAATAATAATTTATTTCCTCAATGTAGGTTTCAAGGTGAAAAAAAAAAAAAAAGAAAAAAAATATTTACAGCTTGGCAGATGTATCAGTGCATTTTGTTACCAGCGCATGGTCAAGATTTACCACGTGTTTAAAAATTCACCTTTACATTCAACAAAGCTTCTCTTCCTGGTGAAAGCAATTCCAGAAAGTTAACACTAGTAGCAACAAATACCTGTGTCCCATTTCTACACAGTTGACATCTGAATAGATACTGATAAAGCCAATGTGATCTCTTCTGCTAATCCTTTCTGAGACATGTTTTTATTATTCAGACTGGAACTGTGCAGTCTCCTAGCTACCAGGCTGTATTATCTGTGCATATATGTATGTTTTTATACATATATAAATATATAAGTAAACAAAAGAATAACCTAGGACTAACTGTTCCAAATACTAAATGTTCCAAAAGTCCTTGGCAGTCAGCAGACCGGGTTCTGTGTCCATTTTTTTTTATTTATTCTTTTTTTTTAAATAAATGAGATGTTTAGAAGCAAATTATTTCATTGACTGAAGAATATGATTCCATTTCCAAGGTGTGGCAGACAGATATCTGTAAAACCCATTTTTTGGGCACTCAGGCACTGGTGTAAAAGCTCTACCTACCAGTGATGCTCTGAAAGGTAGAGTACTTCACGTCCAGCAGGAAATTAGGGCCCTGACACAGACAGGCTAGCAAGATTTTAAGCAGATGCATCTGTGAAATGTCATGCACTCTGTATTATAAAAAATATTTGGTTTGCATTTTTCTCATCGAATACACATCTGACTTTTTTTCCAGTAGGGGAATGGATGCCTAAGACTGTACTGCCATGAAAGAAGACAGTATCTAATGAAATACTCAGTGTAAGAGTTGCAACAGGGGTATTCATTGAGCCTGAATTCCTGACCACTATATACCTGTCAGGATCCTGAGGGCACTACTAGAACTTCTGGCCCTGACCAGTACACATTACTGCAAACAAAATTTGCAGGTTTGAGTGACTACAAAGTTCTGGCTGCTTGACTGTTCCATAGCTGTTCTGGTGGGCCAGAGAGGGAGAGAAGAAACTGGTGTGTGACAGGGGAGTGGATGACTGAAGACTTGGGCTCTGTGTGTGGTCTGAGGTTGACAGATTGTTAAGAAGGCCTAAGGATGTTATTCATATGCTCTCTCTGCTCATAGTGCAGACTGTGCCTGTGGGGGGGTGCAGAGTATTGTACACATCATCAGCATAGGTTCCTAATTTATGTGATATTAAATTTTATTCTCCCACAACCCTGAAGCCCTCAGTTTCTGCACTCAAAGGGTTGGCTTCTCCCACCAGGGTGGTCACTCCTAGCTCAGTAGCTGGGGTGGTTGAGGCCCAGCTGCAGCATAGATCGGGCAGCTGCACCAGCTGCTTACTGCTGTTCCAGGGCAGGGACTTGGAGCAAGCACGAGCCCATCTCTTCCCATTCACCTTTCCTTAGCCCTTGCTGTTTCCCACCTTTGCACAGTGGCTCTCGGTGCTTTTGGTGGGAAACAGGCTACTAACACTGGTGTCAGAACCAGCTTGGCAGCTGATGGCCTCCTGCCTGCACAGGGCACCTCGCAGCTCCCTCTGCTGCAGTCACCTGGGTCTGCCCTGTGGTGCTGCAGGGTGGTCTGCCTTGGGGGGTCAGAAGCAGCTCATGTAGGACCAGCTGTGAGCTGCCTCAGTGGGGAGCTGCTGACTATCCACCCGTGATGTGTGTGAGGTGAGTTTAATGCTGTGTATAAGCCAAATGGGCAGGTAAGCCAGGACTAAACACTGGGTTTAGACCCATGTTTAGTGTACGGATGTAGAAATCAGCAGCCTCCAGAAGGTCTGTGGAGCATGATGGATGACTGTGAACACTGCCCTAGTTGTGACCGTTTTTGTCCTCATATGCATGTTGAGCTGCATTAGGAGGTAAATGAGGAATTGCTCTTTCCTTCCCTTACGGGCAGAAGAATTCATGACCGTGTAACTGTACCTATTTATTTATTTATTTGTTTGTTTATTTATCTTGCTAGGACACCTTATAAACCTGCAGTAGGCCAAGTGGACTCCTTAGGGGATCTCCTGAGGGTGATTCTTGGAAGGCCCAAACCATTTTTCTCTCAACAGTGTGGTTAGAAGTCACCCGTCATGCTTTGAAACCTCTAAGGAGCTTATTACACAACAGACAGATAAATGTCCTGCTATAATACCAGTTTTCATGCATTTTGCTATAACGCAGAGAACTGCAAAACATTGCAAATATCTCTGAGCTAACTATTTTTCAGGGGTGAAATTGCAACTTTTCAGTATCTCTACTTCCATTAACATGCTTCTAAGAGAAGCAGAGCTTGAAAAATGTGTTAAACATTTTTTGCTGCACCATAAAATGACTTAGCTCCCATTTAATTTTATCCATGATTATTTACAATAAAATTACTTTCATCTGCCTATAAAACCTTACCTGGTACATTCTTTTTCCAAATTGCTTTATTAATCCTTAGTTATTATTAATTAGAAATAGCACAAACAGCACAATCATTTCCTTAACTCTGGACGACAGCTGGGCTTTAACAGACTACAAAGCATGACTTTGATTTCTGAAATTTATTTTTCTCTTGCATTAACAATGTCACATGGTTGAAGAAGGTGAAAAAAGAGGATAAATATTTCCAACTGTAATTTTTTACTGTAGAGAGACAATATTTTATTACAACTATAACAGATTGAAACTACTGGTATGTACTTAAATAATGTAGGCAGGCAAAGAAGCTAGCAGCTTCGTATTCACAATTACTCACTTAAAAAAATATATATTATTTCATAGCCTCTCCCTTAGTTATCAGTTTGCTCATCTGTTACCACTAACAACGGTCTCTCTCTGATGAATTTGTGGGACCCACAGATTATATAATGTGTGAAACAAATCACACAATTTCCCTGCAGTGACAATTGATCAGGCAGAATGTTTAACAACACAAGAGCTTGGTAATTGCTTGGTTCAGTAAGATCATGTTTTTTCACTATATTTGTGCATCCTCTCCACGCACTTGCTGACCATGTTTCTTTGAGTTCTTTTAAACACCTGTCAGAAGTCTTATTGGTGGCATAAAAGCATGTGAATAATTTTGAGCACCAGGGATGGAGGAGCTTTCAGCTTTTACATTAAAATAGTAAGCAGCAGAGTGGAGAAACACTGATAATGTTTGAAATATTTGCATTTTGCACATATCACACAAAGAAATTTTTTTCTCTTAGCTGAGGGGGTAAAATCATGACTGTTCTCCAACCTGGTATTACCCTTTGCAGTGGTTTGGGCCTACCACGACAACAAAGAAACAGCCATGTGGCCACTGTGGGATGTGGAGGACAAAAGCCAGCTAGAAACTCATGGGCCAAGACAAAGGACAAGGAGAGTTCTTCACCAATTAAGATCCCGGGCAAAACAGACTCAACATGGGGAAAAAATAATAACTGAATTTCACACTAATCAAACACACACAGAACACAGACAACACAAAGAGCAGGGCTTACCTATGTTACTCCCACCCCTCCCTTCTTCCCGTGCCCAAATCACTTTGTTCCTGATTTCTCTCCCTCCTTCCCCCCAGCAGTACAGGGGGACAGGGGATGGGGCTTAGAGTTAAGACATCTCCAGCAAAGGAGACTCCACAACCTTTCTGGCCAGCCTGTTCCAGTGCTCTGTCACTCTCACAGTAAAGCAGTTTTTTCTGATGTTTACGTGGAACCTCCTATGTTCCAGTTTGCACCCACTGCCCCTTGTCCTATCACTGGACATCACTGAAAAAAGGCTGGCTCCATCCTTCAGACACTCGCCCTTAACATATTTGTAAACATTGATGAGGTCGCCCCTCAGTCTCCTCTTCTCCAAGCTAAAACGAAACTGAGGGAAAGAAAGCATGATCAAACTAAACATAATTCAAATAGTTATGAGGACATGGTATCATTTCCAGAGCTGGTCATGACTCAGCATTGTTCAAATTTCTGAACTTCTATTCCTCCTATGAGACTCTCACAGAAGTGAAATTTGAAAAGAGTGAGGCTTTTTACATTTCTCATTCTACTGTGATCCAAGACATTAAAAACAAACAATCAAACACCCTACTAAAAAATTAGTAAATTACAAAAAAACCAAATTATTAAATTAAATTCCTCAGAGTTATCTTAATAGTCTTAGATGTCTTTAGAATACTGAGAAATTAATGAAAGCCAAATGCAGGCTGTAAACCAAACAGAGCTCTGGATTTGGCTTACTGCACATATATAATATTGCTAACAATCCTCTAAGACAAGGCTTGTCCAGTGTAGCTGCCAGCTAAAAACATGTTAACCTTTCTGTAATACTCTGCCCATGTGTGCAGTTCCTATTTTCACCACAATAAAGCTATGTGACCATGACTGAGGGATATAAATGATACAAGCAAAGGTAAATGACAGGAAAAGTGTCTCTATGCAGCTCCAGGTGAGAGGAGAGAAGGTCTCAAAGGCCTTTATCTGCTACCAAAGAATTTACAAGTTCTGCGTCAGCATATGAATTTAAAAATCCATAAAAACTGGTCTGTCTTTCAAAATCTCCTGTAACAAACTATTTTTCCATTGCAAGCAAAGGAGAACGAGGTGAAATGTGGAGTGTATGGTGAAATGAGAAAAAGAAAACATTCCCTGAGGGGAATTTCACCCATAAATCACCAGCACATATATCTGCCTTGTCTTCAGCTTAACAGGATGGTTACCCATACACATACACTTTTTTTATCCCTCTGAAAATCCTTATTGACTTCAAAGTGTTCCACACAGTCTAGAGAGCAGAGGGATGCCCGTAGGGCTGGATGAAGGCCTTCTCCGTGGTCCTGGAGAGAAAGTCCCTGCCAGGCTATAGGACAGTGTTAGAATCATGGGAAAAGGCCATTGCTCTGACCTAAAAATAAAAGATAGTAGAAAGTAAGAGGCTTTCCTACAAAGAGTCTTCCATGCTATTTCTTCTTTTGTAGTTATTAGGAGGTAATTCATGGGGGGCATATGGCTCATTACTTACCAGTTGTTCATTGGCTCTGCTGTGAACAGGTTGTCTCCCTGGGGAAAAAAAAAAAAAAAAAAATCTCATAAAGCTTGCTTCTTTTTTTTTCTTTCTTTTTTTTTTTTTTTTTTTTTTTTTTTTCCCTCTGATTGATAAAGTGAGCAGAGATTTGGGCAGTAATGTATTAATTTTCACCCCCTCACACCCTATATCAGAGACTGTCACTGTATTTTTTCTTTACACAACAACAACAAAAAAGATACCTACAAGAACTGACTCTTGGCATATCCTGAGGTAGGGGAGATCTCATATGACTTGTGGCTATGGATGTAAAATTGAATTGTGGAGGGACCATTTGCTGCTGCTCTGTGAGTAAGCTGAAACCTGCAAAAAAGTATTTAGGTAAATAGCTGCCAAAATGATACCAGGAAAGAAAGCAAGTGGACAAAATACTCTTTCTTTTGCAAGTTGATTGTATGTCATGTTTGTTCTCCAAAGGCAGCTTGTTTTTTCATTTTCTGGATATAAATTCTGTGCCCAGAATAGAGCACACTATTCTGGGCACAGAATTTCTCAGTGTCCTTTTTCGCTGGTCTCTGCTGCCATCAACTTTGCTTAAGTTGACTTTTCTTCTCATGATAAGGAAAACTTAAAAAGCAAGAATGTTGTAGGCTCATGATGGAAGGTATGAAATGAGGCTGAGATTTGGGAGGAATAGATATATAATTCTGAAATTAGCTTACTACCCTTTTGAATATACAAGGTGAATTCTCCAACTCCTTCCAGCTAGTATATGTGAGAACAATACTAGACAAAATTAAATACCTGAAAGCCCTTAGAAGCTTTGGACAAAAAACCTCATGCAATTCCAAGGAACTTTGAATTTGGAATCTGTTTTTTCCAAAGATGTTCTCCTCTATCCTCTTACCAGCTGTTCCTTGAGATTTCCTCCTCCATATTTGTGTAAGTCTTGGAGAGGGAAGCTGAAAAAAATAAAGCATGGATTGACCCTCTGTATGTGTGGTGGTTGGTGTGGTCCCTGACCTTTGTTATTAGTTATGTGACCTTACTTGCTTGAGCCCCAGACTGCCAGTCTTTTCCAATATGCTTGATTTTGAGGGCCTCAGATTCCCCAAGAACTGTACCAGGTTCACCAAGTAGATGGGTCAGATGCCTATTGCTAAGTATTATGAAGAGTAATTAACAATTTCTGCCCAAGTGAAGTGTTTTATAACTAGAGGAGAATGTGAGGCAACATTATTAAACCTTAAACTGTCATAAATGCTGACATACCCTGTGTTATATAAATTATTTTACATTTATTTAATGTAATTAATTGCTCAAGAAAAAAAAGGCTATTAATATTTCTAAAAAGAAAATGTATAAAAAATAAGACTTGCCAACACAGTTGGAAATCTAAGAAAGTAGGATATGAAATAACTTAGCTCTTTACCATCTTTTCATAGCACATTCCATACTGCTGGCCAATCATAGTATTTCACACCAGTAGTAAATCACATCTACAGTAGTGTGTCAAACATTACAGATTGAAGAGAATAAGTCCTGTTTTCATTCCAATTGCACTTTAAAATAGTCATTAGCAACTATGATCCATTACTGGGAAACTACTGCCAAATGGTATAATAAACCAATGGGGTAGATGTACTCAGTATTCTGCTTGCACATTGCACCTACACTTTTATGAATGTTCCTTTGTGCACTGTATCACTTGTAGATAAATACAGATGTGTCTTTTTATGGAGTTCATTGTCTAGTAGCTCCCTCTGTCCTAATCTTTTATCACAAATATCTTTCAGCCTTTGGCCCTTGTTTTCATAGTCTCCTTTCAACATAATATGCAGATTGCCTAACACAAATGCCTTGAATTAGAATGATTGGACCAAATTCCATTCTGGCAACACAGTACTGGCAGTGGGACTGCAGAGTGTTTACCATGGACACAGGGTTACCCAGAATGCTTTCCAAATGCACAGCTGAATGGGACCACTCCAGACCAAAAGTGAGAAAAACCTGGATGAAAGACAGTCATCTTGACCAGACAATGCTGATTCTGCATACTCTTACTGTGATTCTTTCTAATGAGACAAAACCCACAAAAACTAATTGTTGTCTCCACATATAACATGTTGACACATGACACATGACACACAAAGCATGCATTTACAGCAGATAACTGACTTAGGTCTTGCATGAATATATGCCAGAGAAGGAAAAAGTGGAAACAAACAAGTACCTCTGTGACACACAAGCACTTCCTGCGAAGACCAGCACTGCACAGAGGGACTATGTAGGGATGTCACTCACCTGTCTATGGGCAGTTTTAGTATAATTCTGCTTCACTGAATCAAACTGGGAAGGCAACTTGTTCTTTTGCATTCAGTCAGCACCTGCTCCACTTTGTAAGGTGTCAGCAGGCACTGAGTGATTGAAAATGGAGTAGGAAGAGTTTAGGGTACAGTACTCCAGATTTCATGTGGATAAATGAACCTCTGTGCTTAAGAAACAGGAAAGAGGAGGCAGCCTACAGGAGAAAGCCAAAACAAAATATATATCCCCTCTGCATTAAAGAATAGTAATATAATGAGTTTTGGTTTTCCAAGGCTTCATGGCCATGAACAAAGTGAGATTCTAGACGAAGGCCAAGGAATTCTTTACAGTGCACAAGAGATTATGTGATAAGTACATTTAGCAAGTTTCATAATTTAGCCTGTGTCAACCTCACCTAGCAGTGAGGTTGAAGACAGAAGTTCAAATTCCCAATTCTTAACTAGTCAGGTGCCCCTTGCTCTACCTCTTTAGCCCTTCTCTATTTATTTTCAGACTCTATTGTCTCTATTTTCTTGATTAACAGAGGTGGGCACATCACAGCTTTTTGCAGGAGATGAATGACATTTTTATTTTGTTCCCCAGAGCTTTCTTAATAGTCTTAGATGTCTTTAGAATACTGAGAAATTAATGAAAGCCAAATGCAGGCTGTAAACCAAACAGAGCTCTGGATTTGGCTTACTGCATGTATAAATTAAAGCATAGTCTAATTTGTAATGAATAACCTAAAATAGATGACATTTTGATACATAGGCAAAAACTATGCATCAGAGCTACCAAATACTTTCATATTTCCCCTTCCCTAACTGAAAATACCCACAAAATTAACCACTTTCATATTTTTTTTTATTTTAGATATTCTGGAAAATATGATGACAAACCCATGAGTTGCAGAGCAGTACCCCTGCAGTAACAGAAAGAGATTGGTTAATCACGTGAAGCAGATCAATGGGGAGTTATCACTCACTCATGGACATTTGCTAGAGCAGAACTCAGATTTCCCCAGACTACACGGCAAACCAGCTCAGTTTTTGCAAATATATGTAAATAAATCAATTTCAGCAGAAGTGCTGACTCACAGACATTACACACTGTTTTATGCCAACAGTATCAGCACCACATTTTTCATTGCTTCCTTCATTTTTCTCTAATGGGTACCATATTCACTTGGAAGTACAAGGAAGATGAGCTTCCAAATTATGACAGTTTATCAAGAGGGAGACTCTGGGCCCATGGAAGTCCCCACAGGTTCTCCTTCAGATACAACATGCTTTGTAGATAAATGGCAATTTTATCATTCAAAAAAACCCAGTGTTTTTTCCTTAGAAAGGAAAAAGTAACTCCAACAAAATTAACATTAAGAGGCTTTGATTGCTGTTGACCATAGTATATTCTAATCAGCATCTCCAGGAGCACACCTGTCTAACTCTGAGATGCTGAAGAAAGTAAATTCTCATAGGGATTCTCTAAGTTGAATGGGAAAATGTAATGGAATTCAAGAAGTTTATCATGAGGATTACATTACATGTAACTCTCATGGAGGATACACCCAACTTAAAAATAATCAATATACCTGCAAAATAAGAAAAAAATAATCCAAAAAATAGACAGTGAAACAGAGGGCGCAATCTCTCATCTGGGCCTACTGCTAGGGAGTTGTAAAAGCCTTTTGTGTGAGTTTATCTGTAGTTTTAGGGAAGCCATTCAACTGCAACTAGGGGTGCCTACTGTAACCAATTCTACTGCGGAGTAAGCAGAGATAAACAGGAGAAGAGACAGAACTTGGCCAAAGGTTCCTGCAAGGAAGACTCAAGGATGAAGTAAACGACCCCCAGGAGACCCTAATGGACCTACCATACATGTGATAATGGGCAGACATTTATGTAAATGATTTTTCGGGAAACTAATGAGTATGTAAACTGTTTCTTAGAAATATTACACATAAATAAGTATCAGCTGTATATATATCTCTCACCTTACACTGTAAGGCACGCACATTTTTGGAGGAGCTATCCTCTGTGTGTCTGGCGCCATGAATAAATACCGACTTAACAGTACTTAGCCTGTTGGGTGAACTTTCTTTGTCTCAGTAGTCACATATAGTCTTCACTCTACCTTTCTACCCTGCTTACTTGTTAGAATTGCCTTGTCGTTTTCTCATAAGTGATCTTTGTGTCAGTTGCTAAGACGTGAAGGAGCTGTAATTTATTTAACAACTCAGATGATTTGTGTTTTTAATCAAAACTGTTTTCTTACCTCCCTGGTAACAGTTTCACAAGTCTGCCTATGAGCCTAGCTACTATTAGTAATTGGGCTTTTCCCAGGTGCCAGGGCAGGTGAGATGATTAACACACCTTAAGCTGCTCAGGAGGGGGGAATGCTTCCATACATGGCAAAGAGAACAGAGAGCTGAGAAAGGTAGCATCTTCCTAGCAACAGTTCTTGGAGGGTATGTGTTGGACACTCAAGAAGCAGCAGCCACATGGGTCAGAGCAGCAAGTACTAGTAAGAAGAATCTTTTTCTCTGCCTAAAACAGCATGAGATTTCTTCCACCATTAGTAACATGGGAACAGAAGTGTAGGCTGGATTTGTAGACATTGGCTGAGTTAGAATTAACTTACTAGTCTGCTGATATCCTTCTGGCTAAGCTGCATGAATACAATTCTAGTGATTTGTTGGCCAGTTTCATTATTGCTCAATTTATCTTTAAAACAAACACTCTTTTTTGAGAGAACTTGAATGCTTTCATTGATCATGTGTGCCTGAATTCTTGCCCAGTGTCTTTACCTTGTTAAACTTTTTCTTATACTTATTTCACAATATGTAAGAAGACAGAAGTTAAGCAGTCAAATGTCTGCTTCACATGTGAGCTCAAATACTAAATCGTCTGTTACCAGGGGTAAGCAGTAAGACTCACACATGAGTCAGGAGCATAGTTAAATAGGATTCTAAATAGCTGGGTGGAATTACTTGTAGTTACTCAGAGAAACAGGAATCAAACACTGGGCCATAATGGAGAGTATCAGGGTAACTTCTGACTGAATGATTTTTCAGAAGTGATTTATACTTTCTTAATGGACTCTTACACATCTTTCTGCCTGGACTGATGTTTATGAGACATCTTTACCTTCTCTCCATTTCATTTTTATGAATCTAAGTTTTTGGATCATTTGTTAAAAGGTACTGAAATACATACCTCTAATCAGGCAGCTCATTACTCTTGAATATGTGTAATGCTTATCTTAATTAAGGTACAAACAATTACAGTGTGAAGACCATGTTGAGAAACATCAACCATTCATCCATCATAGAGCTTCTCTGTATCTACTACTGGAAATCCTTTTACTCCTTGAGATGGACCTTGTGACCCTACCTAATCCTATTTAGTCCCTTTTCTGGTTCAAACTATTGCTTTGTTTTTGCTTTGCTTTAAAAGTTTCCCTAATACATTGGCTTTCTCTGCCTCTTAATATACCAGTGTTTTGTTAAAAAAAAAATAAATCTGTTACCCTGCTTCTTCTTGCTCTTCATCCTCTTTTCCATCTAATATATTGAATGCAGTTCCAATCTGCTTTCCTGAGCTTGCTGTTCTGGGTGCTTTGCAAGTCTGCTTTTCATAGACTTTGCCTCCCTATCCACAGTAACATTATTTCCATAATGGCCATTGGTTCTCTCTTCAGGATCATAGAATCATCCCGGTTGGAAGGGATCTTGAAGATCAAGTCCAACCATAACCTAAATCCCCCAACCATAACCTCATTTACCCGTTCAGTTCTTAAATCATGTTGCTAAGGACTATATATGTCTTTTAAATACTTCCAGGGACGGTGACTCTACCACCTGCTTGGGCAGTCTGTTTCACTGTCCAGTCACTCTTTTGATAAATAAATTATTTCAAATATCCAGTCTAAGCCTCCCCTGGCACAGCTTCACACCATTTCCTCTTGTCCTGTCACTATTCGCTTGAGAGAAGAGGCCAGCTCCCACCTTCCTTCAACCTCCTTTCATGAAGGTGTAGAAAGCAACGAGGTTTCCCCTCAGGCTCCCCTTCTTCAAACTAAACAACCCAAGTTGCCTTAGCTTCTTCTCATAGGACTTATTCTCCAGACCTTTCACCAGCTTGGTAGCTCTCCTCTGGACACACTTCAGCCATTTGACATCCCTCTTGTAGTAAGGGACCCAAAACTGCACACAGTACTCAGGTCGTCGTTGTCCAGCCTGGGCTTCACGGAGAGTGATGGGCTGCTTCGAGAATGGGCATCTCCCCTGGCACCGAGGTCTTCCACATCTGCATTAATCGACTGGCAGCAAATCCAAGTCCACTGGCCAAGTTGACCCCTCCTGGCACCTTCTGGTAATGTTCCACCACATTCCTTCACGAGTGCAGGGGGACAGGTTTCCATCTTGCCATAGGCTGCAGGAAAACTTCTGCTTGGGCACCTTCTTCCTTATCAACCTGAGCCTCCAGCTCAGCACTTCTTAGTGTAGTGTTTTTTTCTTGGGTTGGTTGTGTTTTGTTTTAAGTGCTTGACCTGCTCAGGTTTTACTTCAGTTCTTTCGTATGTTAATGGAGAGGTGCATCTTTTGTCTCTCTAATGGCTTCTTGGCTAGCAGGGTTTTAGAGCAGGGGTAGCTTCTCTGCACCTTACAGGAGCCACGCCTGGGGCCCCTCCCCCCCTACCAAAACACCTCACCAGACCAAACCATCACACCCTTCTCTCACGTGTGCCACAGGACCTGCTTCAAAACAGAAGAATTCAAGAATTTCAGTCATCTCTGATCTAAGTCAGCATCTCAGTCTAAGCTTTTACAGCAACTACTTTGGTAATTTTAGAACACTACCTATTTCTGAATTAAGGACATGCTCTATAATTGAATCTGGAGTTTTGCTAATATAATCAGGACAAAAGATGTAAAATTGTACAAAATGAAATCTTGTCATTTGGAGAGATGAATTTGCAATGCAAATGTAAGAAATACGGCCAATGAAATATGGCCTATGATGAGACTATGAATTTTTTCTGATTAAATAATTATAAAGGAATCTTTTTATAAAACAGTTTGTGTTATTGATATCTTCTTAAACATTTACATAAGTGTGTAAGGAAAGGAAAACAACGAATTGCATAGGGACTAGGCCATAAGTTAGTAATAAGAGATCTGATGCACAGCACTCAGGAAACCAGAAAACAGTAGAAAAAGAAACATAAGATTGAAGTGATCTCTGATAAGTGACCAAGACACAAGAACTTGCTATTGACACTTGCATTTCTTTTAGACCAGGAATTTTTTTTTTTTAATAGTTTTTAATAACTTTCCTATTTCTTTAATTCTTAACTAACCTAATAATTTTTATAATATTTTGTTCAAGAAGCATGGTTTCGTATCTAAGGCTAGGAAAACAGGTATAGCTTTGCCTCTAACTTCTTGTGTGACTTTGAACAATTTGCTTTTGTCTGCATTTAAGCTTTGTTTCTGTCCTGGTTTGAGCCAGGATGAAGCCAATTTTCCCTTTGGTCAACGGTGATGGATGGATGGATGGAGTCCTCTCCAGACGCTGGCCATGGACGGAAGAGAAAGGGAAAAAAAAACAGGAAGGAAGTTGTCTTCTGTGATCTCTGACCTTCCTCTGAGCTTATGTAGATATATGGAATGGAATATCTCTGGCCAATTTTGCTGTCTGTCTAATTCAGCCTCCTATGGGGGGGGAGGGTCGTAGATCTCCATGTAGTCTCTGAGCCGGCAGAGTGAAGGTGCGACCTTGAAGACCCAGCAGTTAGAAAAACATTCCAATGTCTTATCAGCCTAGCTAGAACTGAATGTTGCTAGTTAAAAGAAAGCTCACTGAAGAAAAAAAAAATCAGTAAAAAGGGAAATTGGCTTCATCCTGGCTCAAACCAGGACAGTTTCCTAATGTGTAAGTAGGCACACCCGTATCTCATTGATAAGGTAAAGATGTTATATTATTGGTGATTTGTTGAAATGCTATCATAATGGGATGCATGTGCCAATATATCTCTGTGGATGGATATAAAAACTGGAAGTTAATTTATGCGATACTCTTTTTCTTCCCTCTCTTTGATCAGGGTTTTTTTTTTTTTTTACAGTCTTGGAAAAGTAATCTCTATTAAAACCCCAGCTTCTCTCTTCTGCCTACAAAATCTCATGCAGACTCCCATTAACAGAAGTCAATGGTGTAGGTAGAGTGCCCAAATATTTTATCCTCCCAACACTCTTCATTCTATTTTGTATGTTTTGAACTGGTTTTTTTTTATGTTTTGAAATGTATTCTGCAGATTGAGAGTTCCTGAGAAAAAACACTAATTTCCTAGCTCTATTCAAAGCCAACTGTAAGGACATATTCTTTAAGTAAGGCATAGACACTTGTCTGCTAAAAATTAGTTACTTAATTTAACATATTTTGTAATAACATTTATGTGTATTCCGTACTTTTTTCCCTTCAATTTTTGGCTCTTTATAATCGGTCTAAAAAAGTTTACTTATACCTTGGATGAGGTTCTTGAGATTAAATTAGTTATGGCATTTTTAAAATCTGGAAACACCAAGTATTATGAGAGGAAGGTAGAATCAAAGGGACTACAGCTATACATAAAATTCCTTCTCAGTATATGCAATTCCTGTCCTTGCCAACTAGGAACGAGCTTGGTACTTTCAACCAATTACTGCTGAGACAAAAAATCAGACAAGGTTTTTTTTCCAATTTTATTAAATCAACCCAAGCTGTACAGAGGAAAGAATCTTCTTTCTACATACAGCATTATGCTGCACACTGTAAGCTGTCAGAATTGCTTAACTTCATGCTCAGAATGTTTTATATCTATTCCATCTCTCTCTTTATATTTGCTATTGTGAAAATGAAAGGACAAGTAAGCCAGTTGAAGGTTACCCTCACATCACACACAAAAAAAGAAAAGAAATGAAAAAAAGAATCTTTTCAATTATAAATAGTAAATTCTGTGAAACAGCTGCAACACTTTTCTGAGTTCTTTGTTTCTGACTGCTTTCCCTTCATGCCTTGAGCATCCAAAAGGATTAATTCTGGCTAGTTATTTAAATATAGTTACTTGCTAAAAATCCTCTGCCAAGATCAGAGAAAAGGGATTAGGATTAAACTGTTCTAATCAAAAGTAGTGTGGGTTGTTGTTTTTTTTTTCTTCCCTCCCCCCCTATTTTTAATTTTTTTTCCCTCATAGGGACTTTTTTTTTTTTTTCAAGAAACAAGTATTAACAATGTAGGGACCGCAGCACTGTATAGTGCCTGTTTCTCAGTGCCAATAAATATCTTCCTTACTAAATATAGATAAATGTTTTATTATTCATCTTTATATAGAGATGTTCAGTGGAAGTTTTAAGTATAGTATTAAAATACCATGTTTTAGAATAATATCCACACTACTTGTGTTTCTGTGTTTGCCAGTTTGTAGAATGGTTTTGGCTTGTGTGTCGTTACAGAAGTCACACAGAAAATTTAAGACTGTAGTTTCAAATAGAGCTCGTCCTCGCTGTGCCTGTAATTGTAATAATGGTAACTGAAATAAATGTTTTCTTATCATATTTACTTACTTTCTGTAGCAGATGAAGTACAATACAACAGTACATACAAAAGATTTCTATGTTCAGATGGCTTCCTAAAATCATGCTGTTCCTTTGGGTCTTAATTCTACATAGTATTTTCTTGTTTTGTTGTTTGTTTGTTTGTTTGTTTGTTTGCTTTGTTTTTTCAAATGATTGCTAGTGAATCTTTGCTGACATAATGGTTCATTTTGTCTTGAAACTACAGCTAGATATTTAGCTAATGTGAGCATGGATGTGAAAACACATTTTTGAATTAGTAATAATTGATAGGTTAATAAAAAATAATGTGGAAATACTGGTCTAAGCCAAACTTTAGAAGGACACACAGAGTTGCAGGGGTTGTAGTAGGCTGATCTCATTTTTTTAAACTACCCTCCATTGCTCTGCAGCACAGAAATCAGGAAGAAACCAGTAATTCTGGTATGATAGAGATTTTTATTGCTTGGCTACTGAAAGGCTATCTACTACTCCATCTAGTATTTCCTGAAAGTGGTGTTGCTGCTTTTACTTCTCTGTGGTCTTTTGTATGGTATTGTATGCACAGAGTTAAAGGTTAAGGTTGTTTCAGGCAACACTTTTACACTTGGAGAGGAAAGGGACCTCTTCTGCAGATTATTTTTAATTATTCTATTGCCCATTTATAATCACTTGATTGAACATCTCTGTAGGTAATTTTTCTGGTTTGGGGAGCTAAGCTTTTCTCAGTGTAGTGCATGGAGTGTGGAAGATCCTGACTGATCTGGTACTAGGATGTAGTCACTGCTACTTTGGTTTAGGAGACAGATGTTCTGCCTGGTGGTAGGACATTGGCTAAGAGGGCAGAAATGATGGAAGCTTACTGTAAGAATCTGTGTTGAGCATTATCTACAGGAAGCATATATGTTGGGAATTATCTATAGAAATGAGAGAAACTGTCCAAAATAATTGGGGCCTATAGGAAGGCTAGAGAGGGACTTTTTACAAGGGCATGTATTGATAGGACAAGGGAGAATGGTTTTAAGCTGAGAGTAAAATGAGATATTTTAGGAAGGAATTCTTCACTATGAGGTGGTGACACACTGGGTGGGTTGCCCAGGGAAGCTATGGATGCCCCCTCCCTGGAAGTGCTCAAGTCCAGCTTAAGAAGCCTGGTCTACTGGAAGATGTCTGTGCTCATGGCAGGGGGTTGGAACTAGATGATCTTTAAGCTTCCTTCCAACCCAAACCATTCTATGATTCTATGAAACATAGCTCCATGGTGTTCTTTAATTTAATAATGTGTGTGGCTGTAAGCCTGGGTGAGTACACTATTAAATGTGTCCTTCCTTTCAGAAATTAATTGTAATCTCATTGAAGATAAATAAAACATCCCCCAGAAGTAGTTGAAGGCTGCCTCAGCTGATGTACAACCATTTAATGTTGGGAAAATTGTTGATGAAGAACAGGTTGGAAATGATGTTTAGAAAATATTTCCATGATCCCATTCAACAGTGAGCCCTCAGTTGTTTGGAGATAATTTAGATGTTAATCTCTTGGGCACAGAAACTCTTCCACAGCATGCGCTTACAATTCACAACATACAGGAATCAGAATCATGACTGGGCAGCACTTGCAGTAGTACAAGCAGAAATAATAATTTTTAGCTGTCCATTTCATCCTGTGATTGTTAGCTAAATTTCAGGGCCTCTTGATAGTTTCAATTAAGTGGCAAAATTGATATTGGAGTTTTTTAGCCAGTCTTATTTGCTAACAGAAAAACAAAGGAGGTTTTTTTGTCTCTAAAATGGGAAGTTTCAAGCAGGAAACTATTTGCATTTTGCTCCAAGGCTTTTTTCTGGTGTTTTGTTTTTTGTGAGTGTTTTCTTGGGCTCTTTTTTCTGCCTTTCTACTCTTTCTCTTACACAGACTTGTGCAAGTCCAGATCTACCTGTGATGCTTTGAGGATTGCCTAGGTGCTTGGAATGTTTCATTGACTTATTTTTCAGGCCCAAGTTAATGTTTTTGTAAAGATCCCCTTTCTAAAAAATTCATATTCTAACCTCATACTTTCCCTCTCTCAGCTTGATAGGAAAGAGACCTGATCTCCTGGTTTTCTTATCTATACTTCTGGATTCTGTTCTGTTGGAGTCTGAACAGATTGTTTTGTTTGTGCCAACTCTGTGGATTTAGTACACCTTCAGCTTCAATGATTTCACAGTTATTTTCTTGCTACAACACCACATAGGTTCAGCACTAAAACGCAGTAAAGATTTATGTAATGACTCTGAAGTTACAAACCTGGAAAGGCAAATTTAGAAACAGGAGAAATTAAAATTCTTAGTAGCTGGGTATCTCTCCAGTTGCTTAACCTCTTGTCTAAAACTCCAGACTTATTTCTGCGCTTTAAACCATTACACTCTGAATAATTTTTCCAACCGTTTCTTAGGTAAGCTCCATTAGAGATAGGTTTTTGGGATACAAATACAGCTGCCTTTAGTTGTTCTTTGGAAACAATGAGCTCTGTTTTTGGGCTTCCTAACAGTCCTGCTGGGCTAACTGCTCACAAACGATAGAGATTTCTGTTTATACTTAGATGTAGTTAAGCATAAATGGTCACCTGATATTTTTAGATGTTCTGACTCTCATCCTCTCTGGAACAGCACTGGCACATGCCAAATTATTAGCTTAACTGGCTGGCCTAGTTAGTGTTCTATTGTCTAGTAAGAGTATGAAGAGAAAATCTACCTTTCCCAGCTTTTACTCTGAGTTCATGTTAGATAAACTGACAATCTGTTTTGTTATATTATGTGGCTTGTCAGATAATGGCTTCTCAGGATGTCTGAAATGAAGGATGATACCCTAATCTGCCACTACAACCAATACTATTCTTCCTCCTTTGTATATGGTACAGTTCATAACTACATTAAGATAATCTGTCAAAAGCTATTACACTATCACATTTGCAGACAGAGTTCACAAACACCAGCTCTTGCTAAGCCTTTACTTCCTGTTGAACTCTGTGCTTTCCCCCTCTCTGTCCAATGACGAACAACAACAAAAAAAAGTACTCCAACATTTCTTGAGAGAGATATGTTTAATCTACCTCACACTCACACTGCCTGCCACTAACTCCCATTATTTGAATAGCTGGGAGTGGTGTTCCACATGTGTCAAAATTCTCCTTGAGAAATACCTAGGATATACTAGAGCTGCTTTGGATTTCTGTCACATGATATCTGATCTCATAATGCATAGATGATGTATCATGCTGATCTTTAATAGGAACAAGAGATCTACGAAAGACTTTTCCTTGGTCTGGCTGCTGGACCTTGGTATGCATTATTAACACGAAGGTACATAAATCTATTTGATTTTCTTGCTTATGCATATACTTTCACTAACTTGTTTAGAAATTAATTAAATCTGATTTTGCAGTGCACATATTTTGTGTATTGACAAATGCTTTGTTCCATTTTTATACATACAGATGTTTGAGTCTTAGTGCATTTTTGCTTGGAGCCAGATGGAATTTATTCAAGATATGACTAGTCTTGTGGAGACTTGGCACGTGAGTGCTCTGATATTGTCAAAAACCTCAGCATCTCAAGGTCCTTCGAGAGCACACACTGCTGGATTTTCTGACTTCCTGGCAGTCTGTTTTCTTCTTGTGTTCTCTGCCCAAAGAAAATGCTATTTTTTCTTCTCTAGAAGTGGAAACAGGTAGGTTCTTACTATCAACTGTAGTTGTGTGATTTTCTAATATTTAATTGTGGGATTAGAGGGTGTACTTTTGTAGATTCAACATGATGGGAAACTTTCCTATGATGCAGCATTCCCCAGTTACTGCATAGGTCCTATGTTGATTCCAATAACTTGAGAATGTTTATGTCTATGAGCTCTGAAAATGTTCCGTTTAGTGCAGATCAGACTAACAGATTGTCTATTTCATAATTCAGCAAGAATTTTTGATTTTAAAACAGCCTAGATGCATAAAAATATTTACTGGTCTGCCTTATGCCATCAGTTCTGCTTTTCTTCTCTTTTAGCCATACCAAAGATGTATTGGGAGTGATGAGCTCTCAAGAGGGTACCCAGTGCATTCAGGTCTTAGTGACACTTAACAGATGCTTTTCAGCTTTGTTGAAGCTAAATTCCTTTGAAATTCATTAACATTTTATATGAAAATCCCTTGACTTTAGAGCTGTAACCAGGTGATAGTGGCAAACAGTGGGGAATGTAGTCTTTGTTTTGCACGACTTGTTTCCTTGTTTATTTAAAGCTGTATTTTACTTTTCAGGTTTTCTGTGCATTGATGGCTACAGTCCTGTGAGCTTCTCCTATTGTGGGGTGCAGGTAGATTGTATGTGAGGTGGTTAAGAGAAAATTTGGTGCGAGAGCTTAATGCTGGATTTCAGACCTTTGGAAGCTCTATATTGCAGTGATTTTTAACTGCTCAGCATAGGGTGCCTGTTGAGTGCTGAAAGGAACTTAGTGGTTTGTATATCCATTTCCTTAATTCTCCACAACATGGTCTTAAATGTTCAGATATTTATGGAAGTCCAGGTCAGGCCCAAAGGGACTGATCATTGTTGAGAGGAGTAAATAATGAGATAGTCAATTTTATGGAGAAAGTGGCAGTGCTCTGGCAATGGGGAATACTTTGAAGCTTTGAAAGCTTGTTCTGAAGTGACAGAATCAATGTCCATGACATAGGTTTGAATGCTTTCCTATTGGGCAGTCAGACCTGTTGCTAGACTATCAAGGGATCATCTTAGCTAATCACTGGCATTACCCATGACAGGAGTCTGTGAGGCCATAAATAACTTACCTAAGCTATTTATGTGGGAAATGTCAGATGAAGTTGTTCCTTTAATGTTTTATGCAGACTCAGATTACTCCTTACTAGAGTGCCAGAAATACAGACAGAGCAAGATCCATCTGGGTAATGATTCTCACTGTTGAGACAAGTTGTAGTTCCTTTGCCAGATGCTGCTCTCAGTAACGTGATAAAAGCCAGAAAGAATTGGTGAAAACAGACTGCTGCATGATTTAAAAATACCATAATGCATTAAATGGTGTCTGAATGGAGTCTGACCTGCAGGGCAATGCTTTAGTCTCATGATGATGAATATACATTGCAGTTTGTCTGTACAGATTTATCTGGTCCAGCATGTTCTGACGCTACCTGCCCAGATCAGCTGCTCCACTGTACATGCCCATATATAAAGCACATTGCACTTCCCAGCTTGTGCCTGAAGGCTCACTGGGATGCCTGGTTAATGGGATGAGGGACCATAGGCTGACTCATGTAACCAAAGCAATGTATAGAACCTACCAGACTCTTCTCTGAAAGGTAGGGAGAAGGTTTATGCTAGATGAATTCTCTGGTGGTTGTAGCTTGCTGCCTTGTAGTATCTTTCCCGAGATCCCCAGGAGCTTCACCAGTTATGGGGAAAGATAACCTTGCAGACTACCAGATGGATACACATACACATGGAAAATACACATTCATCTGTATTCATATTAAATACACAAACTTAAAAAATATATACAATAGTAAAAAGTCTAGCATCTTACTCCCACAGAGTCTGTAAAACTTAATATTTTGAATTTATATGATTTATAACAGAATGATAATGTTATTCTAACAGAAAAAGGGAAAAAGAGTCTGCATACTACTTAACTAAAACAAAATTACTCTAGGAATACTATTGCATAGATTCCCAGTTGGGTTATGTTGTTTAGTTCTATTTGAGTGGAATTATTCCATTATAAACTGAGTGAATAAGTCATTAGGATTTAATTTGTATTCTAAAATCAACGAACAAAGAAATTATCAGAGTTATGTTCAACTTTCTGCTGCTGTCATTCATGAGCCTGTGTAGATTTAGGAAGGCAGGGCCAGGTATGAAGCTTTCTTTGACATCGTCAAAGCTGCATCTAAGCAGCATAGAATTTAGTCTATAAATTCACTTCGCATTTAAAGCTAGATCTGTGCCATGCAAATCTTGTTATCTTCTTATTTATGGAAATCTTGCAATAGATTCCTGAAGTGCTAGTGTCCAAGCTTTATCAAGTCACTTTTTAAAAAACCTGAAAGGTACAATAAGCTTTTGCATTTATATTCAATCAATGTAATTGTAGTTATAAAATAATTATAATTATATACTTTATATGGTTAGTATTTATATAGTCAGTTTTTACACTTAATGAACACCTTAAATATTTAATTAAAACTTTTTTTGAGTTTAAATTTTTTTTAAAAAGAAACGTATTTCTTACCATTCATAAAGTTTTTGGTCCTTCTTTTTCTTCAGTTCCATGTTCTCACTACTTCCAAACTCACATAACTAGCTGTAGCCTAGATCTTTCTCCATCTCTGACAAACTTGGGACTTCTTGGATTCTACCCTGAAGCCATTCATTCCAACTTTCTGATCAGATTTATGAAAACTTCTTAACTCATGGCAAAATCTTACCCCTAAGAGTCTGATCCAAGTGTTGTGCAACGCTCCCGTGCCGCCTTCTGTTACTGGTTTTGTGGAGTGTGTGTCTTGTTCAGAATAAACATTCCTCCCCTATCTTCTCATGGTTATTTATGGCCCACTCTGTGTCCTGAACAACATATATGATTTGGCATTAGATGTTTTTGTTCTTAAGACACTCAGCAGTTTTTAGCTGTGAATTTCTGAAGGAAATCAACAGGAGCACTAGTGGGAGGAGCTGTGAAGTTTGACTTTTGGTGATTGACATAAAATTGTATCAATCTGCTGTATTTGCACTCAAAACTCTTGCAATAAATGTTATTGTCTATTAAAATTTATTAAAAATATACAAACAAATAATATTTTAACAGTGTCACTTTTCAAAGTAGTATAAAAACTCTGTTAGGATGTATGACTGCTCAGTTCACCTTTGAGTCTGTGAACAGCACAGTATTTTAGTGTAACTGCTACAGAAACTGTTAAGAGAGAAGCAAAACTCAGTGGCTTCACAAAACTCAAGACTAAGCACACTGCTTACAGTAAACTGAGAACATGTACTTACTCTTCTGTTCATACTTCAAGGCAAACTTGTTGGTTTGCAGGCCCTAAAATTTATGGAAGAAATACATATTTATGTGTACCAACTGTTAAGGTGCAATGTGCTTTTGAACTAATGCATAAATGTATAGTTTTATAACAGACATGTTTATTAATTGATGCTGGAGTAATACCGCCTTACAGTATGACTTTTAAAATAATGACTGATGAAATGTTAAGTCCAGTTCTGGACTGTGTTGAGCACGTCTACACAACAGAGTACCAATAAGAACCACCCAGAGTATATACTCTTGGTATTCTAGATCTGTTTATCAGTTTAAAAGTGTTAAAGTCAGAGGAACTTGCACATCCAGCTGCTCCTTTCAGCCCTGTAGAAAAAAAATCCAGTCTTTTCTTTGTGACTTATGTGATCATAGATTTAGTATTTTCAAGTACTGATAGGGCCTTGAGTTCGTTTTTATTAGTTTGGAGAAACTGTCCAATTGCCTCTAATTTCCATGTCCAAATGCAGGCTTTTTTTTTCCAACTTGACTTTGAATGGCCCTTGGGAGTTTTTTTTCCTCTACTTCTTGACTTTTGCCTGATGTGTTGTGTTTGCAAGGCCTGTTGCTCTCCTCACATAACCAAGCCATCCCAGCAGCTGTCTTGTTTTGGTTTTTTTTGCAATTGCTTTCACAGACTCATGGGAGACAATTATTGCAGAAATACTCACTCTAACAGAGTTGTTAGTCCTATACAGAGTATGCTGTTCATATATTTATTTGGAAGCATTTGAATGTAAAGGCCTGAATGTGTCATTTGATCCTTACCACTGGAGTCTGTTTCACATATGTTCAGTCCTATGGCATACTCAGCTATTCTGAGTTTTACCTTCGATGCACTTGTCTTGTTAGGTTCTGTTGAATATTACAAGTGCTGCTATCACAAAAGTAATTCTACTTTTGATTTCTGCTTCAGACTTTCTCTCCTTTGTGATAGTAATTCTGAGATACCTGAATGACTCAACTCATTCAAGTTTCTCAACTTTGATGTAAGTTTCATGTTGTGTATGAGAATTTTCTATTGTCCTCTCTCTTTTTATTTTTTTACTCCTCTTAGATCACCACTCCATGGGTAGTAGCTTTGTTGTTAGATCTGCTAGCTCTGTTCCTTTTTCATAAAATCAAGCTGATACAATCTACAAAGTAAGGATTACAGATCTTTTGCCACTAGCTGGTAACTTTCTTTTGCCAGAATTTTCAAGCACTTTGGACGTACCATGTTCAAGGAAAGTATGAACAGAGATGCTGCCAGGAGAAATATGTCTCTCAGTCAATTCCTGTACGGAATTATTTACTTAATGTGTATTCTGTGAATATTATACTTTTCAAATTGCTTTTCTAGCTTTTGATTCAAATTCTAATGCAATGTGAAATTGCAGTTTTTTGGAGAGAAACCTTGTGCATTTGCCCATGTTGTTGAAGCAGCCGTCTTTTTACCCTTTCTATTGATAGAATACTATTTTATAGAAAACTTTCTAATTTTACCTTTGCTATTAATGTATTTTTGAGGACTGAAGTATTTAATGGCACTATACTTCTTTGCTTACTGCAAGTAACTTAGTGGCTCACAATCTGCTGTGTGTCAAGGCTCCCTTCTGACCTGAATTGCTGTTTGGTGGAATCTATGTTATCATAGAATCATAGAATCCTAGGGGTTGGAAGAGACCTCAAAAGATCATCTAGTCCAACCCCCCTGCCAGAGCAGGGTCACCTAGAGCACATCATACAGGAATGCGTCCAGGCAGGTTTTGATTGTCTCCAGTGAAGAAGACTCCACAACCTCTCTGGGCAGCCTGTTCCAGTGCTCTGTCACTCTCACAGTAAAAATTTTTTTTCTGATATTCACCTTAAACCTCCTATGCTCCAATTTGTATCCATTACTTCTTGTCCTATCACTGGTCATCACTGAAAAAAGCTTGACTCCATCTTGACACCCACCCTTTACGTACTTGTAGACATTGATGAGGTCACCCCTCAGTCTCCTCTTCTCCAAACTAAAGAGACCCAGCTCCCTCAGCCTTTCCTCATAAGGGAGATGTTCCACTCCCTTAATCATCTTTGTGGCTCTGCGCTGGACTCTTTCAAGCAGTTCTCTGTTCTTCCTGAACTGAGGGGCCCAGAACTGGACACAATACTCCAGATGCGGCCTCACCAATGCAGAATAGAGGGGGAGGAGAACCTCTCTTGACCTACTAACCACACCCTTTCTAATGCACCCCAGGATGCCATTGGCCTTCTTAGCCACAAGGGCACACTGCTGGCTCATGGTCATCCACCTGTCCACCAGGACCCCCAGGTCCCTTTCACCTACACTGCTCTCCAGCAGCTCAGCCCCCAACCTGTACTGGTACATGGCGTTTTTCTTCCCCAAATGCAAAACTCTACACTTGCCCTTGTTGAACTTCATCAGGTTTTTCCCTGCCCAAGTCTCCAGCCTGTCTAGGTCTCTCTGAATGGCAATACAGCTTTCTGGTGTGTCAGCCACTCCTCCCAGCTTGGTGTCATCAGCAAACTTGCTGAGGGTACATTCTGTACCCTCATCCAGGTCGTTGATGAAGATGTTGAACAACACCCGTCCCAGTACCAACCCCTGAGGGACTCCACTAGTCACAGGCCTCCAACTAGATTCTGCCCCATTGACTACAACTCTCTGACTTCTTCCTTTCAACCAGTTCTTGATCCACCTCACTGCCTGATCATCAAACCCATACTTGATCAACTTATCTACAAGGATGCTTAGATGATTAGATGTTATCTAATACATGGAACAGGTTCTGAGATCCATGTCTGCCCTGGCAGCAGGTTAGTATTTTAATGAGTGGGTTATCCAAACACTTGCAGCTTATTCTGTGTCAGGAAATATATGGTAATAAAGCTACATCACTAATCAAAGTTTCCATGAGAAAGAAACAGTGTTGTCACCTCAAAATATTCCATAGTACTGTTGTAAGGACAATCTTGTGTTGGTATGCAAGGGATGTGATTTCTAGTCACCTGAGAGATAAAATGAATTAAACCTGGGTCTCCAAAATGCTGAAAGACTACTCTATTTTGGGGCTATTTATTGAGTAAATCAAGGAGGCAAGAAAAGGGGGCAGTCATTTTATTTGCTTTTTCTTCTTGCAAGGACTACTGACCTGATTTCCCCTCATCATCTCAGGAGATGGTTCACAGCTGTGGTTCTTGGAAAGCAATGGACATCTAGCTTTATTCAGATGCTGAGTGTATATAAAAAGTTTGTAAACATACTACATAGTGGAGTTCAAGGAGAGCTGGTACACAGAGTGATTCAGAGATACCTGGATGTTCAAAGTGTGATATTTGCTTTAATATAGGACTGCAACTAAACTAATAAGCCTTGACTGTCACCTAGCCATCCTGCCTTAGTGAGGTGTACACACACCTACACTGGATACTAATGTGGCCTAATTGATGTGCCTTAGTCTGGTCTTTTGCACACTGTTATAATTCTGAGACTGGACCTGTGTGCCCTGTTGCCCAGATGCTAGTATTTGCCATGTCCTTGAAGGTCTGTACAGCAAGACAAGTTCTGTCCTGGCTTCGGAGACCATGAAAATATAACTGAGTTGATTAGCTTCATACTAGTCCAAAACACCCCATTCTCAGTTTGATATAAACTTATTTAACATTTCTTCAGATTTTATGCAGCTTCTACTGAGATTAAACATTGGACAACAGTCTTTCACAGTTCTGGTCATATTCAGCTCCTACTTCACAGGTTGTCATATGTGACCATAGAGTGAAAAAGCCACAGCTTTAAAAATTATTTATTATTCGTGAAAAGATGAAAACTGGCTTAATAGTGACTTGGAAAAAAAAAAAAAAGATTAATTAACAAGTTATTTGGCTGTCAACATTCAGGAGGGAGTTGTTGGTAATCATTAAAAAAATCAGTGTGCTGAAGTTCGGTTCAGTTCCCTAAATCACACTCCAAATTCTTGCCTCAGTTCTCTTTCTCTAAAATTTGCTTATTGCCTATTAGTCTTACTGCATGGTTAGTAGTCACTAACTTCATGAATCTAGTCAGTGAGCTGTTAGTCAATGTACCTGGAGCAGACGATGGAAAAATCAGAAAGGATGGGATTCATCTGGGGTAGTGTTTGTGCCGTGAGCTCCATTCAAAGTCAGTGGAGATGTAGTCAATATAGTGAGTAGAATCTAAAGTGCAGTTTGTCTCATCCTAAAGCAGCTGTCTAAGAGAAGTGAAATGAATCAAACCTTGAAAGTTCCTAGATCAATATGGTCACCACCACTTCGGGGAGGAAAGGTAAAGAAGGGGACATGATAGAAAAGAGAAGGGTTATTCCACATAGTTAAACATATCTGAGTTGTAGCTATGAGATTTCAGTAGGACCTTATAATTAAGCTTGTTTAGCTGATGTTGCTTAGCATTATGGCTGATGTGAATCTAGTGCTGGAATTCTTGGGAATCTAGTGCTTCTCTTGCCATGCAAAGGGATTTAAAGTTACATAATTATTATTTTCTCTTTGTGACTGCATTCCTACAATTTGAGTTTAGTTTAGTATTAAACCTTGTTTATGTACTTCAAGTTCCTCAAGTCAACCTCAAAACTTATGAAACATGTTTTCTGGATGTAAGACATTTTCCTCACTTAATGAGTGGAAAAGGAAGGAAAAGAAAAAAGTGTTAACTGAACTGTATATATATTAGACTCTTTGCCCTTTGTGGTGGTTTCCTGTAATCTGAAGTATATGTCTTATTCCTCCCTGTATTAAATAACAGAGAGAGAAAAATATATAAATAATTAAAAAACCCAAACAAAATAACCAAGCCCCTTGATTTTATAAAGAAAAATAATAATGAAGGGAAATGGGGATTTTTGTTCGTTCTCTGGTGTGAATTGGCAAAGGCAGTATAATGAAGTTAAAATGCAGAGGTTAATTGAAAAATGCGATAAACAAAGCCCCTTGAAGGTCTCAGAATAATTTTGCCTGGCAGCATTGACAGCCTACCATCAGGCACTAAACCTACTATGAAGTGCTGGAGAAAAAAAAATAATAAAGAAAACAGACAAGAAAAGGAAGAAATGGAAGAAAAAGCCTGAAGTTAATTGTCTTTCTGTTCCTTCCACCTCATTTCAGTTAAATTAGAACTGGGAAAAGTCATTCTGCCTAATTTGCATTAATGCACCTCTGTGGAAAAACAGCTTAGACAGAGAACTTGATCTTCCCTCCCCCCTTCCTCTAGTTTATTATGGATATATGTAAAATAAAAAGAAACCCAGAGAAAACTGATATGGAAAAGTTACGGATAGGGATTTTGATTTTTTGTTCAGTTGTTTTCTGCCAGATAATTTTAAAGATTTAAAGTTTGACAGGAGTATTTCTTCAGTAGACATTCTTAAGTCACAGGACAGAAAATGTTGAAATACCTGCTGGAACTCCATCATCTCTGGCTAACCCCTGTTATTATTAAGGAAGAAAATGTAATTGAAATTTTTATAAATGTAGCTTTTCACAGGTACTTGTGTGTTTTTCATACCAGACTTCAGAAAAGCTGCATAAATCCTCACTTATCCTGTGTTTTGAAAATAAGTCCAGTGCATGATCCTATTGTGTGTAGTTTACTGCTGTAAAAGGACTCAAAAGTGTGGCTGTCACATTCACATGCAGTACCATGTTTCCACTCAGCATTCCAATTTGTATTTTAATAAACACATTAAGAAGGCTCACTTGTAGTTGGACCCACATTACATCTAATTTCTTATTGAGATGGTGAAGAAAAACAGTGTATTTTGCTCTAAATTGCCAGTCAGTATATGAACTCAGTCTGCCTCTTCTCAGTGCCATTTATATTAATAGGTGTGATTATCCATGCAGGCCTTATTTTCAATGTACTGTGTTTATAGTCCCCATTTGTACATCTTGCTGCAGATAACATGTTCATAACGATGTGGAACAGCTGGCCACAAACTGTTGTTTCTCATTAAAAAGACATGTTTCCTGAGCTTTTGGGGATTCTTTATACTAAACAATAAATACTATTGACATTTTGCCCTTTTCATTTTCCTTTGGCTCTTCACTACAGTGGGATATCTAAGATTCAGGATTCCAAATGAAGACCTGAAGGGCTTTTGAGAAATAGAACCAAGGAGAAAGCCACTTCAGGTCATTAAAGATCCCAGGGCACTCTTTGCAAGAAAATTGTTATTATTGTCCTGGACAGATTCCAGCTTGTATAGCTGCATTGAAAGCTATTTAATCATGTATTTTTAATGGTGTAGTCTCCCCTTGAAGGGCTGCTGTACTTTGCTATTGAACCTATAATGACCACTATATTCTGCTCCAAGAATGGCTTCACTCCAGAGAAGGATAATGGAATCATAGAATAGTTTGAGTTGAAAGGGACATTTAAAGGTCATCTTGTCCAACCCCCTGCAGGACAGTGACATCTTCAACTAGATCAGGTTGCTCAGACCCCCATCCTACCTGATACTGAATGTTTCCAGGGATGGGGTGTTTACTGCCTCTCTGGGAAACACGTTCCAGTCTTTCACCACCTTAATTGTAAAACACTTCTTCCTTACATCTAGTCTAACTCTACCCCTTTTTAGCTCAAAAGCATTACCCCTTGTCCTATTGCAACAGGCTTTGCTAAAAAGTTTGTTCCCGTCTTTCTTGCAGGTCACCTTTAAGTATTGAAAGGCCACAGTAAGGTCTCCCCAGAGCCTTCTCTTCTCCAGGCTGAACAACCAACTCCCTCTGCTTGTCATCACAGGAGAGGTGTTCCATCCCTCTGGTCATGATTCTGGCCCTCTTTTGGGCCCACTCCCACTCCCCTCCTGTGCTGAGGATTCCAGAGCTGAATGCAGTACTCCAGGTGGGAGTCATCTGTGGGTGGCATGGTTCCTTAGTAGGGATTTCAGCTAGGACAAGATAAATAATAAGTGCTGTACTGTACACCAGAAGCTTGGTTTCTATTTATATTGCTCAGCAATCACAGGAGGTCTATCTGAATAATTGTTAGTTTTGGTTTTAGTGGTTCAAAGATTTTATACTGTGATGTAATTGTTTTTATGCTCATCTGCTTAGTCTAAAATGGACTGCTTTTAGTAGTTTCTGACTTTAAAAAGAAGCAGATCTAAACTTGAAAGCATATTCTATGATTTGAAGAATTAAACAATATGGCCCTAATTAGAAGGAGGGCTTGTGAAGTTTTAATTCAGCAGCTAATTGGAATCAATGCCCAATTATCAGACCTTATTGTGCTGTACCAAAAGACTAACTAAAGTCTGCTACAAATTCAGAAGTCTGCAGCCAGCTTCTCCTGTTCTGTGAATTGTGTGCCAGCTGTAAATTTTGATGATGGTTGCTTAATTAATATATACAGAATTGTGCTATTCTAATTTAGGAATGACAATTTAATATTAAGTTAAAAATGGGAAAGAAAGGAAGACAATACTTTAGCACAAATTCCAAGACATGATGATACAGAAATCCAACATATTGTGGTGAAATCCACAATAGGCACTTCTTTATCCCATGCTTACACAGGGATAAAAGCTGTCTCAGGCATTCCTCAAGTTTGTTAACATTTGCTTTGTTATAAGTCTCTGTTAAAGGATATGAGTTTCTATATGGAGAGTCACAGAATCACAGAATATTAGGGGTTTGAAGGGACCTCCAAAGATCATTGAGTCCTACCCCCCTGCTGGACAACGCACAACTAGGACAGATCACTCAGGAAGGCAGCCAGACAGGTCTTGAAAGACTCCAGAGAAGGAGACTCCACAACCTCTCTGGGAAGCCTGTTCCAGTGCTCTGTAACCCTCACAGTAAAGATGGTTAACGTGTAACTTCCTATGCTCAAGTTTGAGTCCATTGCCCTTTGTCCTATCACAGGGCACAAGTGAAAAGATCTTGTCCCTGTTTTCTTGATGCCCAGCCCTCATGTATTTGTAGACATCAGTAGAACCCCCCTCAGTCTTCTTCTTTCTAGACTGAAAAGCTCCAGATCTCTTAGCCTTTCCTCATAAGGCAGGTATTCCAGTCCCTTAATCATCCTCGTAGCCCTCCGTTGGACTCTCTCAAGTAGCTCCCTGTCCCTCTTGAACTGGGAAGCCCAGAACTGGACACAGTACTCCAAGTGAGGTCTCACCAGAGCCAAGTAGAGGGGGAGGAGAACCTCCCTTGATCTGCTGGAGACACTCCTCTTAATACACCCCAAGATACCCTTGGCCTTCTTGGCCACAAGGGCACATTGTTGTCCCATGGATAACTAGTTGTCTATCAGGACTCCAAGGTCCTTCTCCACAGAGCTGCTCTCTAGCAGATCACCTCCTAGCCTGTACTGGTGCGTTTTGTTGTTCCTTCCCAAGTGCAGGACTCTGTACTTGCTTTTGTTGAAACTCATTAGGTTCCTCTTTGCCCAGCTCTCCAGCCTGTCCAAATCTCGCTGAATGGCTGCACAGCCTTCAGGTGAATCAGTCAATCCTCCCAGCTTGATGTCATCAGCAAACTTGCTGAGAAGACACTCTGTCCCATCATCAAGGTAATTGATAAAGGTGTTGAACAGGACTGGACCCAACACTGATCCCTGCGGACAAGTTACAGGTCTTCAGCTGGACTCTGCACCATTGACCACGACTCTTTGGGGTCTAATGTGTAGCCAGTTCTTAATCCATCTCACTATCCATTCTTCTATCCCACATATTCTGGGCTTGCTCACAAGGATGTTATGGGAGACTGTCAGTGGTAGAACTGGGATGTACCATATTGAAATACATATGTTTGTGACCAAGTTGTAGTGAAGTGTTTTGTAGCAGTATTTTGTGTAGGAAAATACATATTTTCCAAGCACAAATTTTACTGGTTGAATAAATAAAAGATATGTTTGAAATATATTTCCAACTGCATTAAACTAGACATTCTTCATAAATTGTAACCCATGAGCTTCTTCTCTCCTGTTATTTTTCCTCCTGCTCCTTTTGGGGAGAGGAATGAGTGAGAGGCTGTTGTTTTTTTTGTCTGCTTGTTGGGACCAACTCACCACAGCAGTTCCAGAATCCAAAATTAGGTTATGGCTTTCTGTATTCTATTGTAGTTGTTTGTGTTAGGGACAGTATGGCAAATCTTATGCTTTTCATTTTCCATTGTTTAAAGCCATTCAGGAGAGATAAGATTTAGGTCTAAAACTCTAAAATCTACTATATCACATAATCCTGAAATATAATTAAGCTTCTAAAATATGGGTATATGATGTCTTATACTTACTTTTGGAATCTTGACAATATTTTTAGCTGTGCTGAAAATTATTTATTTGCAGATTCATTAACCCAGAACACCCAACTCTGTTGTTTTTCTCTGTAGACTAAAGTGTTTTGCCCTCTTTATACAAATCTGCAGGGAACTTCAAGAAACACTGTGCTTTTTTTCTCTGTATTGTTTTTAATAAGGGCAGACTGAAGGCTCAGGGAGAGGAGATTTTTATGGAATCAGGATGTGATTTGCATGTCTTATAGGAAGTAGCTCTGCATTAAAATGGGTCAGTCATCTTTGTTTCTCTGACTTGTAATTTGGATTTTCTGAACACAGATAGCTCAGACTTGCGCACAAGAATTCTAAATAAATAGTTCCACACTATAATAGAATTTTTTTTTCTTTATCCAACATTTTCCATGTCTCTTTTTATTTGTTTCTAATATTTTCCTTTTCTTTATGTTTTCATCAATTAAATAACCCCCTCATGACACTGTAGCATATTTAACATAATGATCCTTGAAGAGGAAGGCAAGCCATGAAATCACACTGAAGAATCTATGAGTGTTAATACTATATACTCACTGTTAATTCCTGTACATTCATTTTATAACCTTTTACTCATCCTGTTTTCTGCCTTTCAGGCCCTTAACTCTTTCAAAAAAGCAGAGATATATGGCGACTGGAGACACGCTTAATCTTAATGTGCTTACAATGAAATTCCAGATGCCATATACCACAGGTTATATCCTTCTCATATATTGCCATGCCTCTTTCATTAATAACATCTAGTTCTATACATTCATTCAATTTTAAGCATGACAGTCCCTTTGTCACTGTTGGAATTACTCCTAGATTCATTAAGCTCTTACACTTGAATTTGTAGATGTGCACTTAAGAATTGGCTGATTGTTAAATGGTTAGTTCAGGAAACAAAGCATTCACATCTGGTCTGTGTCATAAATATATGCACCTTTAGAATGGACAGAATACTGTTCATGCATCTCCATTTTAGTTTCTTGACTATTTAATGTTTCTATTACACCATAAAATTACCTGTGTCAGAGAGATCTGAATTCTTGCTGGCATACTGGGAAATGTTAACAAGAGTTCCATATTCATATTTTAGTCAAAATAGAGCAGAGGATGTCAAGGCTGAACAGAGTGCAGTTATGATAGCTATGTCTGGCCGACTCAGTTAAGGGATTGAGGCACTTTCTGTTACCATCAGCCCAGGTATGAGTCAGTTTGGCTATTTTGGATGAAAAGTCAGCATAATTTTTCCATTCAGGTCACTGTCTGCAGAAATCTGTATTATTGAATTGACAAGTTTTCTGCATGTACTTTGGCAAATGCATCAGAGGCTTGGGATTATTTTATGAATTTCCTGTTAAAGTCCTATAAATGGATAAATGAAAAAAACACAACACAACAGCTAAAGAACTTAAATTTTTTGCTCCCTATTTAGGGAAATTTTTTATAATTTGAGAGTTACATAAAATCTTTAAAATGTTCATTAACTTGGCATTCAAACTTCTTAGTAATTTTTACCACAAAACTTTATCTGATTGTTCCAATTTTTTTGCATAGTTACTTGAGATCTCCATTATTCTTAAAACAAATCTATTTAGCAGCTTGGAAGAGAGAAGACATTATTGTAATGAGGAAGTCTAGTCATTAAATCAACATCACGCTAGCAAGGGAGGTGTGATGTTTGTGATTACATTAAAATGAGAAGGAAAGTAACCATAATCTGAACAGTGTGTACACAATTCATATTGTATACACTTACTTAGGAAACAAATATAAATTTAATTTTATCAGTGATAAAAATGCAAACAAAAGCAAAACATAGAGAAACCTCAGATGTACTTTTACAGAAATAGAAAATGAATGCACAAGCAGAGTTGTGTGAGTATTATTTTTTTAAAACAGAGCTCTTTAAAATAACTCCAGATATTTTGTGAAGAAACTTTGTTGACAGATTTCTTTACAAATTACCTCAAGAAATTTGACAATATTAAGGTGGAAGTGAGTAGATGAATGATTAGAAGAGTAGTTCCAGGAGACAGAATTTTTTGTTTTAATCTTTTTGTGCTACTAGTTTGCTCTTTTCCTGGGCAAATCATGATGGATTGGTCCGAGATGGTTGTCTTGGTCCAGAGCACCAAGATATTGTGTGTTTGAGCAGCACAGATTATAGGCACCTGTTGATTTTAGGGAGCATTGTGTGCTATAGTGGTTGGGCCTGATGTTTTCTGGCAAAGAACACTTAATTGGAAAAGGCATGTCCTTAATTCTACTGCAAATATTAAACATACGTTGGCTGGCAAGGCTGCTTAATTATCCTTCCACTATTCACTCAACCATAAGACATTTTCCTGGAGTCAGAAATCTTGAAGGGTGACTACAATGCTCACATTGACTCTTGCTCAGTCACTAGAGTAAGTGGTGATTTCAGCTGACTTCTAACATAACCTAGAGGAAAAAAATGGGAACTGATAGAATTACAGTGTAATGTGTAAAACAGTTCAACAGGTACAATTGCTTGGGATTTTTTCTGCCAGAGTTTCCCATTGTTTGAAATGATAACTTATTGAGTGGTTGTTTGGGATTTTTTTTTTAATTTATTTTTTTATCTATTAACCTGACAGTTTCAAAACTTGGGAGGTGTGCAAGCCAAATGTATTTTCTAGCCAAAACCACAGATATGCTAATCATAAATATTTAAATGCTATTATTAGATGTTGACAGCCTAAGTTCTACACCTCCTTTTGTTGTATTTTGGAACAGGTAAAATTTGTAATTGGGTCTCCCACAGAATGAATGATTGCCCAAATAATTTACACATACAATCTACTCCCATTTTTTTTTGTGTTTGGGTTTTGGGTTTTTTTTTTTGGTACATAATAAATAGTATAGTTCAGGTCTCTATTTTAACAGAATGGAGTAACCATTGGGTTGAGATTCTCTTTCACATGAATGTTTATCAGTATACATAAAGTAGATAAGTGACAAGATGTAAGACACTCTGCAGAGTGGTTGGTTTGTTGGCCAATTCAAATTCAGCTCTGCTCTAATGTGTAGGAAAAGTTCTATCATATCCCAAGTGAATACCTTAACAACTGCCAAGGCAACATGAACTTATTTCATAAAACTGTTCATACATTACAGTTCATCTGACAAAAATATAATTACCCAAAATACATCAGCAGCTAGGAGAAAGACTCAGCTCAAATGTAAAATAATCTTATTTTCCTCTTCTTTTTTTTTTTTTTTTTTTTTTTAAATTTACCACTGAAGAGACTGTGTTTTCACTGCAACCTTGCTCAGTTTTTCTCACAACTATTTTATGCAGTTGATCCATTCCTAAAAGTCTGTCATTCTGACTGTGTCTTTTCAATCTTTTACAGTTTGGAAGTCAAGAAAAAAAACCTTCAAGGTGACCTACTGTATAGAAATATACCAGTACAGGTGAAAAAATATACCTGTACAGTTGAAACTTCCACCAGTGTAATTAGTAACATCACTGCAATTTCCCAGTGTAGACGTTCTGTGCAGCTGTAATGTGGGACTTCAGATGCTAATTTACTCTTAAGTGACATTTATATAACTATTTTATTGCAAATTCTCCTAATGCAGACATGCCTCTGTTTTGTTGAATCTGTCAGTGGTTTCTGCAGGTTGAAAAGGCATCTTTGGGAAACAATGGCTCAAAAAAGGAAAACTAATAATTTTCCAAGCCTGAATGGCTATTCTAGTGACCTGTATCAAGGCAACAAAACAAAGGTTCTGAGAACCTTTACCTAACTTTGAAGGTAAAAGCAAATGTTCCAAAGCAATAATTTTGCAGTTGAGACCCAGCTGATTCTATATTTTTTCACTCTTAAGATGTAGTACTGGCTTTTTTTTTAAAAAAATCTGAATATTAGGTCCACACAATTCAGAGCTCAAGGACTTGTCGAATGAAGTAGATTTGATTGATCTGCCCAAAACAAATACACTTTTCTGACAAAGTGCTAATAAACCCCTTCTGGCTGTCACAGAGTGCTTCCTTCAAGATCTTACTGTTTGCTTTTTGAAGTGATGAAATTTACAGAGAACTGTTAAAGGGTTCTAATTGAATTTCACAGAAGTAGCCCTGGTGTGACCCAAAATGAGGGGAAAAAAGCTAGTCTCAAAGCTAGTCTCAGTGGAACTAGTGATTAAAATCCCTGAATGGGAAACAGAAGTCCAAGCTGGAAATAATCAACATGAGACTTAATGAAGATTTTTTTAGATAAATTAAGGCTGATAATGTCTACAAGATAAAAGGTGGATGAAAAGATTCACAACAACAGAAAAGTGTTTATTAAAACACCTTTTAAGAAACCTTGGGAAATAAAAAGCTGCCTTTAAGGTTTCCTATTAAAAAAAAGACTGGGTGAATTAGATGATTTTGCTACATGCAGCATTAGCAGCACTTTTTGCTTAGCTTTTATTGCAATGTTTATTTGACTTCGAAGAACTTTATCAGTTATCGTCAAAAGGCTTTTTTTTAAGTTGTTGACTAAAGAGCGGCATAAATCCTGTTTTCAACAACTATAAACAGACCTGAAGTGAGGTAGCAAACTTTCCTGGTTGTATCAGAGCAATTTACGAGTCCCAGAGTAGCTTTCTGATCAAGCTGGATAAAGGTATGGAAGTCAACTTTGAAATTGCCTAGGTTATATGTAGACTTTTCCTAGATTTTTGAAATTGATCGTTTCAGTTCCCAGTCCATGATATAACCCTTGCTAGCCCATGATGGGGTAGGATCTGAACATAGGATAACTTTGTCCTCCTTCTTGCCTTTCTTGGCCATATGAAGAGTCAGCACAACTGTCTGTAGTATCTCAAAGATTAGGTGAGGGCCAGAAGTTCTTTGCACACCTTGTAAAGATTTTAACTGTGCAATGCAACTAGAAAGCATTTGCAGGTAAGACAAAGTCAGTGCTGACATGTGGAATGATTATTAGTTATTGCAATAAAGATGACACCTGGGTGTCACAGCCTCCCATGAGGTGTCTGCCATACCAGTTATTGGGACAATGGGCAAACAGCCTGCGTTATCATTTACTCGTGACTGGTACAAAAGTCTTTAACACCTGTGAAATAGTTTCAGTATACAAAATGCTTTAGGCCCATTCTTTATTTTGGTTAACAAAAGGACACAGTGGAAGGTATTTCCTTGTGCCTAGCACTAGCTGAAATATGAGGTGTTACAATGAACTACTTGTCTGCAGAATTGAGTAATATGATTAATGCAGCCTGGGAAAACAAGTGAATGACAAGGTGAGAAGTTATGTGCATTAGTTACTACTTCTTGCTAAGCTTGCAGGGGATGAGCTAGATTTGAGGCTGAGTGGCAGGAACTAGAGTAGGTGCAATTCTCAAGCTTCCAGGCTTGAGCTGACTTGTGTTCCATTAGTTAAGGATATAGCTAAAAGCTGGTACCACCCTGTGCCACTAAGCATGCCTAACAAAGTCTCATTAGTTATCTTGTTATACATCAACTGTGTAAGAATTATATTAAACAATTATCAGCATAACCTTTCTATCAGTCTCTGAACAGCTGTAAATTTTTGGTGAAGTCTTTCCAACTGTCATTCAGTCCTTGACTTCTCGGTTCAGCAGCAGCTGCAGTAATCTCATTTTACGTTTGCCTCTTAAATTAGCTGGAAATTCATAGTGGTGCAAAGATGGTGTCTGAATTTCTGAGCTACACAGAGAGACATAGGTTCCTTTGAGTCTGCAGGTCTTGCCTGGTGGTTTCTGACAGTAGATTGAGGAATTTGGTTTTCATCTGCAACATCCTCGAGTTTCTTGTGCCATAAAATAGGGCTTGCTGATTTGAAAAACAGATTTTGGTTTTTGCTCTCAGGATTGTCAAAGGAAATAGCTTTTGTATGCTGACCCCTTGACAGCCTGTGAGGCATCTGCCAGGCTATTGGGGGAGTCTAACGGGGTAAGCTTGCTGTGCATTCAGCATCCCTTACCTTCATTTTACTACTACATATAGCTCTTCTCCACTCTTCCCCAGACAGTGCACCATCAGTGAAGCTAAATATCAGGTTAGATAAATATTATTGATGGTTTTGATGTTTAACAATTACACTACATTTTATTATAGTTTTATGGAAATCCTATAGGTTTTTTGTAGTCAAATGTGGTGTACTATTTGCACATGTGATTTAGCAGTTGGTGATATAAACCACAATCCAATGCTGCTAAATTGAGATGCGTAAATATTGTGGCTATAGCTATCCTTCCATTACTCACACTGTAAAGCTGAAAGCCTTATTTAGCAATTTGGTTGTCTTACAAACCAAGAAAATAAATCTGTTTTGAAGTAATTAAAGAAAGAGTAAATTATTTTAAATAATTTAAAACTGATGTTATGGTAATTGATGGCTAATTTTCTGTATATGTCTTGTTTCATGTCAGTTTGATGCCCACATTTCATTGCTTTTTATATAGCTCATTGATGTAATTCCAAGGATATTAGGATAACAACAGAATTTTCTTGTTAATGGATTAAATAATAAAAAGGGTTTTTGTAGGAGTTACTTGGTTCTTACTGTACAATAAATGCCTGGTAACTGAAGTGCAAATTAAATACTTATTTGCAACTCATAATACAAAACATTAAGTATATGTAAAATAAAGGGATACATTGTAGACTCACAATGTGGAACCAGAGATAGGCAGCTTCAGAGCATGTTAAATATCCTTAACAACCTGTTAAAATATGACATAGGAAACAGTTTACACTTCAGCAATTATCTGATAAGAACTAGTGTTCACAGGGAACCTATTGTGGTATGTGTACACAGATAGTGTATATATACTTGAGGACATGTACAAGCCCACAGAGGTCACAGTATATGTCTGCTTCTGTGTGTACATAATAAACCAAAAGTTTATGATACTAATGAAAATTCAGTAGGCATGTAAAAAATAGAGGCGGCAAATTATATAGAATTTTAATAGAGATTTTTTAGTCTATCTTTACAGTGATGAAGATTTCCTGTAAAGTTGGTGGAAGTACACTGACATGCAGCTGAAGGACTACAGTGGTGAATAAAGACAAAGCATTATTGATTATTGGGATTTATTTCTTCCCACTCATTTAATGCAAATGAAATCAATATAGAAGAATCCGATTGTATATATTATCATCTATTCAGCTTGTTTTGTCTATCTTTTCAAACTCAAAGATTATTTTATGTTCTTTTGGCACATTGGGAGAAAAGGTGTATCTTTCATTTTAAGATGTGTTGAAAACTAAGTGAAAGCACATCTGCAGCAATTATTTGTCAGGTAGTAGGAGACTATGCAGATGAGGGAGTTGAATGAAAGGTCTTCTAAGTCATCCTAGATTACATGAGCTGTCATTTAAGGAAAGTTTCCAAAGTAGGCTGACATCATTGATGATCCAGCTTTTTGGACAAGGCTAAATTCTCAGCTGGCATAAATCAGCACAGACTCTCTGAAATGCACTGCATTGCTGACTTCAGTCAGCTGTAGTTCTGGACCTGTGAGATCCACAGGTTTCTGCTTTGCTGCTTTTTTTGTTTGTTTGTTTGTTTCAGTGTTATTGTTCCTGTTGTTAGTTAAATTAAGGGGAAAAACTCCCCATCTTTTGTTGCCCTGTTTGCCCATCTGATTCTTCCTTTTCAAATAAATAAGATCTTGTAACAGAAGAAGATAGTCATCACTTAAGGTGGTGCTACCCACTCTGCTGCTACAGTTTTCAGTGTACTTCATTGAAAGGGTGGAAATTATCATCCCCGATTACCTTGGCACCCCTTGGAAGCCCTTGGCAGCACAGTCACCGCAGCATGGGCTGATACCAGAGCAGCCCTCACCACCCCCATGTGAGGGCACAGATCTGGCCTGGGACAGTAAGCTCCTGCATTTTGAGGAACCAGCAGCAGTGTGGGACATGCAGTGGCTGCTGCTGAGCTGACCTGGATTTGGGTGACTTTAGAGTCAGTATCCTTGTGACCCCTGTGATCCCTGCTTGATCGGTACCCGCTGGCCCTGCCCTGCTCCTGTGCACCCCCCAGGAACCCCAAGCAGCACCTCTGCTGCTGCTGCTGCTGCAGCCCTGGCCGCTATAAGAGCTACTCTTGTTTCCCTCATGCACGGTGCCAGCGCTGTCCTAATACAAGAAGCCACCAGAATTTGAGAAGCCAATGGCAGTGTGGGACAGGGAGTGGCCGCTACTGAACTGATGCTGGACCTGGGTGTCTTCGTAGCCAGTGTCCCTGAGATGTCTCGCAGCTGGGCTCTGGTCCCAGAAACTTCTTGGCACCTCCAAGGATCCCCTCTCCAGCCCTGGGCACCCCTTGGCACCCTCTGGCACCCCTGATCCAACCCTTGGCAGCCCCCAGGAACACCTGGCAGCATCAATGTCAACCTGATCAAGTGGGAGGTGTCCCTGCTCATGCAGGGGGGTTGGAACTAGATGATCTTTAAGGTCCCTTACAACCCTAACGATTCTATGACTCTATGATTTTTAAGATCCTTTCCAAGCCAAACTGTTCTATGATTCTATGGTTTGTTAAGAAATAACCAGAAAAATTCCAAAAGGGGGTTATATTTAGGTGGTGATAACTGCCTTTTATAAAAAATTAGAGCAGCCGTTAGGTGATGATAATGCTAGCTGCCAAAAATCCACAGGGGATTCCTTTCAATCCATCTGTGCAGCCAGAAGGATGAGAATTGGCATGGGAACTGTTGCTCTGGCTCAACATCACTTTACACTGAGACAAATTTCTAGTGATTATTCATAAAGGTTTGAGAATAAGCTGGATGGGAAATATAGTTTAAAGACATAAAGCAATGTTGTTACACTGGGATGGGAATTTTTAAAAAGCCATGGCCCTAATTTATTTCTGTGTGAAATATAAACATACTAATCTACAACTGTCAGTAGTAGTAGGCATTAATGACTAACACTTTTCCAAATTACCATTTTCATTACATGTCCAAAATCTTAAAAAAGGAGAATCAGATGAAAAGAAGTCTTTCATAATAGTTAAATTCAAAGTTTCCTCTGTCTCCATTTAGTAGTAGGAGGACATGAGTTTGAAACAGATGAGATGCAGGCCAATGAGCAGCACTCCATTGCCATGTATACAGAAGTTCCTCTGTACTCCAGGTACAGGAATGCCCCAGTTTGTATTCAGGTCATGTTTATTAAAGCCTGACACAATACTGAAAATCTGGGATAATGGCTACAAAAGCATAGCATATTGAGAATAAGAATTATTTTTCTTTCCAGAATGAAAAATACTGCTTTAGAACACAAAACTTGCTGGTTGTATTAGCAGCTCTCTAATGCATGTTTGAAATTTCTTTATTCTGTGTTTGGGAACATAAAGGAATTTGTACTGACATTATATTCAGACGCAAAAAAATAAGACTACCGGCAGGTTGAACCTATGTCACAGATTGCTTATGTCTTACCTACATGTTTGTTCTTTCCTGACCTAAATAAAGATGCTATTTTATTTTCTTGGAATTTTTTCATTAAATACAGCATTTAGTCCTACTGTTTTAGGTATATACATTAGTGTTAACCTTTGGAATTCTCTAATTCAGTGCCGTGCACTATTTTCTCAGTGAATACTGCAATAATTACAACTTTTTCTTGCATTTGAATAGACATCCTTTCACCTTGTGAAAAAGTTATCTAGAAGGAAGATAATATGACAATATGTTTCCTTTGCCATTTCTGATTCAGGAAAAAGAAAATGAACCATTTTTATTATAAGGACATAAAAAGAAAGTTCAATTTGGGTATCAGTTGTGGATTTAACAGCAGCTAATCTCACCCAGGAGGTGATCAGCTTCGGGGTGATCCTATTTAAATCACCTTTGATACCACGGCAGGCCTTATGAAGCATACACCGTGTCTAGTGTTGCCAATGAGAATTAATATTACTCACAGCTCTCAAATACATGCTAAAACAATATAGCTCTGATCTTCCCCTTATTTCTGAGAAAAAAATTTGTTTCAACAGTGCAAAGACCCAAGACTAGTAATGTGCTAATTTGTAAAGGCTGAATGTTGTAATCCTTGCTCATGGGAGTAATCTATACTCAAATGCTTCAACAACTTCCCTCTCAGTACAATTACCTGAGCTAAGTCTGGAGATTCTGTACTTCAATAAACTAATAAAAACCTGAAACTTATTCAAGCAACAATGGCTGTAAAGTCTGAAGTACATTTTGTTCAGATATTTTCAGAGACTAAAAAACCAGAATTTAGAAACCTACTGGTTGAGTTCACCCACTGCAAGAGGATTTATACAGCTAGTTAAAATATGGTGCTTTCAGTCTTGATCTTGCCTTGCATAACTGATAAATGCCACAAGTGCATGTGAATGCTGTGCATCTGATCTCAGTTCTTCCCCAGGAAAGCTATGATAAGGAGTAGGCAGCAGCAGTCATCAGCAGGATAGAAAGAATTATGCCAGGCTACTACAAAAAGCAACAGTAAAATTACAACTCTCTATTACCACAATGAAAACTTGGTACAAGGAATTTGTCATTTGGAATGTAAGTAATATATTGTTTTCATACTTTCAAAGTTAATTATCTTGGCTCTGAATTTATGATTTATTAATTGGTAAAGTTTTATCTACACAGGTCAAGTTTAATGAGAGAAGTTATAATGTGGCATAACATTCTTGATTAGTCATTGAAAGTAGGAGCTCTGGCTTCATGCTAAATGATAAATATGTGGAAAAATACAAAATATGAAGTGGAAACATTTAATTATTTTTTTTTCAAGAAACATTTGATCTCAAGCACAAATGATAATTTTATTGTTTGCTTTTATGCTTAAATTAAAATAGAAGTATTAATTAAGTACTTAATTTCAACTGACAACATGCTTTCAGAAAAAAACAGTTTGAGAGAGCTGACCATGCCAGTAGACCTTATTCCAGTTACTGTAAAGGTAGAAAGAATTACAACTACTCATGAATGGTTTAATTTCATGAGCATCTCCCACCAGCAAAACCCACAAACCTGTGAGAAGGTTTTGGCCAGTCCTATTTCAGTTATGTGATTTCGTATTACCCTGCAGGTAAAAGGGGACCTGATCTAAATTAACGCAGCTCAGAATTTGGTACTTCTAAATGTCATCTCTATACTAACATATCAGTCAGTCATAGTGAGAAGTTTAAACAAATTTGAATGATAAGTGATTAAGATACTGTGCAAAAGAAAAGACAGCTCCCCAGCTTGACTGTTGAAACTGCAAAGCAGTATGACCTTGCCCACACTGTCAAAATATGTCTTCATTCAGTATCATCCTCTAGCTAGATCTTGTTCCACCAAGAAAGATGATGGATAATTTTTCAACTTACGTATTTCTGGAACATTTGCTCCTCTGACAACTATAGAAAACTAATGTATTGCCTAAAAATCCGTGTGCTCAGAGCAGTCACATCTCATTTCACTCTTCTTTCTTCTTTTTCATGTATAGATGTAGACAAACATTTCTTGTTTTGTTTTGCTTTGTTTTGCTCTGTTTTTCTTTGTTCAGGACAGAACTCCATACCCTCCTGCTTTTCTCAGCCCAGTTTCTATGCACCATCTTATGTTTCTTGCCTCCCCCACCCCACCAGCTAGTATGTCCTGTGTAGGAGAACTGAGGCTCACTTGAAATGTAGTTACTGGGATCTTTTCTAAATAGTCAATAGTAAGTGTGAGTTTTCTAGCCTCTTTTATTACATAGCAAATCAGCTCTGAACACTGAATTAATTTCTCCATGGACACTTTTGTGATATGTACCAAAATAACCCAGGATTGAAGCACAAATAGCAATGGATTTATTTTTGTACCCTCCTCCTAGGAAAAGGAAATGGCATTGTGCAGAATAATTACTGTTGCCCAAATTGAGATGGCTGGGCCTTTTTTTTTCATAATACAGGCAGATAATGCATCTAAAGCAGGTCTTGGGATGGTGGGACAGAAATGGGGGAAGAGATGAGCTGTGTAATAATGTGGGACTCAGACATCTCACCAAGAATTGGTCACCAAAATGGTAGGAAGAGGGCTCAGAGCTGAATCTCTCCTGCAAGCTACTCTTCATGTTACCCTGCAGTGCACCATTTTTGGATGATATATGTTAATTATCCTGTCCATTCTCTGCACAGAGATTCTCACTTAATCTCTTTTATTACCCTAAAATGTTGCATGATTGAACTGTTTGAATTATCTATTATTTTAAATTCCTTTTTTTTTTTCTAGTAAGAGATTAAGCACAAATAGTAGCTGACATTTTTATTTTAGTCATTCAGTTTACCTGTAACAACTGCACAATTGTTAGACACCAAAACTAAAGATGTTCCTTTACTGTGATCATGCTGATGTTAAAAAAAAAGAGGCAAGACTAGAAAAATGTTCTGAATATTTTTAAAGATATGCATGCATATATATCTACACACAAATATATATAAATACACATATAAAATATTTATATATATATCCAAGTGTTTTGCTAGGATCTTCACCAGATTTGTGTACAACTACAAGAAAGAGTAATAGGAGCAGACTAGCTGGGTAGCTGTACACCACACCTTAAGTGAACTATTGCAGCTGTAGCTCAGTTTGGAGTCAGGACTGTAATTTGACTTTAGTATTTCTAAGTTCTATTTTCATAATTTGTGTCAGGCTTATGCATAGTATATAAATGAACTGCACAGGAGAATGTTGTTAGCATGGAAGTCTTGTTGTCTGGGATGTTATCCAGGGTTGGTCTAATCTGTAATCCAGTAAAAAACACACTCACTCTTATGTAATAATGTTTCCCTTCTTTTCTAACTTTTTCCACTTTGTTTGAGACTACTTTTTGGGTAGTGCCCACTAGGATTCTAAGGAATATGGTAACATAGGTATGTAAATAAAACATGCAAGTCTACAGTAAAGTACCAAACACTAGTTTGAGTTGTATCTGGAAGCCTCAAAAAAGTGTGATTGGGATAGGCAGTTGTAAGTAAGCATTTTGTTCCCTGACTTATCAAACTCAAAATGTTGTGTTAGAATAGAAGGAAGAAGTGCTATCAAATGATAAATTGGTAGAAATAATATATTTGGTGGCAATAATCTCATATTTTTCATGTACTTTTAGTGCTTTTATCTTAGGTAGGTTTCCATTATGGAGCTTGCTGTCAACATCTGCTTCCATCTAATGGAAAAGGTATTGTTTGATGTAAAATTCGGACACATTTGTGTTCAGAGCGCAAATTCACTTTGATTTACTTTTAATTGTGAGACAGTGATAAATTACTGTGTAATCACATTCAAATGGCAAGCTGAAGCACCAACAATTCTTTTAAGATATTTTTTTCCACTTCGACTAATAAGTGAACATGCAGTGGTTAAAAAATACTGTCATTTTGTCACTGTCACAACACTATTTATACATCTGATCTTTGTAATTTCTGAGTAGCTCCCTCATTCTTTTCCCCCTCAACTGGAATTTTTAAATTCTTTCAGTTTTGGTTTTTTTCTGCATAGTTCTACTTAAAAAAAACTGATCTGAACTACTGCAACCAGATTAAGCACTTCTGCAGACTCATTCAGAAATAATAGCACTGTTTAATTGTAACTAACCTGATAATTTCAGATTTCTAGCTTTAATTTCTATAGCTGTTTTTAATATAATTCTGGGCAAAAATATACCTGGACAGAACATGTTTAACATATACCAAAAGATCAGGAGCGTGAAATGGTTTTCTATGCACTTTTAAAACCTGTCAGCTGAGGGTGTGCTTCCTTCTTTTACCCTTTGAATAGGAAGACTAGTCCTTAGAGCTCTTGTTTAGAAATTAGGAAACAAATAGACTCCAGAACCTCCATAGTGAGGTATTGGTCAATCTTCATCCTTTTTGCTTAAGTGATACTGATGTCTAGCACACTATTCATGGTGGAGAGAAAGAGGAGTGTGATTCTGTAGTCTGGAAAGTCATGTGTGAGGAAGCCCCCTGACTTCTGGTTGCAGGACTTTTCATCCACAATATCTGCTGACTGTTGCTGAAAAATACATAAACAGAACGGAGTGTTTTAAATAACAAGAAAACAAGACATAAGTCGGTTTTATTTAAAGATACAATGTTCTGTCAGATTTAGATTATTTAGATTTACTCTTTACTGTTTTCCCAAGCAACTGACAACTGGTCCTGAGAGTGTTCCTTTAAATTAGGCTTTTAGTACTTCATAGTATTTGTCACTTCTCTTGGAGACATCTTTTCTTGATCTGTGATTCCTTAACACTGAAGTTTTCTACCAGGAAATTCTTATCTTGGTTTATATCTAGAAAGCTTTATGAAATATACAATTCTCATAATCTTGTTAAATATCTGTGGGTTTTTTTTACAAGTTTATAAAGTACAGGACTATGCATAAATGTACAGTATTTAGAACACATTTAGAAGATTTGTTAATCCAGCTTGCTTCTTTAAAACAGAAGCGAAGGACCAAACCCAGCATTAATAGCTCCCTGTCTCAAGTCATGGGAACTCTTGCTCTTCCAGCTGCTAAGTGGTTGTTTCATGCACTAAGTGCTTCCAAAGGGAAAAGTTGTGAAACCATGGGAAAGAATCCCATTAATGGTGATCAACTTTTGTTGCAGATCTTGAAAATCCATGGGTGGGAAAACTTATCTGTACTTGGAAAGTGTCCAGCACTTCTAGGACTAAGCCTGTAGTATTACAAATAAGACATGAAAAGTAGACAGTGGAAAACACAGTCAAGTCCATGTATATTACTGAAAAACGTTTTCAGCACTTAGTCCGTCACACGAACTTTACTTTTGTTTATGCAGTTCTGATAACTAGAGAAAGAGAAACACCTGATCATGCTGATAATCTAAGCATAAATAAGAAAAGATTGCTGTGCCTATGGGAGATGGGATAAACTTTCCTGAACAGTTTCTACCTCCCACAGGAAGTGTCATAAATTCTCTGATATAGTCTAAAGAAATCACCAGCCTCTAAGCTTCATATTAAAGGTTACGCTTCATTTACTTAGCGATGTGGAAGGCTGTCAAATTATTTTTATGCTGATTGCACTCAGCCTGTATTATAAGACTTTTATATTAAGAATCCTCTTTAAATATTTGAAGTAACTGAAGTGATGTTAGAATATATGGATATATATTTTAATAAAATAACTCATGATTTGTGTAAGAATTTTAAGAGATACTGGATGCTTCTTTAAAAAACTTGCATTTTAATGCTGAAGGAACATATGCTGTTCTTTGTATCAATTAACAGCTGTGTGGAACAGCTGATTAGCCAAGATTTTTTCCACTCGTCAAAGAGAAAATAAAATTACATGTGTTACTCTTAGCAAGTAAACGTTGAAATGTCTACATTTAAAAAAATAAAACATAAATGTTCTTTAATAAAATTATCTACTTTTTAAAAAAATTAGGATAAGCAGATAATTAATGTAAACATCTGCAACAATTAGTAAAAGCCTAGGATTATTTTTTTCTCACTTTTGCTATGTCTGTAAAGATTTTACTGAAGTCATTAGAGTTAAACTAGTATAAAATCAGTTTGAGCAGAATGTCAGGCTTCTGGATGAGAAGACATTTAAATCCCATTCAAGCACTGGTTTGAGATTTCTGAATGTTCAAGATAAGTTATAAGGATTCGATTAATATAATATAAAATTCTGAACAAATAATCTTATTAATTCAGTAACTAAATAGAGAAAAATCATAAATTTATTTCCATTATAGAGGCCGGGAAAATGAGGGTTCAGACATCTCAAAAATGGAAAGAAAATCTTAAGAGAAAATAACAGCTGAATGCAGCATACTAAATTTATAAGGTGCTCTGGATCTTATTGTGAAGGCACTGTTTTGGAAGGTGAAATACAGACAGGTTATAGTGAACTTCCTATGAGTGGATATTCTTAATGAGAAAATGGATGAAAATTAAAGGTATTATGTGCTTGGGAAGAAACCAACTACCCAAACCAGAAATGAAAAAGAGAAAATGAGGAATATTTAGAGATGAGTTCTTGGGTATTTTATGAACCTGAAATCATCATGAGTGATTAAGTGTGGAAACTGAACCTTACCACTACAGTAGTATATATCTCTTCTAAATTACATGTCTGAAAGCCGGAAGTCTTCTACCACTGAACTGCTTGCCCTAGGCTCCCTTTATAGTCAACAGAGAAATCCAGGCATCTCTGGAGGGTGATTCATCTCAAACTAAAATAGGCATTTGAGGTAGGTCAAATGAATTGCCCTCTAGAAGTGCCTATTTCTCTCCAGTTCAGACTTAGATGTCTAACTTTTAAAAGTCTAAGGCTAGGTGAGATGAATCCCACTTCAAATCATCCAGATCTTACATTCTTCCTCCATTGAACAGTAGAGCTGGCATTAATAACAGAAAATCCCTAAGGCATGTCACAATGTAGATACCAAATGCTGGCCAAGAAGTGAGGAATAATGTAGTCAATTGACTCTGCAATTAATGTTTTTAGTCAATGATTTTTAGTGTAGAACTTTACCACCTCTCTCTGACTTGTAAAGCCTCCTACATATCACTCACAAGAGGGCATCTGGATGAAACATGACCTTTTTGATACCTGTTTAAGTGGTGTGAGGTCTGGGTCAGAGCTAAATAGTCTGTGCTTCTCCTGCTCGATATTTGAGATTTTACTACTGTGTTATTTAAGTAACTAAAACAGACAAAATCACTCAAGATGTCCTTTGAATATTTCTAACTCTTCATTTTTTTTATACCTAGTGAGGCTGTAGAACTCATACTTCCAGGTTGTAATTTTTGTATCCTTTTCTGGAAAAGGAGAAGCAGGATCTTGCAAGTAAAGTGTTAAACTGCATCCTAGTTGAGGGCTTAATCTTCTCTTTCAGTATAGGCAGAGGGTGAAACTTATGATTTGTTCTTTCTTCTCATCTCTGTATCTACTCAAAGGGAGAATAAGCTCTGTGGTACAGACAGTCCAGTACAGGGTTCATGCACAACATGGTAGTTGCCATGGTGCATGGTAATTAAGATTACAATCTTAGGACATAATAAATGTCCTTTACCCATAAACCTAGCCTTTTTCTACTTCTTTCTTATTTTTTTATAACTTAACATTTTTTATTTTTTTTTTTAGTATACAGATTGGCATGGAATATCCTTCTCTTATTCATTATTTTACTTTTGGTTAATCCAAAACAAATCCACCCCTTTTCCTTCATTGTCCTGGAGGACAGAACCAAAGCTCTTCATGATACTATAATACATTAACTTGTCCTTGAGATGCCTTATCTGCCTAATATAATGAACACACACATTACTTTCTGTTGGTTTTCCTGCATCAAGATGATTTTTTTCATGATCACATGTCTTATTTTAACCCTAAGTCAAAATTAAAAAAAAAAAAAAAGGATTTTGCAAGTTATTATATTTTTAAATTTTTCTTAGAAATTATAGTATATTTGTTTGTATCTTCTGCTAAACTCAGTGAAATGGATACACTGACAAAATTAATTAAAAAAATAGTTGGTAGAATAATTCCATAGAATAAAAATAAGTTTGTAGTAATTTTTAGTAACCTATTCAGGATTTTATTTAGAAGTGGATAAGCTCACTATATCTTGAATGTGCATATCAAATTAAATATCATTAAATTATATATATAAATTAATTAAACAGCTGGGAAATTGAATTTAGCAATGGTTCACTGGCTCTAAACTACAGCATCTACCTTGGGCTAAATTAAAAAATAACCACTTGGTGTTTTGACATCTCATTAACAAAACTGCCTTTACCACACACAAGTCTATTTGAATGATAGAAAAGAGTGAATGTTAAATGTGTGTGTAAAGGATTTGCTGGAAGTAGAATAGACCTAATCTGAAAGGAAAATATAACTGAAAATGATGGCTGGATTCATAATTACTGGAATGAAAAATAAAGAAAAGCTTGGATTTTCTTTCTGAGAAATGCTGATGGGTCATTTGTTCAGGGAATTAATATTCTAATGGTGGCTCTCAGTATTGCAATATAGAAAAAAATGGAAGAATAATAATTATTAGAATGAAGAAGAAAACGTAGGTGCTTTATTCAGTCTCTCTGTTTGTTGCATTAGACAAAAAAGCCTTAGATATAAAGAATAAAATCTGCTGTTATTTTCTGGCTTATTGGTTTGATATGTGCCAGGCACACATTCAGATCCTGTCTGCCCTGTGGGAAATCCAAATGACCAAGATGCACAGAGAGGGAGTTCGAAAGGAATTGCATACCTGATATGAAAAAAAGATAAGTGCATGAGAACAGGACAATAAAAATCACTTGCACAAGCTGCAGTTGCAGGTTCTTGATTAAAAAAAAAATAAATCAGTATTTAATTTCCTCACTCTTTTGTAAAATTTGTCACTGTAATCTGGTTTCTTCCTTGAAAATCACCTGGAGTTCTTTTTAATGATGTCTTACATCAAATTTATTTAACCTTTGTCACCAAGTCTTATAGTGCTCCATCTATACACTTACTTACTGTTCAGTTTAATCTAATCCAGTTGATCATATCATCCTTTTTGACTTTGTTATTTCTAACTCCAGTCATTTGTGCAGCATTTTATGTTCTGGATCTCTGTCTTGGCCTGAAGTCTTGAGTGGAATCTTTACAAACCTGTATTGTAGGACTTCTTTCCCACAGGTGTTTTTGTACAAACTTGTCTGCCTACAATAAATCCTTTTCCATGGTTACTGATGTTAGTGATGTTCCTCTTTGCTCCTGACTGTTTTTTAAATTTGCTTCTGCCTTTTGGACCATTGGAAACCCCCTGAATCTGTCATAGCAGAGCCATTTCATAGAGATTCAATTTCAATTAGATTTTTGGGCATCTGTGTAAATAGTGCAATCAATATTGATGTTAAAACCTCTCTACTACCTCAAAAAAGTGAAAATCCCACCAAAATGAAAATATTCTAAGCATAGTGTTCTCTGTGGGCAGCCACCACTAAGATGAATTTTCCTCACATGAGATGCACTTCCCAGCGTTTTCCAGTTATATTTTTGAATTTGCCAAATGAGATGCCAACATGTGTTTAAGGATTCATAAAAGTACAGTTGCACTCATTTGTTGTTGTGACTAATGCTAACACCAGTCCAATTACACTACATCTCTATGTCAGTATCATGACCTTTCATACTGAGAAGTCACAATAAGGAGGAAAAACACTAGTGTGATTCTTGAAGACTCCAGTAATGAAGCCTCATAATCAGCCGTGATCATGCTAGACTGTCTAAATATTCAAAATACATTGTGGAATTCTTTCATCTGGGGTTCAGCTTCATGAATATTCACCATTTCAAGTGGTTTTAGAGGTTCCCCCTCTGACTTCTCCTTGACAAACTGAAAAGTAACACTTCAAGTATTGACACATAACAAATTACAAAGATAGAGTAATTAGGCTACAATTCAGTCTGCCAAATTTAAATTGTTTACATTATAAATGAATATTGACAGATTTTCTTATTAAAAGACAGGATTAATCACACCATAAGCCCACTATAAGATATATTTCTCAGTAAGTACACATTAGAGGAGGTGCTTCTTTCGTTCCATTGATAGTCACATAAGTCTACACGGGTGGCTTGGGAGATGCCTGGCATTATTGAACTGATTTTTATGTGCAATACTTAAAAACATGGAAAGATTTTTCAATACTGTATTGTACATGCAAAGAGTAGGAAATTCCACATAAAGGAAACTCATGTAAATTATTGTTGAATATGGATTTTGTGTAGGTCCTTATTTTAACTTCTACGAAAATCTAGAAATCCGGAAGTACCTACCAAGTACTCCTACCCATAACAGCCACCAGACTATCTAATAAAAAAAAATAATTTCACAAACTCTGGCTACCTTTTACACAACAGGGGGTAAAATATGAGTAAATGCTAACATGGATATTTTGCTGTTGACACTTTCAAACGCGTGTGATGAATGAGTTACTGCATTCTGCTGAATGGCAGTAGTAGTATTCTCACTTCAGCTGAATAGACAGATCTATTGTTTTGGTTCCAACATAATAAAAACCTGGAAAATTAAGACATCTACTGAGTCAGTAACTCTGTGAGCATCTGGTAAAGATTCAAGAAAATTCTAAACATCAAGATCTTTCCACCTCTTGCAGCTTGCCCCGGTTTCTTGCTTGCCCTAAGTGAAATATCTGTACATTCAAGAGATATATTGACTAACATTATATAAAACTTCAGAGAGGAGCAATACCTCCAGAAATTAAAGGAATTTAAATTCTGTTTCAAGAATATTAAGTATTGTGACATTTACAATATAATTGCAGAAACTGTCTTCAAAAGAGGAAGTTTGCTATGCTTTACAGGTCAGATGCTTTGGTCAATTTTTATTTTATGCTCTCTGTGGATAGCTGTATGCATAATTTTTTTTGTACCTCAGCTTTACTACTTTTTATATTTACTTCTACATGAAGTATAAACTTCTAATTTTGAACCTCTGTTCAACTCCCTAAGAAGTCATATATAACTGCACATTTAGCTGTCTCCCTTATATCTTTCACATACTGTTTAACTATTTGAGTACAAGCGTTACTGGGCAAGAGTTGGACTTTCATGCATGAATGGATAGTAGTTAGCAGTTTGCAAATTTTTGCAGTAAAAGTTAACTAGCAATAAAAATTAAAAATAACAATGACAGGGATGATTACAATAATGAAAGGACAAATCTTTTATTATAGGATGGTTGCATTGGCGTTTATGTTTACATGCAATCTTACTATTGCTTTGAAGGCCAAAATCAACATTAAGTGACAGCTATTCATTATGTTGACATTAACATAAAATTGTACTGACATAATGCAAGAACAGAAGGTATCTTGGGGCATACTGAATTGGGATGGGAAGAAGAAGGGCAGTAGTGCTAAATTAAGCCTGTGTTTCACTAATCATAAATAGCCCTTGTTTGTTAAAACCTCACAAAATTCAGAGCAAGAATGAAGGTTGCGTTTTTGTACAATTTTCTACATCAGATTGGAATATTGTGTATAAGATGTATAGATCCTTTTGAAAGCTAGCTGTGTTTTCAAGAGCCTAATCAAAATAGAGTGGTAACCAAGCATGTATTTAAAAGGTTGTTGTGATTAACATGCTGCTGAACATCAAAAGATTTAATGGGCTTTAACTGCAGGTTACATTAATTCAGTATGAATTTGGTTGTCTTAAAGTAGGAGACTTGTCACAGAAGACAGGAGTCAGTAAAATGATCTATAAAGTATCAATTACCTTTTTGTGGTCCTGTTTTAGTCATCAAGCTTAGTCTGGAATGAATGACTGTAAAGGAGATATCTTATCTGCAAATAGGAAAAACTGATCTTAATCCACTTTAAAACAGTGTTTTGACCAAACAAATATCACAAATTGTCTTGTCCACAAAGCATCCAGTGATTTCAAACCTGTTTAATTATGAATGTATGAAATTTATATGGATTATACTTTCATGTTTTCCCTCAGGGATTACTGGTTGGACAAAGGGAGGATCATACTGTGAACTCATTAACTCTGTTAGGTAAAATAAAAGGCAGTCTTAACTAAGTAGGTTGCAAAATGCTTAGAAGCCAGTAAGACTTCTTTAACTTCATATTGTGTCTGAAGATTTTAAGGCAGATTTGGCAACATTTGTTTATTAAAACTTTTCATTTGTGAACTCATGAAGTTGGTTGAAATCTTAGGTACATTTTTAATTCTGCTGAGTAAGAGCAATTAATAGTGGTGTATCACGGAAAATTCTGAATCAGTGGTAATTGAAATGACAGGCAGGACTTTGCTCCAGCACTTCATTAAACTTCTATTTTTATGGGAATTTCTTCATTTCCACTGGAATGAACAAGTCAGTATGCATGACTTAGTCTGCAATGAACTTGGATGAATTTTTCTAAGTACATTAAAATGAGCTGCATCTTCTGTTAATCCAAAGACTCCTCCACGCATACGTATGGTGATAAACCCTCTGATGCACATGCAAGAAGGCAGGATAATGGGCATGAAGGACAATCATATGTGTATGTATATAAATATATATTTTTCTTGTCAGTAATAATTCAGAACTGCCTACAGCATTTGTAGTGTCTGTTAAAAGTCAGGTATTGTATTGAATTTAAAATTCTCTTAGGCTGAGCAGGGAAGAAAAAAAAAATCAAACACTTTCTGAATTGGGCCCAAATATCCAAGGTTAATTTTCTGAGAAAGCTGCAGCAGCTAGATAAGACCATCCCCTGCAAATTAGTTTTGCCTGCTTGGATTACAGCTAAATTTATGCAGCTTGCCTTATCCTTTCAGAAGCGCCTCTGAAGTGTCGTAATTAACTGGCACACATAAAGTGAGCAAATTTTCTGCTTGGTGGCAGCCATTCCTCATTTCATCTCAGTTCTAACCTAAATGGAAAGGTAGTTTCTTATTTTTATTGTCAAAAAAGCCCCATAACCCACCAAGATTTTACAAGAAGTCTTTGAAAACAAACATGAAACAGCTTCAGAACTGAGTTAGGGGTTTAAAGAGCACAAATTCTGCTGAGGGAGCAAAGTTGTAATTTTGTGTAATGGTAAATAAAAAATAAGAGATAGAGATTGTATATGCATACAAATATATGAGTATACATACAGATATACAGTCACACACATTTAGCATCCAAAATTTTACAGTTCACTAAAGAATTCTTTGTCTCTTAATTCTGTTCAGATCTACATCCAAACTGTAGGTTAGGAAGAAGTAGATGTGATGAATGTTTGTTTCTATTTTACTATAATAGTGTGTATTTCCCAGTTGTCTCTGAATCATGTGTGAATTCCTGTGTCTTTTGTTAAGGCAAGAGCCTTAATATTTTTTCATGTAACTACCTTTCTTGCTGCTTAAAACATTTTAGTATTCTAAAATATATATATATATATATAATTGAAATAAATCCCCATTATCTATATTTGAAGTAAAACTGGCCTGTGTATGTAAACTTGATGAGAACAATACAGAGAAAATTTAATCCCAGGCTATGCTAATTTCTTTCCTTTTTGGTACAGATTTTCACCAATCTTTTTGTTGTTGTCTTCAAGATTTTCTGCTCTTATAATAATATTTTATACCATCTTGCTCTATTTTTAATATATATGTGTATCCCATTTGTCCCATTATTTACTCATTCATAAAGCTTGTCAAATAATTTGTCAACTTTCAACACATTTTTATAATGAGATATTAGGTAAATACTTTCTCCTCTCACTCCCTCTCTGGTTCTTGTATTACAAAAACCTGTGGAAGTCAGTGATAATGGCTGTTTGCTGAGAATTCTGATGATTAATTGCTACCGTGCAGTATCCAACAGTGTCTGGATTTTTTTTCCCCTGTTTTCCCGTTTAGCAAAAGTAATTTTTAGGTTTGCCATCAAATCTTCATGTTATCCATTTATACCATTGAAGGCAGAGTATTCAGTGTATTACAAACTACTGTACACTAAACTATCTCAATTTTAACTAGTCTAGCTTGGTGGAAAGCTCTATTTTTGCTTCCTGAATACTGATATTAGATCTCAGCTGGGAATTTTATACAATCTATTTTTACTCAGAAGTTTCAGCTATGTCAAATATAAAGCTCTTACTATGTTCATAAGCAGATCAACAATATACTGCAGCATGTTAGTTGCACAGAGCATAGCCCATATAATAAATCTCCCAACAATTGTGTAATGGCAGCAGGAATCAAAGAGCCAGATTCTACTTTCAGCTAGACTGGATTAAATCCAGAGCAAATCCACTGACTTTAGTGCTATTACTTGAGCTTTAAGTTAAGGAGAATGCATCTCTTCCTATTTAAACCATAGCTACTTACAGCATGGATTCCTAGGCAGTGAAATGACTGACAATGGACTTGCACAAGAACATAACACGACATGAGCTCAGAGAAGTTTTATTTGCTTAATCTTCAAGTGATAAAAATGAACATTATCCCTGTCCTGACCACAGTAAAATGTCTTTCTTGCAAAGGCTGCTCTGTGGAGAAGACTGCCATGTAGAAACACAGGAAAGTCAAGAAATGTTAAAACCATATAAAACTCTCTTTAAAAGATCTGCATGAAGCTGAATGCAGCTGGGCTAGAGCAGAATCTAAGACTTCATCAGCAGAAGCCTACTGAATAGGAGCCTAATTATTCATAAGAATCTTACAAGGCTTAATTGGCCTTTAACCTGAAAGTTTGTCAGAAAACACTGAGAATTAGTTTCTGTGTACTTCAGGGTTAGAAACAATTGACTAAAGGACAAGTTATAGGAAGCCAAGAAAAAGGAGGTGGAAAATCCGCTGACATTTATCTGACACTCTTGATATCCCAGTAAATTGACTGGGTATGTGTCTAAAAGATCTCTCATTGCTGTGAAAAAGCATTTTAAAACTTTTTGAGTCACAGGTAACATATAGCCAAAGCTATTGTGAAAAATCAATAGTTAAAGGAAGGTACAGGAGTCAAACAACTGTCTCACTGCCCACCATTTGCAAGGCAAAGCTGTAGTGGAGAAGAGATGATTGACCATTAAAATTTGGACATACATCAGATGAAAATTGCATTAATTTCATAGGACAAGAGTGAAAATGTTGTCTATATAGACAATATGTATTGTCTATACATTTACTAAAATTATTGAATAATTTGGATAATTATTTTTTTTTAGTTGGGTTTGTTGAGTGTTTGTTTTTTGTTTGTTTGAGGTTGTTTTTTGGGGTTTTTTTTGTTTGTTTTTCTTGTGTGTATGTATGTTTTTCTTCATTGTTTTCTCTATGTATATTAACCTGCTTTCTTTACATGTATTTAAACTCTCCTATCTTTACTCTTTCCACTTCATGCCAACCCTTTTGTTATTTTCCAAGTGTGCATTTTTCTTATTTTTATTCCTTTGTGTGTGTGAGATTTTCATGTGTCTGTTTATATTTTGCAATTAATGTCATCACTATTGTAACTGCCATGAGATTTCTTTTCATTGCACAGAGATATATATGGTAGACTGGAATCAGCATCTTCTCTTAACATGTTCACTCCAAGACAGATTTATTGGAACATTTCTTTGTACTGTATCATTTCAGGAAAATTATAAGTAGGAATGGTTGAACAATTTATATTGCTAATAATGCATTATAGGAAAACATCTCTGCTAATGCATCTGTGCTTTAACAAAAAGCACAGAGAGGGTGCAAATAGAACATTTGTGATAGCAGCCAGGTTCTTGCTCAAATAAATAGGAAGGTCTCATAGTGTACAAAAGAAAGTGTGCCACCTATGCTTTCATAGTGTCTTTCATTTTCCACTGGCCTGGTTATAAATACAATAAAGACAAACCTGAAAAGCCTTCTAAAATAATCCCAAAGTGCTGTTGCATTATTTGTAGGCTTTACGGAAATTTTTGGGTTCTGTTCATGGTTCAATATTCCATATCTCTAAGACAAATGCCTCTGTTGTAGGAAATTAACTGATGCTTTGTGAATTATCATTTATTCAGTCATAATTATTCTTTTAATTCACTGTAGTATTTAAATATTCTTGCATTTTCTTTTGTAAAACCATGAGACTAGTTTATAGCAATACAATTATTTGTTTCTTACTCCTTCATTTTAAAAATATAAACAACAGTTGAAGTTTTCTTCAACTTGGCATGTTTGTTTTTTATTTTTTTCTTATTTGAATGGACTTTATGTAAGACTTGATAAATATTAAATTAAAGGGCTCTTGCATTTCTTTTCATGTTGATACCAAAATCCATTAAATGATCTCTTAGAAATCTGTATTTTATATGATATGATTATATATGTATACAAAATAAATCAGGTTCAATAATAGGCATCTTAAAAAATACCAATGAAGAAACAGCTGTCATTTGTCAAGCTTTTTCACCTTTTTTTTTTTTTTTCAAATCTCAGTGATTCAGTTGCTTATATTGAATTTAAATTAAACCTTAAATGAGCAATTGATACATGTATAAAACTAATGAATAAAAATCCTGTTTACCAATTAGTTAAATCCAATTAAAGCTTAAGCTGATAATTGTATAAACCTCTGGTATGAAAAAGAAAAGACAAGCTCAGAGCTGTTGTCTATAGTATGTGTTGGAAGATATTTTTATTGGGAACTTGCTACTGTACTGAGACATTGAGTAAAATGTTAATTTAACTGTGGTAAATCAGTGATATTTGAGTCAGGACTAGCAGTTGCCTGTTGTTGATACTGTGTTTTTCTATTGTTCAGAAGTCTGTGTGTGTACATCTGATGCTCACTAACAGGTGTTACTACGAGAAAGTATTTACTTCAGAAGTTGCTATTCTATGATAGTTACCCAGAAGATAACTCTCCTGAAAGGCAGATCAGATCTGGATAGTTTGATGTATTAAAGTACACTGTAAAAATCTATATTTTCTCAAATTATTTTATCCTTTCTCACTTCCAGAATTTGTTTTGACAAAAGAAAATTATCTTGTCTTTTTGCAAGTCACAGAGCCCAGCAGGTAGTAGGCTTTTCACAGACCAAGGTTCATAAGTGCTAACTCTCACTTGCTGAGTTTTGGACCAGATTTGAAGGCTTTTCTGAATTATAAAAAATTAACTCACAAAGGCATATCATGGTTCTGTTACTCCAGTGTCTTTCATTCAGCGATATTTAGTGTCTGATCCTGAATTTCAGCAGCATATTTGATATTCTTTAAAATTAAAAAAAAAATACATCCCAGTAGTAGAATTAATACTATGGCAATAAATTAAAACAGAGGAGCAAAGTAGTAAGTGTGATTGTTCCTTATCTGCTGCATCCTCTCTTAAGTGAGGGGCAATTGAGTGTAAAAGGAAATGCATTTTGTTACATCTGCACCATGCTCACAGAACTTCTCCTTTAATTTAAATATTGAATGAAATAACTGCCTGAGAAATGCTACTCAGAATTACTGCTATTCCTGTATAACAGAGTTCACAGTCACAGCTTCATTAGTGAAGAGGAATGATGTCACTTTAGTGGCTTCATAATATTAATGCTAATTAAAAAAAAAACAACTGAATTTTTAAAACAAGTTTCTCCAACAGAAAATCTGTAGGAAACCACTATGGGGTCACAGATTAATTATTTTTTGAGCTGGTAAACTTTTTCTCTGAGCATGTAATTGAAGAACAAAAATCTGTGGTAGCTCACTTTCTTCAGCTTAATAATTGTGTAGTTCAAAATGAAGGTCCTTGATGGCACCATGAATATACTTATTTCCTCTATAATAAATATTTGGGCAGAGACATGATGAAGCAGTAAATGTAATTAAACAAACTGAGATTATCCACTCCTCTTTTACTGTTGACAAATGACCTTCCAAGCCAAAGAGCTGAACCTTTAGCTGTCACACAAAAAAGGAGATTGCCTTTTATAATTAAGCTAGTGTCACAATCCATTGGACGCAAAGATGCATTTATATACTTAATATAAAGCCAAACAGTAGTTAGAGGTGTGGGAACAACCAAAAAGAGGGAAAATTATTTCATGATAAGTAGAAATATTTATTTCCATCTCTTCTTTTTCAGTAACTCAATCTACTCAATCGATAGTTAAATAAAACCATCATACGTTTGGAGGGAGCCTGCACAGTATGTTACTATACTATATTGGTTTGGTAGCTTTTTAAAAAAATACCTCTCTCACACATGTTTTGCTTCATCTCTGATTTTTCTTTTCTGCAGAAGCCATTAAATGAAAGTCTGAGTTCCAGCTAACTTAAATGGGACAGCAGAAATTTTTGAAGTACTTTTATAGCAACTCCAGGTCAGCATAAAAACAACCCAGCAATTTGTTTGTCCAGAGAGGTAACATTTACATTTCCCTGATCTGTACTTTTATCACACTGGGAAAGAAGTACTAGGAGAGGTCTTCAAGGTAATGAATAGGAATTAGGACTTACGTGTTTCACTGTCCTTTGTGCTTCAGAAAATATCTCCACCAGTGTACTTGAGGCTTGATCTAGCTTCCACTGAAATCAGTGAGTCTCATATTGATTTTTAGGGAGAGCTGGATCAGGACCTTGTTAAACTGTCCAAATCCCGACTAGCCCAATATATGTATGAACTGACAGTTATCACGTGAAGATGAAATGCTAGCTTTAGAAAACACTCTGCCCTCTCTTCCATGACAGATAAGAAAAAAAAAATAGTGCTTGTGTAAGGAAGAAATAGGATGCTGCTGGCTGTTCTGAGCTTGTATGATTTGAGTTTTGATCATCACACTACCAGTCAAAGTAAGATATAAAATCACAGTTAGTGCATTTTTGCTTGTAATGAGATAAGTAGAAGTTTTTACTTAGCCATTCAGAGCAGACATTTCTACTGACCTCCTGCAGGAAATAAGTTCTTGATGCAATCTCATATTGATTGAGCTGCCAGACATTAACTGATGGCCAGCCTTTGAAGGAGACTGTTTTAGGAAACTTTACAATGCTGCTTCACAGTTCCTTGTCTTGTGCTTAGACCTGAGCTATCATGAAGAAGAAAAAATGATGGAAATTGAAGTAATATCATCCACATTTCACTTTCTCATTAGGAGCAAAATGAAACAAGTGGGATCAAGATGCTAACATAGGGCTTTGGGTTTTGAACAGAGAGGGCACTGTCACCATATCAGAACAAGGAGATGTTTATTGTACATTGATCTGCATCTAATCTGTGCTGTCTGTGGAGCATGTTGGCCAGATGCCAGGTCTTATCTCTGGCTATTGACATTTTACATCTTAAGGACCTAGCAAAGTTTTGAAATTGTTCTAAATGTTCTGTATTGAAAACATAAGACATCCTAGAGAATATTCTTCATAGGAGCTAAAAAAATTAGGAACTGGAAGAAATAAAAAATTTGTTAGCAAAATATGATGTCAAAGTATATATGTCCTATATACATCCTATACATATTTTATATCTATATGTACATATAGATATGCATATGTATATAGATATACCTATATATTTATTATTTATAGATATATCTATATAATATGCCTGCACTCCTACTGACACTAATGCAAACACATCAGTAGAAAGTATTTTGGATCTTGATTGAAAGCTACTTATGCAAATACATCACAGTACCCAATACTTCTTAAGATAAAAAGAGAAAAACCTCTGCCCAATTTTTAACTGAATAGGGACTAAATTAGAAGGCAGAGATATTAAGTGATGCGTTCAAGGGCAACTTTTCAGAAATGGAGTTTTACCAGAGGAAGAGTGCATAAGAAATGAAGTATCATTCAGATCCCATTATGATTTCATACTGAGATTTCTACTAATTCTCTAAATGTTACCAGATTTCCCAAACACTTTTATTTTTTTAAAGGGGTTTAATTTCTGAGACATAAACCCTGGTATATGCCAAAAGCGAAGTGGAATTAGCATGGTAGTGATGGCTAAAGAGAATAAAAGCAGAACACAAAACTTAACCTAAAATTGAAATAGACTCCTTATAAGCATTTCAAATTGTTCAAAAGCTAAAAGAAAAACCCTTACCTTGCTTAAAAAAAGAGTGCAGATTTTTTTACTTCACTCTGCCCCTCAGACTGCTGTTTTTTTATTACTTTAAAATATTTAGAAAGTCCTATTAATATAACAATGATTTATCTCAAAATTTGTTATACCCAAAAAAATTAACAAATTGCAGTTTGTTTATTTATTTATTTGTTTGTTTGTTTGTTTTAAACCTCGTAATCCCATTGCATTACCCTTCTGCGTATCTTCCAAGGAGAGAAATTTAGAAGTGGATGCTGACCCCATTAACAGTTATTTAGACAAATGCAATCTAGAGACCAATATATTTGAAGGAAGAAGTTTGTGGTAAAATAAATGATGAATACATAGGAAAAATATATTAAATGGTTTGTAGCCAATTTCTAACTCCGAAAGAATCCTGATCCTACAGCCTTTTCTGTACATTATGTATATTATGCCCATATGGAACAGGTTAAATTTTTAAGACATATGATACATTCAACAGTTTGAGCAGGTTGCTCTAATTTGGGTATAGGCCAGAATGAACAGCAAAGCATGGTATCACTTTTTGCAAGGTGTTGATATTAAGGAACACCATGTTGTGATTTGATTAAATAGCTTAAAAATGAGGACACTAGCAGCTCAGAAGTAACAAGAAAAGGCAATTTGTTCCAGCCAATGACATACAATTTCATTTTTTTATAAGTAGTATTTTTGTGTTCTGTACTTTGCAAGGAGCTATCTAGTGATTGTGCACCATCAGTTAAGATCATCATAGTCATATTTGCTTGCAAGAGAGGGAGACCTAATTTTTAGCTGTTTCTGCCTAATGTCTAGCTTGTGTTTCACACTTTTGCTTTTAAAGGAAGCATGACATTCTGTTGATGAGTTTGGTGTCTGAACAGAGACTGCTGCAACTAGGAATTCTGCACCGTTATTATAATGTGGAGTAGTGTTTGGTGAGTGCTGACTGCTGAAAGTTCTGCTGAAGTTCTTTTCAAGACAAGCAAGACCACTAGAATATGACTTTGTTTAGTCTTATGTAGGGGCAGAAAAGATGGACTGTTCCCCACACCAGGCTATTCCACAACTTTATCTAACAGGTGGTGGTAATGGAGGTCATTGTTAGAAAACAGGATAGTGTAGCATCTTTTTAGTATCTTCAGATTTCTGAAATAATTCAGGTTTGGAATGAAGATTACTATTTGACTCAGATGATCTTAGAATCATAGAATAGTTAAGGTTAAATAGTTAAAGATCATCAGGTTCCAACTTCCATGCTATGAGCAGGGACACCTCACACTAGACCAGGCTGCACAAAGCCTCATCCATCCTGGCCTTAAACACCTCCAGGGGCATCCACAACCTCTCTAGGCAACCTATTCCAGTAACTTACTACTCTCATGGTAAAGGAGCCACTGGAACTTGTTACTGATCCCAAAATCCTGGCCTGATTAATTTCTGCTGTGAATTTGTTAATTATTCATCATTTGGTTTAAATCCTGTTATCTGCCCACAATCTCTGACAATGCCATCAAATATAACCCTGTGGACTGAATCTGAAAGTCATCCAGTGTCCTCTGTGGCATGCAAATTCTAAAGCTATTTACTTCCTACTATGCAAGCACTGAAGGTATGGCAGAGCCATCTGGAGTGCTGAATCTCTTAATAAAAGATGAACAATGGAATCTTTTCTTGTTTAAAAAAAAACCCAACTTCCCTCCTCCCCCCCAACAGGAAATAAGAACTTTTGTATCAGTTTTTACCCATTCTCTCAAAGCAAAGTGTCAACTGAGATACATGAAAAGGATTAACGGATTCAGAAGAAGACAACCCATTGGCATTGTCATATTCCTCATCTGCTGTGAAAGTAACACTCAATATTAACTTCATTTCATAAGAGTAAAATGGCATTTGTCACTGTTAGATGTGACAAACATCTGTTCTGCTGTGAGTTCATTTGCTAGTACATGCCAATGAACCAATTATTTTATGACTACATTTTGTATTTCCTTTTCATATTACATTACAAGCACTGGGAAAGGAAAAAGAAAGCTGGTCCATAAATCAGTTTGGCTAACCAACAGAGTGCTACAGTATACCTGCAGTGATCACATCCTTGAACCAGAGGCTGAATAGAAATGTGCCGTGAATTAAAAATAAATAAAACAAAACGAAAAGAAGCATTGTTCAGAAAGAGTAGAATTTATTTAGAAATGTACCAAGCGTTGCTCTTTGCAGCCAATTGTTTAATCGCTGACCCATGTATAAGACAGAACACATGCTGCCCTCAACCCTTCATGCTGAATCCGATTCACAGAAATTTTTAATGTGCCATATTTCTGCAAAATCAAGTGTTTGTGGGGTTTTTTTTCTTGTTTGTTTGTTTTCCTCTTGGTTTTCTTCCAGTTGTAAGGAAATGCTGAGTGAATCACTTTAGCAGGTGTCATGAAGGAGCTGGAGAGTAGGAAAATGTGTCACTTGCAATGTAGAATGCTTAAAAGGAAACCCAACAGGCTGCCAATGATGAGGAAAACCTTGGCTGATAAATTCTGTTCAGCTTCTTTGCTGCTAGGTTTCAGGCTGTGCCTACAGATTTTGTTTGCAGAAGTCTTGTGTAGTGATACTCTGTAAGGAAAGCAAAATACCCAACCATGCCAGAATCATATAAATGCCTTCCCTGGTGTTATGGAGACAGCTGACTTCAGATAGGTCAGGTCCAGAAATCGAATTTTCATCATAATTTTGAGGAAACATATTCCCAACATTTAAAAAATAAAAATGTCTGCTGAATTGCTCCAGTCTTATACCAATATAATAAGAACAACTTTTTTTTTAAAGTGAGGTTTCTATAGGGACACATTGTCACATAATCCTAGAATAGTTTAGGTTGGAAGGGACCTTTGAAGGTCATCTAGTTCAACCACCTGCAGTGAGCAGGGACATCTTCAACTAGATCATGTTGCTCTGGGCCCCATCCAAGCTGACCTTGAATATATCCCGGGATAGAACATCTATTATATCTGTGGGAAACCAGTCTTTCACTACCCTCCCTGCAACAAAATTCTTCATATATATCTAGTCTCAATCTACCCTTTTCTAGTTCAAAACGATTACCTCTTGTCCTATTGCAACAGGTCCCACTAAAAAGTTTGTCCACACCTTTCTTTTAGGTCCCCTTTAAGTACTGACAGGCTGCAATAAGGTCTCCTCAGAGCCTTCTCTTCCCCAGGCTGAACCACCAACTCTCTCAGCCTGTCCTCATAGAAGAGGTGTTCTGTCCCTCTGATCATGTTTTTGGCTTTCTTCTGGACCCACTCCAGCAGAACCATGTCTTCCTGTGCTGAGGACTCCAGAGTTGGATGCAATACTCCAGGTGAGGTCTCACCAGAGTGGAGTAGAGGGGTAGAATTACCTCCTTTTACCTACTAGCTGTGCTTCTTTTGATATAGCCCAGGATATATATGTTTGTCCTGTAATATTTCTGTTGCACAATTTTTGGCAGATGTATCTGTAAAAATATACATTAATAGAATATGTGATGAAGAAGACTATACTCACTGCATTAATAGCCATCTCATCCTAACTGTTGATACTGCATTTCTAGTTTTGTGGCCCAAACGCAGATACAAGACTCGAGATTTGACCTTCTGAAGGCTGAACAGAGGGAAATAATAACTTCCTTCAACTGACTGATTATGTTCTTACTATTTAATGCAGGCCAATATGCAGTTAGCCTTCAGTGTGGCAACAGCACACTGTGACTTGTGACTGTGTGAGGAACATATAATCATAGAATGTCTTGTGTTGGAAGGGACCTCTAAAGGTCATCTAGTCCAACCCCCCTACAAGAAGTAGGGATCTCTCACACTAGACAAGATTGCTCAGAGCCCCATCAAGCTTGACCTTGAATGTCTCCAGGGATGGGGCCTCCACCACCTCTCTAGGCAACCTGTTCCAGTGATCCCCCACCCTCATATTAAAGAACTTTTTCCTATATGTCCAGCCTAAATCTACTCTTCTCTAGCTTGAAACCATTACCCCTTGTCCTGTCATTACATGCCCTTGTGAACAGGTCTTCCCCAGCCTTCTTATAGGCCCCTTTCAGGTATTGGAAGGTTGCTATGAGGTCCCCCCAGAGTCTTTTCTTCTTCAGGCTGAACAACCCCATCTCCCTCAGCCTGTCTTCATAAGAGAGGTGCTCTGGCCCTCTGATTACTTTTTTTGCCCTTCTCTGCACATGCTCCAACAGGTCCACATCCTTCTTGTGCTGGGGGCTCCAGATCTGGATGCAGTACTCCAGGTGAGGTCTCCCTAGGACAGAATAATCTCTCTGCCTGCTGGCCACACTTCTCTTGATGCAGCCCACGATGTGGTTGGCCTTCTGGACTGCAATTGCACATTGGTGGCTCAGGTCCAGTTTTTGATCCATTTGTACTCCCAGGTCTTTTTCCACAGGGCTGTTCTCTAGCATGTCTTCCCCCAGCCTGTGTTCATATCTTCGGTTGCCCTGGCCCAGGTGCAGGACCCTACACTTGGCCTTGTTGAACTTAATGAGGTTCACCTGGGCCCATTTCTCTAGCTTGTCCAGGTCCCTCTGTGTGGCATCCTGTCCCTCTGGCATATTGACTGCACCACCCAGCTTGGTGTTATCAGCAAACTTGCTGAGGGTGCTCTCAATACCACAATCTGGTGGTAACCATCTGGTCAGGAAGACCAGAACAAGGTGGATTTCCCACTGGCTACTCTAGCATGACGTGGAGCAGGAGTGAGGCATTGTGGTTACCTAGAGTAATTAAGAGAATCTTGAAAATCAGCTCATTCAGAGGTACCTAGGAGCAATAAGATACCTCCTGCCTTTGTCATGACCTTTGCAGGCTCCAGGCAGAACTACAGTACTTGCAAGAAGAAGGAAGTGATGGGAGCCATTTTAATGAGAAACTGTTTGAAGGGCTGAGGCAATAAACACTTTCGCTTGAAAAGATCAGATAGTACTCATGTCTTGCACAGAATAGAAGTGAGGCATCAGCGGAAAGTTGCAGGAGGACTGCAGTGTTAACATCCTAGTCTTAAAAAAAAGATCACAATACAGAAAAAAATTACATACTATGAATCCTTTTAATTGAAACCATAAAATTAAATTATTTAAAATGTCTTCTGGACAGGTGCACTACATTTTCGGAAATAATGAAATTAACAAGACATACACAGCTCTTTGTGAAACTTAGCTGTCAAGACTGTAGGCTCAGCAGCATGGTGATCTCATGATAGTGTACATAGTAGACTGCTAACTAATCAGTTTTGAAGATAAAAAGATAAACATTCAAAAGTTGGAGATGAGTGGACTGACTTATTCAACAAACTTATTCAAGAGTCATTTACCAAGCAGCTCATGCTTTAGAGTATTCAAAATGTTCAAGACCTTTTGTCCTTGAAGTTATTTATTCCCAAGAAGCAAGGGCCAGCTGCTCCCCAAGAGAAGGGGAGTGAGAGCCAAAGGTGACACCAAGGCAGGCAAGGGCAGAGACCTGACTGTCAAGGGCACAGTCCCATTGCACCGAAGTGAGGGGAGCAGTGCAGGCCTGATTACAGGAACCACAGTTAACTGAGAGTCCAGGAAAGGCAGATAAACCCCCACATTGGGTGTAGTTGACACAGATTCCTGACAGCATGTGGCTAAGAGCACAGATGAAAATCTGGAGCCACATAGTCTTGAGGTATTTTTAGCAGACAAAAAACTTATAACAAAAATTAGCTTTGTGTTGAAGAATGGGAAAAGCTCAGATGTTGATGGAGGTGGAAGTCCAGGAGAAGAACAGGAGAGTTTAGATAAATCACAAAAATCATTGTTTCTTCTGGAAGGTCAGATAATCCTCATGTGTAAAATGCAGGATAACAATTTTTGAAATATATTTGTGTGTATGAATTTGATTTTTAAAATAAATTTTTTTGTGCTCAATGTTTGTGGATTAAGGTCTTATTCCTGCAAGATACTGAATATCCTTAACTTCTAGCAGTATGGCATGAAGCTATGTACTACTACATAGTCCAGCCTCCTCAGCACTGTAGGCCAACAGTCTTTGCTCAATTATTGCCAATTAAAGAAGTCGAATCTTCCTGTTTCCAGTTTGGGAAATAAATTGAGCTGAATAACTGCAGAACAAGCACCTTGTTTTCTCCTTGCAATATGGTTTATTCAGATACTTAAAATGCAACCTATTCCACACACTATCAAACTGCAAGCTGCAATTTACCCATGTCACTTTGTCGATTCTTCCATTCTAATCTCAGCCAAAGGGACTCAGAGATTTATACAGTATATGGACACACAGAAGTAAACAAACATAATGCTGATAAGGTGTGCTCTCTGACTTGCATTGTCTGTTGGGCAGTTGAGTGAGATAAGAACCTGTTCTGCTGTTACATGTGCATGAAAATGCTGTGTATCCCTTACTGCAGAACTATATTTCACTATGTGAGAAGGAAGAACTTACCCTTCTACAAATAATGTATATCCATAATCTGTCAGCCTGGGGATATACACTGTCAGAGGAAGTATGTTTCCAGCACAGACAGCAGGGCAGATTTAGAGAAATTAGGCTCAAGCGTGAATTTAATTTTGCTTATAACATTGTCTCACATCAGCTTCAACTTTCCCTAATCTATAAATACATATACTTTGGACCCTGATCCAAAGTCAAGGGCTTTTACTATTGAACATGGTACTTGGTACCTCAGCTGTTGGCTTTTGGCAAAAAAGTTCACCAAAAATCCTTGGCTGTCAGCAACACAACCTCCTGTGTTGCAAGGACTCAGAGGGATATGCAGACACACAAGGATATGGAATTTGCAAGTACAGCTGCAAAACAATATGTGGTGAAGGTGTTTGGCATTTCAGAAACTCGTCAGGATCTACATCCAGTCTCATTAACTGTCTCCAGATCCATTAGAGAACCTGAATGTCATGAACACAAACAATTTGCATAAGAAATGTCCAAGCTATGAATTGGAAACAAGATTAAAAGAAGAAGCAGCTGTGTTTAATTGTCCATCCCCTGTGGAGATTAATATCACACATTACATGAAAAATCAGATTTGGAAATGAGGTTAACAGAAGAATTAACCAGAAAAGGGAGTGAGGAATACCTCCTACACAGTACCCTGTTCACAGTCATGTTTTTACTGCTTTTCAGAGGCTACTCTGTCCTGAAAAATCATCCTCGAGAGTGTTGAAGGATTAGTTACCTTGCTGTTTTTAACATACTTACCAACGAAAACAAATTGATTTTTATTTATCTGGCAAAGCAAACCTTGGTCTTTTTTCCTAATATTTAATCCTCTTCAGCAGTGTAAATAATGAGAAGGACACTTGCAGATCTGATTAACCTGTCTCTTCTTTTTTTAAGCAATGAGCGATCAATACCAGTACCAACTCCACTAAACCCTTGTCACTGCTTGAGCCTGTGGATGCAGGAACACAAGGTATATGCTTGTTTTTATTATAAAGAATCAGTGATTCAACAGTACTCTAGTTCTAAAAGTAAATTTAAAAAAAACAAAATGCAAAAGAATAAAATTTCATATTCTCTAGACTTTAATAATTCTTTAGTAGTCCAGCCATGTCTTAGAGGAGAACTTCTTCCCTCCTGACAACCCAAGTGACTTGTTTTGTTCTTACCATTGTACTTATAATGTAAATTACCTTTTTAGAAGTACAGCTGTAGAGCATGGTGTTCTTACAAAGTTCTAAAATGTCAGCTTCTGTCGGGTGAAAGACTTATCTGCAGAACAGAGGTGAATACATGCCACGCTGACCTATCAGTGCTGACCCAGTCTGAAAAACAGTATTTCTAGGTGATAGATCAGCTCCAATTCCAAGCTGGTGGTTCCTTAACTGGAGCTGCTGTTGAGGAGCTACAGATAACTGTCAGTTCTTGAAAATGCTGTATTATTAAAATTTTAATTTTAGATGTCATAGTAGCAGCACATGAACAAACTATTTGTGGACTTCTTAGCATAGAATTGCAAGCCATAGTGTGACAACCATTTGTAGCATACTTTTAAACAGGGGTTTCTTGGCTGAATTTGGAGAACAAAGTAGTTAAGTTGTGCTGATATTTACCTTCAAATTGGTAAATGGCCACACAGTCTAAAATTTGGAGCTGTTCTAGAGTGTACCACACTCTTCCATTTTAATCTGAAGTTAGTTATGCAAGATTGGAAGATTGTGTATCTTCCTGAGGAAGCGTTGTTCAGACGACATCCCTTAGAGCTGTCTTTGCTGAAGACAGTTACCTTCTTGTGGTACAGATCAGTGATGGTTTGGGCATACTGTTTATATGCCTTTTGATCTGCTCATGTTTAGAAAATATCTAGCACAATCTAGCTCTCTAGTACAAATTCACATTATAATCAGTTGGACATATTTGAACAGAGACCCACTGGATTCACTTGCCTGAGATGTGCAGACTCATGGCAGCCTGGGCTGCTGGACATCTGGAAACTGATAGGTTAGTGCCCTGTTTGAAGAGTTTGGCAAATTTGTTTCACATGTCATGACAGATGATACCAAACTAGAAATAGGTCATTGATCTCCTGAAGAAAGGTACCATTAAACAGAACAAGTATGTAGAAGCTGTTGGAATAACTCCTCGTTTGCAAGAACAGCAGGAATTTTGTGTCCCTGATGACTCAATTTAAGGGTGAGGAGTTCTGTGCTATTCATAGCATGTGGATAAGATTATTTGTTCTCTCAAAGCCACTGTATAACTTGTCTTAGAAAACAAAACTGTAAATGGGTCACATAGTGCAGCTAAATGACAGGTACTCAAAGCTGATTAAAGAAAATGCTTCCCTACTCATCCCTGTGAAGCATATTCAACTTATGTTACTACAGAAGCATAGCAGCATTCTAGTAGGTATGACTGAGAGTTACACACTAGAGGGATTTTTAGGAAGTTTTAGAACTTTATATTAAATGTCCAATATCCACATTTCTTTTGGATATAATGAGACCCTGCTATGCTTTGCACATACAGAATAATTTAATTCTGTAAAATAAATAACATCTTATTCCTACAGCATGTAAACAAATAAGAGGCCAAATATGCCAAGTTTGGCCTGATTCTTCTACATCATGTTTGGGCATCATTGTTCAGTTATATGCCTGTTTCCCCATATATCTGAGTACAAGCCATAAACCCCTCTAACTGCAGAACTCTTCAGGTCTAGTCTGGAAAGTGAATTACAACAGTGAAGACAGCAAACATCTTCTGTCAGCCCACTCCCTCTTAGATTTAACTCAGTTATTATTACTCCTCCACAATACAAAAAGGATGTCAAGCTATTGGAAAGTGCCCAGAGGAGAGCCATGAGGATGGTGAAAGGTCTGTAAGGGATGACATATGAGGAGCAACTAAGGACACTTGGATTATTCAGCTTGGAGAAGAGGAGGCTGAGGGAAGACCTCATTGCAGTCTATGGCTTCCTCATGACATGAAGAGATGGGGCAGGTACTGATCTCTTCACTCTTGTGAATGACAGGACCCAGGGATATGGCAAGCAGCTGATCCAGAGGAGGTTTAGGTTAGATATCAGGAAAGGGTTTTTCACCCAGAGAGTGGTTGAGCACTGGAACAAACTCCCCAGGGAAGTGGTCACAACAACAAGCCTGCCTGAGTTCAAGAAGTGTTTGGATGATGCTCTTGGGCACATGGTGTGATTCTTGGGCTGCCATACATACAGATGGGAGTTGGACTTGATGATCCTGATGGGTCCCTTCCAACTAGTATATTCTATGATTCTATGATTCTATGATTCCTTTCAACTTCATCATATTGATTCCTGTCCCTTATAAGTCTTCATGATTTAGGACTTGCACCAGTCATTGACTATTTGCAGTCTGAGTGAACCATCTTTGTTTGCTATGCAGAACCTTATCTAGCTTTTCTGAAGAAATGTTTTAAAAACTACATAAAAATCTGCTTTGGGGTTCAGTGAACAATCCATATGTCTTTAGCAGTACAGCACTTTGGATGGAGGTACAGAAGATGGAAAGAACATACTGTGGGAAACTAAATGTTCAAGGAGAGGTTGGACTGGACACTGAACAACCCAGTCTAGTCCTGCTCGTGCATGGTGATCTTTAAGGTCCCTTCCAACCCAAATCATGTTATGAGTTAAGTAGCAGGATATAGCAATGTTATTAATGGTCAAACTGAATTTTATAGAATCCTACTTTTTAGTCAGTCCTTTGAAAAGATATAAAAAGGATTAATGTTTTTGGAATAATTTTTATTTCAATACTTCTAAGAATCACTTCAGTGCTCAGCCAGTTATTATAACCTCTGTAACCAAGTAAGTTTAAAGGATTGTGTAGTAGGGGGGCACTTTCACAGTCAGGTTGTGCTGAAAGAAGAAAAACATCCTCAGCTTCATATAAACAATGTTAATGTAGGTGAACCAGCTATCTACACCTCTCAACATTCATTGTCTCTCTCTCTGGTAGAGAGTTACTATTGCTTGCAACTGCCTTCATCCTTGACCCCAGACAGAAAGCCCTGGAGTAATATATATCTATTTAAATGAAATCCTTTCAGTAATTTGAATCAGAGCTGTTCTGCTTCTCTGGTAATAAATACAAGGAGATTTTGGAAAAAGAGCTTCAACTACTTCTTGGCTGAACACTCAGGGGAATGACTTTATACAGGGGATGAACTAATCTTCAGGTTATTCCCCATAAACTGAGGTTAAAGGGAAAGTTTAAAATCAGCCCTTCATAGCCCGAAGCTTTCTACCATTCTTAGAAAACAAACTGAAAAATTAGAAAACTTTCCCCCACCGTGATCCTTTTGATCGTCTACACAGCCTTAGATAATGTGTATTCTGTTGAATATGCTGAAAAGCTTCAGACTTACATTTAGAGAATGCACAAGTAGAGAGACCTATCTTTTATGTTTTTGACCATTATCTGCTAGCAGTAAGTGGTCTCCCAGAAGAGGGAAGTATATTTACTGTTGTTCATTGCAGCATACATTTCATGTTGCTATAAAAGGAAGAGGAAGCAGAATTCTATTTAAAAATTGAAAGAAGACTTTACATATAATGAAGCATGCAAGGTACTTGTGTGCAATGTGTGTGCAATATGTGTGCAAAAGTAAGACCTTAATTTGCTCCTGTTGAAAGATCTATTGTTGATATGTTATCCCATGGCTCTTCTCAGCCAAAACTTCTAAACTCTGCAGCTCTGATTGAGCAATGGTATTGAGGAACCTTGGAGCCCTGGGAATACCACTATTTCCAGACTCCATACCATGAAGCTGTGAAAGGCTTAGTCAAATCCAAAATTAACAAGACTTTAGTGTTGCATGGAGTTGGGAATCTAGGTGCCTTGAGGATAATTCAATGTAATGCTTACCTAGAAAGTACATTTTCATGTTTCCAGCATCCTATTTTTGATCCACTTGAATGAGTGGTTAGTTTGGAAATGAAGCAAAAAACTAGGAGAAAATCAAGTACTGATTTTCTTTGTTGGGATAGCTTGTATTAATTTCTAGACAAAGAAAAACATTATTTGCCCTGTGGAAAATTCTGTAGCTCACATGCACATAAAGGATACCCACCTTTATGTAATTTTTTCAGCTTCCAGCAAACTTTTCCTCTCTTTTTAATCAGAAAGGTGCTTTGAAACTCTCCAACAAGCTAGATCAGGTTTGAGATAATAATTGTGTTGTTTTGCAGAGCCAACTGGGACTTCCTCTGACTTCGAGGTAGTTGCTAGGCTACTATCTTAAAGAGACAACTCACTTGATTAATTGCAAATACAGATTTCTTTATGAAAAAGTTAATACATTTATAACAACAAAGTCTGAATGAAATAGCAGGCTGATTATCAGAACTTGCAGTATTCCCTGAATACAGGATTAAAGAACAAAAATACAGCTTTTAAAAACAGAAATGTTCTGCACTGACTCCACTCCTGCTTTCAGTGGTGAAGTATTACCATACCATTGGTAAATTATCACTTAATGAAAATGACAAAACATTTGGTTTTGGAGTGTGGTATTCAAAACAAATATTACCTTGCTCACTGTGTATTAATGGAACTGGAAAAGAACTGCTGTAATATTGTAGGCAGCGTCAAACCCAAATTGGCCTTGGAGTAAAGTATATGTCTGGCATGTGTTTGCATTGGACATCACACTGCTGATACTTTGCTTTTTCATTAAATATGTTATTACTTGAAATTCTTCAAAGGGCTAAGTAGCTTTTTGTCTTCAGGTCATGCAGTGATTTTGTTAATAAGTGTAATATGGCAATACATAAAGATAATTCCAAATACATATTGAACAACAACAAAAAAAGATATAAGCATCTGGTTTCTTATGAGTAGGCCTTATTGAAATTTTAATTTCCATGATTTTTTTTTACAAAATCTGCAAGAAGGAGTCTTTGAACTTTTCTTTGCCTTTTAAAAATCTTTATTCCTTAAAAAAAAAAAAAGCCAACCAAAAAAAAAGAAAAAAACCCAAACAAAACCCAAACCCTGTTGATGTTTCAGTTTTTCTTACAGTTCTGAGAACATTTAAAAAATACTTTCTAGATTTTTAAAAAAGCTACTTAAAGCAAATCAGAAATTTTCAAGCAGCTTTACAGTAAATCTTTACTTAAGCAGCAGGCATCTGCTCAGCCTGCTTCAGATTGTTCTGAAAGCTGCATTCAAAACTTGTATTTCCCTATAAAATACCAAATAAAGTTCCTCTGTATGATTTGGAAGCAGTTTGGTTTGCTTTTGTAGTCACGAAAATGGGAATGCATTAGACTCTGTCGGTTAGACCCCAGTTTAGCTAGATGTTAAAAAATGAGCAACCTGCAATGAACTGAAAGAGCAGGTGAGGGAGTAACAGCACAGCACAAAGCTTCAATGGGCAAGCTATGGAGTAGAAAACTGAAAAAACTCAGAAAGGAATATTACTTTTAAAAGTCAAATCCACAGAGCTTGAAATCACTGGGATGTACAAATACTGGAAAAAGGAGAGTATGATTAATCAGTAATGTAAAGCTGACTGGAGGATTCCTGTAAGTTGTGCATGTTTATATGTGTTTGGAGTAGATGATGGGGCACCTACAAGCTCCAGTTTCTTAATATTCTGTGTGTGAAACCAAATTAAGTAAAATGTAGGTCCCCTTCTGGGGCTGAAAGACAGTGGGGAGAATGCAGTGCCCCTTGCTACAGGCTCACATTAAAGTTTGTAAGGGAGACATCATCTTGAGTTATAATAACCCTAGATCTTAGCATGCCACACCTATTTCACTCTAACACATAAAACTATGGGAAGTTTGTTCTTATTCTATAAACCCTAGGGAATATAGTTTGAGGTATATCTCACTTAGCCTTATACTGAAAATTTTCTAACAGTGAAAGAAATTGTCACTGTTGTAGAGAAAGAGGTGAGGAAAGCACTCCTTGCAACAGGATTTTATGATATAATCTGACAAGGAAAAAGAAGGAGCAGAAGGTGGAGCAAAAGGTGGAGCAGAAAGACTTTACTCCTATTTCATACTTGTGGAGGTAAGGAGCTTCTTAGTAGTTGTCTTCTTAACCTTATCACTGTGAAGATATTTGGGAATCATAGCATATATGGTCTGTTTTAGTGGAACTAAAATTGCACAGAGAACTGACTGGAGCTGGTGGATTCTAGTGATAAGTAGCAAAGGAAATGTTTTTTTGAGGGATTAAGACCAGTTTTAGATACCTAGAAAAATATATTTTGTTTAACAATCAAGAATATATTAAAAGTGAGTTTTGTTCAAAAATATACCTTACTTAAAAAAGTTAGGATTCACTGATATGCAAAAGAAAATATTGAGTATTATTTTAGGTAGATAAAGGGAGAAATCAGTTTTATTTTCTCAGGTATATTACCCTTTAATGCTATATTGGGTTAACTTTTTTTTTTTTTTAATGAAACAATAAAATCCAACTTCTGCTATTCATGAAATAAAAGCTTCAGCAATGTACAAGGCCATGAACACTTGTTTTCTGCATATACAAAATAGGTGTTTGCATGTAACCAACTTAGGATAAACTTGTTGCCCTGAGCTATCAGATGCAACTGTAGCACTTTTACTTACTTGTTGAATAGAAAACATTGCAAATTTTTTTTCAGGTGCTAAACAGAATGCTATCTAGTAAAAATCCCTTCGCTCTTAGTATTGTGTTTGTTTTCAGTTGTTTTACATTATTTTTCCTGTAAATGGTAAGAATTTCACAAGTCTTATTTTAAATTGTGTGTGTGTATATATATATTAATAATTAGTATGGCTCCTATATTATAGTACAGAGTGGGGGAAAAAAAGTATTTATTCAGGGTTGGATACCATTTACTGGACTTACTTTCAGCCTTTTTTATGCTCTAAGATATGAACTGGTTACTCTTTCAACTGTTCTTTGTCTTTTACAAACAGTTCTATGAATTAAGGAAGAGTCATAGAATCATAGAATCGTAGAATGTATTGGGTTGAAAGGGAACTTTAAAGGTCATCTAGTCCAACCCCTCTACAATAAGCAGGGACATCTCACACTAGAACAGATTGCAGAATAGAACAGAGGAAGAAGTAATTTTTAACCCTTCTTCCAGTCTTTCAACTGTTTTGTTTGGGATTCTTGGGTCATTGGCCAGCTGTCAGCTTTGGTCAATATCACATGTGAATGACTTACATAAAAGTCTACAAAGTCAATTCTGGCATTCACAAGTAGCACTAGATCTGGTATTTATGAAGCTATGTTTTCCAGTTACTGTTGATTTAATATATTTGGCTACAATTGCAAATAGCATGAAGGAGGCAGGTTTTGGATGCCCACCAAAAATAGTGGGCATCCAAAATAGATTTATTTTAAAATGACACCATGAGTTTCTTATGTTTGTATACTATGGGAGAAAGAAAAGAAAAAATTAACAGGGCTCTAAAATGGTAATTTCGAGTAATAGGATTTATTTTTTTTTTTAATATTTTCCAATTCTTAAGTGTATGGACAGTCAAGTATTGAAAAGAGGTGGGCAAGATAAGCAGTAACAATCTATGTATGGGCATTCTTCAGAAGCATGTTAGACAAGAACTGATCAGAAGCGGTAGAGCTAATACAGACTCCGCACAAGGGGGTGGAGTATGTGACTTTTAGGTTTCCTATATTGATTTTATTTTTCAATACAAGATGTTAGGAGAATGTAAATTGTAAATTGTAAATCTAACTTTGAAGTTCCATCCCACTTCCAAGCTCTGAGTGGAAGAGGTGGACAACATTACCTTAGGAGGTCTACATCAACTTGAGTTGTTCTGTGATTCTGTGAATTTTTGTGGATTTGTGATTATGGTTCCACATCTGTGATGCAACATGAATTTTCTTTCTGTTTGCTTCACAGTGTTTTGGTATCTTATTTACCATAATTTGAGTTTTAGATCTAGTGAGATCTTTTCTGTGTGTTTGTATATATATACACACACATATGCACACAGATTCATATAGATTCATAGACTCACACACAGATTACAAAATGGCTTTTCATCCTGATTTAAACAAAGAAATCTGTTTCTGTAGAAATTTTCTGGTGTGTCAAAAGGTTTGGGGATTTCAATTGGGTAAGTCACATTTTATAATGGAAACAAAAGTAAGTGTAAAAATGTTCAAGAAGCCCCAAAATACTAATCTTACAGTGTTTTGGTCACAATGAGGTAGATGATAGGATGAACAGCAGCTTAATAATCATATCCATTCTTTGAAGAGGTATAGACAAAAACTGCTGCTGTCATACTGTGTCACAGCATAGCCAGTGCTCACTTTGTCCTTTTTCTATCTTTACTGAGGTGCAATCAGTATAGCAGCAATAAACAAGCCCTAAGAAAAATAACAAAGTCTACCTTTATTAAAGAAAAAAAAAAAGAAAGGATTCACTGAAAATCCATGAGGTGTTAAGAAATGCAGGCCACTAATTCATATCCAGCTAACCAGTGCTGGCAGTTGCTAGCTTTCAAATTTACATTTATAACAGTTGTTAAAGTCTAAAGGACTTTATCATCAGTTGGAATAAATCAATGTAACCCCATCAAAGCAAAATTGTAATGGAAATAGAAGTAGCCATTCTACTGAATACTGAGATGTATTGCCAATATCTTACTTATTTATCTGCACACTGCGTGTCACACAGAAAAAAGCCACAGTAAAAACTGTAGCATGTCAAATTACTTGCTTCTATCTGAACCTCAAATAAATAACTGTTACAGTCTTCCTGACCTGATATTCTTCGTATGCTCTGCAAGTATTTAATCCTTGTTCAAATAGTCAGAATTTCCCTCAAAAGCATTTGTAGTTACTGTGGAACAACCACTGTAAGTGAGAGATTTAAATAATGTCTCCTCCAAATAAAGGTAAAAAACTTATTATTATGTTGAATAGAATGAATGCTTACTGTTCTGCTTCACTGCTGCTAATAAACCATATTGAGTCAATTTACTCTGTCCATTCAGTAGTCTCAGGGTATCAAACTTGCAGTTTCAGTGCTTATTTCAGTGTTAGGTTGAAAAGGTGGCAGCTGCTGTGGTAAGGAAAAACATTTTATTTTTTTGAGGAGTTGCAGTGAATACTTCCTTCTGAACCTCTCTGAAGACAAGGGAGAAAACCCTTATTGTCATCACATCAACAAAATGAAAATTATCTTTTTACTTTCTTTTGCATTACTTCCATTTCTCTGTCATTAGACAATACCTACAAATTAAAAAGATGGCCCAACCTTTTTTTTTTTTTTTTTTTTTTAAATATTTCACAAGAAATTGGAAAATATGTATTTTATCTGGAAGACAAATAGCAAAACTGAACCCTGCAAACACAACAGCTGGGTGTTAGTTAGGATTAATGACCTTTTCAGTTACAGCTTTTTCATAGACATACACTATTTGCAGTGTAACCAGAATATTATTCTGTCTTTTTATATCTGTAATGACACCACTATGATGCAATTTGAAATTTAATGTATGAGCTATTCCAGCCTCACTGTCTTGTCACAGGGTGGTTTTCAGAATCCTGTTACATAAACTACATATATGCTGAAATGCAGTTGGAATTTTTCTGCTTCATACTGATAAACCTACTACCAGTTGTTTAAAAATATTTTGAGCTACCTTTCTTTACTCTTACTCCATTGTAGTGGCAACTATAATTATTGCATTGTATGAAAAAAATGTGTTTGTATATGGTATTTTCAGATTTTGTGTAATTTTTTATTATCAAATCTAAGCAGAATGGAAGAAGTCATTAACTTCAACTGCACTGTTGTGGATGGAGTGTGAGAAAATAATTAAACATGATTTGCACTTAGAAAACAAATCTTTCTTGTCCAACAATTCAGCATTAAGGAGCAGGACAAGAAAGAGCAAAAGGTGTCTGCAGTCTCCAGCTCATTAATTCAAGGACTACTTAAGTTACTAATGATCTTTTTGAAGTTTAAATCATTAATACATATTGGCTTTGTTTCATATGATGGCTTTAGAATGTCACTTACATTGAATTACGAATGAAGGCGAATTCTGTGAAGACGAAAACACCAGCTTCTATTTACTGTAGGAAATAACAGCAACAACAACAAAATATGTTAAAACAGCCCCCAAACTGATTGCAGACTTTACTATTTTACCTCACGGCTTCCTTCAGCTTCTTGCCATATGCTAAAAGTTCATTCTCTGATGAGCCTTTAAGCTGTCAGTCTGTCTCCTTAGCTTTGCTCTCATTTTCTCCTCCGTATAAATGGCTATTTGCTGGAAATTGTTTTATATCTTGCCTGGCCTTTTGACTACAGGGCATAGTTACTTCTCATGTCTTCTATTAGAGGGACAGTGGACACAGCAGGCAAGCTAGGCCAATTAAGTGGCCACTACCGTTAACATTAACCTTTTTAAAAGTGTGAGCATAAAAGTGAGGTACTCAAGCAGTATCTCAGGGCAAGACAAGTGCAAGTGAATCACCAGTGTTTCACTTTTTTTGCCTCTGTATAAGGATGATGCCCTAGCCGGTTTTGAAGGGCACATTCATTACCTTGTGAGTCAGCCACACCTCTGTGTCAAATGCATAGGAGCTCCTGATTTGACTGCCACGAGTTCACCTTATTAACTGTCATATTCTTCTGAAAAATCTGATGATGCTTTATAATGACATCAATCTTCATAATGTTTGGAGCTTTGGGATAAATTTCCAGAATATTAAATATGTATATGAATATCCAATCCCTTCCTCTGTTAATTCATCCTCCCAGTAGTCCTACTTTGGGAATAATATGTTCATTTTTCAGTTTCTTCTCCTCTCATGTGCCACTTTGTTTAGAGGAAAAAAACCTGCAGGGTTAGTATCCCTATCTTTGTATTTCTCCAGATTATGCCGTATGCCATATTGTTTAGGTGTTACTAGCCTTACCTGGTAATTACATTTCATGCTGAAGAAGCAAGTTACCTTGTAACAGAGCACTGGAACAGGCTGCCCAGAGAGGTTGTGGGGTCTCCTTCACTGGAGACATTCAAAACCCACCTGGACACATTCCTGTGTGATGTGCTCTGGGTGATCCTGCTCTGGCAAGGGGGTTGGACTAGACAATCTTTCGAGGTCCTTTCTAACCTCTAAGATTCTGTGATTCTGCAATTCTGGTGTGTTCCAGTGATACCTTACTGTTTCCATGCTCGATTAATTTCTGCTCATCCCTACATGTTTAGCAAGAAACTTTAGAAGAAAATAATCACTTGTAGTCTCATTTGCTGCAATAGAGCAAACAGCAGTAGATCTGGTAGGATGGATTTTCTCTGAGTTGTGCCTGTTTTTGGCTTCCCTAGGTATATTTATGCATACACTGTAGGATCAGGAGCTTCTGAAGCTAACCTCATATTACCCTCACCGTGCTTTGGGTTGCATTATAGAGTCTGTGAACTTGGTTCCTTTTGGATGAAAGAAAACCAAAATAGTTTCTAATAGGCATTATGTTCACAAGACCAAATTAGAGCTGATTCAGAATTCTTCCACATCTAGATACAATGTATATCATGGCTACTGGTCATCAGCACAAGTTCTTTGCCTCTGTTGAGCTATACTACCTGCTATCACAGATGTAGGCTTTTATGCTTAATAAGATGTATTTCTTCATGGAAGTTGTTTTTTTTTTTGACTCGAGCTTCATAAAAAGTGTTTCATGTTGTGGCATTCAGGATGTATAGTGCTTGTCTCAAACAATCCAAGAGATAAGTGATGGACTTTGGCACTCAGGACATCTGTTGTCTAAAGAGATGTCTCAGCAACCCACCCAACCGTTTTGCCTTCCCTCCTGTGATGAGTACCTGAGAACTGGGGAGTTTGGTGTGGGACATGCTGAGATGGGAGACAAAGGAGATCTACAGCTGGTGCTGGGAGCAGAATATCCAGTGACAAGCAGGCCTTGATATCTCATGAAAACCACCGACTTAGCAGGACAAGACAGAGTGCCGGTTTCAAGCCATTTCCTAGGACTGAAACTCCACTGCAATAAACTAATCCTGTGGTGCCAGTTGTCTCAAGCTCCTCTTTGAAATGGCTGGTCTTAACACTTAGCCAAACAAAGACTATCTGCAGGACATAGCCCTGGAGCCATACCTACTCCCCTGCTATCTCGGAGGAGCACGGAGAAGATAGAAGGGTCTTTTTTTTTCCTTATTCAGGGAGAAAAGTGGGGGTGCAGTGGGCAAGAACTGTATAAAAATCTGGGACACTATGGGTGCATTGGAAGCACTTCCCCACCAGGAACCACTTCCCCACTGATGACATTGCTGGACCATGGTGGTAACTATGCTCTCGCTTGCTGTCCTCTGTATCTCTGCTTTCTCCTTTCTTTTCTGTCTCTATTTTCCTCCCTGTCCTATCTGCTCTAGGGACTTTGGTGTGTTGCTCTAATAAAAGTTTGTTTTGGTGTGTGACATCTGACCTCGTTTGCGTCTTAATTTCACCACTTGGGATTACCTTTAAACTTCTTCTCATGTCCTGCCAGGCAACAAAGGGTGCAGCTGCTGTGCGGCTTATACCAGGAGAGGGAAGGCAAAATCCAGCCACACCAGCCTCCCACTGTGGTGAGGAGCGTTAGAAAGGAAGGGGGTTCTGCCCCATCTCTCGTAAGACCACATGGCAGCCCCGGTGCCTCTTTGTGCACGCGATGTTGTGTTATCTTTGTTTTGTCCTGGCAAGATTGTAAAAAATGGCCACGTATCTGAATACCGGATTGTGACACATGCCTACCTTACTACCGGATTTTTTTATAAAACTCAGTAAAACTTTTATTTAGTGACTAGTTCTACCAATTTACTTGAAGTTAATCAATGGGTTCAGAAAGCATTAGGTAGTGACAGCCGAATAACCTGGCAATCTCATATGCAAAGATATAGTGTATTGATGTACTCTCTCTTCAGGAGTCCAGGTTGAACACTCTGCCTGTAATTATAATAAGAATTGTACTTAGAATTTTTAAAAGATCAGCAGGGGACACCCTGAAGCTGGGAATGGAGAAAATGACTGGGTATTTGCCCACTGAAGAAAGTAAGGCTCAAATTTAAATTAGAAACTTATTCTACCTCAATAACTTATTCTTCTAGAGACTTAACGTCTTTGTCTAATTAGACTGTGTTGAACGTGACACTTTTTTTGAAGAGTAATAACTTCCTGGGGGGTGGGGGTAAGCACTTCTTTCACAAAACTATAGTTTTTGTGAGGCACTTATCAGATTTCCTTTCAAAAGCTGAAATCTCCTTCTATTTCATGTTGTTTTAGATGGTGAATCTCATACCATCTCTTCTCCATTCTCATAATGTCCTTTGAAGTTTCCAATAAAAATCTTACCAAGTATAACACAAAAAATACAGACACAGTTAAAAAAAATTCTCAGGAGATGAGGAAGAACGTAAATTTTGTTTCTCAAGATTTATCTGTTCAGATTTCAATGTCAGCAGCTTTATTTCCACAGATTCTTCTTAATATTTTCACCAGCCCAAAATGCTCAGCTCCTCCCAGAATTGAAAAAAATGTTGGTGAGGGAAATAATTAACTGTCTTCTACCCTCCTTTTCGCCCCCATACTGTTCACTATTTGTTCACTGTTTTTTCAGATATTATATTACTGAAGTTAACAAAGCTTCTTTAATGAAGCAAGGTTCTAGCCAAATTATTGAAGGTCACAATTTTTGATATTCAGGTTGAAGTCTTTTAAGTATCTGACTGACTTTGCTAGCGATGATATGAATAACTTTTAATTTTGCGTACCTCTTTTCCTTGTTAAGCTGTTTGTTTAACTCTGAATCAAATGTTCATGCAGCAAATGTCAAGTTGAGAATTAATATGCTACAAAAATAGTGAAATAAAGGAAAATAATGTCCAATGACTTTGCAGGCAAAACTATGGTCCTGAGCTTCTTCCTCTGAAAATCGTACTTTTTTTGAGGTGTTCATAAGAACTTTTTACTTCTGTTTGTTTCAAACACATTATTGTGCAGGTGAACACAGGGCTTTTGTGTCTCTTGTTCTCTGAATCTGTTCCACAAGTTAATGGTAAAACAAGAGCAGCATATGGACATGTACTCTGATCTCCAGCTATTCTCCAATCTGTCAGAAAAGTCTATCTCCTTATATCTGCTGTCCCAACTTGGAAGTCTCTTGATATCTTAGGACATGTCAGAGGCACAGTGCGCTCAGCAACTGGACTGAGACTACGCTAGAGTGAACTGGCTCAGTATCTAAAATTTGGTGAATGTGTTTCCAAGATCTCTTTCCTCTGTTACGAAATTAAGACTACTGGATTACAGGCAGACATATACTTTTAAACATCTAAAAATTGATATTTGCAATGGTAGCTGTATTTTATTCAAAGTATTTTCTATCAGTAACTAAGCATGAACTACTGACCTCTTCGATATTAGTTTCAGTGAATGCCTGGAATTATGCTGCTGCCATTGAGTAAAGCCTAACTATGCACCAGAACCAGAATCACTTTTAACTATTCTGGCTACTTTCTGCCTACTTACGTGCAGAATGTGTGGTCCACTGTGTTTCAGCTAATGTGCCTCATTGTGCTCTGCACCAAGGGACAGGGGTGAGAAAAAGAGAAAGAGCATTCTCTCTGGATATCAATAAGCAACAAAAGGCTTAATAAAACAGTTGTTCTAGGAAGAGAGAACTAGAAGAGGGATATAGAAAATGAACAAATCTTACATCCTTTCAGATGCTGGGCACCCCAAATTCATAGGAGGGACCCTGCATGGATTTTCCCATGGCCCACTGTGCCAAACCATCCATGGATATGTCTTCCTCTTGTTGGTCATTTGAGCTAGTATCCATTAATTGCTTTTAATATCAATCAGAAAGGACAGTCCAAGAACTTCTTGCTGCACTGTTAGATAAAGGCAAGGTTTCTCTGTTATGATGAGCTAGTTGATGTTTTCCTCCAGCCAAGAGATTTGAGCCAGCACAGCACAGCCTGATGCTGCATGTGCAGGACAGTGCAGCCCTGCCTGTGTCTGCTACAGTTAACTGTAGTGTGGATCACTAGTGTCTTGAGGTAGGATGGTCTCCTGGACAGCATCACTACAATTTATTAGGAAACTATTATGTGGATAAATAAAGTATCCTCTGATCACAAGACCCAGTGATAACAGTGTCCCATGTTTGCTGGAGCCTTCTTTTGGGGACAATGAAGATGAAATCATGTAACAACTCACAGGAGAGGGCCTTTTTGGCAGTTGTTTGTTATTTTGTGTGTGAAAGACTCACAGAGGCTGATGTCTGGAGTGGCTCTATTATTTATGTTTAAATAATATACTCTCTGTAAAGCCTGATTCAGGCAAGATGATTTTCACAGCTCCTAGTTAGCAATGTATTCAGTCAAACAATAAGTCCAGATAGATATTTATAAGCATTACCGTTATAGTAAGTAAACCAACTGAAGAGAGGTTCTATATACAGCTGATTTCAAGTCTTTAAAGTTTTGCATGAAGTATTTGTTAGAGCCATAGGCACACAAAATGTTTTTCTTTACCTGTGAGTAATAAATGTGTTTGTGTCATCTTTTCCTGACACCATTACACAGTTGTTTGCTCAGCAATAATACCATGCAGAAGGAATTGGTCTTTTGAGTACTACCCGGTTTCATCACAAGTTTAGAAGATGTAGTACTAGAAATGCATATGCTATGACTTTGGTGGGTGTGAAGCAGTGAAGAAAAGAAATAGTGTCATAAGAAGCAGCCTTTCATCAACTGTTTTATGTAGTAAATGAACTGTTTTTTAATTGTTGCTTTTTAAAGCTGTATCACTGCTGTTAAGCTGCTCAGACTGGTTGGCACCAACTATTTGCAACTTAGAAAACATCCCTTTCTGTGTAATTTGCTCATTTCAGAAACAGTTTTTTGTTTGTTGTTTGTTTTTTTTAAATTTTTTTTTTTTCATTTTTAAACCTGTTGGCTCCAACTGTTATCTAGCTGCTTTTGAGTACTGAAAATGACCACGAAAAGTTTTCACATGACAAAGTTAAAGTTTCTTGTCTTTTCTGCATTGTGCAGAGGTCGTGATGGGAGATCAGAGACAGGAAGCAGCTTGTTTTATTAACAGGTACTTGGAGCTTTGTTGCACTTTACCGGAAGCCATTAGAGACTTGGAATAAAGAAGGAACACCAGCATGGGTCTTGTTGTTAGGCTGACAAGGTGTAGTTTTCTTCAGGAATGGACTGGAAGAAGGTAGTGGGACCTGTCTGGAATATCCACCGGTATGTTTTCACATGTATATCTGACTTTGCCTGGATTGTCCTTTTCACATTTGATCTAACACAGAATAAACAACATTAAAATTTTGTTGATCCTATCCCCCCTTCGCATGCCAAAGACAGCAGATTATAAAAGATCCCTTGTTTTTTTTTTACTCATGCCGCCTAGCTGTGCTGTGTCTAGGAAGAAGTGCAGCACTGACCTGGCCCCTGGTTCCTAAAATCGTGGAGAGAATATCACTTTAAACTTGCTCTTCATTAAAAGATTTTTATTTCCTTTTACATTTTCTTGAACCCACTCAGGAATGAGAATCTTGCAAGTTATAAAAGAATACTACAAAAAGCAAATATTAAAAAAAAAAAAATCCATAGAACTTTATAGTAATTACTACTGAAACCTATGAATTTTCTATGGTATCTTATTATTTTCTTATTTAATTACTTCAGTTGGATTTTTTATTAAGGACAAAATCCTCTGAAAATATTACCCCTCTACTGTGGACCCTTTTTTGGAAATTGTTATGCAAATCCAAATCCTGCAGCCATCAGAAGGAATCTGCGACAAAAGTGAGACAGGCACTGCTACCTCCAGTCAGGCAATTCTTTTGATTAAGGTTTTCTGCATTGAAACAGAGTTTAATCAAGGATAACAAAACCACAGGAAAATCGCTTTCCAGGTGTGCCTTCTTGTGCAGATGGTGTGCTGCCAAAGAGAATCAAAAGAGACTTAATTACAAGAAAGATCAGCAAAGTCAGACAGGATGAGAAATTGTGCACTCTGATGGAAGCTGTTCATTACAAAACAACAGCACTGCTTGGCACGTGGGGGAGGATGAAGCTGCTTCTGATGGATGACAAAGGCTTTTTGAAGTCTGCTGAGATCAAGTAATCCATGCTATAATGTTTGAAACATTTCTCTGGACAAGTCTAAACATGTAGGGGAACCCATGCCCCTCACTTTCCCAGGCAAATGGGAAGGCTGCAGTCTTTGCGAGTCTGCTTCCTGTCAGCCTTTGAGATACTTCTAGGAGTGGCAGCAGTTTAAAGCATTGCTAGTGTCTGTTTTGCCAAGAAAGGTGATGTTACTTCTGTGTAAGTTTATTGGCTGAGATAGATCTGGGCCCCTGTTGTTCTGCCTGTTGTTGATGCCACAAATATGTGGGCACAGTCTGGAATTTTGCAGTCTCGGTAGCCTTTTGAAGTAGCTTTTTTGAACAAGTTGAACACATTGTACCATGCACCTGTACCCCAAAGTGCTGAATGTCTAGGGTTGAGATAAATGCTAGTGCAGTAATATATATTGTATTTACAGAGTGGGATGTGGAATCCTCCCTCATCAGCGAAGCAATGTATGATTTGTCTTTGATGCTCATTCCTGGCTTTCTCCAGCAAAGTTGATAGTTAAACAGCAATTTTGCAACTGATTTTCTGTGACTGCACCCACAAAGGATCCCAGTGGGACTCCATCCAAGTACAGCATCTGGCCACAAGGTGCTGCATGTAGAACAGCCTCATTAGAATGTGCTGAGAAATAAGCCCTGTCTTACTACCTGTCCTGTCTGCTGTTGGACATGTAATTAGTGGTCCATAAACAATAATGCATTTGTCAAAGTACTTTAGATGAAACAAACTATAAACTCTCTTAACTGAAATGAGATCATGACTTCCCCTGCTGCCCTGGGACTGGCACAACATCTTGCACAGGCATTGTGGTTGCATGTCTAGTTTGGTGACAAAAAAAAACAAATCTGCAATCTGCTCTTCAGGAAATATTTGTACCTAGTTCTCCTTGGACAGCAATTTATTTCTGTGTTTTTCCAGGGGGTTCGACAAACACTAGTGAGTTAATTTTAGCAACATCACACAGTGCACAGAGGCCTAATCTTCCGTAATCAAGGGATAGACTGTCAGTGACTTCAATGAGCTGTGGATTTGGCCTAAGTGAATACAGACTAGGAAAGACAAAGCTTTCCTCCAGCAAGGAAGTGGCAAAGCTGGGATTTAAACATAAGTGAGTCTAACTAGTAACATCCTACTCAACTCACTGAAGGGGCCCCTGATGGCACTCTGATCAGAGGAGGATAGAAAGGGATTAAAGTGCCCCAATAAATCTCAGAGAGAAAGGGCAAAGGCAGAAAGATGGTAAAGAAAAAGTCCATCTGTGGGGTGAAAGAGGATAAAGGATAGACTAAGCTCCTCCCTTGTCCTCAGCTTTGTCCTGTCTCCCTTCTTGTCTCTTCCTCTGGACTATTTACTTCAATAAGGTTCCTTGTTTGAGCTTTCCCACTACAAGCTCTGTATCTGCCATTGCTCTTTTGGCTGTCTGCCTGTTGGTAATTGGCAGGAGATACAGCTTCTGGCATTACTGAGTCACTAAGAGAAGTGGACTAGCAGGACACTTAATAATAACACAGGGATCTCAAAGTACTTTACAAACATTAATTAAGTCTTACAATACCATTGTGAGAAAGACACAACTTACTAGACATACTTCACTTCTGGGAAAAAGAGAATGACTAAAGCCAGCTTTATCTAAAGTGGCAATGTTTTTATTAGTTGTATTATATCTATGTGTAATATGTAATTATGTAATTATAGGTGGGTTGAATTTGGGGCATCTATTTGCAGACTCTTGCATGAACAATATAAAATCAAGGCGTGCAAAATTAAAATCCACTTAAGAAACTGCTTATAATGCACAACCTTGGAAAAATCATTAGGTCAGAAATAGATTCAAGAATGTGAATGCTTCAGCCTACTTCCACCAAGAATTGTGACAGTGAATGAAATTAAAAACACTGGGGTTAACTCAGTATTGATATAAGGCAAATAATTTGGAAGGCATCAGGCAAAATTAGGGAGGTCTCAAAACACCAGTGTTTTAGTCTTGGATATTTAGGAAACCAGACATATAATCTCTGTCTCAGTAGGAGATCTAAATGCTCACAGTGTTTTCTTTCTGTTGCTGTCTGCTTTTTTTTTTTTTTGCCCAAAGACATAATAACTATTTTAGGTAACTTCATACTGTGACAAGGCTTGTGTTATGTAAATGAAATGAAGACATTCAAGAACGAATTAAGAGATGATTGTGAGGCAGGACACTTTTGGAAAAAAATGGTAAGGTGATTTTTAGCAGCATCTTAAACTTGTTTTGCAATGTTGACTCATGCATAGAGTATTTTCTGGTGACTTCTCAGAACCTAAAAGTTATTTCCTTGTTTAGATCTGTCTAAATGCACGCCTGGTTAGACAGTTCAGGTTATCCTATAATGCCTGTCCTTGTGCCCCAGTAAGTTTGTTCAGCCTTTCCTTTACAGATCTGTAAAAGGTGAAAGGACAGATTTAAAGTTTTGTAGGGAGAATTGCTTTGTGGAGACACATTCAGAGATGGTGTTTATAAGAATGATAGCCTTATATCTTTCATATTGCATATTCTGGTTATCACATAAGAAGCAACCCAGCATGCACAAGACTTCTCCACACAAGACCACTCCCTGTGGCAAACCTTCAGAGGCCAATCTATTACAGGGAAATTGAGAGTACAATGAATGAGAAGAGAAGGTGAGAAGGCCCTCTTCACAGTGATGAAATGGTCCACCTGCCTGAAGCCATGGTTAGAGTAAATCTTATGAAGACAAAACAGCAGTCTACATAGGCATCTTGTAGAGCTGGCGAAGGAAGCAATGTTTGGGGCAGTAGGTAAAGGAACAGGGATAAGTTCTTCACTAGAGTGCAGAATATCCTTGGTTAGATATAGGCCAACTGCAACCTGTTGGCGACATTGGCCAAGTCTGTGCATGGGGACAAGGTGCTTTGTCAGTTTGTCATCTGTTTTCAGTGTCAAACTTCAGTGCCTCATTTGCTACAAATGAATCTCAATATTTCAGTTGGCATTGGTCTGCTGTACATCTTAATTCTGTGTTTACGGAAGATGGTGAGAACTGTCTCTTTTAACTCCTCCCCTTCTCCTTTGAATAATATTATAATTTTATACCTTCATTATTATTTTTTTTAGATCCTTGTAGTTTCCCAAACCCATGGTGTTGTGGTGGAATTTAACAATTCTGCCTATGAAGAAAGGCCGCAGTGAAGCTCAGAAGTAGCTGCCAACTCTCTCTGAAGGATGCAAAGCCTCAGATTTGCTGTTCTCAAGGAGAAAAGATAATAAATGAAGTTAAAACACTAATGCTATTGCTGGAATTCAGTTTATTTTAGAGCATACTTTGCTGTAATTAATAAAATATTTTGATGAAAGAACATACCAAGCAGATCTGTACTGCTTTGCAAGATCAGTATCATTATGTGATTCTGGATACAAATAAATAGCAACACAATTATAAGCTAATTGACAAAGTCAGAATTAACAACAGAATTTGTAACATTCAACTAACACATTGCATAATTGGTTTTAGTAGATGTTTACTCTTATTTTGTCAATATTTCATTTTTGCAAATTAGCCTGGAGACTAATCCTCTATATCAACCTGGTAAGTTTCAGCTTTTAAAGTTCAGCTGCTTTCTGCATACATAAAACATCTAACTTCTTTTTATAGAACATTTTTTAATCCTTGCATAGATAAAGGAAATTAACTGATCTTGCTCACATTTACCTTAAAAGAAAATAAATTTAAAATACTCACCTTTGGGCTGAGACCCAGCACAGAAAATCTGAGTCAAAAAGCAGAATTTTCCAGCTAGTTTTACATACGTGAAAATACAGAATTTTAATAAGAATATTAAAACAATTTATTGCTACAACTTGACTGCGAAATTAAAATGTAAACTTTTCTATTAGCTTACAGCATGATGGAGCTCACTCAAACTGTAACCGATTTGCTGTTAAAAAGGTTTTATGCGGATAAACTACTAACCATCCTCAAGTCTCTTCCCAGGAATACTAAACACCTACCTTAGATATTTGCCTTATTTGTCCAGTCACAATTTTGGAATGTTCACGTGAAGCAAGGGAATAATTATTACGAGAGAAGGATCTGAGTAACACATCTCAGAAATGTATCACTGGGAATGATATTAAAACAGTCCCCTGACAGTGACTCTGGCAACAGCCTGCTAGCTTGGTTCTCAGCCTACCGATGTTATCCAGCATATGCTGCTTCATTTTGCCACACTGCTTTCTTTTTCCATATTTGCCAGATGTGGCAGTGGGTTGTGTTGTGGGCAGACTTGTGCACCACCTCTTGCAAAGGGTCTTTTGATTCTGTTCAGAGACTCCGTTTTTCAACCCAGCTAGAGTGATTTGAACATTATTTAACAGACTGGTTTATTCAAATTTGCTCCTCTTTTTCTGCTGCTGCTGTCAACTGCAGCTTTAACAAGGACCATCTTATGCATTGTCTTGAAAAAAAATACCATGTAATACTTATTTTTTTTTGGTTAAAGGTGGGGGAGTAACACACAATTCCTATATCCTTCCCATACTTAACATCTAATCTAATAAAAGGGGTGCTTTTCAATCCTCTGTTCTTAGAACCTGTTTATTTCAAATCACTGCTATTCTCAGTGTTCTGGGTAGAGATTGCATGCAGGGTTAGCTGGAGATACTTTTGATTTTTATCAATTAAGGTGGATGTGTCTTTTCATCTGGAAGTTCTGTCCTTTGGGGCTCTGGAGAACTATCTTAAGCAAATGGAGCATCACTGTTGGATTTTTTCATTTGTCTTGAAACAATGAATTTATCATCTTTTAGTCAATGAAGGTTTACAAAGGGTCTGAACATGAAGAAAATGGATGTCTCTCAGCTCACTCCTAAAAGAATGTTAAATAAAGAAACATTTTCATGAAACTGATGTGTTTCATAGAAATACTGATCCTTCCAGCCCTCAGAATATTGTAAACAACCCCAGGCATTACACAGGATATCCAAGCCCTTCCAAAGGTTTATAATGAAAACAGGGACTGTTCATAAAGAGAGGCGATGTGAACATTGGTGCACCTAGATTTAACAGCCAATCCAAACACCTGTGCAATGTATTTGGAATAAAGAAACACACTTTCTCTACAAAGTCATAATTTAAATTAAAATATTAATGCTTTAATAAAAGATGATTAATCTAGGTGCAATGGTATTAGCACATACAATTTGAATTCTGCCATTACTATGGTAAAACTGATATACACAGACTTTCTTATAACTACCCCTTTCTCTGCTGTTGTGCCTTGTGTGCTGCTCAACAAGAAGAAATGAAGGTTTCTTGGTAAGTAATCAGTATTCAAAGCTTCACCAGAAGAAATAGGTGGGTGTTTGCCTCCTCTCGCAAGTGAATAGTGACAGGACCAGAGGAAAAGGCCTGTAGTTGTGGCAGGGGAGGTTTAGATTGGACATTAGGAAGACGTTCTTTGTTGAAACATGTAGATGAGTAACTTCAGGGCATGGTCTAATGTCTGAGACTGTAGGTTGTGTGTTTGTGGGGTCTTTTGGGTGTGTTGTGGGTTTTTTTTGTTTGTTGTTTTGTTTTGTGTATTTGTTTGCATGTTTGGGGTTTTTTTTTTATGATTGGACTCAGTGATCTCAGAGGTAATTTCCAACTATGACTGTTCTGTGATCTAATTATGGAGGTTTCTTCCTGCTCTTTGCCAGGAGAATGATGCTTATGTTGATATCTTTCTACTCGCTCTAGGGTCTGTTTGTGTCTATTTTTATACATATCATAACATGTATTACTCCTTATTCTACAATTCCGCATTACAGCCATATAACTAATAATGTTTATATGTAATAATAACATAACAGTATCAGTTCATTTTGCAAACCCAGCAATATTCTAGAAGATGCACATATTTACAGACCCATGGAGTCACAATGTTCTAGTAACTAATTTCTACCAATATCTACAGGTTACAGCATTATCACTGATGTATTAAGAAAATTTCAACAACATGTCATATTTGTGCCTAGTTTTGGCAGTGTACTTTTAAGTAATGAGATGATACTTACTGAAGAAATAACAACAGTGATGAAATTTAGGAAACCAATATCCCGGTGCTTTGACTTTTGAACGTTTTAATGTTTAATATACTTTGTTTTCTCATATTTATTTTTTTCTTTGTGTTTTTTTGTTTTGGTTTGGTTTGGTTTGGGGTTTTTTTGTTTGTTTTTTTGTCCTTCTTCAGTCTTTTTAGATTCTTTGCTTTTCGGTTTTGGATTTTATTTTCAGGGTTTTCTTTGCAACTGAGAGGAAAAACTCTGGATCTATGAAAACACCTAGATATAAAACTCCTTGCTTTCAATAGGATTTAGGTACTTTATAAAAAATAAAGGGAGAACTGCAATTTTTTACCTACACAAGCAATGACAGTAACCTGAGATTGAATTTTTAGTTGGTAACACTGAATATTTAGCTTGTTGTAAGTTTGAATTTCAAAGGTTGTGTCCTCTCCTTGTACGTAAAAATATTGCCTGAGTGCATTAAGAGTATTTTGGCAATTTGTCTAAGAATCTAGAGGTTTTGCAGGAGCAGTAACAGTAGCAAACAGCTCCTTAAATTGTAATATATTATTCACATCTTGCCTTAGGAAGAACGGTGCGTTCTCAAAAAATTAAAATGACGCATTTTTGCCCTAAAGTGCTTACAATCAAAATTTATAGATCTGACTAGGCTATTGGGTGTTCGAAAATCAAGGACAAATGGCTCTGTCGCATGACTCATCAGTTGTATGGAACATGTTTTCTGGGTACACAGGAGCTTTGACCATGAACTGTACACATGGTCTCTGCAACAAATCTAGTGCTTTTTGAACAGAAATACAGGAGCTTTGTTTTGTCATACTTAAAAAAAAAAAAAAAAAAAAAGTTATTTGGTGAAATATAGCCAAGAATGGGAAGAAAGTCTGAGTCAAGCATATTAATGTTGATGCACTGTTGAGTAAATGCATTTTAGCAGATAGTTTTGGACATAAGTTTGATAAATAAGTACTTGAGGACTGTTTAATATGGATCACATTAGCTGTGTAACCATTTCTCCCAGCAAAAGTAAGCAAAAAGGTCTGGTTCCAGTCTGTTATTTTTTCTGCCTTCTTTCCACTCCTGTAGTTTAAATGTGACTGCACTTGAGTTTTAGATAGTGCTCTGAAGCATGCACTTGCTGGTCTAGTTAGGCTAATTGTGCTCTACACACTGTTAATAAAGGTCAGTGTAAGCTCAGATGGTGCAGCCAGCTTCCCCTTCTTTGGAGGAAGTACTTTGCCAAGGGACAGCATTCTTACACTTACAAGCAAATGTTGTGTCTTTTCTGTTAAGACCAGCTTGGCTCAAAGGAGGAAGGTCTTTTTAAGTTTTCTCTCTTTAATTCACAGGCCTGCTGTCAAGTCCTCTGACTTGCAAATACCTTCTTTATAAATTATCATATATTATTCATTCAATGCCTTAGGAAAGAATGGTGCTTCACAGACAAATTAAACTGACTTATTTGTGCCCCAAGGTGCACAAATAAGCCTTTTATAAGACATTAAAGTACAAGGCATAAAAGTACAAGGGGTTGCAATCAAAGGTGGGGGAACTAGGTGATCGGAGATGAAACTACAGACATTAGTATCTTTGTTATGGCTGGCTGAAAGATTTTCCATTACAAAATCTAAGAACTTTTGAATTCTCTATAAACTCTCAAATACTGAGTAAAGTGATGATGATGTTTTACTCAGGTGATTAGGAAATTATTTCTGTTTTTTTCATTGCATTCCTTAAATCAGAAAAACAAATGCTGCATTAAACATGATTGTAGTTGGACAGTTATCTTTCTCTGTTGCATTGCAACAGTCTTGAAAATCACCTGAAGTGGAGCAAAAGGTGGTGAATAAAAGCCTTGACAGAGGTCGTCAGAGAAGCAATAGTAGGAGGAACTGCACCTGAAGTTTGGAGTTTAGTGCACAGATAGAAGGTCCCTGCTTCACAGCTGTCTGACTGGGCCTTGGAAGGGGAGGACTTGTCCCGGTACCTTTGGTTCAAGCATGTTACCGACTTTTTCAACCTGACACTCTCTTAAACACCTAGTGGGAGTTCAAAAAGACTTTAATTAACTCACTTGTTTGTAATGGAGCTGTTGAAATTAAGCCATTGCTTCAAGTTTCGTGGCAGACTTTTTGTGAAATTGTTTTGATTGTTATATAATTTGTATCTATTATTATATAAAATGCTTTTCTTAGCAAGTGGCAAGTCATCTCTGGAGTTCTCTGATATTCCCATGAAAGTTTAAATCTAAATCCAATGTTAATAAAATGCTAAGACAAGCTGTGATAAAAACTTGAAACTACAACCTCTATGTAAAAATACCTTGAGGCATCCATAGTCCATTGTAATGCCATCTAAGAAGGAAATCCACCAAAATTAACTGTAATTGTTTCCAAGTCCCAATGCAGAATTACAAAACACCTCAGCACTATTAAACTTAAATACAGGCACTATAATATTCCTACATCCTGTAGTCTCAGATAACATTTACAGAAAGCTCATTTGAGAATCACTTGAATAGGCATAGACATGTAAAATCTTATAGTTGTATTGCTGTAACTCTCTTTTTCCTTCAGTTTTCTAAGGTCAAAGATGATATATGGAGGATTTCTTACTCTATGTAATACGTATTTCACCCTGTGTTCCACATTGCTGTGGACATGTTCACAGGTTAGATATACTGGTGGTGTCTCTGACTTTTTTGTAACTTCAGAGTAGAACCTGTTGAAGCCAGGATGGATGTGGCAAGCAGGGATTAAATAACAGTAGTAAAAGGCAAGAATAAATTAGGATAGTTTTGTGTGTAGTGGCTATGAGTCTTATTCTAGTATTGAGTTATGCACAGAATCAGAATATTGTAAAAGAGTTACTATAAAACATTATCCACTTGTTATTTTATGTAATATCATGAAGACATCAAGTTGTGATTCTTTTCAAGTATTTTAGCATTTTTGCATTTTAGGAAAGACTTTCTCCAGTGATACACAATTCTTAAGTTTAGTGAATTAAACCAGTATTTAGACAGATGTCTTAGAGGAGAGATTTATTTGTCAGCTCTAGCCAAAGTGAATACTTATTCAGAAGCATGTAATGATTCTTGAACTCTTATCTTGAACAAAGAAACAACAATGTTCACAAGCAGAAATGAAATCCAATGAAATGTATTATTACTATTGTCCTCACCATCTGTTGAATGAAGAAGACATCCATTCTTTTTGAAAAAAAAAAAAAAAAAAGTAGCAAATCCAAGACAATAGGATATTTGTAGATGTTTGAGTTCTCTTATCATAGTTCTGATAGTAGTGGACTTCATTGAAAGCACTGATTGTTCCTAAGAGAAGATGCTTACCCAGAATTTAACTGCCATTACTGTGTAATTTCCAGTTAGGAAGGAAAACAAAAGTACCCTTGTGTAATGAGCATAATTTGAGAGGCTTGGATTAAATTTTAGCTGCATACGTATGAAGACAAAGATTGATAATTTATCCACATGAGTAAACTGCAGGCTTTTTGTGGAAACTTCTTATCAAGGCTTCAGAGCTCTGGTACAAAATTTTTGTACCATAAAAACTGTGGCCTTGAATTAGGCACTTTATTTGTTTTTGATATTCAGAAAACTTCAGCTGGGGAACTCAAGGAAGCATTGTATTGGATTCAAGTAGAGGAAGATGCCAGTCTTTGAAGAAGAAGGAAAAAGACACACAAGTGGTTCTACAAAGTGATTGTCACTTCCTTTCATTGCACCAATTATCTTTGGCTAACGTGGGAGCATACATTTATATCTATATAACCTCTATGCACTCTCTAAATAAACTCAAATCTAGAAGGAAGGATATTAAATAGGAAAGTGGAAATTTGTAGAGAATGAGGAAAGCTAAATACACTAAAGAACTAGTTTCCTTTTATGAAATCCCAAAGTTCAAAATGTGTATTAGAAACACAGGAAAGCACAGTAATAGTAGGAAAGGAAAGAACTTATTCAAGGGAAAGAAGGAAACATATCCTATTCTTAACAGGAAATGACAAATTTATTAGTAGGGAGACAGATAAGACATAAGTATGCAACAAATATAAGTGTTTGTTTAGAAAGAAACAAGTATAGTGTAGCAGAATGATATATTTTTCAGCTCATTAGTTGCAAAGGAATACTGTAAAGATGTCTGCACTTCTAAGGACAGTATCAATATTCATTAAATATAAGAGTCCTTGGAAGATTCTGAATATCTGAGACTGTTGATACTGCATGAATGTAAAATTAATGTGTCACCAGGTGCAGAAAAATAATGGGAAAGATGAGAGAGGATTCTGTTCATAAAGTATTTAAAGCTAAGGACACAATTAATGGTAGTCAACATTGGTTTTTTAGATAATAGGTCTCATCAAAGTAATTTGTGTGATAACATAACTGTGTTTGAAAATGGTAAATACATCTCTTTAAGCTGATAGTGTGGATAAGTGAATACCTCCTTGTATCTAACTAAACAACTCTGCAACTGTATACAGTGTCAATAACATGGGGACTTAAACTAGATTACTAACAGGTCTGAAAAAAAAAGAAGTTGTCTGTGAAATATATATTTGGAAGTGGTGTATTACTGTATTACTGTTAATGGTATAGGAAAGAGTGGGATGAGAAAAAATGATGAGAGCAGGTCACTCTAGATTGGCTGGTAAACTGGGCATATTGTTATTATTATATTGAACCTTAAAATGCAGAAATTTGTTTTAAATATTAAATTTTGGAGGAAAAAATGGTGAGGTGAGTCTTGGGAAGTGATGATCTTGGAGTAGAATGTGATTTCCCAGATCGCAAGGACAGTGCTATGGTAAAGAACTCTGATATGATTCCAAGAGGTATAAGCAGATGGCTAATAGAGAGCTCACATGCGCTGAGGAAGTGAAGACTGTATGCTTCCAGACAGCTTGAAAAACTGTCAAGGGCTTAGGAAGAGCCACAGAATTTATTTAAAAACTGGAAAACTCCCCACCATTTACACTTTACACAAAAGTTTGCACTTACTGACTTATCACAGAAAAGCTAGAGGATGCACTGAACTGCTGTGGCTAACTCACTTCCAAGAGAGAAAATATGACACTCAGCAAGGAGATGCCTAACAAGAGCCAGTGGCTGGTAGGTAGTGCCAAGCAGATGCTAAAGAGAAATAAAGCATAGAGAAAGTGATTAATCATGGGAGAAAACTGCCAACCAGATTCTCTATCTGTAGATGTCATTAAATTAAGACTGAGTGTACATTTTTTAGGAGACATATTTTAGTAAGAAATTGGATTTTATAAAAATGGAAATTATTATAGTCAATATAAGGATAAATACTGTATATCCAATGCACACTGATATGCTACATTTGACAGAAGGTCTTATTTTTCCTTTTGGATTTAAATTTAGCTGGATTTGAAAAGGGAGCGTAGAGAACATAGGCTGATCCAGGACTAGGCATTTGATTTTAAGTGCTATAGTGACTATGCTAACTACCTAAAGAAGATAGTTTGAACATAGCCCTTAAGTCTCTCTTCAAGAGAGTCTCTAAAGTTCATGCTAGCATTTCATTTCCGTGGTTATAGTTTATGCATTATTCACTGAAGCAAAATCTTGATTTCTGAATGTAATATTTTTGAAAATAAATCTGATTTCTGGAACTTAAAATCTTTTGAGGTTCAGTCAGAGTCTATAAATATTAACTTGGACTGACTTAAAAATGAAACTAATTTTTTATCCTTGAGATGAAATTTCTATTTCTCATCAAACCCTTGATGCACTCAGTCTTAACAGAACTAACTTTTCATCTATGCTCTGAAAAAAAAAAAAAAATCAAGACCTGATGACTCTTTGTACAGAAGTTATGTTTCATAGGCTACCTGGATACAGATGTACAGGAAGAAAAGTACAGCATGTGTTGAAGAAGATGCTTTCCTTAAAGATTCTCAGCTCTCAAGGGAGTACTAACTACAATTGCCTTCTGAGGAGGAGTAGTGCAGATAACATGCACATTTAGTCCTGAGCTGACCTTTCAAATGGCTCCTGCACCCCAGAACACGCACAAACAATTAGGGCCACTGCTTTGTTTCTCTTTTACATCTGGGATGCAGATATTGCAAATGCTGGGCATTCTGCAGTTCCATGGTGAGCTACTGAATGGGCTGGCTGTATCATTGCAGTGATGTTCCCAGGCTGCTGACTGTGGGAAAGGGCAAGGACCTCATTTCCATTCTTGGCACCAGGCCCCTAGAACTAGGGTGCTACTTTCTGTTGCTACTTTTAAGAAGTCTGAGAGATTTTATTTTTAATAAAGGCAAATGTTTCTTGCCGTAACATAATTACTTTTCTAAAAGTAAGGTTAGCAAAACCAAGGGAAGGTAAGATTAATTTATTAGCCAAGACAGGCTGAAGCTCTCCATATCTACGTCTAGTTAAGATTATATGATAGCAGAGTTGGGAAGGAATTTTAAATGATATTAATAAATATGCTTGGAATATGCATCTAGCTTTTGGTACAGCTTTTTAAAGTTAAATGAAGACAACGGATGTCTTCTCATTGACTCTTCTTGTTTTTTGATCAGGCTATAAAGACTTATAACTCCACTTTCAATTAAACAGTCTGAACCATCTGACTCAGCATAAGCAGGGAAAGACGGGTAGAAAAACTGCTGAAAAAAATGATCATTTAAAATCATGCAGTCAGACACTGCAAAAAAATCCATTAATATTTCAACTGAGAATCTAGCTATATACCCTTGGTTAGTTTGAAATCCACCAGCCTAAACTGTACAGTGGAAAAATTTAGATTCACTGTCACTTATTGGAGATTGCATTTTGGTTGCTTGGAGTTCTTCAGAGAACTGAGAAACACAGCAAAACGATACTGAAAAATCAGAAAATTCTGAAAACTCACATTTTTGGCATTCTAAAATGCATGGATCATGTTATAGAACACAAAAACAAACATTTGCATTCAGCTTCTTGCATAAGAAGCAAGACAAAGGGTGACCGAAATACTGAAGAAGAAGAAAACGTTTTTTCTCTTTTCATTTTGTGCTACCAAAAATCAAAATAGTTTTGAGAATAATCTCAGTATCATTTCTATAGTTTTAAACAAAGTTAAGATTTGGATGGCTTTATCATATTACACACATATCTGACAGGGTTTTTCCAATATGTCATACATAGATTAATTGATGAGAGAACATGAGCGCCTTTGGAAGTTTCCAAAGGTTTATCTAAAGTTATATCTGAATAAATATTCATACATTCTCAGATATATACTTTGACTATTATGTCATGATCACTATTTTAATTGGCTGACTTGCCCCAGACATTCTCACAAAAAATGGACATTTCCCTCAAATTACTTTTGAAAGACTATGTCATACCCTAAAACATTGTCATAAAGTTAATTGATTGGTAACTAGTAGGGACCTTCTAAAATGCCATCAAAAGCTTTCAAGCATCCCCTTTTCCTCTTTCAGCAGCTGGAGAAAAAACAGTTAGAGGTGATATTTGCATTTATCCAGACACAGAGCAAAACTTTCACAGCCAGGGATCCCCTAGGGAGGTTATTCTGCACAAGGCCCTCTGTCTCACTGAAGTGTCCTAGAATGGGAGAGGGGAACTCCACTGCAGTTCAACTATCCTTGACATTGCAGGAGAAAACTGGCACAAAAAAACAGTGAAAGTAAGAATCTCTCCAGTACAGAGATGTCCTTTTCCTCTCTAAAGAAGGTCCTTACCTGATCCCCAACTTTTATTAACAGGTTTCCAAACATCATCTTATCACTTGAAGAAATACTTATGCACTCTCATCATTTTATGAATTTGTAATTATTTTTTTATATGGTGAATACATCAAGTCATAAACAGTTGTACTACTTATAAAAATTGCCAATCTATAAATAGGAAAAATACTTTTGTTCATATGTTTATGGATGTAGAAATCAGGTTTTCCATAAATATCCATGCATTTAACAATATACTTATTACAGTGTTTAAAAAAATTGAAATATGTTCTTCACCAATAATGAATTTTCAATATAAATTCTACATATCTGCATGTCTGGTGGGCAACCATAGAGGTTTCATGCATTTATGTCTCTACTACAACAGAAAAAATCTGCAAAATTGTTTTCCTAACATTGCACTTTCTTTCTTAGAAGAAGTATACCTTCAGTTACATCTGTGTGTGTTTGTACATCTGCTCGTATGTCAATTGTGAATCAGGAATTTACTGCACAGTTCTGTTCTATATTTAGCAGTGACTTATGTGAAATATTCTGAGACTACTGTTCAAAGTCTACAATACTATCACAAAGTGACAATTTTATTTTCATGTTAAGATTTTTTTAATTCTTCATTTTATGAAGTCACATTATTTTCTAGCAAATTTTCACATAATGCATGAGATGAGGAAATATTATATTCTTTCAACAATGAGATCTTTTTAGGGGGGTGGTGTCAGGAGAAAACATGGCAGTAGCGGCCTTGAAACCTTTTCAGAGGACTCTGGTGCTAAATTCTTCATTATTCTGGCCGAATTTATGAAAATGCTTTGAGAAAAAAATAGATTTTGAATGATAAAGATGTTAATGCATTGCACGTAAGAGACAACTTTCTTCTGTGGCTAAGCTCGGTGGAAGTGGACATCTGGAAAGGGCTATTTGGTTCCTAATCTAAGTAGCTTCCAAACTTCTTGTGGCACAGTGAAGGAGGGTACAACATTGGGTTCTGACACAAAGAGATGTACTGAGGCATGTGTGTTAGATGCCAATACAGATGTATTAGCAGGCCAAGTCCTGAATGCAACATGCCCATGTTTGTAGGCTCCATGTTTCAGTTAGAAAACCTCTGAGCAGAATTTACCAACTTTCTTATGGCATTATGAGAATCTGCCTTAGCTGTTTCCTGTTTCAAAGATGATTTTCTTTTCTTTACAGTGTGGATGTAACCTTAAATGCGGAACCAGGAGTGGAGGGTAGACTATAGGTTCCCCACATCTTTCCTACCTTTCCTTGCTTTCTTTAACTAGAGCTTTTGATCAAGTCTAAAATGCAAAAGCATTTAAAAGGACATGTGAATGTATGTCACTGCATAAATATTAAATGCAATAATAAATGTTCTACTGGTATTATCTATTTATGTTTAAAAGTTACCATATGCAGGGTAATAAATACATTGTAGATGTGTAAAATAACCTAGCGTGTCTTTTTCACCCTAACTCATTTAGCGTAAAACACCATTAGGAACAATCATAATGGTACTCATGTATGTCCTGAGTGACTGGTGAACACTAGCAGATACTCACCTTTTACTTACTGACTGATGCAAGTTGAAATTACGGTAATTTTGCCATCCATCATGCAGGTGCTGAGAGATTAAGGTGTTAAGTTCAAAGAGCTGATGGTTACTAATTATTAACCATGCTTATGTAATAAGCATATGCTATTGTTATTACCCAGAGGCTGAAATGTGCTGTTTAGACACAGTATGGGTGTGGACAGCATAACCCTGCATTGCCTCTGGAAGAATCAGGCAAGAATTGCCACTGACCTGTACAAAATCAGAGCTTTCCCACAGACTCCTCTGCAATAATTTTTAAACACTTCAGCTGGACTTCTGATGTCCTCACTCATTCTGACCATTATCAATATAATGTCAGTGTAACTACTCTTGGAATAAAGGGCTAATGGGACAGGATAGATAGTGATGACCTTCAGTCTGTGCCTATATCTGCAGGAGGTCTCATCTCTCCTAACTTTAAAATTTGCCCAGTTGGGCATTTAAAGACAGCAGTGCAGTCTGCCTCTATAGTCAACAGAAAGAGATAGGTATCTTTACATGGAGCTGATTCTGTCCAAGGATTATTTGGCTGAACTGTCATTTGAAGATCTCTCTCTCCACTGACTAGAGAGGGAGTATAGCTAACATTTAGACTTTCAGATTAAAAGAATCCCAATCTAATGCCTAAACCAAATGAGGCTGAAACTTAAGGGAAGGGTATACTTACTGATAATGCTATATGCTTCTGAGTGTATTAGACCTTAAGGGTCATTTAAAGTTTTTCTTTGAAATACATAGAACATCTGAAGGATGGCAAATAATATGTTCCAGTATTATTGCACAAGCAAAATAAAGTTCTTGTTGACATCTACTAATGCAAATCTAGACTTCCCTTGTAGGATCATGCTTCTGTTTTCATTAAATTGAGCAATTATTCCACTTACAATATTGACTCTGCCATTTTTTAGGTAACTTCAGTTGGTCAGTATTTTTAGAATTATATGTGCCTAAAAAATGTGTCATTACAATACACAGAAGCAGCAGAAGCAATTCAAAGTGGTAATGACTTTTATCAAGTCTTGCAAACTGGCTTTGTATAATCTACTTATGTGAGTCGTGAAAAAAAGGATACTTATATTTCTGCCACCAATGTTACCATTAATTCTAGAAGAGTTTATTAATGTGAGTAGAATTACCTAGACAAGTATGTCTAAATTTCTAATTTTTTTAAATAAAGTAGATATATGCAGAGTTTGACATTTTTTCACACGTATTGCTTATTAGATAACCAAGGCATTCCTAAATATTGGCAAACCTGGCAAATTTTATCCTAGTTTTTCACTTAATAAAATCTTCTTTGTAATATGACTCTTCTGATGATCATGAAGAAGACATAAACAGTTAATTAAATTCACAGAAGAGACTGAATTTAGAGTTGTGTTACCAGTGAGAGCACAAAATTAATATGAGGAGATCTCTAAACATTAGAAACACAGTCAAATTACAAAATGAAACTGCATGGGAAAAAGGCAAACTGAAATATAGTGAGGGTATAATAATCTGAAATACTATTATATTATTATATTACTATTTAATGAAAATGAGAGATATTTGGAAGGCAGCTATGATGAAGAGTACTGAAGAACAGGAAGATGTATATAGATGGACAAAACCTTATGGCATCAGAAAGAGAAACAGTGAATGATTTGGGGGATATAAGATCTATAGCAGAACGTGTAGAGTTCTGTGCACAATACCAGAAAGTAATTTTTAAAATTTTTTAAAATCACATAAGAAAAAGTTATTAATGGATTGTAGTTTCTAACTTCAATTAAACAAAAAGAAAAAAAAAAGAAATTGTTCTTAGTTTTCCCCACTGAAAAGTGGTCCCGCTATGTTGAAGAAAATTATTTAATAGGGCTAAATGCCAATGATAGTCATAGGGCCAATATGTGTGTGTTTATTCACTTTGACCCTGATCCAGCAAGGCCTGTTTGTTACTGAGCTGAGTAGTCTCATTGGCTTCAGCTAAAAATATTCAAAACTAGTCTTCCTTAGCTCAGTGGCATTTCTAATGACTTCTTGGACCAGAAGCCTTTTTAAAAATTATTGATTAGTTTTCTGTTATTCCTGTTTGATGGGAGGGGAAGGGAAAACCAAAACCAGTTATACTCAAGAGAAATATTACCCAAATTACTTTGAAACAAGTTCATTAGGTTGCTAGGCTCTGACATACAGCTTTATATGAAAGATAGCCTTTCCTAGTGTGACAGAGAGGGCTGGAAAATGAGATTAGTTGTATCACATGGTAATTTCCAGGATAATGCTTTCTAAGCTGCAAGGTCGTTTTTGCAGACATAAAAGACATTCTGTGATTAATATGTACAAATTAACATATTTACTATGATGGTGTATTTAGATTGTGCCATAGGAGGTAGCAGCAAATAAGTGCTGTAAACAGTTCTTACACAATGCCAAAATGTTTACCTATTTTTAATACACAGTCACTGGATTGAAAGACAGACCAACTCCTGGAAACAGGCTGCAGATCTGGTCCTCTCCCCTTCTCCATTCCTTAGACTAATACCTAGAGTTTGTTGCTTCCTTGCTCTCCATATGACTTTATATGACTCTTGCTCCTCTGGCTGCTTAACAGAAAACTTCAACAGTTTGACAAAATACTGTGAATCTTCCTCCAGCTGCCACCTTCTGATCTTCTCATGCCTCAAGGCTTTGACATCCCTCTGAGGAGGGCCAGTGCCTAAGACCAGAAGCAGAGCAACAGATAAAATCCCTGGGCTGGTATAAAAAAAACAGTTATTGCCTTCTCTGGATGGCAATGGAGTGAGTTAGGAGTTAGATACCTAGTTCTCCAGCAGGGCATTAATAAACATGTAGAGTGCCTAAGTTTAGGTGTGTGTAGAGCTTTTTTGTTAACTAAGGAGCTTAGATTTTAAGGGGTTTAGCTTAATTAAGTTTAGGTATGTTAAGTGTGCTGAATCAGCTTTCTAGGCTGCAATCATGAATATTTCCACTTAAGTCACCAGGCTCCCAGGCTAGAGAAAAACATTAATTGCCACATTCTCTAACACTTGCAAAGAAGATACTTATTTTGCTTTTGAAAGTAGTTTTCTATTTCTGGGTTTTGGCAACTTAAAGAACTGACATCTGCAACTGAAAAATGCTGCAGGTCAGAAATTTAAGACATAACTGGTTCCTGGTAAATATTGCCTAGTTTTGTTATATTATTTGAGCTAGTAAAAGGAATGAGAATAGGAAATTTCCTCTACTGGTATCTGCAGAAGTGGTACCATGACTATGTTAACTCTAGCTTTGAAAAACTTAAAATACTTGAAAGAAGTGAACTGACATAGAGCTGCTGAGATAGTGACTAATGGGAGAAAATCTGCCAGATTTCTAAAGGCCTGCATGTTGCTAATACATAAAGACTTAAGCTTTGGCTAAACTGATAAGGATTTTCCAAATTAGTGAAATGTGCATGTCTGCTTCATGAGAGCCTTTCTGTATGGATAAGAAATAAGAAATAAAGAAGGAAACTTTGCCTAAATTATATTTGGATGTAATTCAGTGCAATTAAAAAAAAAGACAAAGCATATTGCTGATGTCTTTGTACCTGAAACAGATTAGCACAATGGAAGGCAGTAAGCAACAGTGGACAACTGTTAACTTTAGTGTTAGACATCTTACCATGTACATGAAAGATTGCAACACCTGAATTTTTTATCACACAGAGAGATTATTCTTTAGGACTTGTTACTCTTTGATTGTGTTTAAAGTCTTGTGAGGAACAACTAAGGGAATTTGGGTTGTTTAGCCTGGAGAAAACGAGGATGAGGGGAGACCTTACCCCCTCTACAACTACCTGAAATGAGGCTGTAGAGAGATGGATGTTGGTCTTTTCTCCCATGTAACAAGCAATAGAAAAGAAGAAAAGACCTCAGGTTGCACCAGGGGGAGGTTTAGATTGGATATTAGGTAAAATTTTGTCACTGAAAGGGTTGTCGGGCCCCAGAACAGGCAGCCCAGGAAGTGGTGGATTCACTATCCCTGGAGGTGTATAGAAGACATGTAGATGTGGTTCTTAGGGACATGGTTTAGTGGTGGACTTGTCAGTGCTAGGTTAGCTATTGGACTTGATGATCTTAAAGGTCTTTTCCAACCAAAAAAATTATATTATTCTATTATAATAATGATAATGGTTTTACTGAGCAAGGGCCAAAAATACTCCCAAGCATACAGTCTGGGAAGTCGTAAAAAAAATCTTCCTTCAGCTTTAGAAACAGCTCACCACTTACTGATGTAGTGTTATCACCGTAGAAAAGTTTTAGGTATTTCACCTACCCTAGGAAGTTGGCAAACAGAAAACACAGGCTGGACTATACACTTTAAAATCCCCTATTGGGATTTAAGGGACAGTGAGTGACTGAAATTTGGTGCTGTGGTGTAACTACATTTTGTTTCTGCAGAATTACATGCATTTGGTGCATGCTACTACGGCAAGTAGCATTAGCAGAGTGAAGAGCACGTGACTTATTACAAAAGTAATTATTTTCTTGTCAACATGCAATGGCTGTAACCTGATGGTCAGTAACATGGATAAAGTAGAATCCTGGGGACTAACAGTCAAAAATCAAGGACCTCTAAAATTATTTTTAAGATGCTTGACAAATCACTTAAATCAGAATTTTAGATTCAAAGAGACTTTGGATATTATGGCAGGGGTAGGGACAAGTTAAGTAACGTATATTTAGATTTGGGAATTCTTTACCAGATTATCTTGTAAATGCTACAAGTCAATATTTCTTCAAGGGAAACGATGCAAGTGTATAGAAGAGGTATGCACAGAGGATTAATAAAAGCCTACTGGCTAGCTCTGACTCAGGCAGTAACTGTACTGAAAGTGATTGGTAATGGAGGAAGTACCCTATATTGTTAACCATTTCTTATACCCTTTCTTGGGCAGTCACCTTCGTCCCCTGTTAGAGAGTGAGTGCTGGGCCAGTGGAACCATTGTTTTCATATAGCCTGTACCCAGGACTAAACTAAAGCAATTTGCTCTCTCATCCAGTGATCCCTCCCTAGCCAAGAAGGGGAATCAGGAAGAGAAGACTTGTGAGTTGGAATATAAACAAATTTGATGAAATAGCAAAACTAATACAAACACTAACATAAAGCATATGAACATACTCAACCTAGTCATAGAATCATAGAAAGTCTTGTGTTGGAAGGCACCTCTAAAGGTCATCTAGTCTAACCCCCCTACAATAAGCAGGGACATCTCCAACTAGACAAGATTGCTCAGAGCCCCATCAAACCTGACTTTGAAAATCTCCATGGATGGGGCCTCCATCACCTCTCTAGGCATCCTGTTCCAGTGATCCCCCATCCTCATATTAAAGAACATTTTCCTAATCTCCTACCTAAATCTACCCTTCTCTAGCTTGAAACCTTTGCCCTATCGTTACATGCCCGTGTGAACAGGTCTTCCCCAGCCTTCTCATAGGTTTCTTTCAGGTATTGGAAGGTTGTTATGAGGTCCCCCCTGAATCTTCTTTCTTCAGGCTGAAAAAGAGGTGCTCTAGCCCTATGATGATTTTCATTGCCATCCTCTGGACATGCTCCAACAGATCCACATACTTCTTGTGTTGAGGGGCTGCAGAGCTGGACACAGTAACCCAGGTGAGTTCTCTACCAGGGCAGAGTAGAGGAGTAGAATCTCATCTCTCAGAGGGACAGAACAAGAGAGAAGCCTTATGAAACATAACTCTCCACCCTTAGCATACATCCTCCTTTTATAATGAGTATGATGGAAGTGGTGTGGGATACACCTGTTAGCCAGCTTGGGTCAGCTGCCCTGACTTAAGCTCCCAGCAGACTTGGGGCTAACAATAGCCTGACATCCATGGCTGGCCTACGATTCTGTTCCTGTGAAACCAGGACAGACCTTAGGTTTAAGTTGGTGCAATCACTATTCAAGAATATACATAAATTAAAATGTTATTTTTAGGGTGGGCAGTCTCACCAAAATTTCCTGAACCTGTTTTGGCTGTCCTGTATAATGTCAGGTATTCCCTGTCACAAGTTGACCCTCTGCTTCTCCATTTTTTCTTTCATAGGGCACTTTTGAAATAAATATAAATGTGTGAAGTGCAAAAACTTCTGTTACTCACCAAAATGTCACCCATTTGTAGGGTAGGATTCAGATCTTCACAGTATGATCACATTGTTTCTTCTTAAATGGAATTTAGAAGCACCTTATGGTATTTCTTTTAACACATTCTGACAGCCCATAACAATGTTTTTCTTTCTGGTAGAGATTTATAGCAAGTATATGCTTAACTCTCAGTGAGAAGTAGAAACCTACAGTCTAGAAATCAAAACATAGAGAGAGAATGTAAAACTAACCAAAAGTAAAATTTTGATAAGCCTATGGCAAATAAAACAGGGAATAAAATATTTTTCAATATAAATGAATAGAAATATAAGAAATATATATATAGTAATGGAGGAATTGCAGGCATTGCACAAATTATGAGATCACGATTGAAGATCAGTCAGGTAAAGCAATACATGAAGAAATGTTTTTCTTTCCTTTCACATAGGACAATGATATTGAAGAGAGAAGAACAAGGTTGGATGGCAAGAGGAAGGAAATGATGGAAATTGTTACATCTGAAAAAGTATATGCTCTGGGAAGGATTTATTTATTTTTCATTAGAAGGAAGAAACCTTATAGAATAAAAGGGTAGTATTGACACAAGAGTAAACATAGAAACTATCCATTAAAGTATTTAAATTTACATTTAGGTTTATAAATATTAGTGTGAGGCTCTGTGACATATTTCTAACAGGAGAGGAAACAAAGCCTAATGGTATTAGAGTGGATCTTTACTGTAGTCTGAAAAACATTAGTGTGGAAGTAGTTTTGATGCACTAGTCCTGGGTTATGCATTTTCCCTAAATAAGATTTTCCTTCCACAAGTAGTCTTATGAACTTGGGAAGTTGGTACACCAGTTAAGGTAAACTCATGTATGTGCAACTCTATTGCAGCAACATCTATGACTGGAGATTTTTCTCCCTTTAGGAAAATGGAAACTGTGTTCTAAAGGATAAACAAGAATTTCAGAAGAAAGGACCACCTTGTAAAGTCACTTTGACTTAGTTCAATTCAGGCTTTAATCAAAAAAGGGAAAGATATTTGTATGGCTTAGCTAATGGCATACAACTTACCCACCTGTCCTAGGAAACCTCTATTTTACTCAGTTGTCTAGGGGATATTCTAGAGAATAGTTCAGCACATGGAGGTTAAACACCTGATTTAGCCCCTGGAGGAGCTTTCCTTTTGCAATGGCTATGGATGGAATTGAGCTTTCTATATTGGGGCCTATATTAGGTCTGTACAAATCTGAAATTTGAACTGCTCTGCTATTCTATAGTCTGAAAATGACAGTAAGTGAGGACTAGACCACAAAAGAGCTAAACTGTATGAATTATGATACATTTAATTTCTTTTTGTTTTATCACATCAGAGCTGATCTATGCATTTCACTCTAGACTGATAACACTGAGAATTCAACTAAGTGTTATTTATACTTGAAACTACTCATCACTAATGGAAAAGACAAAGATTTTTAACTTATTTGGCTATTCTATGAGTAACAGATTTTTCATTTATTCTATATCAAAAAGTATAGCTGGTATACTTTAAGGAAGTCCTAGCAAGTCTACCGCTACTGTGGTCTTGGGTTTTGAGTTCTTCATTTTGTCATATCTTTGGTGAATTGTTAACTCAGTTATTGTTAACAAACTTTGTGTATGATGAGATAATTTGTTCCTTTTATATTTCTTTCAATAATTCATATGCATCAAGTACTTGCTTATATTTCTTTTGTTTTGCTAACCATTATATTTTCCTAGGTAGCCAATTTTTTAATCGTGCATTGCTCAGGGTTGATTAGATATTGATCTCTACTATCATCAAGTTCTTTAAAACATTTTTCATTATATGAATTTATTTTTGAGCTATTCATTTGTCTGGATAGGTACTCTTAAGACTAGTAATTGTTGTAATTGATGCATATTGAATAATTTCTAATTTCTACCTTTTTGTTCTACTGCTGTGTTACTAATCACTAAACTCTGCAATTCAAGACCTCAGTTAGAGTTTCATTCACACAGACTCCAAAACTATATTTGAAATACTGATTAAAATATCATAAAGCTTGAAAATCCAGAGTTGTGATTTGCAAATTATAAATGAAACAAATTAATATTCTCAAAATGTTGACAAAAAAAAGCATCAGATAAGCACATTCAATCTAGTTTTTTATCCCTATCTTCTGTTAAAAAACTTGGTATGGCCAACATTCCATGAGGTGGAAACAAGCCAATGCCATGTGCATTTTGAGATGTGCAAAGAGAACAGCGAGGGACTTTTGATGATATAACCACACAGGGTGTTGCAAGCTGATGCCAGGGGGGCTATCGGCTGTCAGAATGTTTTCGTGACTTTCACCCACCCCCAGTTTGGAGGGGTTGTTGAGTAAGACTGAGGGCTCACATGTGGCATTTGCCTCTCACAGAGGAACAGCCACTGCAGGACCATATTTTAGAGTGGCAGTTAGAATACACCCCCACCATGCTCACAAATTGCTACTGAGACCAATGTTTAGTTTACAAATTAACTGGTTTATTAAGGGTTAACACAAACTGAGGGATGAGGTTTAGGGAAAATGTAAAAATGGCAAATGGCTACCAGGGATATATCTGGGAAGTAACATGTCCTTTAGGGAGGTAATGCAAAAAGTATTATGCTCTTAAGGCGTTGTCTCTGAGAGAGGGTTGTGGATCAAAGGAGAGGGAGGGAGGAGTTGAGCCCGGCAGGAAAGTTAGAGCCCCAGCACCTGGCAAGATGCGTCTGAGCAGGCGTCGGTCCCACCTGCTAAACTCACTGCCTTCTTATACTGCTGTGACCCACCTGTCCAGTCAGTGTCACTGTCCAGAGCCAATTGGCATTCATGAGCCCTAAGTTAGGGTGGTAACTAATAGGGGCAATGCATAGCTCGTTGCCCATCTTTTCTGCCTTGTACCACATCTGTTGTTTTGCTTTCATTTGTCCTTGAGCTGCAGGCCTGTTTTAGTCCGTTAGCTGGGAATAATCAGCAGAAGGCCTTTGCTGACTTAAAAGGCGTTTTGTTTAGACTTATGTGGGGAAGAAGAAGAACCGTTTCCCACACAGGGTTAAATAATTCTACTTCAGAGGATAGCAGAGCTAAAATATTCCTAAAGGTTACATGCCATCTTTTCAGACCATTTAAGGCTTCTGAAATGCCAGTGTGAAGTAAAATAACCACTCCAGTAGAGTCATTCTATTAGAGAACCAGCTAACATCAGTACTGAGATAAATGGGAGTGCAGAAAATTGATTTTACACTTGTACTGTAAGTGTGGTCAAATGTTGTAGGCCAGTACCACAAACATGCTTCCATAGTTCTGCTGTGCCTTACAAATAATAACACAGAACATTTAGTTGAATACACTTTCATATACCCTTTTTTGCTAAATTTATATTAAAATGTGCACTTCCATGTTTGCAGTTTGGCATAAGCTTAATTTTCTTTCTACTCTCTTCTCTCTGTTGATAATACCTATAAAGAACTAACCTCCTTTTTCCTTCATCAATCACTTTGTCTCATTCAGCAGTTTCTCTTACTGCAAACCAAATCCTGGAGTTTGACAGGTAAATAAATGCCTGCTTTCCTTCAGGCAGGATTGACAAAACCTTAAGAAAGTGGGAAGCAAGGTTTATGATATTTCAGCTTAAATATTTTTCAGCAAAACTGTTTTAAAATGGAGAGACATTTTAACATTGGAATTTGGTAAAAATTTGGTTCACTTCAAATGCACTATTCAATTAAACACAGAGAAAGAAAAATACAGAATCTCTCAATTTATTATCATCAGCAAAATATACTTTTTTAGAAGTCTATTACTAACGTGCTACTTTTGCTTTCTGAAAACTCCAATTTTGTCACTTTGGTACACATTACTTTTGTACTTTTTGTACTTGTCATTACTTTTTGTAGTTTTTCAAATAAATAGATCAGTATTTTAAAAGAAATATAAACCCAAATAAATTCTTCATTTCACATGGAAGTACATCTGGGAACATTTTCAAATTATAAACGTAATCACAATCACAGTATAACTCCTACTATCACCTCGTTGCCCAAAAATAATTAATGAGAGTCAAGGTTCCCTTCCAAAAGTGTCTCAGAAAGTAACCTATGATTTTAATCTTTAGTGAAGAATCATTTAATGTAATACTATGAACAGATTTACTCAGTAGTTCACATCAGCCAAATGCAGAATATTACTAAGAAATGAGAATATTTACTTCTCTTTTCTCTGCCTTTCTTATTTTTAACAGAAGTGAACACTGTAATGCAAACTTTAACCTAAATGAGGCTCAGAGGTCTACATTCCCTCTTTATGTGTGGTTGAATGATTTCTTCATGAGTACAAATAGACTGCAGAACACTTTCCCATGTTCTTAAACTAGGAGAGATGGTTATAAACAACAAAAAGCCAAGGAAGCAAAAACCCCACCCTAACCTATGAAAAATAAACCAGCACAAAAGAAAATACAAAGTAAACTCTTGCTTCGGAGGCAGAAAAAGAACTATTTTTCATGCTAATTCTTAACTTCCACTCTGCTAACATGCAAGGTGATTGTAAGTGGCTGTGTTAAAGCATAGCACTTGTTTTTGATTAAGTATGCCACTCAGAGTCACACACAACTCTCTAGCACTTGAAATTCACATTTATGAGGGACACAGGAAACGTAATGCAACACTGTAATTAATTAAGCCTAACCTACAAATTTTGAGTGGAAAGACTCACCCTTAGGCTAAGCTAGCTGAGAGAAAAAAAAAAAATCCAAGACTATTCATGCCCTTTCACCTTGTTGTAATAGGGGTATTTCAATCAACACGGAACCAGCCAGGGGTAATATTCATGACTGTACGTAGGAAGCACTAAGTCAACATAAATATAATGATTTAACACTTCCTTCAGTAAATGTAGGTCTTTCAATGTGGAGATGGTACATGTGTAAAGCAGGAGGAAGGGATTATGGAAAAACTTACAGATACCAAATAAAATATGGCATACTGCTATCTCCCCATATCCTTAATTTTCAACTTTCCTCAGCTTGTTATCATCCTTAAAGAAGGCTTACAGCTTCCTTGTGTTACATCAAAGATAGATAGTCCTTCCATTTCTGCAGTAGAAATAGTAACAATAGTTGAGCTGTTACCATCCTAAAGCTGTTCTTCGTATCTCTCTCCCAGCCAGTATCACCCCTGCTCCCACAAAAAGTAAAACAAACAAACAAACAAACAAAACCAACAAAACAAAACAAAACAAAACATGAAACATGAAACATTTCTAACATGAAACATTGAGCAGAATCATGAGTTGTGCTGAAGCTCACATGGGAATACCCAATATGAATGGTTTCATTTTACTTAGCCCTTCTTCCACTTGCAGCTTGAGGTTAAAAATTATCTTGATTTTGTTCTCATCCTGCACAATTTCTTCACTTTTAATTTTAAAGGTGATTCCCTGATTCAACATTTGTAATAATGAAATAATTGTCTATAGTGATAGTTATTAGGTTTAGTTTATTCGTGATCAGGACACCTTAACATAAAGAATTAGATTTAGAAACATAAATAAAATTAATTAATATGCATATTGCCCTTAAGGCTTAATATTCTTATGCTTTCTCACTCTCACTTCTTTTGTTCCAATTTAAGTTTTATACAAGAAATCCCAAAAAATTACAATACTTTAGATTCATGCATCACTGATAAATGTGCAAAGTAAGTAGAAGTCTTACTGACTGGTGTCTACTGTAGCCTCAGTTGTTAAACTCAGATTACGGTGCATTCCAATGGAACAGTGAAAAATGGTTACTTTTCAATAAAGGAATATTCCATCTCTTTGTAAAGTCTTTGTCACCCATATTGATTAAATTGTCAGTAACGGCTCTGCACATTTATTTATATTAGTCTTACACTAAGGACACATTATAGTCATCTGTTTCTCTCCAAAACCACCCAAAATAAGTCTTAAAATGTACAAGCTGGCCTGTGTAATACTTTTATGGTACCATCAACCTGAAAAAAAAAAAAAAGAAAAAAGAAAAAAGAAATAATGACCTGTTAATTCAGGTCTAGATTACATAAAAAGGAAAACCTCAGAGAAGAGAGCTAATTTGTTAACATCCAGCTGAGGAAAAGAATAGCTATAAAAGGTCTCACCAGCTCAGCTGTGTATTTATTCATAGACAGTAACCAAATAAGCTACAACTGTCACAGCAGGCTTTTCTTACGTATTTACTATATCCTTTTTAGCAAGCTTCCTATAAGATAAAAATAAATCAGAATCATATTAACTTTCTTGTAGAATAAGAGAATAAACAACGAGTCTGTGCCCAGATCCTGATGTTGACTCTAAGAAATCTTATTTTAGGATTGTGGTCAAATGTCCCACATAATTAATTTAGAAATCGGTCCACAATAAAACACAGATCCCAAAGAGCTGCAGCCTTTGAGAAAGTTTAAATGAAGCTATTGATTGAAGGTAAATTGAATTCTATAACAATGTGTTCAGTGCCAGACAGACCAAGTATAGAAAATTATTTTTTTTAGCTGAATAATGAGCTCACTCTGCACTTTCTTTTTTGAAATCAGGTGAATATAAAGGTACAGGTCTTGATCACTTGGAAGCTGTTACTAAGAAATATTTTGTTACTGTTTTTTTTTTTTTAAACTAAACAAACACTGCATTTAAATACACTTTGTAAGGCTGAAACCTGTGAAATTTTGCAGCCTGCTGTTTCTTTCATACATTCTCTACTCTATGGAAGAGATTCCCTGGCTATTTTGATATATGTTGAACCATGATAAAAATTTTTGAAAGGGGTGAAGGGAGAGTAATTTCTGCTTCTGGAAAAGCCCATTTTTTTCACTGCACGTTGATACAGTGTGGATCTGATTCTAACTTTTATCTCTGGGTCCTGGAGATACTTCCTAAGAGATATTTTTTCTGAGGTGTGTTAGATTACAGTGAGTGGCATCTAATTCCCATTCAAGGCATTATAAATGCCCATAGATTCCTTGTACAACAGCATTTGTGTCCTTTTCTACAAATTTATTACTGTGACTGGTAAGATGTGTTATGTCCAAGGTTTGTGAGTTTAGGATAGAGTGCCATTTCTTTTTTTCTTTTCCTCTACAAGCAATCAGACAGCATCAGCAATTGGCACAATGAAAAAAAAATATCTTAACTGCCTACATCAGCCTATCTTGATCTTTGCTGTCGTGACATAAGTGTAGGTATGCAGTCAGGTTATTTGCATTTGCACTCTTACCTACAAATGCATGTCCTCAATCTACTTTAAATATTCTGATTGCAAATAAGCAGAGCACAGTCTAACTGGGAATCCCAAAGTCATGTGAGAATCCATGCAAAGTAGCACACAAATTCCCATCAAAACTGCAAAATGGTGCTTTCAATTTTATTTCCCAAGACACCTTTTCAATTTCTAAACTAAGGAAAGTGTTATAGTTTTGAATGTCTTTGCTTTCTTTCTCATGTAAGAAACATTAGAAGTGTAGGTTGAGTTTTGGTTGTTTGTTTTTTTTTTTTAAAAAAAAAAAAAGGAAGATGTGGCTGTTCATTATAAAAGAAAGAAACGGCAAGAAACAAAGAATTGTTCCCTGAACTGAGGGCAGCTATAGGGGAAAAAAATAGTAAAACAGCTACTTTCCATGAACTTATTTTAGTACAGGATGTATATTGGATCAGTTTTATCTCCCTGTGTTCTCAGAATATTTTTCTCGTTTACACATAGATTAATTTTCTTTATCTACTGCTTAAAGAAAGTTCACCTACAAATCCTTTAGAATTCAACAGCTTAGCCTTAAATGTAAAAAGAGATGCTTATGTCATTCAAAACTGATAAGAGACACATTCTTCTCTTATTCTACTCTTCTATTTTAATAGTTGAAGATAAATTAATATGAGTAAGTAACAGATTCAAGGAGTCACTGTCCAAAAGCTCATGTAATCCAATGGTAAATTGACATCATTGCAAAGAATTCTGGATTGGCTCAGTTTGATACCTGAAAGTTCATTACGTCAGAGCATATTATTAATATGTTTGCAAATATCTGTTCAAAGGCTTCTTGAATTATTTAACATTTTTATTCAGAAACTGCTGAACATGAAAAAGTTTTCTCTTTATAAAGTAAAAAGATATGTTAATATTTGTTTTACTTTATCAGATCATCTTTATAACCAATTTTTAAACATTTAAAAATATTTCATTAAGTTAGATAGAATACCAAACAAAGCATGTACTTAAAGAGGTTAGCCTTTTTAAAAGACATTTGATGAATAATCTTTTAAGTAATCAGATTCTTCTATAAACACTCATTATATAGGTTTAGTATCTTTGTGTCAAATCTTTATTCTTAGAAAAAACATCTTCTGAATATAAAAATCTGAAAACCTCCAAAATCTGCATATTTTAACTTGAAACATCCGATTTTTTTGCACATATTCAGAATCAGATTTCATATTTCTCCTTCATTCATCTTTTGCATTCTGTCCAATATTGTCAAGATGGTTATGGAAGAAATTCAATATATCTGCAGATATACCACAATGGGGGGGAGCCATTGACTCTCTGGAGGGAAGGGCTGCTGTTCACGTGGCCCTTGACAAGATGAAGGAATGGGTTAGCAGAAACCTGAAAAGGTTCAACAAGGGTAAATGCAAAAGTCCAGATCCTGGGTTAAAATAAATCCATCCTAGTGATACAGGAATTAAAATTATTAAGTAGAATGTAGCTCTGCAGAAAAAGTCTTGAGGGTCATGGTGGACAGTAAAGTGAAAATGAATCACTGGTTTGACCTTCTGCTGATGAAGGTTAACCACATATTGGGCTGCATTAGCAAGAAAAGTGGCATCAAATAAAGTAAAAGAATTCTTCCCTTCTACTTGGCGCTTAAAAGTCTTCATTTGGAATATAATGTCCAATTTGGAGCCTCTAGTACAAAAGAGAAATATGCAAACTGGAATAAGTCCAGTGAGAGCTGCTAAGACAATGAAGACATCTGAGGACAGGCTGAGTGGACTGGATGGAGGAGTGAAGGTGAAGGGTCTATCTATCCTAGAATCATCATAGAATGCATGGGGTTCAAAGGGAACTTTAAAAGTCATCTAGTCCAGCACCCCCTATAGTGTTCAGAGACCTTTTTAACTAGGTCAGATTGCTCATAGCCCCATCAAGCCTGAACTTGAATGTCTCCAGGGATGGGGCCTCCACCACCTCTTTGGGTAACCTGTTCCAGTGCTTCAGCACCCTCACAGTAGAGAACTTCTTCCTAATATCCAATCTAAATCTACCCTTCTCTAGTCTAAGGCCATTGCCCCTCATCCTATTCCTGCATGTCCTTGTAAACAGTCCCTCCCCAGCTTTTCTGTAGGCCCCCTTTAGGTACTAGAAGGCTGCTATAAGTTGTCCCCGGAGTCTTCTCCTTTCCAGGCTGAACAACCCCAATGTAACCATCCAGCCAATTCCTTATACACCAAACAGTCCACCCATCAAATTCATATCTTTCCGACTTAGAGAGAAGGATGTTGTGGAGGACTGTGTCAAAGGCCTTGATGAAGTCCAGACAGATGCTTGTCCCTTTTCCACTGATGTAGTCAGTCCATTGTAAATGGGAGAGACTTCCTCTCCCTGGTCCCCATCTTGAGGTCCCCATCTTGAGGTCCTTCAACTCAGGAGGTGTGAGAGGTAACCAGTGAAGACCAAGGCAAAAAAGTCATTGAAAACCTCAGCCTTCTCCTTGTCTGTTGTTACTAGTTTGCCATCCTTGCTCATCAGGGGGGATGCTTTCTTTTACCTTCTTCTTCTGATTGATATAATTGTAGAAGCCCTTTTTGTTATTCTTTGCTCCCTTGCCAAGTTCAGCTCCAGTTGCACCTTGGCCTTCCTGACCCCATACCTGCACAACCAGGCAGAGTCCCTGTACTCTTCCAAAGATAACCATCCCTGCCTGAACAGCTTGTGTAGTTCCTTCTTGCCTTCTAGTTCTGCCAGCAGGTCTTGACTCAGCCATTCTGGTCTCTTCTCTGCCTTACTTGATTTCTTGCACTTGGGTATTGAGAGCTCTTGTGCTCTGCATAAAGCATCCTTAAAGTCTGCCAGCTCTGTTCTGTTCCCTTGGTCCCTAGGGCCGTTTCCCAGGGGGTTCTACTGACTATCTCCTTGAAGAGATGGAATTTTGCTTTCCTAATTGCAGTATTTCAGTATCTAAGGATGGTTCATGAAGAAGTCTGATTTTCAGTCTAAACTGTGAAAGATCAGAGGCTGCAGTTATGTGTTGCAACAAGAAGAAATCCATCAGTATATGAGGGGAAAATGTCACAGTGAGAGTAGTTAAACACTGGAGAGAACTTGGAGATTTTTAAAGCTTAACTGGACAATATTTTGGACTGCCTAACTGAACACTGAAGTTGGCCCTGCTTTGAAATAGATGTTGAACTAGATGATCGCCGGGCATTCTTTCTAACTTCTTTAATAGTAATAGTAACAACAATAATTATAATAAAATAATAATAATTACTGTTATTATTAATTATTATTATTATACTTTATCTCCTCTGGGATAAAGGGATGGAAAGTGAACAAGACATTGTGTGCTGCCTACATTTACACAGTAGAATGAATATTAGCTATGTTTTCTGTATTGTCCTAATAGTTCCCAGCATTTGATTTGCTTCTTAGCTATTGCCTAGCACAGTAATTCTGGAAGAAGCTCAGATAAATTCCAAACTATTCTCAGCTACAGACAAACATTTATGCACAAAACTGTAAATAATTAACACACAAAATGTATGGCTTTATTTCACTGCACTTTGGATGTCCCAAGACACATGTATGTGAACTTTCTTTACATCTCTCTTCATGCTGTGTAGTTCAGATATTTCATCTAAGAAACATCGTTTTACAAGAAAAGAAATAGTTATGGCAAAAGAAGAAAATTATATTACATCATTACTGATAATATCAATGATGCGTCATAAATTGAATAAGATCAAACTGTCCAGAGATGCTCCAGAAGTGTGACAGGAAGCCATGGGAGTTACCTGTTTCTTAGACCTGAAGACTAAATACATAAGACTTACGATGACTGCAGGACAGCATTCATATGTTGTATGTACTAAAAGAGATGTTCCCTTTACATTTGCAGAGAAATATACATTTTAGGACTTTCTACTTTTTTGGTAGGTCTAAAGCAGGCATGACTAATGAATGCTCTACAGCTCAAATAAACACGGCCAAATCAAGGGAAGAGTAAAAAAATATGTGGTCTTTATTTCTATAAGAACAAAGGAATAGTCTTGGATTCTTATCAAGATATCATCCAAGTAACAGCAGGTGTATTCTCAGGAAAATATTTTTTACTTGATTGTACAAAATCAGTTTGATCTGCAACAAAGAAAAGGAATAAATACAAATAAGACTATAATTGGCTATAAAAATCAGAAAATAATATAAGCAAGGACAGATGAAACACTGACATGCTAAAAAAAAACATGATAAATGTTAATTTTAGTGACTTTCTAGAAATTATACAAATTGGACAGATCAGACCTCATCTTTTGCCAGTTACACTCATTAATATTTTGTATAATGTTTTAGTTTTTAACAAACACACACATCACTCTCATAACACTAATGCATAGCAGGTGAATTATAATTCAAAGTTTTTTCATTAATTCTTTTTGTGCTGGTTATGTGTGTGCCCTTTTTGTCTGGACTTACTTATTCCTAAAATATCTCTATTAAAGACTTCACCATGGCAATAAATATTAAACCAAAGAAGTTCATAAGAAAGAAAATAATACCAGAATTGAGTGGAAATTTTGGGAAGTTACTTTAATTTTAAAGATCCATCTATCTGCCAGTGATTTTGTTATGCATGAATTAACTTTGAGTTGTAATCTTTCCAAGCTGATGTGGCAAATCTCCTCTGATACAACCAACCTTTATTAGATCTGCCAAGAATTTTGTCTTATCTGTGCGGCAGCACGTGGTTGTCATGGGAAGTATAGAATATGCTTAATACATGAGATCTTCTTCTTTTTCTGGTGCTTTAAGATATACTGTTGACTTTGGAACAGCTCTTTCTAGGCATCGGCTGCAGACACTCACAACAATTGGGAACTCAGAAGAGAAAACGGTAGCAAAACCTGAGAAGAGGTATGACAGTCTATCAACAAGCCTACCCCTTCCTTCCTTTTGAAGGACTAAACATTTTTTCACAAAGAAATATGGGTCAATTTTAAAAAATGACAGCACTTATCTCAATGAGAGATGTATTGGACTTCTTATGTCCTTGTTCATTCTGTGAAGGAAAAGGTTTCTCAAACCATAAACTATTTTTCAGGAAGGAAATACAGGGCTGTGTCATGACATGAATGACTGAATCAGTTTATGTGATCCTCCAGTGCTTTAAAGATGCTCAGAGAAGAACATCTAGTTTAGAAATCTATCATGACGTGTTTTATTTTAACATTTAATTTACTGATATTAAAGTCTTTCTTGGACATTTGATTTGATAAATCTGTTTTAACAAAATATTATTTGTAAAAAGATTTATTACAATCAAGGTGGAATCTCTGGTCAAAATCAAAAACCATGTAGAACTTGGTGAAAACAGCAAGTAGGATGATGTACATGTAAGATACAGATTTGAGCTTATGATGACAATTATGTAAGTCACTGCACTGTATTGGGAAGTTTTCTAAGCTGCATCCTTGCTCTGTCTACTTTAGTTTCACATCTTCAACTACCTCCACAACATCTTTTGTAGAGTTAAATACTGGAGTTTAGAATAGGTCTAATTTGGTCTTGCTTGTTGTTAAGGGTTTTGTTTGTTTGTTTGTTTGTTTTGTTTCATTTTGGTGTTTTTTTGAATGAGTAAAAAGAAAAAATAGACTTTTGAAAGCAGGGAGATATAAGAAACAGCTAAAAGTAATATATGAGTATGACATGAGATAAAATAAAATCCAGTACAGGTTGCAGGATACTTAGAAAATTATTTACAAAAGACATGGTGTTCTAATAATCAGCTGCATCACTGCTTTAAGCATTTAGTATGATTCCCCAAAATATTGTTTTAGTTATACATCAGTGTATGTCTATCACCACTTCTGTGACATCAATTCAGTGACAAAGCACTGATGTAATGCAGGTTAATTTGAAGTGAATTTGTGTATTAACACAAGTACTGCTGAGGGACAGAGTCATATGTTGTACTGTAGAGAGGTAGAATTTTTAAGATTGACAAGATTTTCACCATTTTAATTTAGAAATGGCATGTTGATATAGTGGAGAGAAGAGCATTTATTGACAAGGCACTTGTAACTTTAAGTCCAAAAAAAGGAACAACTTGACATGCAAAGGTTAGTAAGGAAGACGACTTGTGAAAAAATGTGATGAGTTTTATTTAAAAATAAGAAAAGATACATACTTTTCTGTTCAAATGGCAGTTATGTTTTGTAAAACAGTATAGGGCACTTAAATGCATTAATCATAACTTGCCCAGACCATGTATGGACATGGATGGATGCACAGTAAAGATGGAAAGGCAAAGAATACAAAATTTCTTGGGTCATGAAGTTTCAGAGTACTTACTGGTAGCACTGCTATTGCATTCCTCTAGGGTGTGAACATGGTAAAATGGACAACTGGAAAACAGTTATCCTTAGTTCTGTTCACCTTGATCAGCAGATCTGAGTCAGCAGAGAAAGCTGAACTTAGTGAATCTTAGTGAAGATTATAGTGCAGACACTTCCAAAATTATACCATAGAATTGGGGAATGTTCATGGCTTGACCCTCTCTAGCATGCAATTATATAGCCAAATAGCCACAATAAACAAGTTCTTTTAAGCCTTTAAGGTTATTTGTCACTCAGGAAATGATACAGGCAAACATATCTTTGATAAGAACTCTAGGGATGAATTGGTAATTTAGTAGATCTGGTCTTTAACTAACTGTCAAATGAAGTTGTATGGCAATCCCAGAGAGTATTTTAAAGTGACTGCCTAAGTCAAAAAACTGCTTGTCTGAAGTATACCCTTTAATAATTTAGCATATATTTTAGCCTTATTTTTTGTATTATGACAGAGCTGTGAAGCTACATCAAATTTGTGCTACATGCTGTTATATGATGCAGTAAAGATAATGAATGCCATGAAGAAACCTTTGAGGAATGGAGATCTAAGTGACAGATACTCTGCAATGCTAACTGACTAACCTATTCTGTTGATATTGTATCATTTTATTATGTATATATTTCTATGACAGAAACTTTCCATAAAGAATCTTTGAGAAGAAACTGTTCATTGGAAGTCTGTTAATAATTTTACTTGGGAGTTATAGATTGATTTTCAGCTACTACAGACAGACATCTCTCCACTGAAATCAGTTGATGATTTTGCCCCATAAGTATAGAGTGGTTCTGTAGTGGAAGGAAAGTGATCAGAAGATCAGCCTAATTGTTTTTAGTGGGCACACACATTCAAGCTATGTGTGATTTTAATGAACAACAGAATGCACAAAGGGACTTTGTCATGCTGCCTAGTACTGTAGCAATTTTTGAGCATCACTACAAGTGACTAGAATAGCAATCCAAAATATAAGGAATGCGTCGAAAAAGTAATATCCTGAATAGGCAGCTGCCTATGCTTTCCAACAGGAAGTTTTGTGTCTGTAGCACAAGCAAAACCACTTCTAAACCAAGAATCACAGAATCACAGAATTTTTGAGGCTGGAAAAATCTCTGAGATCATCAAGCCCAGCCTATGACCTAACACCACCACACTGGCTAGACCATGGCACTGAGTGTCACATCCAGTCTTTTCTTAAATACCTTCAGCGATGGTGACCCCACCACTTTCCTGGGCAGTCCATTCCAATGTCTGATAACCCTTATGGTGAGGAAGTGCTTCCTAATATCCAACCTAAACCTCCCCTCGTGCAGCTTCAAGCCATGCCCCCTTGTCCTGTCAGTAGCTGCCTTAGAGAAGAGCCCGACCCTCACCTGACTACAACCTCCCTTTAGGTAGTTGTAGAGAGTGATAAGGTCCCCCCTGAGTCTCCTCTTCTCCTGGTTAAACAACCCAAAATATGGCAAGAAGATGTAGCAACTTAAGACTTCCAGATTTACCAAATAGCATGAAACCATTGATCCAAAAATATTACAGCAAATGGAAGGATAAACAGGAAACAACCTGTAGCTAATTTGGTTTTTTACCCCGCAAAGAGCGTTTTGTAAAGAAACTCACCTACCCTGCTTTTTCTTTTATTAAGCCAGTTGAAATGAGAATGACTCAATGTAGAGAAATGCTGAAGTTTCCTCAAGTCAACAGTATAAAAACTGTTTAGAACTGTATCTTAATAAAAGGAAAAAAAAACCACAACCTTTTATTGAAGTCTTTCAATGTAATAAACTTCTTAAGAGACTATTAGAAGCGTCAAGATTCTACAAAATTGGAAAAAACCCAATTAATAATCAGCCAGAAAATTAGATCTTGAAGGTCAAAACTTGCAGAACTGCTGAAAGTGAGAGTTAGGCTTTGCAAGAGGGAGTTAAGAAATATTAAAAGATGCTGCAGTCATATGAATTAAGTAGTTCAAAAAAATACCATAATAATGATGCTATTGAGATAAAAGCGAATATAAGTGTGATTCTCAAGTAGGTAGATATTTATCTCAATACTGGTAAAAAGGTGATGCTGATCAAAACAATATCTGATTTTTAATAGCAAAGGAGAATGACTGCATGGAGATTACTCCAAAACAAACAAACAAAAAGTTTGCTTGTTCTAGTTGGGATAAATGAACTTCCTGATGCAACTGGTAAGGGAAGTGACCAGGGGAGGTGCCCTCCTGGACCTGCTCCTTGTGAACAGAAAAGAACTTATGGGGGAAGTAATGGTTGGCAGCTGGCTATGGCATAGTGCTCATGAAATGATAGTATTTTCAGTTCTTGGGGAAGTAAGGAGGGGGGTCAGTAAGCTGCCACTGTGGACTTACAAAGGGCAGACTTTGGCCTGTTGAGAGGACTGATCAACAAAATCCCTTGGGAGGCAGCCCTGAAGGGTCAAGAGGTCCAGAAAGACTGCACATACTTCAAAATGAAGTCCTAAAGGTGCAGGAGCAGGCTGTCCCCATGTGCTGAAAGGCAAGTCAGCGAGGAAGAAGACCGGCCTGACTGAATAGAGAGCTTTGTGTGGAATTTAGGAATGAAAAGAGAGTTTATGGCCTTTGAAGAGGGAACAGGCCTCTCATGAGGACTACAAAGATGTAGTGAGGCTATGCAGGGAGAAAACAAGGAGAGTGAAAGCCCAGCTGGAACTCAAGCTAGCTACAGCTATTAAAGTCAGTGAAAAACATTTCTATAAATACATCAACAACGAAAGGAGAACGAGGGAAAATCTTCATCCTTTATTGCATACAGGGGAAGCTTAGTGACAAAGGATGAGGAAACACAAATCTTGGCATCCTAAATAATTCTTACTTTTGACTTCAACAGGAGATTATATCAACAAAAACTGTCTGAATGATGCAATGTATTTGTAGTGACCTCTTGTGCACAAAGTGGAGTCTGAACTCGTAGAAGGAGTGTATGTCCATTCATGTTCTCTGCTAGTCTAAGTTACTCTTTGTCTCTCCAAGTGTCACAGGACATGGAGAGATCAGCAGAGGGCTGGAAAAACAGGAGAGCTGTGAGGATGTCTTAGCATTTCACCAGTAGAGGTAAAGGAGTTATAGGGGCACTTCTGGAGCAATTGCTGATAATACAGCCTTCAAACTTCAGTGACCATGCCAGGGAACAGATGACTTGAGGACTGTGTTAAGTATTTTTTCTAATAAAGTGAATGACTTCAGTGTTCCTGGGTGATCATCTCCTTTCTGTGGGAAACAGTTATTTTGGAGAGTGGATTTTGAGTGCAGATTTGTCCCTGGAAGGTACGAAGAACAATATTCTCTACATTTAGAATGGAGAGTTCTAAGTGAATGAATTATTCTAGTACTTTTGATCTCACACTGAGGTTTGCTGATAAAAGGGAATCTCCTATTTTCAGGTATTCACCAACACTAGCAGGACTGAGTTCTGCACTTAACCTCTACTTTCTCATTGACAGTTTCTCTTTCAAAAACATGTTCTGATTACATCTGAGCTTTCTTATCATTGCAATGTATTTGTGAGATGAAAAAAAGTTTTTTAAACTCTTCGTATATCACTCATATATATAAGAAAGTCAGTGAAAGCCACAAGTTTAGGATGCATTCGCCTGAAAGAACCTCATCCAAAGAAAAGCTGCTATAAATATAACTGGCTGTCATACTCTGCCTTTTTTACTAAATTACACCCATATGTTTTCAAAACGGGATACACTTTGGCCATTCCTCTGTCACATGGGTTTGTGAGGTGATTAGAAATATACTGATATAGTTGTTGCTATTCAGAGTAGAAAGTAGCAGTACATGATGCAGGATTCATGGTTTCGTAGAGAGCAAATCAAGTATTAATCATTATTGGAGAAAAGCAATATAAAATTATCAGTCTGACTAATTTACTTTGGAAACACCTATTGAATATACTCTAATCCTTCCTGTCTTTAAATAATTGCAAAGATATTGCTAAATTTTTTGGGGGTTGTTGTTTTGTTGTTGTTTTTGTTGTTATTTCTCTGTTTGTTTGTTTTTGTGGGGTTTTTCAGGTTTTTTGTGGGGTTTTTTGATTGTTTTCTTTTACATTGAACAACATCATGTAGTTTCATAGTCATCTATAAAAAAATTTCCTTAACACCATATTTTGCTCCTATGCATATTTGCAGTTTTGTAATATCCATGCTCAAAAACATTATGCAGAGGAGAAAACAGAATAATAATAAAAAAATCTTATGCCTACATTACCCGTCTGCACGGTACCTAAGGTTAGACATAGCTCAGGATGAGTAGGTTTCACAAGGGCAGTAAATGAAAAATTTTATCTTTTTTTAATATTCACATATATAATCATCAGCCCAACTATCATACTTTTAAGTACTGCTCCTTAAAAAATTAAGGTTTAGATAATCTGCATCTTTAAATAAAGAGAAGGGAAAGGGGGCTACCTAAGACTTGTCTATATGTCTAAGACTAGATATACTCTTTAGTTATTACTAGTAGTTCTGCAGTTGTTTCTATTTGCCAGCTCTTATGCATGGTTTGGTACATTTTCTGTGATCTTGATTATCGCTAAGGCAGTAAGATGGGCACATATTAGGTCTAAGGCAAGCAGGGTTTGATTCATTCCCCTAGTGCTGGCTTCTTCAATATCCTACCATTGCTATCATGTATACCATGAGCAGACATGGCCAAAGATCATGCCAGCCTCCAAAGGACAACGCAACAACCTCACATAAAAGAAGTTCAAGTTACTTCCTTTTTAATTTTAAAAGTGCAGGAAATAACATACAAACAGCTGCAAGCCCAGCTTTACAAAACATTACTGTAGTTGCAAAACCAAGCATCATAAAGTCACAGAATGACATATTACCTTGTAACTTCAGTTCCAAATTCTCTTGCATATGCATAGTCACTGATTCAATGCCCACTTAGTGCACCTTCCATGGGAGCCTAATCTTACTCAGTGCATTATCTGGACCTGCTGGGGATGTGAACATAGGATGTTTTCACATCACTTACCTTTTTACTGTTGAAGTTGGGATGCGAACAGTACAGAAATTTGTATTTTGTGTTTGCTCAGAGGTGCATTTTAGTGTTACAGTAGAAGTAGCTAATCACTGCTCTCCCTTTTCTGATTTCTGTTGATCTATGTTGTTCTGGCTACTCTCAGACACAAATGAAGTCCGTGAAAATAATGTCTTGAACATGCTAAGTGTTACTTTATGTAATCTGAGAAATCATTTGCTAAGTCCAAACAAGGAGGTACTTTTGTTTCCACACTGTCACTGGTTCAACTTGCTATCTGTAATGGGGGGATTACAGTAACCCCTCACATGACATTGCACTTTGTGAAGATAAATTAGTGCTTGTGGAACATCACAGTGCTGAGTGCCAGAGAAAAGGCGACAAGGAAATTAATAATTCTGTCTTCCTTGCAGTCTCTGAATACGGTGCAGTAGATAAGGCTTAAGTCCACAAAATGAACAATGAGGGTAAAACAAAACATTGAATAGCTGTTCTTTTTAATTGATCACCATCTGTTTTGTTCACTCAATGGGGTAGGGGTCCTGTGCAGAAAAAATACAGCATGTGGTTATGTATTAAAAGCCTGTGTCATAAAGCATATCCTCAAGGGAAAGGAACTAGGGCTGCAAAGACTGTTGAGTTCTCTTATCTTGTTGTTTTAAGTATTTGATTTTGCCACTGTAATATCTATCACGTTTTTATGTATAAGTCACTCTTGTGCTGTCATCTGCCCCTTATTACCTGACCTACAGTCCCTTGAACTCTACTTCAAACAATATCCCAGTAGATGTAAAATGTTTTTCCAGATATGCTTTTTCCTACAGACATTTTTCCTGTTAACTCCTTAAGTTCTTCCCCCTCAAGTCGCTTTCATTCTTTTGTGCTATTCACTCACTCCAATAATCACTCTGGAAGGGTAAATGTCTTGGCTTCTCTAGAAGCTCAAAAAAATGCAGTGCTTTTTAAAGCTGAATGACTTTCAGCAGCCTAAATCTGAGTGTGATACTCATGACTTGTATTGAAAGAGGTAAGAAGCCTTTCCAAAGACAGTTCTGGAATCTAGGACTTTACTCTGAAACACACCGACTGCACAGTGAAGAGCTGGTCCTTGAGCATTTGTAGAGCTCACAGTTTGTGGAAGACAGAGCTGATGTGAACTTCAGCCATGAGGAAAGTCTTCCTTTCTGTGGTCATTTTCAACTACAGTAAATGTTGGGGAGGGGGGAAATAGCTCAAGGGATTTTACAAATTCTCTCAAGTAACAAGCGATGGCACAAGAGGAAATGGGCTCAAGTTGTGCCAGGGAAGTTTTAGATTAGATATTGTAAAAAAATTATTCACTGAAAGGGTAATTAAACACTGGAATAGGCTGCCCAGGGAGGTGGTTGATTCTCCGTCCCTGGAGGGGTTTAAGAGATGTACAGATATGTTGCTCAGGAATATGGTTTAAGCATTGGAATCTGTAGCATTAGGTTAATGGTTGGCAGAATCAAGTTGTGGTTGGGTTCAATGATCTTAAAGGTCTTTTCCAACTGGAATGATTTTGTGATTCTGTGAAATTTGGTCCTCACATGTACCTGCTTTGTATTGTGACTGTATAAACATCACGGCTTTCTTCAGGCTTAAATAACCCTTATATTAGTTGTAAAAAAAGGACACTGATTGGTAGAGTATTGCTGCAAGGGCCATTCACGTTTCTGTTCCCGAAATTATATTAAACTGATTTTCAACAAAATGCGGCATATTCAGAGTATAAATGTCTTGACTTGGAACATTGCTATGGCTTGGATGTCTTTAACAATTTTAGTTGTTTGTCCACAGCCTTTAAAGTCTTCCTCAATCAAGTTTTAAATGCTTTAGGATTATTGCATGTTTTAGACTTAAAAATTAAGCACATAGCCTCACATTCCTCTGCTGCAAGACTATACATTTATATGATTTGCAAAAAGGTATTTTAATTATCTAAGTTTTAAAACGAAACAAGCAATCTCTTTTCTTCCCAAATTTCTTTTCACACTTTCAAGATTTATATTCTTCTTGGCAACCTTTAGCAGTTTTTTAAATTCTCAAATATATCTAGGCAAATATGAAAATGGGATACCAATGGACTAAAAATTGCCACGTGTGCTTAAGGGGGTAAATTAATATTTTTATAATAAAAATTCCCCTTACCAGTGTTCGGTTTTCATGCTCTGTTTCAAGCCTCTGGACACTTATATTGAAATCAGAATTCTTATTTGTGAGCTAGCAAGATATTCTGCCATGCATAATAAACACAGCCTAGGCTGCAGATAATCCAGCTGTAACAAATTAGGTGCTGATACCGTTGCTATTTGGTGACAGGAGGTGAGAAAAGTCAGCAACAGGAAGATTCTAATAAATGAATACATGTGCTTTGATATTGTGCAAACTGGCTGCACTGATCAAAATCCAGCACCTAATGCAGAGCAAGTTAAACCTTAAATAAGCAGCCAATTTCTGGACTATGACTTGGAAACCCTGGCCAAGAATGTAGAGCCTCCCCACACTTGCTGTGGTTACAAGGGTCTGCTTTTCTAACTATTAGTGGGGCAGGGGGTAGTTGACTTAATATGTCATTAACTTTCTTTGACAAAGAAGTTGTGGATAAGGAAAATATTATAAAGAAAAGTGTACTTTTAGTCTTCAATATTCAATTATGAAGAACATTAATTAAAAAATATATTCTTAAGCATATAAAGTCTGAATACAATAATGGAAAGTCAGATTTTAAATAAATGGCTGAACAGAAACAAAAATTATAGCTGTTGAGCTAGCACAGTAACTATCAGAGCAGAAGTTATAGAATGATACATATAGTCAAATTTCTAAAAATTTCATCCATATACTTACATTGCTGTGAGATTTCGAGGGTCAGTTTTGGTCTTGGAATCAAATGTAATTGTGCAGATTTTTACATGATGTATTTCCAGAACATAACAAACAGAAGTTATATATATATATGTATAAAATATAGAAATTATGTTGCCTTTTGGGCAAATGACAAAATAAATTTCCAAAGCTGAAAAACAGCTGTGTTTCTGCTTGATATTCTTGACTACTTGATACTGAGTAGAAAGTAATTCTGTACTTATTCTGGCACCGCTGTGATGAGATTCATCTCTAATATAATCCATATTGTCTTCAAGGCTGGTCATCAAAGCATTTTGGATTATATCATTCGCACATGAAATGCTAGTTTAGGCATTGTATAAAGCCAAGAAGGGTCACTGATTGCTCCAAGAGTTTTTTCAAGTAAGTCCTGAAACATGAACTGGGAAAAAGGAAAAGAATACATTCCTCTCCATATTTTCTCTGTGTAGGCTGTGAAATAGTCACAGAAGAGATTTTAACAACTTTTTAGTATAAGATTAGCTAAGTATAAGACTAGACCAGATTAGACTGATAGTCCACTGGCATATTCAGAAATTATTGTGTCAACTTAGACATATTTGAAATTGTTTGTACATTGTTAATCTTCTCTCAAGGAAGGGGGATTGGCCCACAGGGTCTCTTTGAAGCTTTTGGTCAAGTTTCATGTGACATTTCCACTTATAAGCTAGTCTAACTTCGGTCAATATGATACTGCTTTAAAATAAGTGATTTAATTTGTTGACCCTGAACTAAACACCTATTGTTGATCTTGTGCTGTTACCTCATGTCTCTCTTTGGTCTTTTCAGAAAATACTTTGTTGTTTTTCAGCAGTATTTTTCTGTGCCCAGAAATGCTTGAATATCTTAAACTCAAAGAGAATTACAAACTTCACTTCTGTTCAAGTCTATATAAAAGCGATCTTCATTATTTCTCGTAATAGGAACAGTTGGAAGCCAGCCCACATGTAATACAAGAGACGCAAAGAAGAGGAGAAATCCCTATCATTTTAGGGGTTCTATGGAGTTCATTGGATAATAATTTCAATGTAGAGTACGTCTCCATTGCATATTGAGTGTCAGGTTCTGAGCTGTCAGATTAACTTAGCCGAGAAGTTTCATTTGTATCTGCGTTTTGGCACATGTTAAGGCCAAACCATTCTATGATTCTAAGGTGAAGGTTCTGTGATAATGAATAATTGTGGAACTAAAACATTTCTTTTGCCAACTAATTCACTAATATTACCCACTAATTTATAGTGAAGAAAAAAATTAATTGTGGCTTTTCATAAAAAAAAAAAAAAAAAAAAAAAAAAGATTTAACTGGAGAACTACCTCATCTGGATCCCTAATGTGAGATCACCAAGTGGACAGTGGACCAGCCTGTTTACAGACCTCATTTAGTTTTGACCCAGAGCTAAGATTCAGGAGAAAAGGAAAAGATGTTGCTAAACTCATGTGAAAAGTTATTTGGTCTATGGAAATTTTGCCAAAACTATATCTAATAGCAAGTAGGAATAAACATTCATTGTTCATTTCTCAGGTCCAATTAAAAAACAGCATTCATTCATTCACAGAAATACTAAGATTAATGGTAGGAATTTATTTTCCTTGTTTAGAGTATGAGTAGAATCAGAGAATCAAGTATATTGGACAGTTTCCTGGAGGTCATTCAGTCCATCTCCTCCACTCAAACCAGGTCCAAGGACTTCCAAGGATGGAGACTCATCACCTTCTGGGCTTAAATATTGGTCCAGTATTTAAGAACTTTTATCATTAAAAATTTGTCCTTATACCTAACTGTAATTTTCCTTACTGCAACTTGTTTCCATTATCTCTTCCACTGTCACTTTGGACGTTTAGGAAAGTCTTCTTCTGTCTTCTTTATACTATCCTATATGTAATTAAAGACTGCAATAAGATCTTCCTTTAGCCTTCTCTTCTAAAGGCATCTAAGTATACCCTGTGTCTATGGGCTATAAACCCTGTAATATGAGGAATCCTGTAATATGTTTGGTGAAATTATTTTCAAAGGATAGATTAATGGAAATATGGAAAAAAAAGTTGATTTTATCAATTTCTCTGTAATGGAAGGTGGAATCTTACTTCAAGTCACCATCTGTAACTGAAACATACATTGTGCTGACCAAGCTTTGTCTTAGTTGTCTAACTGCTTATACAGAGAATGAACACAATTTCAGATGAAAATTTCCTGTTTACCTATAATTGTCTTGTGTAGTATCCAGACTTTTAAAGTGTTGTTTAATAAATTGCAATTTCACTGTCTTGTTGAGCGAGCTTAGTTTCCTATTCCCACTCAGTGATAAATAAAATCCTGGAAAACCTGAAAAGTATTTTAAATATAATCATAAAATTAGACATTTAATTCAACTGAACTTCTGAAGCTGTATTGAGTAATATGATTGATTGAAAAAATCACTTATTTTCCCTGTTTATCACACTGAAATTACAGCATGATTAAATTGTGCTTTGAATGTGTACATAGATTTGTATCAGGTAATGAGGTAGTGTTAGTCAATCTGAATAGTAAGGAAATAGGCTTCATAGACCACAGAGAAAAGGAATGAAAAAATTATGTATTTTTCAATAAATTTGTTTTTGCCTGGATATTATTACATTAAAAGTAGGATGCCTGTTTGCAGTTTATGTCAGCTGCTATGTAGTGAAATAGTCCGATGTTCATTTTGTTGAAAAAAGATTGTAAGAAAGTACCTGTCTTGCAGCCAGTGGCTGTACCAATCAGAAGTTTGCTAAGGCTATAAGCAATACAGCTTAACTACCTAATAAGGTAAGTTAGCTCAAGAACCGTTATTATATTGTTCTAGTTGTGTGGATGGGAGAAAAGTAAAAACATTTTAAATCTTATCTGATTTCATTTTCACTCTGTTGATATCTAAGTCATATTCAACACACAAAAAGTACCAAGAAAGGCTACCCTACATTGATAGAATGAAAACAAGGGAAAATATTTTCATTTGCATAGATAAGATTCGTATTGGAGTGGTCACGGAGATGTAATACAAATGCAGACCATTTGACATTCTTGTTTATTCCAAGATTAGTAGATTCCCAATGGTGCTGTGTACCTCAGTGCTTCAGTTTTTAGATTTTCTGTGGCAGAATCTGTGTTTGTAGGCCAGCTTTTTTAGTCAAATCATATCATAAACAAGAATATGACTTCATTAATATCTGATGTTACTAGTCCTTTCATCCAACTTTTTTGATATAAAGTATCTAATTGGCAGTTGAAAAACATACTATGATTTTAAGTTGTCACTTTTAATGTAAATAACCTTTGAATTTTAACTTTTTTTCTTACATGCTTCAGGCAGATAATACTCAGCTTGTTTTCTTTACCCACTAAGAAAATGAAGAGATAGTTCTCTGGAATAGTCTATTTCCTCAAACCTCTCCAGTATATACACACTGAAATAGTCTGCTGCAGGTTTGTTAATTAAGAAATGAAAGCATTTCCTGAATACTTGAAAATCCTAGCTAGTCTTTGGGAAGAACATGTCTCACCTTGAAACTATCTGCCTTTCCTGTGGTCATAAAGGGATTCTAGTTGTCAGTAAATGAATTTTGAATCCAGAGAGAAGAATGAAACTGTTCCTAAATGATAAGTAATTAAGGGTACTAGTAAAAGGAGACTTAGGATGAACCACTCAATGAGCTCTCCTGGTGATTCAGGTTTTAACTTCACTGAATTTAATGACTGGATTTAAAATTTCCTGCAGTGTAACAGAGTAGAATTAGAAACAATGTCTTTGTGAAGAAAATTTATATTTATATGGTACAGAAAAACACATAATAATAACAGTGCAAGAGTATTTGCACCTGTGTGATGGGAACCACCCAAAAAAACTTTTTTTCATTTTCCGCCTGCATGTTTGCAAAGCAGAGAAGTGGAGAGGAGCTATGGTGTCAGTGGTAGGGTAATGACCTTTACCCCTCAGCTAATTTTGTGGCAGCATATAATTGTTTTTCACAAGGGTAACAGATGTAGCATCAAACACCACATATGCATGGTTCTTTACAAACAGAAGAAAAGCAAATCTGTTCTTCCAGAGGGTGTATAATCTAGTAGCTTTTTCACTGAAGACAATTCTGTGAATGCAGTTAAGCAGCACTGAAGTTGAGGGTTGGCACCTAGACAAAGCTGAAAAAATACATATCTAAAAATGAGATTTACATTTTAAAAAGACTCAAAACCCAAGGATCATGTTTAATCTCTGAAATTAATAAAATTGTTTATGTGGGACACTAAATACAACAGGATTCTGACTGACCTGTCTGGAAGCGACTGCAATTCAGATGAATAACCATAAACATGCAAGAGGCCTTTCAGATTTGGAGTAGTCCTTCAGTGCAACAAAAGTAATGGGAAGGAAAGAAGGCCTGTCACTTATTGTATATGTCACAAGCAATATAAATTGTCTAAGTAGTGTCATCTGGCTTCTTGCTGCCAAAGAGGTAAAATATTCAGCTACTTCAGCAGCAGCTGTGGCAGCACTGAAAGCTGGTGAAACCATTTTGAGAGTGTTAGTAATGGTAGTAGCAGGTGTGGAGATGTCATTGCCACTGACTTTTTTTCTGGAGTGCCTTGATGGATCTACCTGTTACTAGTCCTGCCAAAATACAAAATGCTGTTGCTCTAATTTGCCACCATCTTTGGCAAATAAGTCAATATTTTTTGTTCAGAGTGACAGAATTTAAGTGATCTGATACTTAACTTCAAAAGTTATATTTAAGGAGTAAAAGGCTACATTTTATTTTGCTTTTTGTCCACACAGCTCTGAGTGCTATTGACAGCAGCAGTATAATCTTGCTTGACCAACAAGCAGTGTAACTGTGATAATCAGTGACAGTATCCATTGGAATGAGATGGATTCCAGGAAGGTTATTTGGGAGGTCATTTTGGGAGAGGAGTGTAAGAACTGGGGCAGCCATTTAAAGACAACTGCATGTCAAGAAGGTTTTAAATATATGAGCAGTATCAGCAAAAGATTCATAATTCCCTGATGAAAGGCACAGAAAGAAAAGATAAATTTCCCATCTCTTTGGCATGACACCTTAGTTTTAAGCAAATGGCTAAAGTAGCTTTCACTGTCTTCTTCTTTTAAAATGGAGAGAGTCCAAAAGAAACAAAATAATCTCAAAGCATACCACTGCGAGCCCACCAAATCTGTTAAACTGGATTTTGTGAGGAAAGATAAACTATCATGAAGACTTAAAAAAAAAAATAAAAAAAATTATCTGAGACAGAGCAAGTGCTTAAGGTCAGAATGTGATTTCATTTACATCAGCATCAATCTGGGTTACCTCCTTTAGTTTCAGGACAGTTGTCTTCAGCAGAGATACTCTGGATTTACAACCCTGTAAAACCACCACTTAGCACTCTGGGTACTGTGAAGTGATATGCAGATGGAGCAGTCAGAGCCAAACTCTGCCCCAGGTTATATCCATGCAACTCCTCTGAAATCACTAAGTGCTTTCCTTGTCTCCCTAATGTTTTGCAGTATTTCTTGTCTCCTGTATAATACTTTTCTTTCCCTGACACAGCCTTCTGCAGTTCTCTGAAAAAAGTGGTGATGAACTAGCAGTGACATTTTGTAAGTAGAAATACCACAGCACTGTCTGCCTTACCATAATTTAACCATTTCCCTTCCTGTACAGCAGGCAAGAGGCTGCTTTTCACCTCCTTCTCAGTTTGGCAATGGCTACCTACAGGTTTTTGGGTCCATTTGATTTCGTTTCATATTTGCATCTGAATGAGAATCTGCCTGATAATTGTTTTCACAAACCTGCAGGAAAAAAAATGTGCCTCTTGTGTTAGGTGCATAATTTTGAGTGAACTTAACGGAGGCTGCAGACATAATTCTATAGAGAAATGGATTCTACACCATGTAAAATTGCAGTGCAATAGTAGGTTACTAGGGTTGTTGAAAGGGAAATTAAAATAGATAGATAGATAGATAGATAGACAGACAGACAGACAGACAGACAGACAGATAGATAGATAGATGATAGATAGATAGATAGATAGATAGATAGATAGATAGATAGATAGATAGATAGATAAAAGGAGCTGTTCTATGTCTGTCTTCTGAGAGGAACAGAATACTGTGCAGCAGCACATCTCCTAGTTTTTGTGGGTATGAGTGCAGAAGGGAAGAGCATAACAGGCTGTGTGAATAATACAGCCATTTCCTAGCACTTGCCTAAATACCAGGGTCACAAATGAATCTCTTCAGATTGGTAGGATGAGGTGTCCCTCTATAACTGCATTTTCAGCTTTAGTCCTGGCAACTCTTTTTTTGTAGCCCAGATGGCAGAGTGATACCTCTGGGCTATCTAAGCAAACTACTTGACTATCCTTAACGCATCTTCCATACGTTCCTCCAGCTTTTTTTTTTTTTTTTTCCATATTCACCTAATAACATAATCAAAGGCTCAGGGAGTTGGCCATTGGGACACACTATGTTTTAAAAACACTCTACCTTCAAAAACTGGTTTATTAAATAAGCAAACTGTCTGTAGTAACCCTCCCTCTTTAAAATAAAATTTAGCTGAAGATTCTCACTGTATTCATGTCTTTGAAGGAGACTGAAAAAGTAAAGGTATAATTTTATCCTTCCAGAAACATTCACAACCTTTCTATGGTACCTGCTTTTCCACCTCATAAAAGTCTACATTTACTTGACTTTTACCCCTCTAACACAAGCATTTGCAATTTACTTCAAAAACTGAGTTGCCCCATCCCTGGATACTGGAGTATGTTCGAGAGGGGAATGGCTAGAAGAAAAGAAGGCTGGGACAGCTGAGGGCAGGGTTGCTCAAGAGGAATGAAGATAAAAATGATTGAGGGACCAAAGAGCATACAGGAAGGCAGGATTCTGGAATGGCAAAGAGAAACTGAATCTTTGGCATTTCAGAGGAAAGACTTAAAGCACAGGACAAAGATGCGTGGATCAAAATGCGGAGTGGAAAGGTGCAAGGAAAAGGGGAGAATTCAAAGAAAAGAAGAAGGAAGAAAAGGGGGAAGAGCTGGCACACTGAAGTAGTTGAAACACATTAAAGGAGGCTTAAGAAATAATTTGAAATAATGCAGACTGCAACAGAAATAAAGAGAGAGGAATAAAGAACAAGAAGAGGCAAAGGAAAAAATGAGCAGGAAAGTCCTCTGAAATGGCACTTTTTTAGACAGATGAACCATGAAGCAGAAAGGAAAAGCTTTATGCTTTTTTTATGAAATCAGGTTTGCAGTACATACACGGACTACTTCTATAGCATTTTTGTGTTTTGCTTCCCATTTACTCCCAGTTTGTCTCAGATACTGGTTTCCTAGCATAAGAATAGTATGTACTCACTTTTCCTGTTTACATTCTCTCCACAGATTATTTCCAATTTGTAATCCAAACCTCTTTTACCTTTTTGGCCTCTCACAGGCAAAGTTTGAGGCTGTATGTATCACTGTCATGTCTGTTACGTGGAATTTCTTGAGGGGATGAATTGCTACTGATGTGGGAATTGCCCTTTTTCCCCCAGCACCTCCTCACTTTTCATTCTTTGCTTTGCAGATCTTAGTTTATAACTTTAAGTTAGGGAAAACCACTATTTAGTAGACAACGTTTGCCAACATTAGACATTTAAGTAGCTGATAAACATTACCTAATAATATACATTTCCAAAAATATTCAGTTATCATGTCCATGTCCATTACCTGCGGCTGATCAAAGTGTGCTGCAGTCAATGAGACTTGTATAATGAACACAAGTCACCCATAGGGCAACTGAACTGGTACTGATGAAATGTCATGGTTATTGTTAAGAAGTATTTAGGGAACCACCTGCTGTGCTGGAGAGTAAATCCAGAATTGCACACTCTGGAAATATGCCCATGCCTTCTTTTCCCAACTGACCACTGGAGAGAGTTTCCACTTCCATCAGGTGGAATCAAATGCTACCAAATATGGACCCACAAATAACTCATGCACACTGAAGTCGGTATCAGCATTTTTTGTGCAACATTTGAGTCTTTCTTGGTGACTCTATCCAATTGAGTAGACACTGACAATTCCAATGTAGTCCTACTTCAATCCATCTTCTGTATTAGATATCATTTTTGGAGTTGCCTTTGTAGAGGAGTTTATTTGTAGTACAACGACCATCTTTAATTATTTCCAGGTTTGTTTTCCTGAAATACATTTGAATGTTTATGTAATCTTTTCCTTGCTTATGTATATAAACCTGGATATTGTGTTCAAAATATAAAATCATTAAGTCTGCAGAAATGTCCAATCCATACAAATTAGAGTTGCTTATATAATCCTCAAGGACAATAGCAATAAAAAGGACAAAAGACAATGAATGTACTTCAGTTCCAGATCTGTATATAATAGGCTTGCCTGAAAACCAAGGATCAAAGTGTCTTCATAAAGTAGATGAGTCTCAATAGGTCATTTCCTAAAGAAGAACAGAGAGGTGGTAATTGTATGTTCAAACTGTAGTTTAGAAAAATATTCCTAAAATAGTATTGACCTAATTTCTGCCCTCTGCTAAAGCAATACAACCACATTTGTTGCAAAAAAACCTATTTAATTGGACAGAAATGATTGTTAATAAATGAAGAAATTAGTTTAACTAATATATATACTTTAGTGGGCCATTGAAGTGAGTTACTGGAGAGCAGGCAAATATATCTGAAGAATATATTAGATTCTTCTTATTTATATCTACATATTTCTTAGATTTTCAGCAGACACATTACTACAGGGTGACAGAATAAGGTCATCTGCAATGACATTTGTGGATATTCAAAAGTGGATATCACACCTGAAGTAATCAGTAGAACTGAACTGTTTCTATTCTTTTCATAGTCAAGACCATGAATCCCCAAATCCTAAAACTTTTTGCCTTAGTCCCATCTTTATTTCTTCCTCTTCCATTTACCTGAGTTGTAATTCTGACACCATATATTTTTTAGGTATTCATTTATAATACAAAACTTTTGTAAACATGGGTTATACACTTGAAAAGAAAGTCTGCTTCTATACTGTCAGCCTGCATGTACAGCATTACAAATCTATGTCTCTTTATATCTCTATAGCCCTCTGCTACTCTCCACAAACAGAAATAGAAATTCAAGAAAATGTATTCTAATTAATATTTCATGCAAGTAAATCCTTTTGGTAGATCTTTACTGCAGTTGGTTTGATGGGGTCAATGGTTGTTTAAACAACTTGTATAATCTCTTAATCTGTGATAATGAATTAATGCATACATGAACAGAAACTGTTGTATAGAATTCAATTAGAGAGGTAGAGCAGCTTTCTCTTGTTGCATTTGTAATCTGCTTTTGTTAGCATCTACTTAGTTTCCTTTGTGCCATCTCTGTTATTCAGAATAAACAAATAGAAACATGAATCAAAGATTTCTGAGCTTGTTCTCTCTTACTGCACTGTGGTATAGATTTTTTTTATTCAAGACTTGTTTGTCTGATATGAATTGTGTTTCAAGTTGAATTTTGTAATGAATTGCATGATTTTGTCTTTGGCCACAGTTGTCAAAATAAATCAACTTGTCCTTTCAGGGTTATTTGAGTGGACAAGATTCCCAGCTACTTGGAACTTCTGAGCTCACAGAAGCACTGTATATTAGTAAAACTACCAAAGAACTGGATATCTTACAGCAATCAGTCCACATGACTGATTAAAATGACATAAAATAGATTAGAAGCTTGAAAAGAAGTGCTGACCTTTTAGTAGGTAAAACACCAATGCAGTTCTGCCTATTATACAGATCTGAAGTGATGTATTTCAAAAAATGTTTCTGGAAATGCCAAGCACTAAATCCTTACTGCTTAAGAATTTTTCAGGGAAGTCAATAGAATTGGTACAAAAAAATAATCAGAGAAATTAAAATGCTCAATATGTGTATCTTATTATTTTTCTTCTTTGAATATTAATTTCTGTATCTCCCCACCATCTTTCCAGTTATACCTTCTTTCTTTGCACACTTCCTTTGATGTAGACAACTTTTTATCAAAGGAAACATCTCTGCCTTATAAGTTATGACATTTGACTTTCCCTTTTGATCTAACTATAGACATTTCTGCAAACACTTTTCCCAAAAAACTGCTAAGGTGAGATAAAGAATTTAAGTTTTCACCTACTTCTGCTTTATAACCTTATAAACTAGCGTATAAACATACATATTGGATCATCTTTTCAACACACTATGTCAGGTCCTAGATATTAATGATCCAGAACTTTACGTATCAGGAAAGACACTTTGATTTTTTTCATTTCACTTTATATGTTCTCTTAGTTTTTGCTCTCTTCCAAAGATAAGTGAATAAGATTGTAAAGGTAGCAATCCTACAGTATATTTTTTTTAAGCAGTATATTTTTTTTCATTTTAAGCTTGTTTGTATTTGCAACTTTATTGCTGTTCCAGGAAATTTCAGCTGTGTTTGTGGATTTGTATTTCTGTCTCTGAGAAAATTACAGGAGAGAAAAAGACTGACTGTATTAAAATTGTTATGATCAGAGCTTTGGGCTCCAGGGATGGCTTAATAACTGAGAAGTTACAAAGAGATGTAAATAGGGCAGGAAAATCATACAAATAGCAGGAACAGTAATGAATAAATATACTTAGTAAAGCCTACTCATTTATCTTTCAAACCTCTAGAGCAAAATGCTTTCATATAACTTCCATTACTGGTAAGACCACAACAAATCTTGTATTACTCCACAATATTTTTTCCTGTTTTGGAAATATGGCAACAAAAAACATATTTTATGAAAGTGTGTGTCCAAAAATACAAGCTGGACAGGGAAAGGAAGAAAACTAGGACTGGTTAGTAATTTCTTAAGCTGTTTTGTTCAGAATGATGTCAACAAAACTAAAACAAAACAAAATATCCCAGTTCATGTGATACACTTGCCCTCCCTATGGACTCTGGTGAACGCCTCCAGCACTCTCTTTATGAGAAGAATTTTACAAGGATCAATGTCTACATGGTATAGCAAGATGCCAGTTTTGCCCCTGAGATATAGAAGGAGCATGAAGCACAGCTGTATTAGTTTTTTGTTATGAAAGAACATTATGGAAAAAGTAGATCTTTGTTCAGTCAAAAAACTGCCAGTAATTTTCCTGCTCAGTCAGATGCAAGACTGCTTCTCAAGAAGGAATACACTGGAAAATTGTGAACTTCACTTTTGTTTTGAGTCCCTCTTAACACCACCCTACAAAAACCTAGGTCCTAACATGATTCCTTTCTAGTTCCTGTCAATTTATTCACTCATTCACATACAAATATATACAGACTTTAAAAAATGAGATTATTAAATAACAACCTTGTTCTCTATTTTAGCATCCAAAACTACTGCCGGGCATATCTTCAGAACACATTAAATAGTCTAATTTTGTATCTTTGAATGCTCTTTGTAACATCTACTTATAACTCATGCATTACAGTGAGTCTGTGAAATCACAGATTGTGAATAAAAATATCTATGGCTTTCAATATAGTGTTCTTTATAAATATTTCAGGAAACTATTATTTCTGTCTTTTACTCTGAAGAAAACATGGTTTGGTTTTAAGCATGTAAGGAAAATAAATAACATACATAATTAGCTGAGAGGAAATAAATATTTAAAATAGTGTGTAGCCTCAATAAAATTGCATAGTGTAGAACATAATTATTCTGTTACTTAAACTCTATTTTTCCTTCTTCTGTATTTGTTTCTTTCACAGCAATTATGAGTTTTAGGGGAACTCAATGTTGTAAAGAAAGGCATTTATTACTGCTTGGAAAAATACAAGGGCACTTCAAATGCACTGAAATGAGATCACATCTAAGATAGTAGAATTGAGGAAGAGCTAGAAAGGGCAATAATGAATAGTAAAAAAATGAGAAAAAGAAGTTACAGTAAATCAAGTGGTAGATAAAAGGGAGTGGTCAAGTGGCTAGAATGTGAATCCATTCTGATCAAGTGATCTGATCTTGAATCTACAGCTTTTGACAGAAAGAAAGTAGTTTAAAATATGTTTATTGTCATAAAACTAAAGATTATGCCAGAATTAAAGGTTTGACAAGAAAAGAAGATAATAGTATGGCCAAGTGTAACAGGAAATCAAGGTATTGAGAAAGGCAGAAAGGAATGACAATGAACTCAATTTTTTTGTTATTTGCTCATATAAAATCATATTTATAATAACAAAATAAACTCTGAAAGCACAGGAACTGAAGGAAAATGAAAGTTGAGATACTTTATAAAGCTTTACTCCCTACAAAATTTGACCAGACCTCACCTCTGATGGTCACATGATTTTGTACTCCAGGTGGTCAATACCTGCTTTCATTCATTCTTTCCTTACTCCTGGGTTCTCATTCAGTCTTGTTCAAGTTACTGGTGTTTTATACAGGAGAATTCAGATGTATATGATGTACTGAGACCTGATATTTTCATTCTGCATTAGCACCATCAGATTTTGCATTCAGGCCTAAACAAACAAACAAACAAACAAAAAAGGTTCTTTCTTCAAATAATAAAATGTTTTCTTGCCACTGTTATTTCTATCAGTATATTTTAGATTAGGTTTAAAGCAAATTAATCAATATACTGATGAGCTTTAATAGTTACAGGATTTCCTTCTTACTGACTAAATACTTCTTAAAAAATGTCCATCTGAAGCTGAAGTATGTGGCAGGAGTAAAGATAAAAAAGTAGTCATATGATTTCACTGTACTTTAACTAGAAAAATGGATTAGTGGACTCTGATATGATATCTATAACTTTAGTTGTGTTTTATTTTAATTAGCTGACTGAAGGAAACTTATTCCTTAATAACTTTTAAATCAAAGGCCATAAGTTGATTTGGTTGCAAGTTATGAAATATGAATTAATTAAACATTTTTTAAACAACAACAAAAAAAATCATTATTATTCAGTATACCTGAAACACTTAACACCTAGTATTTTTTTCAATAAAAAATAAGGTTTACTTTTTTTTTTTTTTTTTAAAGAGAATTATTAGCAAAGGACATTGTTAAAGCATAATAAAGATATTAGCTTTTGCTCTGGGTTTGCGGAATTACTGTTTTACCTGTTGTTCATTTGGTGATTTTTCTCCAGTTGGTAGACTGAAAGTTGTTATTTAATTAAGCACTGTAACAAACCATCTCTCTATGTCAAACATAGATGAAAGAGATTAGAGTAATAACTAGGGCAGCAGCAACTACCTACAGAAGATGTCGGGGTGGGGGCATCACACATTTCTGAGTGAAAATCACATTCAGATTTCATACTGTAGTTATTAGTAATATTTTCTCCCACTAGTTACTTTTTTATTTCCTTCCTAAACTGAGTAAAATACTACATGACATTTTTTTTTTTTTTTTCCCTGAGACAAGCTTAAAAACATATTTTCTGAAGACAGAGTACAATAAGTACTTTTTTTTCCTCCATTGTTAAACTGTATTTACACGGGTAATTTTAGAAATAAAGAATTCTATACAGTGGGACTTACATAGCTTTCAATGTGGAGAAAATTCAGTTAGTCATTGAAAGACTACTGATTTTGTTCAAACATCTGCGTATTCTGCACCACTCTTACCTGAAAATATACCTTAGAGAGTGAGAAAATATACTTTAAAATATGCATGGCTCTGAGGTGGATATTGCTGAAAATCTTGAAAGAAATCCTGAGAAACCTGCTGTGGAATATCTCTTTACAGAAATAATAGTTTTTCTTTGTGGTTGTTTCAGGTGTGACACCTTGCTAGTTGATAGTTAGAGATCTGAGATGTTTTGTTGCATGTGGTGGTCTGTGGGTGCCCTAGAAATCCTTCCCCTATTTGACTTCTGTCACAGCTGTGAGTTCCTTCATACCATTGTTGCAGCCAGTGGCTTGGGTGGATACATTCAGAGCACAGGATATACATATGTTGCAACACTCATGGCAAGGAAACTGGAGAGCTGCAGATCAGCAAGAGTAGAAAAGTTTTCAGAGGAATGGTAGAGCTATGAATAAGTGAAAAAGCAAGCACAGGAAAAAAACAACAACAAAACAACTCAGGAGCAGACAGAGAAATATCTGGAGATCTGTGAGTTAAATCTGTGTGAGAATTAGGTGGCTTCCTAAGCCCACCAAACTTGTGACATGAGGCACAAAGAATTGTCCCTAACAAGCACTGTGGTCTCCTTGGACAGGGAGGAAGCTCTCCAGTGGGATTTAGTAAGCTAGATGACTCCATCAACAACAAAAAAATAGCACAACAACTTAAATCTGTCAGCATCATAGAGCCAGTCAATTAGAACTTTTAGTTCAGGGTGGCACATGTCATTTGGACAGGGAGTTTGGAGATGAAGGCTCATTTTCTGTCATCCCTGTGCTCAGGAAGGTGATTAAATCAATGGGCTTCAAAAGAGAATTTTAAACAGATCTTCAAGAAAAGCTCCTGAATTAACAGATATGAAAAGATCTGGAAAGCACTGAAAAGACAGAAAATGATGGTGACAAACCTTGATGCACCAGATGTCATGGTAAGGTTTTAAATGTATGAACAAGCAACTAGTGGTGATTTCTCAATTTGTACTCTTAGTGAGAACTGACAGTTGAAACCTGCACAGTGTCCTGTGCCATTTAAAAGAGTGAAAATTTGAGGGAAAAAAACAAAAACAAATAAAATTCTATTAGTGTATTGGAAAATGTCTTTCAGTGACAGAGGAAGTGTTGAATTTATATATCATTAAATAAATATTTAAAAATATTATTTTTTATTTCTTGAAGTTTTAGTAATGGACAGAGCATTCCAAAGTGCTCCTTAATCCTCATGTAGAAGCTTCAGTGTACAGAGAGCCACTGAATTTCCATTTAACCCAGGCAACAGAAGGAAATTAGGCACTCATTTAGCTGCAAGAGAAAGTGTTGAGTCATGGACTCTGCATCCCATGTTTTCTTCTTCTGTAGGTATCCTTGCAGATATTATAATGTAGCTAGATACATGTTACCAGCTCAGTGCAGAGAAACAGCAGTAAAATGTAATGGTTTCTAATATACATATGATATCAGAGGTGATCCTCATGACTTTATACTCTTCTTCTTCTTACACTTCTTTTTAGAAGTGAAAGACTTACACAGCCGGCATTTCACAGTCTAGGAGGTTCCTCCAGTGCATTGACGACAACTTCTTAATGCAAATGGTGGACAAGCCGACTAGAAGAGGAGCGCTCCTGGATCTTTTGCTCACCAACAAGGAGGGCCTTGTTGAAGAAGTGGTGGTCAATGGCAGCCTTGGCTGCAGTGACCACGAGATGGTGGAGTTCAGGATCCTGTGTGGGAGGAACAGAATACCCAGCAGGACCAGAATCCTGGACTTCCACAGAGCAAACTTCAGCCTCCTCAACCAATTGTTAAGAGAAGTCCCATGGGACAGGGTGCTGGAAGGTAAAGGGGCTCAAGATAGCCGGTCAGCATTCAAGGACCACTTCTTGCAAGCACAGGATCAGTGTGTCCCAATGGGTAGAAAATCTAGTAAGGGAGCTAGGAGACCAGCGTGGTTAAAAAAGGAACTGCTGGGCAAACTTAAGTGGAAAAGGAAAATCTACAGATCATGGAAGGAGGGGCTGGTCACTTGGGAGGAATATAGGACTGTTGTCAGAGAATGTAGGGAGGCAACTAGGAAAACTGAGGTTTCCTTGGAACTTAACCTTGCAAGTTGGGTTAATGACAATAGAAAGGGCTTTTTCAAATACATAGCCAACAAAACTAATACCAGAGGCAATATAGGCCCACTGCTGAATGAGGTGGGTGCCCTGGTGACAGAGGATTTAAAGAAGGCAGAGGTGCTGAATGCCTTCTTTGCCTCTGTCTTTACTCCTGCAGGCTTTCCCCATGAGTCCCAGTTTCATATAGCCCCAGAAGAAGTCAAGATAAAGGAGGAGTTTGCCAAGGTAGATGAGGATTGGGTTAGGGATCAGTTGAGCAATCTGGACATCCATAAATCGATGGGTCCAGATGAAATGCATCCAAGGGTGCTGAGGGAGCTGGCGGAGGTCATTGCTAGTCCACTCTCCATCATCTTCGGTAAGTCATGGGTAACAGGAGAGGTGCCTGAGGACTGGAGGATAGCAAATGTCACTCCAGTCTACAAGAAGGGCAAGAAGGAGGACCCGGGTAACTATAGACCGGTCAGCCTCACCTCCATCCCTGGAAAGGTGATGGAACAACTTGTCCTTGGCACTATCTCTAGGCATATCAAGGACATGGGGGTCATCAGGAGCAGTCAACATGGTTTTATCAAGGGTAAATCATGTTTGACTAATCTCATAGCCTTCTATGAGGAAATTACTAGGTGGATAGACGATGGTAGAGCAGTAGATGTGGTCTATCTTGATTTCAGTAAAGCATTTGACACCGTCTCCCACAGCATCCTTGTAGATAAGTTGATCAAGTGTGGGTTTGATGATCAGGCAGTGAGGTGGATCTAGAACTGGTTGAAAGGAAGAAGTCAGAGAGTTGTAGTCAATGGGGCAGAATCTAGTTGGAGGCCTGTGACTAGTGGAGTCCCTCAGGGGTCAGTACTGGGACCGGTGTTGTTCAACATCTTCATCAATGACCCGGATGAGGGTACAGAATGTACCCTCAGCAAGTTTGCTGATGACACCAAGCTGGGAGGAGTGGCTGACACACCAGAAGGCTGTGCTGCCATTCAGAGAGACCTAGACAGGCTGGAGACTTGGGTGGGGAAAAACCTGATGAAGTTCAACATGGGCAAGTGTAGAGTTTTGCATTTGGGGAAGAAAAACGCCATGTACCAGTACAGGTTGGGGGCTGAGCTGCTGGAGAGCAGTGTAGGTGAAAGGGACCTGGGGGTCCTGGTAGACAGGAGGATGACCATGAGCCAGCAGTGTGCCTTTGTGGCTAAGGTGGCCAATGGCATCCTAGGGTGCATTAGAAAGGGTGTGGTTAGTAGGTCAAGAGAGGTTCTCCTCCCCCTCTATTCTGCATTGGTGAGGCCACATCTGGAATATTGTGTCCAGTTTTGGGCCCCTCAGTTCAAGAAGGACAGGGAACTGCTGGAAAGAGTCCAGCGCAGAGCCACAAAGATGATTAAGGGAGTGGAACATCTCCCTTATGAGGAAAGGCTGAGGGAGCTGGGTCTCTTTAGTTTGGAGAAGAGGAGACTGAGGGGTGACCTCATCAATGTTTACAAATACGTAAAGGGTGAGTGTCAAGAAGATGGAGTTAAGCTTTTTTCAGTGATGACCAGTGATAGGACAAGGAGTAATGGATACAAATTGGAGCATAGGAGGTTTAAGGTGAATATCAGAATTTTTTTTTTTACTGTGAGAGTGACAGAGCACTGGAACAGGCTGCCCAGAGAGGTTGTGGAGTCTTCTTCTCTGGAGACATTCAAAACCCGCCTGGACGCATTCCTGTGTGATGTGCTCTAGGTGACCCTGCTCTGGCAGGGGGGTTGGACTAGATGATCTTTCGAGGTCCCTTCCAACCCGTAGGATTCTATGATTCTATGACTCTTTGATCTGTACTGATTGTTAATAAACAGGAAGCCACCTAACAATTAGAGATGAGATGCTATCCTTAGAATTTGAGATTCATATCACATGTGGATACAAAAATTTCAACTTTATAAGTCTTACTGTCATCTTCTTTGTTATTTCACATGATGGAATAAGTTTTTCTAAAATTAAATTAATTCCTAACAACCTAGGCTGGGTCTGGAATTGTCTTCTTTGTACTCTGGTCTCCCAAATATACATGCTGGGAACCAGGTAGGACATGCAGTGGTTCCCAGGTTGGGATTATATCTGTTTTCCCTTTCCCAGGTCAATGTTTCTGAGCTGATATTTATATTTTACAATTGTATCAAGTGTCTATGCAGCCCTTTTAAATGTGGGAACAGGGATGACCAGCTAGATGCAAAATTGTCATATCAGTATCTGCGGCTTTTCAAACTGTATTAGGATGAATAGTTGTTTGCCTTGATGCCTTTTTGACTACATCAAGAATGTAGGGCCTGTAACACCTAACTTTTAGGTATCTACAGCTACAAAAGCTGAATTCCAATCATATGTTTTTTCTTCTGCTAGAAGAAAACAACATCGTTCAAATTCATTGACATAGCATTTTGGGAATGAGGAAGTTAAGGTTCTGTGTGTTACTCTCCCATTGCATGCAGGATAGAATAGAAGCAATAGTGTTTCTTTCCCAAATCCTGTGATCTTTTTACATTGTAGGAGGAATAAAGTAACACTTTATTTAAAGTAATTGTATTCAAGAGAGCTGGTCAAAAAAATATGCTGTTCTCAAAGAATGTACATTGTTTGTTCTGGTCATAATTTTATGTGAATATGTTTGATTGTATTTATGAAAAATGTTTCAAAGAAATCTTTTTCTTCAATCCTTTTCCACATAGTTTTAGTAAACCATTAGCATGTGATACAGATACATAATACTGAATGACCAGTGAGTTATTCTCTTTGAAGACACAAAAAATACTAGGACATTATAGAACTCATATTGCCTTCCAGAAAAGATACTGCATTGTCTAAGAAGTTAAGATGTTGCAAAACTTCTGTATTAATGTCAAGGAAATAGTTAATCTTAAAAGAAACAGAAGGTAAGAGCTGTAAGAAGAAGCAGTTCATGTTTGAAATCTTCTAAAAACATTCATAAGTTATTTGTATATTCCTCATCATTTATGTAATGAGATTAAATTTTTAGCTTGCTTAAACTATCCATCATATTCTAAGACCCAAACTATATTGAAGTTCAAAAGCACAGGAACTCAATTTTCACATGGTCATTGTCTGTTAAAATCAACCAAAGTAAACACTAGATCTAACTTTTGCTGGATTTTTTTAATACTGCAAAAGATTTAAAGGTTGTATGGAGAGATTTCTTGTTACTTAGTTCTAAAAAACAAACACAAGATGAAATTTTATCACTTCAGGTAAAAAAGTACTTTTAATTTATGATGGATTGTAATGCTAAAGCATGTTTACTTCATTTAGATTTCAAAACCCATGTTTTCCAATTTTTAACTTGTCTTACTCGGTTGGAGATCCTGTGTTATGCAATTATTTCTTTTTTCTTGTAAGGAGAGAGACAACAAGAAAAAGCAATTACTGTAAGAAGAGATCAGGAAACTGAGAACTAATAAGGGGAAACTTGAAAGCCGATCCATTTGGTTTGATGGTAGCACAAAACAAATCTTAGAACCTTCATAGTCCAAATATATTTCATGTTATAGTACTGAAAAACTTCTCTAAAGCACCAATCTTTAAACAAACTCTAACTTTAGGTAGGCAAAATTATCATTTATAGAATCATAGAATCATAGAACTATTCAGGTTGGAAAACATTCTTGGGATCACTGAGTCCAACCATCATCCCTACTCTACAAAGTTCTCCCCTAAACCATATCCACCAACACCACATCCAAATAACCCTTAAACACATCCAGTGATGGTGACTCAACCACGTCCCTGGGCAGCCTATTCCAGTGTCTAATCACTCTTTTTGTGAAAAAAAAATTTCCTAATATCCAGTCTAAACCTATCCTGTTCAGCTTGAAGCCACTCCCTCTTGTTCTGTCACTAATTACCTGTGAAAAGAGACCAGCACCAACCTTTCTACAGTGATCTTTCAGGTAGTTGTAGAGACTGATGAGGTCTCCCCTCAGCCTCCTCCTTCTCAAGCTAAACATTCCCAGCTCCTTCAAGATTTCTTCATAGGATTTATGCTCTAGGCCCTTCACCAGCTTCATTGCCCTCCTCTGTATTCACTCCAGCACCTCGATACCTCTCTTGAATTGAGGTGCCCAAAACTGGACGCAACACTCCAGGTGTGGCCTCACCAGTGCTGAGTACAGGGGGACAATCACCTCTCTACTTCTGCTGGTCACACTATTTCTAATACAAGCCAGGATGCCATTGGCTTTCTTGGCCACCTGGGCACACTGCTGGATCATATTCAGCTGATTGCCAATTAGAACCTCTAGGTCCTTTTCTGCCAGACAGCTTTCCAGCCACACTTCCCCAAGCCTGTAGAGTTGGCTGGGGTTGTTGTGGCCCAAGTGCAGGACCTGGCACTTGGCCTTGTTGAAGCCCAGACCATTAGCATTAGCCCAGCGATCCAATCTATCCAAGTCTCTCTGTAGAGCCTCCCTATTCTCATGCAGATCAACATAAAAATGTTAAAAGTAGTTTATATACAAAGAAATTATTAGGTAACGAAAAAACAGAAATTAAGGAAAAAATCCAAGTGTAAGTATTACTTTTTGGCATTAACAGTTGGGTAAAGATTTTTCAGAAATACCTAAGCCACCATAAAAGTCCATTGAGTCAGAACTATTGCTGTGATTGTGGTCTCTGTACAGCTGAAACTCTCTAGTTCGCCATGTTACAGAAGTATCCCACAGAAGATTGGTCCGTGTCTAGGTCTAATTATAGGAATAAAAAAGTGAAAAGAATTGCTCCTTCTAGGAATCATATTATTTTTCATAAATGCCAAAGTTCAAAATTTCTTAACAAACATCAACATTTCTGAAACTGTTCTCTAATGGTCTGGCATTGCTTGGTGGAAGGGAAAGATTCCCATCTGGGAGCACAGACACACACACACTGCTCCTTCCAAAAAGCTTTCTGGAGATGTGTCTCAGCTCATTAAATGTTTTTGACCAATGCATTGTCTTCACAATTTAGCAAAAATGCATTATCTCTCGCAGTTTGACTTTTTCTTGAGAAAAAAGCAACAAAAAATATCTGCTTCATTGCTAATAATTCCTTGTTATTTTTATGAACATTTTCTCCAGAGGGTTAATTAGTATCTGCTGAAGTTCCTGATGTGAGAGGCAAAATGAGTATTTTATAGCAGCATAAGGGAAAATGTTCATATTTTACTTGAATACAGAAACGCAGCCTAAAATAAACCTGCTGCTGTGAATGGAAGGTAGAAACGGTATTAAGCTGTCATAATAATGGAATTTTATCCTTGAAATAAAAATTGTTTGATTTATGAACATTTTTCCTCTGTTCTGCTGTCAGTGGACAACTGTCTACACTTGTCTGCTTTGATACTCTTGAGTATTTGAAATTCTGGACATAGGGACTAGAGATAGATCCTTTTCTTTATATTTCAGAGAATGACATAATTTTTCACATCAACACAGAGCTCTCTAGGTGTACCAAATATGAGACTGCACGTGTACAGAAGACCTCAAATATATACACTTAATAAAAAGGTACTGTTAAATACGTTTCCAGAGTGGAAAGATTTGAGTAAATACTGGTATCTTTCCTCAAAAGAATTACAAAGGACCCACCAGTCAGTTAATCTTTTACCTTGATCTTACTGACCTGTAGAGTCCTATGTATATTAAAATTGAGAAGATTATAAAATTAACATGGACTCCAGTTTTAGCTCTGTGAAGATAACATCCAGCTTTATTTTTCACTATCTGCAGACAGCACCTTCATCCAGCTCTGTGGGCTCTTCAGTAGGTTTAATACCTCAATGAAAAGGATCTGTCTAAAACTTAATCCAGGCAAGATGGAAGCAGTTGTGGTGTGCCTAGGAAATCTTTTTAAAGGCTATAACTCAGTGCTGTGCTCATCAGGGAAAGATGAACTGAGTTTCACCAGAAAACTTAGAAAGAGTGTAATAAGGAAAAAACCCATGACATAACAGTCTATAACTAAATGATCAAACACTCAAGTGGGATACTTCTTCATGCTCCATTCGTGTTCAGCCTAAATTAAAATATGGAGTCAGGGTGTCTCTCTCATACTTCAGGTGAGTTGTGCAGCAACCAGATTTTCTGCCATTTGGAACTAAGTGTCCGAAGTCTTCCATTCCTGCAGTCAGCAGGACTTTTGAAAACCCTCTGGCCTACCAGAGCTAGCAATGTTTAAAATAAGTTTTCTTTCTTTGTGTGTCATGTGTGGGTGGGTGTGTTTAAACTGTTACCCCCTCCTGTGGTCTGCACTATCTGGGTATACTAAAAAGCTTGCTTAAAAAATTAACTGTCCTTTGCCTATGGTGTTAACATATAGTCCTGAATTAAAAGCAAGAACCTGAACCCAGAAACTGATGCTCAGCTGAGAGTGCAGCTGGCAGCTACAAACAGGGTTCATCTGCCAGTAAATGCCCTGGCTGCCATGGCACAGGCAGGGGCACAACCATCATGTACAATGGGTTATCTTTTCTGCCTGTGTTCAGTTGTTCCCAAGTACCAGCAAAATTAGGCATGTGATAAATTGCTAGTTTTAAATCCTGAAATTAAATACCCTGGCCCTCTCTCAGAGAGGCTCTAGTAGCATTACAAGTAAAGCTGGTGGTGTTACAGGTACAATCCATGGGATGAGAGGCAGCTTTGCAACTTTTACAATGTTAGAGGAACTACAAATCATATTTTTAGAGAAAGACAAGACTTTTTTTTTTTTTTTTTTTTAATCAGCTTTTTTTTGCATTGCCTTCTGAAAGGAGGTTTAAACAATTTGTCATTCATGCATTTCCAGGGCACATCACAAGGCAGATTTTAGAGAAGTGTTTGTTTCTTCTTTTCTACTGCATCACAGTGGTGGGGCATGATATAAATACATTGAATGATATTGCCATAACTATGTACATATGGATAAGAAAATCTTTGCAGTCACAGCTACACAAGTAATCTTTTACTTTCTATTGTTATTTCATGAATGCTTTCTGTGTTTTTGAAGTAATAATTAATGTCCTTAGTGAAGGAGGTGTCAATATGTAGATCGGTTTTCTCCTGCCCAAAAAACGCCTAAAGATAAGAGGTTGATGCCAAACTCAATGCAAGCTCTCTCAAAAGAATAGCTTTAAAATAGGTCAGATTTCACCATTTTCAGGCAATTAATGCATCCCATTTAAAGCTTATTCTTCCATTTTGTTATGCATTCAGAACCTACATTTTGTTATGCATCTATTGACATGAATATGAGCGCTAGAAGTTTTACCAAAAGTTAATGTTAATACAAAACACTGCAACTAGTATTTACTTAATTCACCTTTGTCCTAGAAATGTTTACTAACATATACAGCAGATTTAGGGCAAAATAAACTAAAAAGCTACATGTCTTCGTGATATGTCTATGAGCTGTACAATGCACATAATTATGTTAGAAAAAAGACAAAATATTAAAAACCATATTAGACTGTTTTTTTGCAATGCTCATGTCTTATTAATTTCATGAGTACAGTCATTCTTATCCACATGAGAGTTCTTTCAAGTCTGTTTGTGTTGGAGACATTTTCCTTAAGTCATACCTAATTTAATTATGGATGATAGTGCTGTACTAAATGAGCCATCAAAGTTAATATTCAAAAAAGTGACCCTTTTCTCTTTAGGTGAGAATTTAGCCCCACTCAGTTTATCTTTCCTTTACAGTCTCTGAATGGCCCCTACAAAACAAACTGGTTGATTAGGTTTGATTTGGCAGGGATCCAAAGTGCCCAAACCAAGGGACAAAGTTGACTGCATATAAAGATTTACTCCAATGCATCCTTTGGAAGGACTCTACAACCAAGGATGCTCAAAAGATGAATGTGCATGCATGTATATACATGAGGCCTACTTATGCTTTTCCACTGCTTGAAGGATACTTAACTAATTTTCCTAGCAGCTCCTGTTAGTTACTTTTTAAAGAGTTTTATTCTTTGCATGTGTAATTTTCATATGTGAAGTCTAGTAAACATCCTGTTCCTCAAATCTATTTCAGTGTAAAATCTCATCCTCCAAATGCTTTCAGAAAGAATAATTAAAATTAAAGGGCTTAAAGTGTGGCTTTTTATGTAAAGATTTTACGTGACTATTATATATCTAAAATCATACATAGGTGTTTAGGCTTGCTAGTTCTCTTCAGGTTGTACATAACATGAAAGAAACAAATTCTAGGTTAGCTGTATGTAATTTTTTTCCTATGCAAATGTTGTATTTCCAGCTGTTTCAGTTGTTTAACGTTTTGCATGCTTCATTATCATGTTATGTGACTATATTCTCAAAGCACCAAAATAAAATGCTTAGATCTAATCACCTTTTTAGGGGTCAAAGACTCTCAAGATCTAGATCCTGAAAGGTATCTGAGTGTCCAGCTCTCACATTGATTTATTTGGGTGTCAGACACCTGAATACCATTAAGGCCATTGATTCAGAGAACAAATAGTTTCACTCTAAAATATGTGTCTGAGCTACTGAGGGTGATTTACCAGCTGGAGATGTTTGACCCTGCAGGAAAATGCAGACATCTAGTGAGGCCAGATGAGAAGTTTTAGACTGCTAGTATTAAACAAAGTTCCTTCACTTTATACTTCACACGTAAGGCCACATTAAATTAGTTACTTGTAAAATAAAGGGGTTGTCTCAGATTTTTTTAAAAACTGACTGGCACAAAGGTACCCAAAGCCTCTAAAAATCATGGAGGTTCTTTCTGATTACAGTCCTATTTCTAAATACATAAAAATAACTGAAGTGGTAGGTTTCAACATCAGAATATGTTTCAGTATCAGAATCAGAAACAAAGAATAATTTTAAAATAAATCTGTCAATGCCCAGTAGCAATATGAAACACTGGGGCAATCTAACATTATGTAGCAGAAAGGAACACATATAGGTTAGATTCTTTAACATACAGTATCTTTGACACAAAAAGTGAATAAAAAGCTATCTTATCTGTATTCTCATTACCATTCAAAATATATGTACTTCTATTTCAGTGCTTAAGGTATATTAATTAAATAACAAAATCTTTAAGCCTGGATCAACTGAATTTTTCTAAAATACAGTGAGCACTCCGTTCTCATTATCTTTGAATGATTAGAAAATACAATAAAACTTAAATCTTGTCTTCCTGTTCTAGAGTGTATACCCAGGTGTAGGTTAGTATAATTAAAAAAATATATTAAAAAAAAAATAATCTATTTTGCCTGTAGTTTTGTGCATAATGTGAATTTTAAGTGGGAAAGATCAGTGCAATTAATTATGAATGAAAATTACAACTTCTGTATTTCTCACCAGTTGTTTTACAGCAGTAAAGCACACGTACACAAACTTTGTGGTCCCCTGTCAATTGCAGTTATGGAACTGGACACTGTTTTTCACATATCAACCCCTAGTCCAGTGAAATAATGAGTGCTTGGTCATCTATAGAATGTCAGTATAACTGAAGCACTCATCAGTTTGCAGATCAAAGATAAATTTGGCTCTAAGGCAAAATTCTGGCTTCAGAAAAATCAATAGGAAGCAAAAGTTAATTGAATATCTGCTTTATTTTATCATCACTTCCACAGGTTTTTCTTCTCAAGCAAGAAACACAGAATTCAGTTCCACATGGTTTATTAAGTCTGATATTGTACAAACATGGATTAATGAGTTGTGCCTACATAAATAGTTTTGCTTTCACCAAAAATAATTTTGTGACCTTTCTACTTCCTACAACTAAATTTTAGTGAGTTTATTAGTTTATGGAGTATAGTAACATGTTGGCAGAAATAGAAGGAGAAAGAGTGATATCCAAATGAGTAAAGGACAGCATAAAATCTCATTTTTTATGTGCCTTTGGTGAGGAACCTCTACTAATGTGGCAGTTTCTCTAAGGAAAACTTAGTGGACTCTATTGAAAGTTTTATTTACAGGTGTTTGACTCACTCAATTTTGCATACCTCATGTACACCTCTGGGAGCTAGCTGTACCAATGGAAATTCAGGACAGAAGAAATGGGTGTTATGTTGGACTGCAGTTGGGAAAGCAAACCTATTATGTACTGAATGAGAAACTTCACATCTTCTCTGAGATAAAGCATGTTATGAAAATGATGTAGGGGAAATTTAGTGCTTCTAGAGAAGGTGATAAATGTTCATTGAAAATAATCTATCAGGATAAGAAAATGCCTTTTTGGCAAGTAAGATGTAATTTCAATAATTTTTGGGGGATTAGTTCAGTTACATGTTTAGAATTAATTAAAAACAAAACAAAACCAACAATAACAAAACCCCAAAAACCTTAGGAATTAACAAAACCCAAACATTGTTGTGAACAGATATAGAAAGAAATGAACATTTTCATTTTGTGGGAGCTTTTAACATTTTGGAGTTATTTTTGTTCTGGATTGGAATGAAACTGTTACATTTAGAGTGATACAGAAAACTGTACACATTCTCCATCCTGCTGATACTTGTTCAGAGATGACACTGAACTTCTGTGACTTTATCTTTTGACTTTATATATTTTGATAATTGATTTTATTCTGAGGAAAATTTCTCTGTGAATGAGCATGTCCATTTGCAAAAGTAGTTCACTTTAGAAGTCTCCAAAGCAGTCGCATTTGTGAAACACTGGTATCTCTCATTATGTCTACCTGTCTATTTCCAGAGTAAATTATTCTTACTTTGGAACTCTTTGGTGAGAGAGGAACCCATGGAACCTTAAATCCTCAGCTGGGGAGTTCTGCAATCAATACAAATGGTCATATGCTCCCAGCCATTTGCAGAGACTGGCATGCTGAATTTTAAGGAAAATCAGAGCTGCTGTTGAAATGAGTCTGAAACCTGACCTACCAAGGATAAAGTAAAAACTCTATTAACCAAAATCTCACACAGTCTGTAACCACTGAATCTTGTTTTGAAAGCAATGTGCTTAAGAGCTATGGTGTCAAGCTTTCACTTCACATAGATCCAGAGCCTCTTGGCTTTTTCCCAATAGGGACACATTTGTCCTCTGATTGTGGTGTCTGGGTATTACCATGCTTCATGCCTTCACTCTTAGGGGTTTCTGACCCAGACTGGCTTTTTGTCAGCCCCTCCCTCACACAGCAGTAGCACAGAAAAATAGTTCCAAACCCCAGGAACTCTTTTCTATAGGAGGCAATGTCTCCTGGCTCAGTGCTGATGGTCCTGCTGGGCTGTGCCCTGTCAGTAATACTTAATTTTTCCACTGATGGATTATGTCATTAATCACTGCATGTGTTGAAAGCTTCCAATGATATTGTTAAACATAGGAAATTGTAGTTGCATAGCCTTCAATCATCTCTCTGTCCTCAATTCTTTCATTTGGTTGAAGAACTGATACAGCACTGGGGAAAGTGCTACAAAACTGGTGGCTGCCCTCCCATTGAATACAGCTGATTGCTGACTTTCTCAAGAAGCAGGTTTTTTTGCATAATTTGCCTTAAATAGATGTCCCTGAATGCTCCCCTCCCAAAGAAAACCAAACACCAACCAAAACCACAAGAAACATATGCTCTGAAAATAAAACATGTACTTGAGAAAATGTCTGTCTTGTGCTCATCCATATCCCTTCCAACAATTTCCGATTATCCATAAAAATTCTGCTAAAGTTCTAATCACAGTAGTGCCAAAGTGTCCAGCTCTTCATATTTATGGAGCTATGACAGTATTTTTCATTGTTTTCAATCAGTGAATCAAAGTACAGCAATTATCAAGTTGTACTTCAGAATATGACAACATAGCACATATACATAATAAGTAGCTGGTAGTATTTTTCCAAGCTGTTTATTTCAACTAATTTAATTTTGTAACTTATCCCAATGCTTTTTGAAAATAGCATATGCATTTTCCTTGCAAACAGTTAAAAACTAAGCTTGAAGTTACAAAGATGGGAGATTTGCTTCAACTGTATTTAAAATTAATGCAATCTAAAGCTACTGCTGATGTTCTGAAAGAAGATTTACCATTCCTGCAACTATAAAGACAGCACTGATGAGACTGCAAGAGTAAGGAATGCTCATTTTATCAAAGTACCAATTTTATTCACTAAAAAGAAATTACTGCCAGTTCTATGGGGAAGAGATAGTGAGATTATCTCAGCTGCAAAAAAAAAGAAGCTTAAATTAAAGTCAATAAAGTCAACATAGTTGATTCTGCCTTCTGATAGGTACAAGACACATAGCTACAAAATGTATCTTGGAAAATCAGGCTCTGAGCTTCCTTCTAGCAGAATTGAAAAAAAAAAAAAGAAAAAAGAAAAAAAGAAAAATAATGCCCACTGCTCTTCTGTAGTGACAAGGTGAGGGATTCTGTGACCTCAATTTACATCTCCTGCTTGACAAACCTAATCTCCTTATATGACAAGGTGACCCATTTAGTGGATGAGTGAAATGCTATGGATGTCGTCTACCTGGACCTTAATAAAGCCCTCAACACCATTTCTCACAGCATTCTTCTGGAGAAACTGGCTCCATGTGGCCTAGACTGGTCTACACTTCACTTGGTAAAAAACTGGCTGGGCAGCTTTGCCTATAGAGTTGTGGTGAATGGAGTTAACTCCAGCTGGTGGCCAGTCACAAGTGGTGTTCTCCAGAGCTCAGTGTTTGGGCCAGTTCTGTTTGATATCTTTATCAATGATCTGGATGAGGGGATCAAGTACACCTTCAGTAAGTTTGCAGATGATACTAAGTCGGGAGGGAGTGTTGATCTGTCTGAGGTTAGGATGGCTCTACAGTGGGACCTGGACAGGCTGGATCAATGGGCTGAGGCCAATTGTATGAGATTCAACAAGGTCAAATGCCGGGTCCTGCACTAGGACCGTGGGAACAACAATCCCATGCAATGTTACAGGTTTGGGGAAGAGTGGCTGAAAAGCTGCTCAGAGGAAAGGGCCCTGGGGGTGTTGGTTGACAGCCAGGTGAATATGAGTTAGCAGTGTGCCCAGGTGGCCAAGAGGGCAAATGACAACTTGTCTTCTATTAGAAATAGTGTGGCCAGCTGGAGTAGGGAGGTGATTGTGCCCTGTACTTGGCACTAGTGAGGTCAGACCTTAAGTACTGTGTTCAGAATGGGCCACTCACTACAAAAAGGACATTGAGCTGCTGGAGCGAGTCCAGTGAAGGACAACAAAGCTGTTGAAGGGTCCAGAGCACAAGTCTTCTGAGAAATGGCTGAGGAAGATGGGGCTGTTTAGCCTGGAGCAAAGGAGGCTGAGGGGAGACCTTATAGATCTCTACAACTACATGAAGGGAGGTTGTAGCAAGATTGGTGTTGGTCTCTTCTCCCAGGTAACAAGCAACAGGAAAAGAGGATTCAAGTTGTGCCAGTGGAGTTTTAGATTAAATATTAGAAGAAACTTCTTCACTGAAAGGGTAATTAAACATTGGGATAGGCTGCCCAGGGAGGTGGTTGAATAACCACTCCTCGAGATGTTTAAAAGACATATAAATGTGGTGCCTAGGAACATGGTTTAAGCACTGGACTCAGTAGAGTTAGGTTATGGTTGGACACTATCTTAAAGGTCTTTTTCAACCAGAACTATTCTGTGATTATGTAAAACAAACCCCGTGATCTTCTTTTCCTGTTTTTTTGTATGCATCCTTACAAAGGGAAAAAAAAAATATCTGAGATGTTTGTGTTGGCTTGTGGTTACTGGAGATTCTTCTATTCTTATTTTTTAGCCTTATTCCCATGTGAATACTCCTCAAGATAATGAAATTTTGAACTTTTCTGTCAACAAAAGTTAATGATTTAAGGTTAACACAACAGTAAATTCCTAGATGCTCCAGCAGTTTTTATAACATTCACTAGTTCTGATGCTGGGTGCCTATACAATAAACTAGCACAGTTGGGATCTTTAGAAATGAGATGGAGAAAAGTTAAGGACTGAATGAAAGATAACTGCACTTAGGAATCAGTTCTTGGCTAGACAGAGACTTTTGTTCACGTCCACACACCAGGATTTTTTTACTAAGTTACATGTATATCAGTGAAAAAAAAATGAAGATAATTCAGTCCACCATGGATTGTTTGTATCCCTTAATTGTGAGGAGGGTGCATGCTAGAAAGACCTTCTTGCAGGCCTGTAGACAGAATTCAGATCTCCCTATGCACTGAAGAGGATGATGCAATTGCTTTAGATAGGAGACCTCTCTTATGGTTCAGAAGAAAAGGCTTAGAGTAACGTATGCTTAATGCATTGGGCATGACCACAGACAGAAACTGAGCTCATTAAAAATCTCAACAGTTTCTGAGAGGGGGTCTGAGAATGGTGCTTGAATAGTGATGGAGATTTCCCACTCATTTTGTGGACACTGAGCCTTATGCTCAAGTGTTGCCTCCTATGTTTAAAAAGTAATACCTGAGACTTCAGGAGCCAAGTGCATTAAAAGAAAAGGGCAGCCATTCTTTTGTCCTGAAGGGAAGTGTGAAACGAAACAGCTGCCCAATGCACAGGGAAATTTCCTTCCCCTCCAAAGGAGGGTGGCTGCCTAGTTGGAACAGCCTTTGGTCTGTGCAGTCCTTGAAATGCATCCGAATAGTGTCTGCAGAGTGCAAGTTAGCAAGACCGACATGGAGCTTGGCAGTCTTTTCACAAATAGACAGTAATAATAAACACATAGTAAAGCTCAAACCCATACTCCAGCCCTCTATAAATTACAGCAAAGATGTAATATAAAGAATCTCCTGGGGACTCTGCTACAACAATTTATTTTATCTGGAAAACCTAGGTGCTACCCTGATGTGTAGCAATATAAAACCACAGAGAAGTAAAATGTAGAGTGTGGTAAGCTCACACACATATCTCATACTGCCAGATGCAGTGGGGTGGGTCAGAGACACTTTAATTCCTCATCATTAGACACCAGGCAATTTTCTCTCTGGTATCCTCTTTGATCTCAATGAACTGCCACATTATAGGAGGACTTGTATTTAAAGTCCCTATCAAGGATCATGCCATGAAAGAGAAAAAATTCACACCACCATCAAATGGGTGTCCTAAGCAATATTGCAGTTATAGCTAATATATCAGCCACAGCAGAAAGCCTTACTAAAAAAAATATAAATAATTATACAAGAGACACTTCAGACTCACAGGAGTATGAATATTGAATCCTGAGAAAACTGAGCAATGGTGGATATTACTACTTTACTTTGCCTGGTATAGGTAGGAGTGGGGCCTGAAGATTAGCAGCTCTACATAGTATGCTTGATGTCACAAGGAAGAGAGAAAAGTCACATCACTATGCCACAGCCTGGAAGGCTGAGGTTGCTTCACACTTAGGCTCTAAATTGACTAGTTTAATCCACCTCTGTCCAGTGTGACCAGAAGAAGGGAGGCAAGCAACTGAAAGAGGGACAAACTTTCTGGCAATTTTTCATCTCTGTTATCTGGTAAAGACATACAATCTTAATGCTACACTAATAGTGATGAGTTTTTTGTTAAAATATCCCAGAAGGAATCTAGAATGCTTGAAGGCATCCTTTTATGACTCAAATGTTCCCATCAAAACTGATGTTGCATTTGTCAACCATGATGATGAGGTTATTGACTGAAGACATCTCTCTCCTAGTCAGATACATAGAAAACAGATACCTGCGTAGGTAAGCATAAAAAAATGTGCCATTAGTCTTCACAGCTTTTTCAGAAGCATTAATATAGTCTATAGAATATATTTGTGTATTTATATATACTTTTTAATATATAATGGATAGTACAGTGTTTGCTTTGCTTTTCTCTGTGTCCTGGCTGCAGAAAATGCCACATGCCTGTTACTTAACATAATGTTGAGCTAGTCAGGGAGATCACCCATTAGAGAGAAAGAGAGAGAGATCACAGAGCTCAGTTTAGAAGTCTGTCTTCCTTTGCAATCCTCCTTTCATCTCATTTCCTTATGTTTCTGTTTTTCCTCCATCCTGCTTCTGCAATGAATGATGATGAAAGAACATTCTGTGTAACCCTTGGCAGTCCTTTTTTTTCCAAGTAATTTCCTCATGTACCAAACAAAAAGCCAACACTTTCGGCTGGGTCAGATTTCCAATTACCAGCAAACATTTTGGTATACACATAATTACCCAAGAAAGATATTTCATTATATGTAAGCTAAAAGTACCTGACTCTCTTGGGTAATCATGTGTTTAGATGCTCTCAGGTGCCTTTTATGTGTCTCAGATGCTTTTTACAAGAAAGAAAAAGAAGCTTTCATAAAAATTAATTTGTCCCAAATGTGTCATTGGACTTGAAGGGGCCAGTTGGTAAAATTTGGATCCAAGAAAATCTTACAAGTTTGAATGATAACAGTTTGAGCAACTGAAAACTACAGATACACAGTAACCTATCAGTTGCCTTCTATTTCTAATTGTTTGTTTGGATTTGATTTCTTTCAGTAAATGTAGTAATAAGACTTGAGGCTTGAAGACCACACATGCAATTGAAAATGCCATAAAGGGAGTATTTTAAAAAGAGGCAATAAAGAATTGACATCAAGCATTCACAGAATAAATACAGAAAATCCTCATGAAGTATAAACTTTCATCAGAGTATAATACTTCTGTGCATTGGATTATGTGGTTTTTGGGAAATGACATGCACATTCACAAGCTATTGTACAGTATTTTGCAGCTTGACAGTAAGGCATTATCACATATTACAGATTTAAGATACTTCTGCTAGCAGCTGACTTTATGAAAAGCTGAAGTTTTCTGAATATAATTTCAACAGAAAATTTCGGAGACAATGAAAACAGTATGATAATTTTGTCAGTTGTATTCTGTAAGAAGTAATTAAAATAGCCTACTCTAAACCCCTGGGTGATACAAGACACACAATGTCCTAGAGCAAGAAGGAATTGCTTCTCATCATGGCTATCATCCAATATAGTGCATAGAACATTTTGGACTTTACAACAACTTTGATGTGGTGATTATAATCTTACAAGTTGCAAGCTGAAGTTCAACAAGGCCAAGTGCTTGGTCCTGCATGTGGGTAAGGGCAACCCCAAGCTCAAATACAGGCTGAGCAGAGAATGGATTGAGAACATCTCTGAGGAGAAAGACTTGGGGGTGTTGGGCAATTAGAAGCTCAACATGAGCCAGCTATGTGCACTTGCAACCAAGAAAGTCAACCGTGTCCTTGGCTGCATCAAAGAAGCATGGCCAGCAGGTCAAGGGAGGTGTTTCTCCCACTCTGCTGCCCTCTCATGAGAACCCACCTGGAGTATTGTGTTTACTTCTGGAGAAAGAAGGACATCAAGCTGTTGGAGTGAGTCCAGAGGAGGGCCATGAAGATGATCAGAGGGGCTGGAGCACCTCTGCTATGAGGACAGGCTGAGGGTGTTGGGGTTGTTCAGCCTAAGGAAGGCTCTGAGGAAATCTTATGTCAGTCTTCCAGGGGCCTACAGGAAAGCTGGGGAGAGACTTTTAGAAGGGCTTGTAGTGATAGGACAAGAGGGAATTTTTAAGAAGAAATTTGTTACTGTGAGAGTGGTGAAACACTAGAACAGGTTTTTGATAATGAACCACCTATTTTCAGCAACTCACAGTGGGAATGAAACTGCTTGTGCTTTATCTCAGTTTTGAGTTTAATAATTTTTTGTTAAAGTGAGATAACTATAGAGGTTTTTCTAAAAAAATAAGGATGTTATATCTCATAATAATTTTTAGACCTGCAGTAAATGAGAAGGTTTTTAAACACTAATTTTGATACTTGTTTTCACCCCAGTGAAAAGTAAGTTCCTTTACCTTTATTAAAAAAAAAAAAAAGAAGAAAAAAAAGAGAAAAAATGGCATGAGCAGCATAAATGGCTTATATGTGACAACTTCTAGGGGAGAGGGCTCAAACACTATATGCCTTGTATTTAAACACTGACCTGCGTCCAGTGAGGGACACTGTAGGTCACAACCACAAAAAGAGATGTCAAGAGTAGCAAAAAAGAATTTTTTCAAAATATCCTTTGTGTTTTTTATGACAGCTAAAAATTTACCAAGAAGCCATAGAAAAGTGCAAGTGTTAGTGCTATATGCTAGCAAATCAAAATCACCAATTGAAAGAGGAAATCAAATGTGCTTAACATGACAGTGAAGTAATTATTTTTTAGTTATTCAGTGTTTCTGCTTTAGTATTGGACTATTTTCCTTATCATTGTAGTATGTGAATTTTGCAGCTGCTAAAACTGTATTTGTTCTGTATCAGCTGACATTTTTACTTCTCTTAAGCAGTAGCTTATGCTGGGAAAAATATCTACTCCACAACATCAAGTTTCATACAAAATAGAAATTAATAAATACAAGACACTGATCAGAATGGCATGGTGCTCCCAGTTGTGGCACCTTTTATAATGGCTTACATGAATATTTCAATCATTTAAAATATCACACTGAAAACAGCTTGTTAGATCAATGTCTTTTGAAAAGCCCTTTGTGCAAAACCTTTGTGCAAAGTCATCATTTCGTACACATATTTTAAGATACTTATGCCACAGGAACTTTTATTTTGAGATAGTATTTGCCAAATTCCTATGACTATAGATTTTATTTTGGTTGAGAGCAGCAATAATATTGCAGGAGCTTAATAGAACTGTATCCTGGTGAAAGAACAAATAGAAAAGGGAAAAAAAGAAATCTACAGTGTATGCTTAACTGTTTTTTATATGATTCCAGTTATCTCTTTCTTTCATATCAGTTAGCTCTTTATATATGGCTCAAATGACATATAGAAACAGTTAATTGCCCTGTTGCCTAAACTAAAAGAAGACAGGAGATGCTTCAGAATTGTCTTGTACTTAACAGTAGGAGATCCACAATAAGAAACTCATATGTTAAAAACAAATAGATTGAGACAGAGAGACTTAAGGGGAAAAAGGTAATTGTCAATGTTAGTGGGATGCAACGTAGCCTACCATCCTTTTTTTCTGTTTCTGCTTACAAATTCTACAAATCTATTTACTTCTTCTACTACAAGTTAGAACTTAAGGATAATATAAAGTGCTTTTATAAATACATTAATAACAAAAGGATGCTCAGGGAAAATCTCCATTCCTTATTGGATGGAGGGGTTGGGGAACATAGTCATGAAAGACAAAGAAAAGACTGAAGTACTTAACACTTAACACTTTTTAACAAAAAGACTGGTTATCCTCAGGGCAACTGGGCTCCTGAACTGGTAGACAGGGATGGGGAGTGGAATACTGCTCCTGCAATCCAGGAGGAAGTAGTTAGTGACCTGCTGTGCCACTTAGATCCTAACAATTCTATGGGACTGGATGGGATTCATTCTAGGATGCTGAGGGAGCTGGTGGAAGAACTGGCTATAATTTATCGCTGGTCCTGGCTAACCAGGGAGGTCCCAGATGAATGGAGATTGGCCAGTGTGATGCCCATCCACAAGAAGGACTGGAAGGTGGATAGGAGGAACTCTAGGCCTGTCAGCCTGACCTCAGTGCCTGGCAAGATTATCCTGGTGCCATCAAGTGGCATGTGCAAGATAACCTGGGTATCAGGCCCAGCCAACATGAGTCTAGGAAAGGAAGGCCCTGCCTGATCAGTCTGATCTTCCATGATTAGGTGACCCACCTACTGGATGAGGGGAAGGCTGTGGATATGGTCTGCTTAGACTTCAGCAAAGCCTTTGACACAGTCTCCTACAGCATCTTCCTGGAAAAGCTGGTAGCCATGGCTTGGACAGGAGCACCTTTCTCTGGGTTAAAAACTGGTTGGATGACTGGGCCTAGAGAGTGATGGTGAATGGTGCTGCATCCAGTTGGCACCCAGTGACCAGTGGTGTCCCCCAGGGATCAGTACTGGGCCCAGTCATACACAATATCTTTACTGACAACCTGAATGAGGGGATTGAGTTTACCCTTAGTAAATTTGCTGATTACACTAAGTTGGAGGTGAGTGTTGATCTGTTGGAGGGTAGGAAGATGCTGCAGGAGGACCTGGACAGGCTGGGTCAATGGGACAAGGCAAATGGCATGAAATTCAACAAGACCAAATGCAGGGTCCTGCACTTTGGCCACAATAACCCCAGACAGTGCTACAGACTGGGGAAAGAATGGTTGGAGAGCAGCCTGGCAGAGAGAGACCTGCGAGTACTGGTTGACAACCAGTTGAACATGAACCAGCAATGTGCCCAGATGGCCCGGAAGGCCAATGGCATCCTGGCTTCTATCAGGAATAGTGTGGCCAGCAGGAGGAGGGATGTGATTTTCCCCCTGTACTCAGCACTGGTGAGGCCTCATCTCAAGTACTGTGTCCAGTTCTGGGCCCCTCACTTCAAGAAAGATATTGAGGTGCTGGAGCAGGTCCAGAGGAGAGCAACGAGGCTGGTGAAGGGACTAGAGGGAAAGTCTTATGAGGAGAGGCAGGCTGGGGGTTGTTTAGCCTGGAGAAGAGGAGATTCAGGAGGGACCTTATCATTCTCTTCAACTACCTAAAGGGAGGTTGTAGTGAGGTGGGGGCTGGGCTCTTCTCCCAGGCAACTAGTGACAGGATGAGAGGACATGGCCTGAACTTGTGCCAGGGGAGGTTTAAGTTGGATATTAGGAAGCACTTCCTCACTGAAAAGATGATCAGATATTGGAATGGATTGCCCAGGGAAGTGGTGGGGTCACCATCCCTGGAGGTGTTTAAGGAAAGACTGGATGTGGCACTTAGTGCCATGGTCTAGCTAATGTGATGTTGTTGGGTCATAGGTTGGGCTTGATGATCTCAGTAGTCTTTTCCAGCCTCAATAATTCTGTGATTCTGTGATATACTTAAATTATTTTCAAGAGAGAAGGAAAGTATAAAGAAGGATAATGGGGAACAGTTCATTTACTCTTACTCAATCCAACAAGAATAAAATTAGAAGTTTAAATGTGCAGTTCATGTTGTAAAATGACATTTGTTTGTCTACTACACCCTTACATTTCGGAGCTTCCCTTCCAGATAGAGTTCTCAAGTTATTTGGATTGGAAAAATTGCTATCACCTCTATAGAAAAGGCACTCACAGCATTGCCTCATTGAAGTTTTTTTGTCTTTTTTTTTTTTCCTTGTTGTTTGCCTTAATCTAAATTAATCCAGTGCTGTGTGCTTTTCTTGATGGATGGAAGAATGAAACAATTTATTTCACAAAATAAGATAATATTGAAGTGCATTTCAGTTTCAAATTCCCAGAGCAAAAACATAATAAACAGAAGACGTCAAAAATAGCTTGACATTCATTGGCAAGGGAGAGTAAAAAATCCAGTTGTTTGGGTTTTTTTTCTTTTTTCTTTTTTTCTCACATGTAGAAGCTTTCTCCCAGAAAAAAAACTGATTGTAGTATTTCCTGACACACTGAAGACTTTTTTTTCCAAGTACAAAGCAAGAGTAACACTGGGTTTTGCCTTTAAGGTATAACAAATCTCATCTCATTCCATTTGTCTAGGAAGCATAGGTGCATATATTGTAAAATTTTTTAAACTATCCCACTTCATCAATTGTAGCAGATGCAGAGATACCCTTTAAGGAATCTTGGCATAGGTGTGTACTGTCATTTGGGTTTGGGTGACGCTTTGGACCTATGGTCACACCCACCGCTTAGACTATTGTGCCATTTTTTTATTGAGCTGGGCTACCTTCTCCAAGACGTCAATCACAAAATTGAAGACCATTGAGAGTCTGAATTCTATCTTGTAATGTGGCTTGGTAAATAGTAGACTTGGAGGCCTCATATTTAACAGAAGTTCAAGTTTAACTTGGAGTAGTTTTCATGATTGCTGCTAACTGTGTTGCCACACAGCAGTAAGACTAGCCTATAAATAATAGTCTTTAGTTAAAGAATCTTAAGTTTATTTCTGCAGTTCTAATTACTACATAGATCTGTAGCACATGACTTTAGTCTACGTGTTAATATAATATACAGTGTCTCATCAGGCTCAGTTATACCCTTGCTAAAATAAGGCGACAGAACTATATACAGCATTCTAAGTAATGTTCAGTTCATAGCTTACATGGATACAATATCAAATACATTGATTTATACTCTATGCGCTCTAGCAATCCAATCCAATCTTCTCGTTTCCTTTTTTTTGTTGTAACAACAGTACTCAGTGTATTAGGGGTGCTCAGATTTTCCTTTTCTAACTACCTGAGCTTTCCAGCAAGTTCAAAACATAAAAGTTATTGTATGATGGCTATGCTGTCCTTTCCTGTCTGGTATTACATTAATATTCCTCAAAGTCACTGCTGGAAAAGCAGTATTCTATGACCCATCTTTCCTCAGGCTAAATTGGATGTTCTCAAGTAAGCCAATATATTTAATCTTTTAAAATGGGATCTATGGCAAATCACTGCCTGGGAACTTTTAAAGTACAATCACTACATTAAATTGTGTGAATTTTTCTTCTGCTTTTTGTTATCCATGTGATACGTGCACTTTTCTCCAGACTGCCTTCATAAATTCACATTAAAATTCTTCTCCTATGTTTTCAGAATTAAAAGTCTTCTAGCACTGGTTTTCTCTCTTATGTATCTTCATTATATCCTTGGTAAAAAAGCCAAAACAACTACAAAACAAACAACTGCATCCTTTACCTGATTTCCTGCAGAAAGAAACAATGTCCAATCACACTACTGGTCTGTGTGTCAGTCTGCTGGTCTGTCTGTTCTCTGCCTTTAAACCACTGGCCAACTTCCTCAGCTGAACAAGATACGTAAAAATCCCCAAAATTATCTGACTACAAGTTTTACGAAAGTAGGAGACTGCATACAGGGGAGAGATCCTCTCTCAATACCTCTCAGAGAGACAGAATGTTTTGAAGTTGCAAGGGATTTTAGGGAAGTTTGACAGCCTAATGATGTCATGACAAGTTCAAAGTGCTGCTCACATATTCTGATCTTTAGCAAGTCTTATATATACTTATTGCAAATAAACAAGTAAACATATTTTTATGATTTCTAATGAAGTTACTGAATGTTTCCCCTAGCATGCATGTATTTGGTTGTTTGTGTATTAATAAAATGTTCTCTTAAGGTCTAACTAAAGGGTAGGTAAACAACAATCCTGCTTCTCAATAAATCTGTAACATTCCATTCGCTAACACTCCATCTGGAAGCTCTCCAGTAGGAACACCTTGAACAGAGATCCTGCAGACTGCAGCTAATTTAGGAAGTCTTAAGCATGCAACCTATGAAATTATTTAAAATTAGATTCTTAATAACACATGCAGGTTTTTTTTTTCACCTAAGAAATGTCCTATTCCAAGAAAGGAAAATTAAAAACGTCCCTCTTTAAAAAGTAGAATATACACATTTTTCCAAGGAATGTTAATATCATTGTTCAATCCATTTTAATTTTAATCTGGCACACTTTCTAAAGAAGACAAAATAAAAGTTAAGATTCACAACTGATTTTTCTTCCCTCCTAAATCTGATGCCATGTGATTAATCTTGCAGTTTGTGTTGAAGTAAGCATCTATACTTGTGCCAAAATAAAAGGCTATATCCATTGAAAACATAGATTATAGAATGAGGGGCAGAACAGGTTTTCTGGTTAATTTCAAGGCAAAATTTAATTTCTACAGATATGTAGTATGTGCCAACACGGTTTAAACAAGCACAGCTGTATACACACAGCAATCAAATGCAGCTATGGGGACAATGCCTTATTGACAGCTAAAAACTGGCCATAGGAAGAACAGATGAAGTGTAGATAAATCAATATTGAAATAAATAGTAAAAGGTCATAATTTTCATTCTACCTAGAACGAGTGCAACGGTGTCTTGAAAGAGAACAGCCAAATGCAATTTTTCTGCTTTTTATTTTTCCAATATTGATTTTAGTCAAAAAGAAGGCAGGGGAAGAAGAATAATCTGTTTTTCTATGAGACATCAAAAGCTGTCTGTAAGTAAATACTGATACTTGGCAGATGTGTCAGTTTATTGTGAAACATTTGTCCTTTTTATCACTGTAATTCTATAAATCTTCATCTGACATATTGGTGTGAGCTTTCTAGACCAGATGTTCTGCATTTCAGTAAAAAAAACCCAACAAAATGAAACACAAAACAGGAGTGATCCCCAAATCTCACAAATACTGCTGTAGCAATCCTATTATTTTTAAATTATTTTGAAATATCACTAAGTTATGCCATGTAACTTCATAGGTGACAATTATCATTACCCTTGAGCTGTGGTAACACACAGACCTTCCTTTCCACCTTGATCACTTTTGTCTTTTAATTGAATCTGAATATTTCATGAGCAAGAGATAGTAGTAGCGTTTCTGGCCTTGTTAGGTCTTCTTGCAGAAAATGTTTTGTGTGACGCTAGCAGGTGCATAACTTAAAATTAAGGGATAATTTTATAGCTCTTAGGAAAACAGCAGTTACTAAAAACCCAAAGTGGACATTGTAAGAGCTTGATATAACACAGTGGAAATAGAGCAAGCCTTCTCCCAGGTGAGATTCAAAATGCCATTCTAGCAGATGCAGAACTACTCAATCCCAACACAATTCATAGGTAAGGCACTACCTAACAATGTGAAAATCACATACTAACAGGAAATCAATCACATATGAAATGAAGCACACAGTGTTGAACCTGCACACCAGGTTCTTTCTTTTGTCCTGCTCAGTTCAGAATGGATTAAAAGACTCAGGCACCAAAATAAGGAATCAATAAGAAATCGCGTCAGTGTCCAAATTCTCCAGTTGCATCAGGCTTAAATTATCACTGTCAAGAAAGCAAACCTAGGGGACTGAAGTGGAATATTCTCCAATTATTTCAACAGGGAATAACCATTTATTTTATAGAGTATATGTGCTGTATTTGTTTCTAGAGATTAGTAACTTTAGAAAACCACATAGTTGATATTTTTGTGCATATAAGCTTGACATTTTATCCCCAATCCAGACATTCCTGATCAGCAAGGCCATAACACGGCTTAAATGCAACTTCATAATCTATTTGAGATTTCTGAGAAGGAAGTTGTATATCAGGCTGGGTGGAGCAAAGTAATACAGAGGCAGATTAATAGCCTCTAGATGAGAGACAGGAATTAGTGTTCAGTGAGGCAATAGTTATCATTCAGAATAGGATTAAAAGATGAAAAAGACTGAAGATAATCTTTTGACATTCAGCTGACAACCTGACTCTTAGTTTACAAGTAGGAGGAAGATAATTGCTAGATGATGAATAGGTCAGTGTCTTTTCTCTAGGGTGTCTGAAAGGTATCCTAATTAATGGTTGTATAACATCACCTCTAAATTGCTTTCTGAACAGCTTCAGAAAGCTTTTCCTTCATCTTCAGGGAACCAGCTTCAGGATTTCAGAGAGCACATCTTTTTGCCAGGTCCTCCAGTTCTCCAATGTCACAGTAATCTGTGGGAGATGACAGCTAGCTGAGCAGGTATGGTGCTGAAGACACCTCAGAACCACCATAAGTCATGTTTGTTTCCCTTAGTCATTGTATATGAAGGACTTGTGGTTATGAGGCATTAATAACGGAACCTAAAGCTTATAAAAGCTCACAGGCTTAGCTCCGTATTTGTTATAATACTTAGTTTTCCTGTCTAATCTCCAAAAGATAGTTTTCTCTTATTGAACTAGCAGAGATCTGAACTTAAAATTAAGCATAAACTGTGCTCCCAGTAAATCAGTGCTCCTAAGAATGGTTGAGCAAACTGTGATTAAAACTTCTTATTCTTATTAATTTTTTTTTCTTATTAAAACTTATTTATTCTGTTTTTACATTATTAAATCAAGTAACTTGCTGTATCAGTGCAATATGGAGATGAACCAAAGTACCATTAACAATCTTAAAAAAAAACATTTTAAAATCTTGCTTTTACTTTTCTACCTTCAGGATAGGGGCTGCCTGGCTGGAATGGATGCAGGAGATTTCTGATGTTGCAGGTGAAAGGAAATGAGAAATCCTGCCTTGTTTCCATCATGCACAGCAAGAGTGGTTGTTATTCTATGTGTGGCTTTACGTACACACACTGATAAGATCAGACCCAGTCAGAATACTCAGAGCAGTTTCTAGTTGCATCCAAAGTATGTATTGACATTCACTGTCCACTGGCCTTCTTGTTGTCTTCTTCCAAATAATGTTTTATATAACCTGTGGGAGGCTCTGCTTCCTTGCTGTTCCATTTCAAATAACAATATATTTAAAAACAAAAATTGAAAAGAGGGAGGAAAAAAAAAAAAAAGCTTTCACTTCTCAGTGTCAATAAGAAACTATTCCTCTTGTGAGAAAATAAATCAAGTTTTTTGTTTGGGTTGTTATTCCTGTTAAGTTCCCTCAAAAAGGGTCAGCTAATAGAACTATAAACAAAGATGGTAAAGACTTATGTGAACATCTCCTTTAAGCATGATTCCTGTCAAAGTAATTACATGGCTTAGGCAGTATAGATTTTACCTATTCCCAGGAGCAGAGCAGAAAGAGAACTTCAACAGAATATTTTTCATCAGATAATACTGATTTGTCAGAACTTCACTGCTGCTTTTCCTATATATTTACACTTCAGGGTAGAATTTCTGGTCAAAAATATTGTGGGATGCCTGCTGCAGAACAGACCACTGATTTTTTAATGATTACACTTTGTTATTCATGGTTATAAACTGGGACAGGGACAGCTTTTTTTTCTATTGCAACTGTAGTGCCCTTTGTAAGTAATGGCCTGTTGTTTTAGCAAAAGAGCAGGTCTGGTCTACCCTGAAAATGAAGTTCTACTCTTCCTCCATTCCTTTCCTTCAGTAGTCTGAAAACCAAGAACAGTTTAGGAATTTTTCAGAAAACTGAAAAATACATTTGAGACTGAAAGTCCTATGAATTTCACTGTCAAATATTCAATACATTTTTACATATATATTTTTTCAGTTAATTACATAGGTGGCAAAATTGCCAAAGTCAATAAAACAGCAAGAAGGCACAGATCTGTTCTGTTTGCATCAAGGATATTATCTTTGCATAGGTTACAGCAAACCTTACTGCTTAGTTGCTCAAAAATGAGCTCATTTTCTACCCCTACTGCAAAAATTTAAAAACCTTTTGCTTATTTTATTTATAAATGGATTGTTGTAATGGCCTTGTTCTCTGCCAGAGAGAAGTGTATTTGTCATTGTTGATATCAGTGAAGTCAATGGGAGTACTGGTGTCTTTGTACCTTACTAGCTACTGGGCCATGTCTGACCATTTAATGTATACCTTCACCAAAAAGATATCTTGGCACAGATAAAATATTTCATAAATTCTATGCAACCCCGTGCTAGCTTATCAAACTCTATGTAAAAAATACCATGTGTACTCTTAAGTTTACCAGTAGCCATACTTACTGTCAGAGAAGCCTATGTTTTGCCACCGGAAGCTAAACTTGAAGAACTTTTGCTTTCAAAAACTTATTTTTCTCATATAGAATACTTAATTCTATTTGTATGCTTGTTAAGAAAAGAAGAAAAAGCACATTATCAAGACAAATCAATGTAGCTAAGACTGCAAAACTGGCGTGGAGGAAGAAGTATTGAAGGTTCTTCTAAAAGCTGAATTTTTAAACAATGTTTTAAGCAGATTGGTACATGGGGTTCTTGAGTCCCGTGGTACATAATAATGATGTTTTCTGCAGTAGGATTCTTTTACCCAATCTGTATAAGCTCTGAATGTTTCAATGCTGAACAGCAGCAATAAGGAAATACAACAGGAAGCAAATGAAGTCTTACAAATAGACCTTGCCTTTTCAGATAAAACATTGAATTACACTTTCTTTGCCAGTCTGGGGCTGAAGGTGAGTAGCTCTGACATGGGCTATGTGAAGATTCCTTCTTGGTCAGCTGAGTCAGCTTATCTCTGCTCTGTATTTCCTCCTGTAAATGTGTGAACACAAGTGCCACTCTGCCACTTCTTTCAGATTAATCTGGTAGTTTTAGCTACTTTTGTGTGTTTTGTGTTGTCTCTTAGTATTCTTCCTAGCTTTGTCTTGTTTTTTTTTATCCAGAGCTGCTTCATTATTAAACCATTCTACATCACTGCCATTGTAATGTCTGCATATCTGTACGGTTACTACATTTGTCCTTTCAACATATCAAACTTACTCCCCAAAACACTTAAGCAAATAGTTCGTTGCCCCCACCTTTTCAAACATTCATGCAATTAAAGCATTTCATAAACTGGTGTGTCAAATGCAGCTAAAGATATATCAAGGTGACTCTTGTCCAGGCTTCTCCTTCTGTTTTTCCAGACAAATATCTGGCCTTAAATTTCCATGTTAAGTGTCTGACTCAGCTGAATTGATGTGAGAAGTTTTGTTTTCTTTTGTCCTTGCTACTATGAAGAACAATAACTAACCAATATGACAACAGCCTTTTAAAGCCTCTAAACTGAAAAAAATAAGTTCCTGGGAGGCTTGAATTCTGAGAAGGCACTTAGGTGGCTGGCTCTCTAGAGCTGTCACTCAAATGCCTCCTACAGTCTCTATATGGAGAAATGCCTCTGGGTCCCTGTTACAGGGCTGTTTGGATTGGTTCCTGTAATGGTAGGTGTTGGGCTGTTAGCACTAGAAAAGCACTGATCCTGCATAATAACTCATTACTCTAAATAGTTTATTCCATTCTCCCTGTATGTCTTGTATCTCCTCCAGCTCTCCTTTTAAAAGAGACCCTTACAGTGAGAGACTAAAGAGATACAAATTGAGGTGCTCACAAGTAATATTTGATGAGTTCTGATGTGCCTTCACTAGTTCAAATTATGTCCTCAGTTAATTACCACAACTTCTGAGATGTGTACAGCAGAGTACCCAGGCTCAAACAGAGCTGAAAGAACACAGCTGAACTAGCTCTTACTGAGCTGGGTTGAGAACTAGAAATAAAGTGCCTTGGTATAGCACTACACTATGCTTCTCAGTTACCACAGCCATATGGTCATTGGAACTGGAATTTCTGCTGCACAGTGCTGTGTCATGTAACCACACCAGCTTATCTAGGTTTTTCTACTAACCTTGTAAAATTAGGGTTCAGTTCATAACTTCAATAAGAAAATACAGCTCTTTCTTTCCTGATCTTTAGAATTTTCTTTTATTTTCTTATTATTGTAAATGGCTATTTAGTGATATGAGCAAGTGCAGTTTCAAGGCAAAAGTAACTACCTTTACAAACACTCATTTTACTAGCCTTTGGCTAGATGGGTTCTTAATCTGACCCATAAAAAAACCTTGTAAACTGTATTGTAAACCATTACAATAAAGGCTATCCATAAAATACTTACAGTCAATGAAGAATCTCTTCAGAGCTTAGGATTCCAGTCTCCTTGTTTTTTGATTTTCATGTAAAAGTGTAGTTCTGAAGTTTAACAAGATGGTAAAGGAGTCAAAACATTGGATATTTGAACCTTCTTGATATTTATTCACTCCTAAAAGTTTAAATTCTTTTATTTGCTGAATATTCAGTTTGGTTTTTTAGTATTAGAGAAATAATAGGAGTAAAGTCAAATTTATAATAAGAGAATGTAAAGAATGAACATCAGGAAGAAACATACAGATAATCTATGAATAAAGCACAGGATTATGTGATTTTTTTCTTGACTCTTCCACTGTACAGTGTAATGACTTACACAACTTACTCCTCTTCATTAGCTTTGCCACAGTTTTCTGTGTTATGGCCTCTCTGCAAAGCTCTTCAGGAAAGACAAACAAAATATCGGGGATGCCTCCTGTTCAGTGAGAGCTTTACTATTGACAAAGGCCAGTCTGTGCTAGATAGCTTCTATGTCACAAGAAAATACCAAAAATCAAAAGCAAGAGGATAATTTGAACAATTTTGTTCTTATAACTTTCCCATTTAGCCATTTTATGGCTTCACATTAGCAAAATATATTTTTTATCCTTTGAAATTATGTGAAACAAATTTAGCATTTTCCCTTTAACTTGAAGACCAAACATTAACAGATTAGCTGGGGCAGTTGCCGTAAATGAATAGCAACGTAATTAAAAGTTTTTCAGATTGCTATCTTTGATTTTATAATGCTTTGTAGTCTGTTAGTTTTACAACTGTATATGAGCTAGAACTACTTATTAAAATAAATTATTGTGTTTTATTTATGACAACTGAGCTGCTAGTAAAATTGCATGAACACACATTTTTCATACTTGCTAGTTATTCTTCACTTTTGAAAATGCCTTTCTGCAAAAAAAGAAAATAAAAAAATTTGCTGCTGTGCCTCAGTCATAGTTTTTTGGTGTTGTTTTTGTGAGGGTTTTTTTGGCATTTTTGTTTGTTTGCTTTTGTTAGTTTGTTTTGGTTTGTTTTGTTTTAATAAGAATAGCAGTCACGGATGCTTCTGAATGGGTTTCTGATCAGTAGGTTACTGAGATTTCATCAGTTGATGTATTTTCTTTAGCAAGGAAAAAGAACTCTGACTGGAGTATAAAACATTTTCCAGGCAGACAGGGAGACAATTATAGACTAATTATAGATAGGGATAGCTAAGAAAAAACATCAGTGTAAAAAAAAGTCCATCAGTGAAGCTAATTTGGAGCTGGTAGAAGTAGAGTTTGAAAAATGTTTGGTGAATGATCTTAAACTTATTCGTTCTTCAAAACAATTTCAATGTAACTATCTATAATAACAGTGGCTTGACAATAGATAAGATTAAAAAGCACATTTTGTAAGGATGCTTTTTGTGTAGGTGTGTATCAAAGATGAGTGAAGCAAATTTGTTCTGGGAGGCTGTAAGAAACAGAACTGACAGACTTGATGTTCAAAACAGAATGTTGTAAATTATTCCTCTTAAAAAGAGTTTGGTTTTCTTTCTCTTCAGGTTTTCAAAATGAGATTTGACAAGGCGGGAGAACAAAATAAATTCTGTGGAAAAATATTTTGGCTAGATTATTAGTTTTTGGACAATGCAGATCTCAGTTCAGTTTCTTACTCTTAATTTAGTGCAAACATATGAATCTGCTTGATTCACAATATAATACAACCGTTCTGCAACTATATTTTTATTTCCTGAGACTACATTATTGAAGGGAATTTGTAGTCGCAATGCATTTTCCAACACTCTTCTTTAAAGCCTGCAACCCAGAGAGTAAAATAAACATCCTTAACCCTCCATCTTTATCTCAATCACTGTACATGCAGCCTCAGGCCATGCTGCAGACCATCAGTGCATTCTCCATCCTCTGAGGCAGGCCTTTTGGGATGCAAAAGGGACTTTGTTTAGGGGTTACAATGAGGTTTCAATAAAAATTCCAGCAAGTATAGGTCCTGAGGGCTGGTCCCTCACACTCACTACCCTCATACTAAAGAATTTCCTCCTGATCTCTAACCTAAATCTCTCCTCTTTTAGTTTAAACCATTACCCCCTCTCACTACAAACCCTTGTAAAAAGTTCCTCCTCAACTTTCCTGTAGGCCCCCTTCAGGTACTGGAAGGCCTTTATGAGGTCCCCCCGGAGACTTCTCTTCTTCAGGCTGAACAAGCCCAACTCTCTCAGCCTGTCTTCATAGGAAAGGGGCTCTAGCACCTATCAAAGGATGAAAATGTTTCCCCTTTCTGTTAAAAATATCTTCCTCCATACTTTTCCACTTTGAATTTTGTACAGAGAGATTCTAGCTCAGGGTCTTCATCTGCTTAAGGCTCTGTAGCAGGACGACCAATCTCTCTTCATACCTGCCTCAGTTTCCTTCTATGATTCAACTGCTTTTTGTCTCTCAGTTCTGCAGGCCCAGGCCTGAAGTGAAAGATTCCCATGACAAGGGAAAAGGCCTAGTAAACTCTGAGCTAGTAACAACCTTGAAAGGTACCAACAGAAGCCAAGTTGATGTTCGTAACACCAGCTTCTCTCCAGTGTTGAAGTACGTGGAGTTCAGCCCAGCCACAGCTAGGCCTGAAATGGAGATAAAGTAAGAATGAACAGATAAACAGAAGAGTTTGCTTGGTAGGAACAAGGTCTTCATGGTTTTTTCTACTATTTTCCTTTATTTCTCCAATGAGAGATTTTGGAGATATGGCTAAATGGTTAAATGACAGCACTCAATCCATTTTATTCTATTAAAGCCTGGTCCCGTCTTTGAGCAGGGAGGACTCCCTGTACACTTCCCCAGAAGGTTGCTGGACCTTCTTTTCTGTAGCAGGAACACCTGCCAGAGAGACCAATTCTCGAGAATTATGATCCACCCAGGGACACTCAGCTGCAGCTAGGCAAGGGTGACATATGTTAACTCTTTCACTGTTTTTATTATCAAACTTAATATTAAGTAATTTTAATCATTAAATTTAAAGATTATAGAATCCTTTAGGATTGATAATTAATGTTCTAGGCTTAGTATAAAACTTGATAATAAATAAGTTGCTAGCATTTACATGGTTAACCTTTATTGCTTTATCTAAATATAAGTAATAAAATTCACTGTTAAGATACCCTTTGCATTCAAACTTCAACTTCTGTTCCAATCTCCCAATTTTCCTGTGTTTTTACTGTATTTGTGCCTTCCATTTTAAAGAGTTAAGACCCCAATGTTAAATGCAATAAATCTTGATCTGTGCATGTATGACTCATCTGCTATCCGTCCCGTCCACAACAGGGTCTCCTACCCACGTATCCCATTCTTGTGAAAGAGTTATCTTATTTAGCAAAGGGTGGGTAAGAGAGGAAAGAAGGCTTCTACTTCTCTTCATGCTGTTGCATCAAAAAATAAAAATATTCCCTGGTCTTCTGCTAAATAAAAAAATAGTCTATGATCAGAGCCTTCAGTAGGGAACAGGGACAACTGTTTCCCATCTCTGCCTTTCAAATGTGAGACCTAACCACTTGGCTGGAGAGTTAATATTTAATTATTTGTGAAAATCAATTCTTTAAACAGATGGAGTTGGGAATATCAGGTAGCACTCAGATTGCTGTGTCCAATTCTAGTCTCCATAATTCAAAAAAACACATGGACAGACTGGAAAGGGTCCAAAGCAGGGTTCATGAACATGATCAAAGGACACAGAACCTGCCCTATAAGGAAAGACTGAAGGAGTTAGGTCATTTTACCCCATAGAAGATAAATCTCAGGAGGAATCTCCTCACAGTTTTCCACTACTTACAGTCTAGCTACAAAAAGGACAGTGGATGTCTCCTCACAAGTAGCCAAAATGGAGATGACAAGGGGCAGCAGGTACAAACTGCACCAGGAGAGGTTTAATCTTGATATAAGAAAGAATTTTTTTACAGTGAGGACAGTTAATCACTTGAATTACCTTCCCCAGGGATGTGGTGGAGTTCTTGTCACTGAAGGCTTTCAGGATGTATACGGACATGGTGCTAGATAATCTCATCTAGATGCTCTTTCCAGCAAAGCATTGGACCACATGACCTTTTGAGGGCCCTTCCAACCTGGGCTGCTCTATGCTATGCCTTTAAACTCCAAAATAAGTTATAATGATGCATGATGAGGGATGACTTCTGGAATGAAGAGCAGTTTGTTTGAAATACCCCAAAGAAAAGGAAGTTAGCTCAGGACTGTCTTATCTTGAGTGAATACGTGAACAGTAAGATTTCTGTGGAAAAAACATGCTCTGCTTCCTTCTCCTCTCTTCAGCATAGCCTTTCAGAGCAGGGATCTGAAAGCAAGTGCCTGCTGGTATCTAACTTTACCTTGGACACATCCTCAAACACTACTCAGTGGCATTTTGAAGAGAAAGGGCAAGGCATCTCTAGAGGACACTCAAAAGTTTTCCTTCAGATACAAACACGCAGATTTTTCTCTGTAGGAAAACTAGGCATTTAACTTAAAATATCTAAATGTATACTTGGAGTTGTTAGGCCTTACAGTGCCAAACTGAGTCTGTTGGTGATCCTTGTCTGGCCCATTATAGACAACCTCCTCCAAAGAGGAATAACTGGGATAAAATCTCCATTTTTATTCTCATTCATAGTTAAGTGTAGCAGGCTTTAATAACTGCATATTTGAGAAACATTTCAGAGCTAATCACAAAATTTAAAATTGCATTCATATGTATCACAAATTTTGTAGAGAAAAGGATTTCTATATTTTACACTTTGTCTTGTAATTCCCATTAATGATAATGGAAGTTAAAAGTATGCATTTATAAGACCAGGTACCCTAGAAATCTGTCTTTTAAAATCTGTATCCTTTACATTTTTAAATAAAATTAATAAATCATCAGACTACAAAAGAAATTAAGCAGGACACAGAGAGGAAACAGACTACGAAGTTAAATAAGGATTCTACAGAAACTTTAGTCAGTTTTCACTCTCATACTGTGAGCATAATGCACCGAAATGATGACTCCATGGCTGTCTGTTCTACTTGCTTTTCTCATTTTCTATGGTCAATATTATATCGAAATTATTGTAAGGGCAAACACCATTGTACAGTTACAAGTACTTTCAATAGGTAAAGTATACAGTATAAAGTCTCTACAGTTGCTAAGTAAATGTCATCTTTCCCAAAACCCACCAGCAAATATTGATTAAGAATCTCAAGCCTTTCAACAAGCTTCTAAGGCAGAGTGAACTAGTTTATGCAGTTTTAGGACATTTACAGCTGCAGTTATGATATCACTATATGTTGTCAGGATAACCAAGGATGCTGAATGATTTTTATAATTTTCAAGAGTGTAGAAGACAGCTACCTGTCTCCATGAACAAGTAAGTGTGAGGTAAAGTGGTTTGCATTGCCACAAAAAATCATAATCAAAGGTAGTTCATGGGAACGAGGGAGCTGGCTGAGGTAATTTTGTGGCTGTGCTCAATAATCTTTGAACAATCATGGTGACAGGGATAGGTGCCTCAGGACTTGAAGAAAGCAAATGTCACTCCTGTCTTTAAAAAGGAAACGAAGGAGGACCCAGAGCTATGAGCCAGTCAGCCTCACCTCAGTCCCTGGGAAGGTGATAGAACAACTGATCCTAGAAACTGCCTCCAGGCATATGAAAGACAAGAAAGAGAACAGGAGTAATCAGCTTGAATTGACCACAGGGAGATCATGGTTACCAATCTGGTAACCTTCTAGGATTATATTATTCTCTGAATATCATAGGTTCACCCAACAGAAGGCATTGTTAATTTTGAAACTTGACTCTGTAGTAAATGCAGTTACATAGCCAGCATTATTTCTTTCATGATTATTTCTCCACCTTATAATTCTCTTTCCCTTTCCTTTCTAGCTGTTTTTAGTCCTGATGAACAGGTACGACCGAGAATGTCCCAGCTTCCATTGTTGCAATCACAGTCTTTCAAGAAAGTGTTTCATTTGTGGGTCAATAGATGATTGTGCTACATATTACTTTGTGCAGTCAGCCAAACTGTTGGCAATTCCTCCACTAATTTTCTATAATCAAAATATTTTCACTATGAAAAAAAGAAAAAAAAAAATGAAGAAAAAATAATTTAAAAAAGACTGTGCAGAAATAATCTAGTATTCCTCTCTTCACTTTGCTGATCTATCTGACAATCTGTGATAACAGAGGGCATATATTAGGAGCACAGTGGAGGGGTTATAGAATGTATTAGCACTCCAGTCCTGAGTCATTACTTTTCCACCTGATCTGTCACAGACCATAATGTACTTCGCACTAATGGCAAAAATGGACTTCTTCCTCTGTGGGTGCCGAGTGATGGAAGGTCAGCTTTGAGAGGTTCCTAAAAGCCATTATTATCTACCTAAAAGTGGATACATTCCTGTACATCAAAGGTCTATTGAGTCAAGAATTTTGTTTCCAAGGGGGACTCAGAAAGAACATTTTATTCAAGGTGTACAAACAGGGTAAGGATGCTGTGAAACTCTATGCTGAAGTGTTGGGGCTCTTTTCATAAGTTTTTAGTGCCCCTTGGTAGATTTTTATTGTGTGAATTTGGTTGTTATCTGGACACTTTTTGTTCACTTTAACATTCATATTGTTATGTAGCAAGAGATTTCAAAACCTAATTGTGAAGCTGTGGAAAGCTCTTCTGTGAAGAGCTTCCTTCTTTTTATTATGAGCTTGCCACCAGCCATTTTTTTGCTGCTTACTTCTCGAAACACTGAACAATCTTTTCTTGTTTCTGCTTCCTATAACTGCTGTGATTTTATGGATTTCTATTATAACATTCCTCATTCATTTTTTTACCTTTCAGGAAGATGCTAGTCTGATATATCCTTCTGTCTCATGCTGTACCAGCCTGGGGACAGACTGAGAGTCAGAATGCCTCAGCCCAACAAGGCATCTGCTTGTGTATCTTCTTTTCTCTGGTGTATCTGAGCTTTGGGCTTAGAGACAACTTGAGTATACCCTGATAAACCACGCATAGGTGCATCATCATGACAGAACCATATCATTATGAACCATAGCAAGTTGTAAGATAAAATTCTGATGTATCCTTTCCTCTTTAGAAAAGAAGTAGCTAATGGTGTGTCAAAGATCAGCCCTCTGTGGAAATCCTGGAGCATAAAGATTTCCCCTAAGGCACTGAACCCATCAGAGTCCATTGGGGAAGAAGGTGTCTCAACAGCTTTACCTAATGGTTAATGTTGTTGAAATAACTGAGAGCAAAATCTAAGACTGACAGAGAAGGCATCCACAGCAGTGTCATCAGGAGCTGTTCCTGGGATAACAGCCAGGATGGAGGTAATAACTCCTGACAGAAACCGGAGAATAAATTCAGTCTAAAGGGCATTCATTCATAATGCAAAAGATTTTGGGGGAGGAAAAAAAACAAACCAACAATGTTCCAGAAGTAATGAGAAAGGTGAAACTTTATGCAATTTAGGAATGTGGACAGAGCCAACCAGTAGAAAAATTGTATTTTCTGTTATGAAGAAAAAGGATGAGTGGAACTGGGCCTACATTTAGTCCTTCAAAGGTGTCAAGAATTTTTGCAGATTATTGTGAGCTTCAGAAGCTGTGAAAGAACTTGAATTGGTATAACATTGGGATTTTATATATATATATATATGGTTGACAAACATTTTTGTCTTCTCCTAGCCTTCTTAGATACATCAGACTATCTAACAGAGTGCCTACAGAGACGAAGGCTTCATCAGCCAAAGAAATATTTTGTGGAGGAAAGTGCCAGCTATGAATTGCTTACAATTTAAGTAGAAAAGATGGACAGAGAGAAGAAAGAGAAAAATCAAGCAATAAGACAAACGTTATGTAGTTGTAAGGTTCAAAAGGCAGTAAGAAGCCTTTTAGAATCGACACTGCCTTATTCTAAGATTAATAACTTACTTCTTGGATCACTTTACACTGCATATGACTTTGGCTTTCTAAATAAATTGTTTGCTCTCATATCAATACTTTCTTTTTCTTTTTCTTTTCTTTTTTTTCACATTTTGCATCAATTTTAAGATATAGGCTTGTAAGAGTAGAATTCCACTGTATTAAAATATTTTTTAAAATTAGATTGTAGGGGGCTGTGAGAGTTCATTGAAAATTTTTATACCCGTAGCATCTAAGGGAAGCTTAGCTGTGTAACTTTTATCTTCTCCAAATAATTGCAAGTAACATGGTAGTACAAATAGAGGCAAATGTGCAGATCAAACTACTGAACTAAAACATTTATACATATTATTAAAAAAACCCAAATAACAACCAAACAAATCCCAGAGAATTCTCCTTTCTAATAATTTGGGTAATATAGCAGCCAACTTACAGGTATTTCAAAGTTAGTGAAAACATCTGAATTGACTGAAAAAAAGTGTGGGACCTTGCACGTGGCCTTTTTGAACTTTATGCAGTTTGTACAGCCCCGCCTCTCAAGCCTGTCAAGGTCCCTCAGAATGGGACCTTTTCTCCAGTGTGTTGACCACACCTCACAGCTTGTTGGTGTTGGTAAACTTGCTGGGGATGAACTCATTTCTACTGTTCATGTCACCAGCAAAGATGTTTGATGTCTTGTCAAAATTGTAAATATACCAGGATAGTTTGGGCCAATGAGGAATGTTATTTTTTTACTGAAAGTAGTATGGTCAAAATGGACTATATTTTACTTGAAAATAAGGTTCTGTGATGGTGAAACTGAATGTGAAGTTCCATTATTGTTAATGCTGTCTGTGGGAACCACAAAATAGAAATCCATACTCAACTAATCCAGAACAGGTATGTAATCTCATTTCTCTTAAATTAGCCAGAATATACAAAGCCGTATTGATGCAACCTATGTGTTTATGAGAAGATTTTTGGCATAAATCTGTACTGATTGGATCCTATCTGATCCAAAGTAGAGTATGCTAGAACCTCCATGCATTTTTTCCTCTGAGTGACTGTGAAATGACAGAGTTAAACTTGGTCAGTTCTATATGCCATATACTCATGGAATGCAGCATTTAGATACCCTAAATCAAGATTGGCTGTCTCATGGAAGTGTGATATTAATTGAATTACCTTATAAAATTAGAGTGATAATGAAAGCATATGTATAGTGCCACTGTTATAAATACATCTGCTACTATTTTAATACCACATATATAACAATTATTATTATTATTGTCACCATACTAATCTTTCTACTGTGGAAATAAGAATTCTGGAAATTCTGAGAATGGAGCAGGTGAAGAAAGGTAAGAAGTAGGGAGTCCAAAAAGCATAAAATTGGAACACCAGTTCCTATAATAATGTTTTAGCCATAGCTGGAGTATCTTTGGAAAATGCCACTATGTTGTATCTTTTGTCCAAGGGTATTTATAGTGAAATAGGAAAAACTGTCAGGAAATATGTTTTTGCAGCATCACAATGGCAGACTATTTCTATTTTCTGTTTTATAGATCAACTGATTATTATACAAACATTTTTTAATCTGGAGGGGAACACATGAAATTTGATTAATTTGATTAGTTATGAAAACTGGTTCTGGTATTGCTGAAAAAAAAGGTATGCTTAGAGCAGTAACCTAAAGGAAAAAGAGACTTTTATTACTACATATCACTTATTTTTAAGAACTGCCAGAATGTGTTATATCACAAGGCTCACTCCCAGGATCTCATCTTTAGTCATGGCCAATAGAGAATGTCAAAGAGGCAGGACTGGTGTACAGAAGCATCCTTTCCACAGAATATTTTTCAATCTGTATGTAGTTTAAGGATTTCCTGGGCCACTAGTTGCATCCAGGTCATTGTGTTTATAGCTATGATTACCTCCTATTCTGCATGAATTTGTCTAATTCATCTTTAAACCTTTGGCCTCTAAAACATGTTGTAGCAAGAAGCTCGAAAATTTCATTAGGTCTCATGTGAAAAGGTGTTTGTATTTGTTCTTCTCAAATTGCTGCTAGTTCCACTGTGTGCTCCTTCTCCCTTTATTGTAATAGTGAATAAACATTGTCCACTTCAGTTTATTTGTTATTATTTGTGTCCTCATAGATCTTTGTGCAATTGCCTATTTCATTTTTTTTTCTAAATCATTTACAGATCTGTGTTTCATAAGTTTTTACTTCTGGTAAAGGAAATAAACAGACTGTTCCTTAACTGTGTGTGTGGGCATGGATTTGTAGCCAGGAAAAGCCCTAATCTGTGAACCCTGAGCCCCACATTCCCTCAAAAGTGGGAGAAAGTGCAAAGTTGTGGGTTTTTTTCCATTTTTTCCATTTGTAATACAGAGTCCAGAAGCAGCTGATTTTGAAGATTGCACACAAAATAATCAGGCAAGTGGACTCTGAGAATGACAGATCATCTCAATCTGCAGTGTATGGTCTATCCATAGAGCCACTCAGTTCAATTATGTAGTTTAACTGCTAATATACACTACTGCTAGGCTAAAAAATTAACATAAAGTAGCAATATCACAATAGCAGTACAACAACAACACAGTCAAGTTCTATTATATGCTATACCTTTAACCAAAACTTTTTCCAAGAGAGCAAAAAATTACTTCAGATATTTATTGGACTGAAACATTAAAATAAATAAAGCAAAAGATCCGTAAAAGCTATGAAAAAATTGTAACTTTCAGTCTCCATCCAATCCTGAAAGACACTATTTCCCCCCTCTTTTCTTTTACCCATCAGGTAGGATATATAGTTGACTGGGTCTAAGAAATCTTTCTCTTTCTTTCTCTCTCTTTTCTTAAAAAATATGTATTTTATTGTCCTAATCCACTGACTGCCTCTATGATGTTGAGTACCCCACATAATAGTGTGTGCTTTCATCTTGTTTTTTCCCAGATGGCTAACACTTCAAAGGAATGCAGTTTGGAAACACTTTGCTATGTACATAATTTACATCTAAAAATACATAAAATGGGTTTGGGTTTTTTTCTGAAATGTAGAAATACTAGGTTTCTCTTGTTTTGGCCCAATAGGATAGTGTTGACTAATTTTGCTAGTATAGTAGCTCTCCAAAACAGTATGGCTATAGGATAGAAGATGAAACCTGGGACTAGAATACTCACACAATACAAATTTAGATATCTAATTTGCCCAGAATTTGTCCTCTGAGCAAGCCTGGCCGTGTGCTCCTTGCTGGACTTTCTGTGCAATTCACATTCTAATCTCACTGCAGAAAAAGCAGAAACAGGACTGGTGAGAGGGACCATAAATTTAGACATCTTGCTATCAGTATGTTACTGGTCTACTTGAAGGAGCAGGATGGAGCAATGGTCCCTCCTGCCCACAGCCTGCCAAGCTCACCTGGTCCTGACCTCCAGATGGAGGAGGAGGAATGTGGGGCACATATTCCCTGACTGCATTTGCTGTTGTTTGAGACTGTGTCCCTAGGGGATGTTGCTTTACACCAGCGTGGAGGCAACTCAGCTTTATGACCATTACAAAAATCTTGTCTACCACATCAGATGAGAGCTGTTTTCCTTTGCCTGTGGCTAACACAACATCTTTCCGCATAGTTTGCCATACATAAGGAATCTTTGGGCAGGAGGCATATATATAGCTGCCCAAAATCAGTATTTTCACAGCATGCACAAGAAAACATATTTAAAGGAGCCAGAGAATTTTCAAGATATGACTGAAAACTAATGAATTTACACAACTCAGAGCTAAACAGACAGGAGTGCAGACAGACTGGAAAAGCCATCTGTGACAGCACTAAGTTTTGGTGCCCATCTTACAGCTGAAAGGGGACTTAGGTATAGTAAATCCCATAGGGAATTTAATTTGTCACATTCGTCCAACAAAGGCAGACACAGACCAAAGCTATGGAATAAGAATTCAGTGTTAAATTAGTTATGTAGCATTACAAATTTTGAAAGACAGCTGCATTTCTGCTCACTGTTGCAAGCCTCTGTCTAGGTAATTAATGTTTATACCACCAATGCAATTAGCGATAAATTGATTTGCATGAAAATTGAGTATTAAAACAAGTTTTTAACAATTGTTTAAATAACCCCTATCCTTGGATCATTATTGGCATTAGATATACTAAAACACTTGATGCAATAAAATATTAAGAGATCAGTTGCTCTACTATAAAATATACATAGTACATAAAGAATGTCCTGTCTCATCAAAGGTGCTTTGCTTCAGCAATAGAGGTAATCAGTCTTTGAAAGAGGCTTTGAACATCTGCAGTTGTGTATTATCATATGTGCGTGGACCAACACAGTAGCATTCACCCCTGAAGCATCAGGCTTTGGAGACTTGGTAAAATGGATAGAAGCCATTTTAATAATCGACATTATTAATCTATGTCATTGAAGTAATGTAAGTAAATTGTTGAGAATAAAATATAACGAAAGATAGTATTATTAATGTATTCATAAATGTATGTCTTAACACATTAAATTATTTAATATATATAAAAAGTGATTTTTTTTCTGTATTTTAATACTTCCAGTTAAAGACCAGTTAAAAAAGGACCTTATTATTGAAAAATCAAATTCATTCCTCAGCCTAGTTTTCCATATTTAATAAACACTTATAAAGGCACAATAAAGAAGAGCTTTATCAAAAGCTCACAACAGGGAAGACAAATTCTCCTAAAATGTAAAAGCCCAGTATAACATAAAGTAGCTCTGGTTAATCAAGTGTGTAATATAAGGCCAATATTCCGTACTCAGGCAGCAACATATATTCACAGTGTTTACTTCCTGATGAAGTTGTAAAATAAGTAAAATAAGGCCAGACATTCAAGGCTGTATCTGAATTTTAACTGAACTCAGATTTATTTCTGCTTTAGATTTGAAGGCTTGAAAATCACCTTACTCTAAGTGATATTTGTTGTTATCACTAAACAAATCAGATTTGATTTTCTTATTATAAATATAAAATTATCTCATAGGGTTGTCTGTAAATTAAAGAACAAAGATATATTTAAAGCTCATGTGCCAAACTGGAAGAATTTTAAAAGGGAAACAGAAACTACCTTGTGAATCTTCCAGCTTGCTTCTCTATGCTTTAATAATTTTTAAATAAAAATTTGAACTTGTCCCTGTTTGTTCTATAAGTAGTAGAATAATATTCCTTACAGTTTTGAAAGAGAAAACATAATTCCTATGCAATCAGTTGAGATTTCACTAAATTATTCAAGATGTCAAGTATAACATTCTGAAAACGGATTACCAGTGCAATACTTTTCTATTAAAATAAACCTCTGGGAACTTAGGTTGTCGAAACTTTCTGTGTTATGATCAGTAATGCCTTGTCTAGAAAGTGTACACAATTTAACTTTGAGTTCATTTAATTTCCAAAGTGTCTCTAGGAAAGAAATTCTTCCAATTATCTAAAAGACAAAAATGGTAAATAAAGTACTGAGGGAGATGTTTCACTGGGAAGGGGTTGGCTTTGAATCATCCCCACACTTCATTATCCTCCAATCAAGCAATCAAATTTCTGCACCTCTGGAATTCACATTCTGCTGATTATCATTTATGTACTTTGATTGGTTACACTGTAATTTCTGGCTAGACCCTTACGAACAAAAGGAATGTTACTGATGGCTCATTCACAGTTTCAGTCCCTTTTTTGTAGTTGGCTAACAGATTCCCTCCAGATTTCTCTATCATCACCTACACAGCTCTCCCACTGGCTATAAAATACTGCAGCAGCTTGTAGGTAATTGATCAGAGAAGTGAACTGTAAAATATTCATTTTCTACTTCAACAGCTAGATAAATCTCTTGGGAAGTGGATGAAAATATTGCATATGCACGTCAGGGTCGGTATAGTAATAGCAAGGTTGCTGATAAGCAGGGGTCTGCTACAGAGTTAATGCTTAATTCTGTTCCACGCCAGAGCTGGGAACGCATGCTGCCTCCCTGTGCCTGCAGCTCTGAGTCTCATTATATACTGAACCCGAGGCATCAACACCAATGCCCCAGTCACAGTGCTTCAGGGATGGTGCTTCCTGTTTTAATTAATCAGGTTCATCTCTGTGCAACATTCGAAAGAACAAATTAACACTTAGTTACTGTAACCAACATGCTAAATACCAAAATATTAATGAACAAGAGAGCAGGAGTGAAAAGGGACTGACAGAAGAGAGAGGTAAAGCCTGCTCCAGTTTTTTTTCATCAATAGTAATCTTTACAATCTCACTTTCTGTTTGTTTTGGTTTTTGTCTGTTTAGTTGCTTTTTCTTTGCACCAAGTTTTCAAATACCTGTCAAGGAGCTTTAATTGAAAGCATTTAAAAGCAAGCTGCTTGCAGACTTACAAAGCAATGGCAGAAGATAGTGAAATCTTTTCATCTTTATCTTTCTGGGTTGCCATAGTAAGAGAATCTGAAGAGAATTAGCAATAGCTTTGGTTCTGACTCATGTAAAATGTGTATTAGGCAGCCTTACTCAAACAAACTATACTGATCAGAAAACATATGCAATCCCTCCACTTACTTTCTTCTCACACAAGAAGGTAAAAGCTAAGCTTTAAGTGTTGGAATTTCAACAGCATTTTTTTTTTCTAAGGGTTTGTTTTTGAAGCAGCAGAGAATGTATGTCCGTTTCCTGTGTCCTTGGGGTGTGGTGTCAGTCAACTTAATTCAAGTCATTTAAAATAAAAAATAGTGAACACTATGGATGCCACAGTAGTTGTGACCACCTGGGGAAGACAAATGGAACACTACAATTTTGCAGTGGAAAAGCAAGTGTGTTAGAGATGCCACAGCATCTGCTGTAGAGATGCTGACAAGTAAATCAGCCTTTCTTGGTTTAGAATAGTCATTTGCTTTAAGAACAGTAGATAGGTCCAACTTTATTTCCATATCAGCTACCTTCTGATTATTCAAATTCAGTGCCAGAGAAAACAATGGTAATAAATTGGTCAATCAAAACATTTGGACACATTGCTAATACCAGACGACATAAGACAAAGTGATTTTTTTCCTCCATCATACTAGTAAAAAGGTTTGTTCACACATATTAGCGGTTTTAAGGTGAAACACCCAGGCTGAAATCAGCTTCGTTACAAATGCTTGCCATGGATTCAAGCACTCTCTCAATCCAAATACTCTGAAATGTATTCCATCACCCTCACAGACAAGGCAGACTGTACATCCGCTGCAGATAGTGAGACTCAGATTTTTTGTGCTTTGTATATTTTTTGATGCAACAAAAGCAAATAACTTCTTTAATAAATATTCTGAAAACCTTATTCTGGGTTTCTAGTGTCCTGTGTGCAGAGTTCTGTATCTCTTTTTTTTTTTTTTCTGAAAAGACTGGTGAAGATGCAAGTACCTGTTTATAATGAGAAAACTATTCAAAACAAAGAAATATTATAGAGCGAAGAAAAAACCAAACCAAAACAAAACACAGATGAAAACAAAACCTGTAAATAGTACACTGTTCCCCTTTGTGGTCCCTCATAAAATAAACCCTGATATTTAACACTTCCTAAACTCTCACTCCGTTGAAGGGATAATTAAAAACAGAAATAAGGTTCTCTAAGTAATGAGGTGATAATGAAGTGTACAATGAAAATCAAGTATCTGTTTAATAACCGTGTGTAACCTTTGCTCTTTGATTGCCATTTCTGATGAAAGTCATGTGTTTAAAAGGAAATGGATGGATCTATCTATCTTTTTTATCTAGTATTTAGAATATATTATTTCCTTTAATATTTAGAGTAAAATAACCTGTTTTCCCTTCCTTCCCCTTTCCCTCCCCTTCCCCTTCCCTCAACAACAGCTTTTTCCTTTATTTGGACAAGAGGTGTTAGGAAAAGACTTCACCCATATTTTTTTCCTCTGAAAATATTTTTTAATATTTTCATTTCCGTCCCTGCTTTTCCCTCCAAGTTTCTATTCACACTTCACTGTGCTGTACAAATTCTGTTTTGGTAAATTCACACATAATGCCTTATTATGGGCCACTCATTTCTGAAAATTAGTATGTCTTTGTTTTCCAAGTCTATCTTTACATGATTTCATAATTTCAATTTTTAATCCAGCTAGCTTTTGAAATCAGGAGCAGTCCAGATAAGCTGTATTTTCCAGATTTCACTCAGTATTAAAGTCATCTGCCTTCCATGAAGTTTTGTGAAGGACCAACTCTCCTTTATGGGTCAGAGCTGCTCAGAAACATTCAAGCACTACTGAGCCTTAATCACCCTGGGTGCTTTTCAATCACCTTTATGTTGAGCTCATCTCTGTTTTTCTATCTATATGACATGGAAAATGTATTTAGTCTTCAAGTTGAACTTTTTTTTAATAAATACTGTATTGCTGAGAAGCATGACGAGGACACTGAGCTATGCTCCTGTGGAGAAGCTACTGGAGGGTAGATGTCCAAATGTTTGTCACTGACCCTTAAGCTTAAGGCATTTTGCAGAGCACTGCTGGTGTTTTGGAAAAGAGATGAATGTGAAGAAAAATAAAAAAGGTTGTAGAGGCGCTAGCACAAAGAGAAATATCATCAGAAAAAAAACCAAGCCAAACCAGAAAGCAGGAGGAAGATCAGGGCTAGTGTTAAAGAGGAGAGAAGAAAGGGGATAAAGCTTGAAAGAAGAAGGGGAAATAAACACAGGGAAAAGCATGGGTAAAACATCACAGTTCTCTTTCCTCCTCCTTTGCCTTTTAGTTGCATATTTTATCGATTGCTTTCTTCCACTTAACTGAGATGAGTCCCTTACCATAAGAGTTATGGGGGGGAAGAAAAGAATATTTTTTTACACAAATTCACCAGACTGAATCACATTGTGGTTGCCTGCTTTGAACTCACTGTACTATCCTAGCTGCCTCTGCCTTTTTCATTAAAAAAATGCATGTACCTGTGAGTCTGCTCCAAAACACTGTTGTCCCAGTCCAAGCACCTTGGGACTCACAGCAGCCTATGTTCAAGAAAATTCTAGAAAATAGAAAGCCTATTTTGCCCATGACGGTAATTGGTAAGTGATCTCCCTGTCCTTATCTCAACCCTTAAGCCTTTAATCACATTTTGTCCCCCTGCCCTGCTGAGAAGAGAGAATGATTAAAGCGGGAACTGGTGGCCAGTCAAGGTCAACCCAGCACAAACAGGCAGCCAGGGATGATACTTGTTCCACAGTTCGAGGTGCACGAAATCACAGAGGGATTTTATTATTTTATTTTTTTTTAAAGGAAGATAAAATTGTGATAACTCCACATAAAAGCAAACATCAACAAAAGAAGAGACTTGTTTCCATTTAACCCTTCTATTGTGGCAAGTACAGGTGCAGACTTGTCACTTCCCAGGAAATGCCCTAATTCACAAGCCATATTCTCTACTGGCTGGAGTGGAAGGGACAGCCCTTATAGGAGGCTGCATTGCAGTTCTTAGGGCTTGCAAATGGGTAGGTTGGGTATTCTGGTCCTTGTCTCAAATAATGTGTTCTGTATCTTACATTTAGAAGAAAGTAATCTCATGAACAGACAACTTTGTGTGCAATACAGATATTGTCCCAGAGGAAGAAAAGCTGTATCTCCTGCTTAATGGGTAAGTGCTCTAAGCTGTAGTTCATTAGAGAAGATGATGTCCAAGTCCCAGATCTCATGTGTTAAAATAAACAAAGAAATATAACTTACATTCCCTTTCTTCAAGTATTATGTTTTTCTGTGTGCATCTAATGGTGGGTTTAAGACCATTTTCTGCAGGAAATTATATATAGTGAGAGTCTAAATGCTTTGCAGCAATATTTCAATTTGAAATAATAATAAAAACTCACAAATAATATACAAAAGTCTTAGCATATCTCATGTACATCTGCAACCAGAAGAAAGAGAGGAGTCTTATTTGAACATCCTTCCACTGCTTTTCATTTTCTCTGAATGCTTATCTGGCTGAACTTGGCCATTTTTAGGCTCTTTATGCTATGACTATTTTTCCTTTAACCACTGTAGGTTTTAAGAGCATTAACAATAGTTGCTAAATAAGTAATTTAAATGCTGATAAATGTTTTCCTTTTGTTGCACAAATTTGATGTGTCAGTTTTCCCCTCAGCGTTGAAATACAGGGCTCTATGCAAGATAGTTCTTTTGCTCAGTTAATCATCTACCTGCCTTTCCATAAAGGACTCTACCCCACTTTCAACATCAATGTTTCAAAAGTCCTTTTCACCATTTCTTTTTTCCAGTTCCAGTTGTTTATCAGAGGTTTTACTGAATAGCTATATTCAATGCCTTTGCAGTCAAAAAGTTCAATTACTCTAGTCACTGTCATGAATCTAGATAATTTACAAAGATCCCACTTCTCAGTTCATTAATTTCCTTTTCAGCAGAACTTTCCCAAGTACTGTGTACATATACCAGCTATGATTTGCATGAATACTGAATCTCCAGCAGGTTTTGGGAAAAGCAAGCAAGGCAAAGGGCTGTATATGTGGCCTTGATTTAAATGTTTACCTTATCTCTGATTTATTACACATTCCTTATTTGGGTCTCATTGCATCTGTGCCAACTCAATTCAAACAAAGTTAAAATAATGTTTTTTGTTTATTTTTACAAAAGCATTCCAAAGAGAATGGGAAATAAGTTACTCCTTCTTGTGGACAACAGAAAACAATGAAAGCAAAAAAAAACAACCCAAACCAAACCAAAAACCAAACCTCACCAAACAACCGTAATTCATAAGAACATTGGACTCATACTTTCTCCTAGAGCTATTCCTCAGTGGTACAGTTAACTTTAAGACCATACTTGACTTTGAAATTATGCCAGAGGGAACTGTAGCAAAGGAGAGCACTTCCTGCACTAATTATGGTAATTTTATTTAGTTCAGTATTTCTACAGAACTTTTAAATAGTCCATTCCACTTTTAGATGTTCCACTTTGTATCCTAAACTTTTCTTTCCTTTTGAATGGAAGGTTGGCAGAAACAACTACCAATAAATCATAATTAATGTACTGGTTTGCATGCAGATACTTAGAAATTGTATGGCCAACTGTGTTTTGAATGTGCCACACACCATCCAGTGTCTGATTGAGCAACTGAATGCCTTGAATCCACGCCCAAAGCTGTGTTTTCGCATTCCTAAAATAGCAACTGTGATGTAGCATCACTCAGCTGGTGTTTTGGAAAAGTATGTCTACACTAACAACAATTAGGAATCCAGATTCAATATAAGGTTGTTAAATAATAATTCAAAAGTGATTTAGAAGTACCTTAAAGGGCATATGAAATACAATGTATCTGAGATTGAAGCATAGTCCTATAGAAAACATAACAAACACTTTATACATAAATTAATGTCTCAACTGTTGTTCTATGCTGTACTTTTATAGTACATATTTTGAAACAGATACTCCACATTTGAAAACCTGTAATAATGAAGGTAGAACAGGAAATCAATGCTTTTATTACTGAAGAAAATTAAAAATCCAAGAACAGCAAAGCACATTAAGTTGAAATGCATAACTCTTTAGCCTGCAATAACAGGCTAAAGCAGCAAGAATATAATTTTCAATATGAAAACTATTTTCATAGTAGTTGAAATACTAATGAATGAATGTTTTTCTATTTGACCATCATATATTTATCCTTTTAGAATTATTATTACAGGAATTATATTAGTACTTAAAGATTTTTATTTATTACTGTTTTCTTGTGTTCCAGAAAAAAATAGGGATTTAACATATAAAAAGGACAGAGACTGTCTAGATATATACTTATCCAATAAAAATCTTGCAAATCCATCTATTTAAAGTGCAAAACTTACCAGATCTTTTGCTATTCGGTCAGAATTAATTGATTTGTTCAGGGCACAATTAACTGTCTTTCCAGATCTGTTGTTATCTTTTGTACCAACTGTTCTGCAGAAGGCAGATTATATACAATATGAGGATAAGGAGAAGAGCATTTTAAAAGAGCCAACAGCAACTTATAGCACAATAAGGCATTGAGTAAAGGCTTCCTGTTGTTGCTCAGTGAAGAAGGAGAATAGTCATGTGAACTAAAATATTTCAGAGAGCCTAGAGAAAATATAAAAATATAAAATATAAAATTGTATGTATTTTAAAGGGTTCCTCTTACCTGGAGAACAACATTAATTGTTCCCCTTTTCTTGTTTCCACTGCAGGAAGAGGGTGGAAAATTTGAGCTTTAGATGAATCTTGCAAAAAGTTAATATCTGGGGCTCTGTAAACATTGAAAATTTGCCAAGAAGGAGCATGTAACTTTCATCTAAATATGAATAACAATGTTCTTCAGAAATTTTTTTAATGGTATTTTTTGCTGACAGTATTTTATAGCAGTCCCAGTACAGTCACAAGGCGTTATGGATGTATAGCATTAGAAACAGTGGATTACAGGTCTGGATGGCCTGAGAGGGGAGAAGTGGAAATAACAGACCTTCTGCCCTTCAAAAAAAAATCGCTCTCATATGTAAGCATTGCACAAATCTACCTGGAATGCCTGTTCTAATAATAATTCAATTTACTGGGCCCTGAGAATAAATGTTAATGATGAATGATTGTTTCTTAATTTAATCGGTCCATCTGTGTACTGAAATTTCTCTTTTACTTTGGAGTAGGAATGAAATATGACAAAATATACACAGTAGGTAAATTGGAAGTGGTGTGTGACAAAAGTTAAAAGCCCACTCCAAATTATCTTCTTTTCCATAGAGAAAAGGGAAAAGAGCATATTTGTAGAGGAACTACCAGACTATCCAGAACAAATCTTCTTCATTGTTAAATAACAGTCTTATGTTAGGTTTTGGTTTTAATAGTAAATGTTCTTTTCCTAGCACATGCTACTGGCAGCCCAAGCATCCATTTGAATTTGCTGTCAATACTATGAAAAAAACATATTTGCCAGCATCTTTTTCTCAATGTTCATGACCTCGCCCCAGTAAAAATGTTCCTCCTCCCTGTTCAGGACTCCAGTGTTTGCCTTAGCTCTTGATTTCTGGACCTTCATGCAGGTACTTTAAAATTGTAGACCTACCAGCATGTACTGTTTATTTGTTGAAGAACCAAGAGTCCTTAAATAAAGGAGGACTCCAGTGTGCTGGAAATTGCCCACAGTGAGTGACAGCTTCAGCTTCAAAGATGCTGTTCCTCTGGGATTCAGGAGAAAAAAAAGTGATAAACCAAACATGCTAGAGTAAGAGGAAATGTTAGATAACACACAGGCAATGAAAGCTCATATTCCTTCTGTACTGCTGCTGTAACTCCTCTTGGTAATAGGAATTACATTTTATTCTTTACAATCGAACTAAATGGATTATTTGGTATAAAATGGATGGAAGAGACGATTCTTCACCAATATGATCTAATTAAAAACATAAAGTGGAAGACAATTAAAAACTTCTCTGGAAGACTTGTGGCTTCTGAGATGGGCAAGATAGTACAATTAGTTCAGTACATTTTAGAATGCTAATAGTTTCTAGCAAGCACCAAAAATAAGATGTGAAAAAAAAAAATAATATGCCACTTTTGTTTAAATAGGTGTTCTGAAGAGATTATAATACTCTGCAATCAATACAGCTGGTGATTCTGTTGTTATAATGAATGTTTAGACTTTGTGGAAAGTTATGTTTAAGTTAGACAAAATAAGTGATATCAGACTCAGGCATCCAAAGAGAAATCTAAGGCTGGCAGTCATGAAAAACATTGTATTGTCTCTGAACCTCATAGAACACCACTGGAGAAGTCAGTACTCTTATTCAATTATTTTTGAAGATACACGCATGCATACCAATGCAAAAAATTGGGCATTTGCAAACCTTTTGAATGATAATAATAAAACCTGTTTTGATTATAATAATTTTAAATTTTTGAACGATAATAATTTTATCTGCAGACTGAAAATTTCTTAAGTTTAGTAACATTATGGAAAATAAAAATGTTTTTCTATGTTCCCACTTAAGTCTTTTAAAGGAAAAAATACTACTAGTTGTTAATTTGCAATTAGTAGCTAATAAATGATGAGTTTTCTTCCCTGACAACATTCATTTTTTCAGTGAAATACATACCCTTCGGGACTGACACTTTTCTGGTAATGAGCAGCTTTCTCCCTGCAACATTTCAACCTTCTCATTGTAAAATCTGACTCCTATTAGAACCAGCTTTTTTAGCTCTGTAGACTCTTCTTCTCCAATTAAAGCTTCCTGTCAGGTAGACCAGATTCCTCCAGGAGGGAAATGTTACAAGTCAGTGAATTATGGAACATTATAAAGCACACAAAAGCTTAAAAATCATTCCTAAAGGCTAATAAATTAAAATACTTCATTGTATAATAATTGGTTATGATTTTAATTGAATGCTCTGTAAAGCAATACTGCAAATATTCCTCCTGATCACTGTAAAAGGCTGTGAGCAGCAATGAGGGAAGAGAAATACCAAGAAGGATTTAGAGTAGGGAAAAAAAAATTAAAATAAAATTTAGCTTAGAAAAGTTCAGTATAATGGGAAGACAATCAAAACACACAGATAGTCAATAGAGGGTACGTTTCTAGTAGGCAAGTGTGCTGGAAGAGATATAGAGATCAGATGAACCAAAGATTAGATATGAGATTGTAATGTAGTATAAAAATAAAATAAAAAATAATTAATTTTTGTCTGCAAAGGCATTGGGCTCTGGAGCAGCAAAATAACCTGCTTCTTGGCTTGACCCTGTTGCACATCAATCTTGCTGGTTTCCATGAGACCACCAACTTCTCTATGGACTTAATCCCTCTGAAATCAATATGAGTCACTATAGTGATTTCTGAGATCTGTGAATGACCTTTTATACAGTTATGGGCCTGTTCTTGGCAGAAAGATAAGATATGCTGCATGTAAATTGAGAAAAAAATCCCATGCAGAATTACAGCATCACTAAGAGTGGATTACGTTACATAAATATAGGGGTTTAATAATAGTGAAAAGACAATTAAGAGGAAATTAAGACAATTAAAAAGACAGTAAAGAGGAAACAAGCAAGGATTCATACGTGGCTATCAAGTACAAATATGTTCTGATGTGACTACCAAAAACTGCACCTGTCACAAGCTGCGGAAGCTGCAAATTGTGGCTCCTGTTGCAGATTTGCAATGGCCATGATTGCAGCCACGGTGGGAAATCATAAGTGAGTTGTTGCTTCTAAACAAGAGACTGAAATATCTGAAGGAAAAGCTTTTAGCACTGTTTATTTTTCCCCTTTAAAGTGAATTGTGTGCTAACTGAAGGTGCTTCTTTGAGAGCCTTCAGTAAGAAGAGTTCTACACAGTAAGGGAGGTAGACAGTGAAAAAGTACAGCTTCACCAGGACAACCAAATTTTGTCAACGTTTACCTCCTCAAAACAGCTGTGAACATCTGAACACCTTTTCCATTTTGCTGACATAAGTAGGAGAGCTAGTGTTAACTATGATAGTACTTTTAACCTATCACCGCAAAGTAAGATCACTTTAGTATATTTTGGAAATGGCAGCTTAACCAGTTTTCTTTTAATTTACTGTACTGAAAAAAAAATAGATTTTACACTTGGATAGGAGTGACCATGCAGAGTCAGATTTAACAACTTCAGAGTATTAGTAGCTTGGACTAGGTTCAAACTTCTGACCTGAAGGAAAAAACTGCTGTAGACACCTTATTAACAGAAGTTTTGTGGGTTTTTTTTAGGATAGAACACCAGACTGCATCAGGAGACATAGTAGCTATTTCTATCTTAGCAATTGATTTGCTGTGTGACTTTGGGAGTTGCAGAGTAATGGTGAGAAATGCACACACTTAACAACAATCTTGCTCCTTTCTGCAGTTCAGATGATAAACACCTTTTAGCAAGAGAAGAAACCTCAAACTTTAGACCATCTTTCTCATACTGTTGAAACATCTATCTACTCAAAATGTCTTAAACTATGAATTAAATTCAAGCTCTCAACACATCCATTAAAATTTATAAAGTATTTTAACTTTGATATGGATGTTTCAGTGTGCTTTAAAAATTATTTTTGTCTCTGTTTTCTTGTTTTGTTACTAAGTGGTCTACATGATCTGTGCATAGTTGGGCTGACAATCTACACTCTCCCCTTGATGTGAAATCAGCTCCCCCAAGCCCAGAGCTGCTCAGAGCAGATCAGTCTGTTGTGTGTAGGAAGGCAAATCAAGTCCCTTGGGAATCCAAGGCGGCAGTGAGGTGGGCAGCATCATTCCTCCTTGCTTGTGGATGCCAGTTTATTTGATTCACGCTGCTCTTCCATCAAGCAGAGTTTTACTAGGAAACCTCTTATAGCTGAGTCAGTCCAACCTTTGAAATAGAAACAGAAGTCTTATTTCCTAGTGAACAGTGAGGAACAACTTACTTTTTTCACCTGTGCAATTGCTTTCATCAGTTGGCAATCTTATTAAGTCAAGATACAGGTTTAGTTAAGCTATAAACATTTCAGGAAAGCACAGGAATATCAACTCTTCTAAAGACAGTTGTACAGCCTCCTTGCCAGCAGTGTGTTTTTTTTTTTCTTTTTACATTCAAGATAATAAAAGTGCTAATGATTTCTCACTTTATACACAAAATTAAATGCTTAATAAGCTGAACAAGTTTCAGCTAAATTTGTCTAATTGCCAGTTTCAGTTTATTTTTTATTTGCTAGCGTCCCTGTGGAAAATACTACACAGCATTTCTAAAATCACAATAAAAGACCAGAAAAATATGCTTTCCTGTAATGTTTTTCATGGATTTACTAGTAGCAGCATCTCATTTCTTAGTGACAATGAAATATATATACCAGAAAAATAACAACAAAATATAGAATTTATTTGTCAGGTACATGATCCCCAATATACTGGCACTCTTCATATAGAGTTTATCATCATCATCATCAAGAACCTTTTGAATGGCAATTTTTCTTCAGTAAATCTCAAGTGCTCAGCAGAAGAAATCAATATGCTTGCCCTCATTTTGCAACTAGAGGAGCAGAGGACATGAATGAAGATCTTTTTGAAAGGCAGTATCAGGGTTAGGAACCATGGTCAGAATAATAGTCTGTTTTAATCCCATCCATTAATACGCACACACACACTCTTTCAGAGTTTGCATAGTGAAGTTTCTTACTTAAAGGCAATCTGTACCAGGAAGGTAGTAATAAAAACAAACATACAAACAAACAAGAAAATGTAATTAAAATATCTTCCAGGAAATGAAGGGCTTTGATGTGCAGTACAGCATTTGCAAAAGCATTATGAATTCACAGCACAAAACATGAGAATACCTGGCTCATATCTCCTGGGACAAATGGAAAGGTATTTCAGATGATCAGAAAAGTGTGTGGGATCTACAGGACTAGGCCCATCAAATAAAGATTTTTATAAATGACAAGAAGATTACTTGAGCAGGGTCTGCATTAGAAAGATCCAGATCTTATGTTTTTCTGGTAAAAAGATTTTATTCTAATCTCAAAAGAAATGCAACACGACATAGAAACAAAAGCAGGCAGAAATTTTAAACCATTATTTCCAAAATAGCTATTTTAGAAGAAAAAAGTCAAAGAATAACTCAAGGGAGCAGGAATAGGCTGCCTTTCAATGGCCATTTCAGGTATACATTGAATAGACCAGACTTCTCTACTAGCTTCTTTACACACAGTTGTAACTGAGCAAATATTCCATTCAATGACTGACTGATCTAGCTACTAAGCATCTGATGATATTTGTTTTCTTGGATTCCAGTTATGCTGGCAATAAAATGGGTTAGCCAAAATCTAAAATAAGACAGTATTGTGTAAATTATTTTAAAGAAATGGCAGAGATAAAGTAGAAAATTGTGGCTGAGTAAAATCTAGAAATTAAGGGAAAAATTCATGGTACTAATTAAAGCTCTCATTAAATTCCCATTATGAGAAATAAGAGAAAAATCTTCTGATTCTCCAGAGACAGCTTTAGCAACCTGAAATGAAGAAAAAAGGCTTAGTTTTAAATAATTTGCATCTCTTTCCTTTGCAAGCACATACACAATAAATTAGATTGCATTTTATATGGTAAAAGGACGTTAGCAAAATCACAGCAAATACTTAACAATTCATAGTTCCCTCTTAACAACAAAATAGAGGGCTGGTGGTGTGAACATATGCGTTTCTGTGCTAGCTAAGAAGAATCTGTAATCTTCTGTGCACTAAATAGAATGTTTATATTGAAAACATGAAAGTGAGAATTAGTGATAAACCTTCAGATTATACTTTCAATGGCTCTTGAGTCCAGTTCTTTAGGTAAGAAACCATAGATCTGCTGCACACCACTACATGTGTTTTGCTGAGCCTCTTAAGAAGCCTCTTTTGCCTTCGATGCTTGAGAAGTTTCCTAAGTGATGGCAGAAGCATATTTGCTTCAATATTTAGGAAATGTGTTGAACACGCAGAGCAATGCTGCTTTTTGACCCAAAATAAAACATCTGCAATAAACTCGACCTGACTTATATTTCCTGTTTCATCACACAAATTTAATTTGTACACCTGCAGTGTAAACTGTAACTAGTTCCACACTGTACCTCAGTAAAACTGACCTGGTTTATTAGCAAAACTTAGATGAATAATTAGTGAAACAGGAAAATAAATAAATTCATTCATTTCAGCTTTTCGAAAAAAAGAAAAAAAACTAAAATCCTACTGCATACTTACAGTGAAGCCTTACAACAGTCAGATCTCCAGAGGGTTTTTTTGGGTGTATGGACTTTTGTTTAGCAATACATGAAGGTATGAGTGAACTGATCTTAAGATGTGAGGCTTTTCATGACAGTGCAAAACTAACCACAGAACTGGTACAATTCAGAGTCTAGGAGTGCCTTAAAGGCCTAATGTTCAAAAAGGCTTGGATCTCAGATTGGCTTTTCAATACTAACTAACAAGAAGTCTTAGGATGTGAAAGAATGAACTTGTACTTTCAAAGGTCTTGTCTGGAAAATAAAGTTCCTGCTTATGGATATGTGGTCACATACAAAGATGCACCTTTGGATACAAAAACTATTTTGCTTATACGATGGGACGATGGCAGTGAATATTAAGTAGGTTTGGATTAGGACTTCATACTTGCATGTTTATTTTTTAGTACTTGTGGGTTTGAATATTATGAAAAAAAGTTTTACCATAAACAATAATGTACCGTTAAAAGTGTATGCCAATTAAATACCAAATTAAAAAAAAATATATATGTTTTTTTCCTTATGAACTTCATAAGCTCCAACTGTGCTCATGATTTAGAATCATAGAATCATAGAATCATAGGGGTTGGAAGGGACCTCGAAAGATCATCTAGTCCAACCCCCCCCGCCAGAGCAGGGTCACCTAGAGCACATCACACAGGAAGGTGTCCAGGTGGGTTTTGAATGTCTCCAGAGAAGGAGACTCCACAACCTCTCTGGGCAGCCTGTTCCAGTGCTCTGTCACTCTCACAGTAAAAAAATTTTTTCTGATATTGACCTTAAACCTCCTATGCTCCAATTTGTATCCATTACTCCTTGTCCTATCACTGGTCATCACTGAAAAAAGCTTAACTCCATCTTCTTGACACTCACCCTTTACGTATTTGTAAACATTGATGAGGTCACCCCTCAGTCTCCTCTTCTCCAAACTAAAGAGACCCAGCTCCCTCAGCCTTTCCTCATAAGGGAGATGTTCCACTCCCTTAATCATCTTTGTGGCTCTGCGCTGGACTCTTTCCAGCAGTTCCCTGTCCTTCTTGAACTGAGGGGCCCAGAACTGGACACAATACTCCAGATGCGGCCTCACCAAGGCAGAATACAGGGGGAGGAGAACCTCTCTTGACCTACTAACCACACCCTTTCTAATGCACCCCAGGATGCCATTGGCCCTCTTAGCCACAAGGGCACACTGCTGGCTCATGGTCATCCTCCTGTCTACCAGGACCCCCAGGTCCCTTTCACCTACACTGCTCTCCAGCAGGTCAGCCCCCAACCTGTACTGGTACATGGGGTTTCTCTTCCCCAAATGCAAAACTCTACACTTGCCCTTGTTGAACTTCATCATGTTTCTCCCCGCCCAAGTCTCCAGCCTGTCTAGGTCTCTCTGAATGGCAGCACAGCCTTCTGGTGTGTCAGCCACTCCTCCCAGCTTGGTGTCATCAGCAAACTTGCTGAGGGTACATTCTGTACCCTCATCCAGGTTGTTGATGAAGATGTTGAACAACACCGGTCCCAGTACCGGCCCCTGAGGGACTCCACTAGTCACAGGCCTCCAACTAGATTTTGCCCCATTGACTACAACTCTCTGACTTCTTCCTTTCAACCAGTTCTTGATCCACCTCACTGCCTGATCATCAAACCCACACTTGATCAACTTATCTACAAGGATGCTGTGGGAGACGGTGTCAAATGCTTTACTGAAATCAAGATAGACCACATCCACCGCTCTACCATCATTTATCCACCTAGTAATTTCCTCATAGAAGGCTATGAGGTTAGTCAAACATGACTTACCCTTGGTAAAACCATGTTGACTGCTCTTGATGACCCCCATGTCCTTGATATGTCTAGAAATAGTGCCAAGGAGAAGTTGTTCCATCACCATTCCAGGGATGGAGGTGAGGCTGACCGGTCTGTATTTACCCGGGTTCTCCTTCTTGCCCTTCTTGTAGACTGGAGTGACATTTGCTATCCTCCAGTCCTCAGGCACCTCTCCTGTTACCCATGACTTACTGAAGATGATGGAGAGTGGACTAGCAATGACCTCCGCCAGCTCCCTCAGCACCCTTGGATGCATTTCATCTGGACCCATCGATTTATGGATGTCCAGATTGCTCAACTGATCCCTAACCCAATCCTCATCTACCTGGGCAAACTCCTCCTTTATCTTGACTTCTACTGGGGCTATATGAAACTGGGGCTCATGGGGAAAGCCTGCAGGAGTAAAGACAGAGGCAAAGAAGGCATTCAGCACCTCTGCCTTCTTTAAATCCTCTGTCACCAGGGCACCCGCCTCATTCAGCAGTGGGCCTATATTGCCTCTGGTATTAGTTTTGTTGGCTATGTATTTGAAAAAGCCCTTTCTATTGTCCTTAACCTGACTTGCAAGGTTAAGTTCCAAGGAGGCCTTAGCTTTCCTAGTTGCCTCCCTACATTCTCTGACAACAGTCCTATATTCCTCCCAAGTAACCAGCCCCTCCTTCCATGATCTATAGATTTTCCTTTTCCATTTGAGTTTGCCCAGCAGTTCCTTTTTTAACCAAGCTGGTCTCCTAGCTCCCTTACTAGATTTTCTACCCATTGGGACACACTGATCCTGTGCTTGCAAGAAGTGGTCCTTGAATGCTGTCCAGCTATCTTGAGCCCCTTTACCTTCCAGCACCCTGTCCCATGGGACGTCTTCTAACTGGCATGATGCTCTGTAAAACAGGAACTGACTGTCCTGCAAAAAAATGAAAGATACCACTGTTCAATATAAATATATTTCTGCTGTATTTTCTATCTGCTCTTTCTGATTTTCCTGTCTATCAGTTTTTATTTATATGCTGCAGTGAAAACCCAGAATGTAGAACTGACCATGAAAGGTCACGCACATCTCCAAACAGGGATGGCTGAAGATATTTCATAAAAATTTAAAATAGGTCTGAGGTACACTAACCTGACAAACCCTCCTATTCTCATTGATCTCTGAGTATTACAGTTGGAGTTAAAACATGCAGGAACTAATAAATATGCATTCAAAAATCACTAATAACATTAACTAGTCTTGATTAGCATATATTTCCTTTTTTCTTGTTGTTGAGTTGTTGATTTTTGTTAGAGAAATATTTTATGGTTTTGCCTATAGTATATAAAGAAATGCATACTTTCTCATATCCAGTTTCTTTCAGTTAGAAACTGCGAAGCTCTTTGATCTTCGATTATGTAACAAAACACAGGTTTTCAATTCAACATTACTATTTATGATGTACATATCTAAGCCTATTTGTTATTTCATATTGAAACTTTCTGCTATTCATTTTCTTTTGAATGCAATTCTTCCAATCTTTCCAATCTTTAGAATTGATTTTTTATTTGTTTTGTTTTGTGGGGTTTTTTTTCATTGTGCTTGTCACATCCTCTTTTAAAGTATACTTCTGTTATGAATAGTATCCTGGGAAATGCTATTGATTTAAGTAAAAGTGTTATATTGTCCAATCTGTCATCATTTCAATTGTTGTAACATACTGCAATGTAACGTATTAGCTTTTATGATTGCAGCAGCACATTCATGAGTACCTTTGCTAAGAAACCTGTAGAATGGTTAGCATTCCATCGGTCAACCTAGATATGGTTATTTCAGAAAGCTGCATTGTGCACTGCATTGTTCAGGCAGTTCCCTCCGGCATGATCAGTATTGATAAATTTTGCTGTTGTGATACTCAATCATCTAGTTCATTTTCTCCCTCTGAAATTCTCTATGGTCCTCCTTCTAGATGAGTAACAGATTCTTTCTCTTGACCTTTCAGATTTCAGATTCATTGCCTTCCTTTCCAGTTCACTAATAAGAATAAAAGAAATGATAATGAGCATATTCAGTTAAACATTTTCTATATTTTTCCATAATTAAGTTTGCCTGTATTATCCTAAGGGTTTTTTTAGGTGTTTTTGGACTCTGCCTTGTCCCATACCTGTAGGAATATATTTGGTTTACTTTCCCTAGGAGTTAGAACTTCTAGAAGGCTAGAGAAATTGTGTTTGTATAATTTTTTTTTTAAATGTTATTAACCATTTTAGCATTTGCAAAGTATCCTGACTTTTAAAGCCGTTTTTTTTTGTTGTTGTTGTTGTTTTCCTTTTAAAATATTACAATCTGGGAACTCTTATATTGTGATATTTCTCACACCTTCTTGTTATATTTTTAATGAGCCACTTAAGGCAAACTTCTAAAACCAGACAAAAATTTCAATAATCTCCAGTTCCATTTATTTAAATATATGACACTGTTTTTTTCTCCTTCATTTATATGGAGTAGTAAATACTTCTAGGGAAAAATTTAGGGGGTTTATAGTTTTGAGGTTTTGTACATCTTGTTTGTTATGCCCGAGGTTACAGGAATCTTTTTGTAGCATGTAGAGCTTTAGTAGCATCACATTATTAGATATCAGAAAGTAGCAGTTTTCATAGTAATGTTCCCAAAATTTTTTGAGTCAAAATTAATGCAAAAAAGTTATTTAACTTATCAGCAGTATTCTTATCTTCCTTCATTGCTTTGTGGGGATTTAGAAGATCTGTTGATTCTGTTGCAGTCATCTTCTTCCAAAAGTATTTTCATGGCTTCTGGGTATTGGTTTTAAAAATCTTTCTTTTTCATTTTTTTTTCCTTCAAAATCCATTTTTACCCTCCTAATTTCCCTCTCACTTCACTGCAGTTGTGTCCTTGATTATCAGCTTTGCTAAGGTCAGCCTTCTTAAATTCAGAGGATTTGCATGGTTAAACCATCCTTTTTCTTACTAGTCTCTTTCTCTGGACTTCAGTGTATCCCATTTTGGTTTGCCACCTACCCCTGGGGTGTTAACTGACAAAATCCTCAGAAGACTGCATACACTAAGAGTCAGACAAAGAAATGAAAAGTTTAAAGTACTTATGTCAGTATGGACGATATTTGTCTCGAATAAGCTCAGCTTGATTTCATACTATGCTGCATAATGTTCTACTATTCTTATGCCCATCAGATTGAATATAACTTTTACTATCCTTAGTAGCTTAATGTTGTAAGCAAAGTTCAGCCAGCTAAATTATTGATTCATTCAAATAGCTAATATTTTTGAAAGTATTTAGCCAGATGCTAACTATAAAAGACTGCTAGCATTTCAGGGAAATTTGGCTAGAATAGAATAGAATAGAATAGAATAGAATAGAATAGAATAGAATAGAATAGAATAGAATAGAATAGAATAGAATAGAATAGAATAGGCTGGTCCTTAGCTGCTCCTTAGAGTACATGCCTTCAAGCCCTTTCCACCAGCTTTGCTGTCCTCATTTGGATGTATTCTGAATTTTTGTATTATCCAATATTAAAGTAAAAGGAGCTAAGTAGATTAGATGAAGTTGTATCAAGAATTGAGCCAGAATCACACGGTCCCAAACTAGTAATCTGTATATTTCTTTTCAAACTGTTCAAGTTAGAAAGCACACTTCTAATACCTTTGGTTTAACAAGATGGCTAAATTTATACTTATTAAAAGTTCTGCAGCACTTTTAGTAACCATTTCTGATCACAAGTGTTTGTACTGTTTACAGCACTGGTCTTGTTTTCAGCTTTTTTCTTCATCTTCTCTGCTATTGCCTTCTGTGTAAAACCTTAATTTAATTCTTTATGCCCTCATTTCAGTACCTAGAAAAGTAGCCATTTGATATGAATATGTACTGAACTATACAAGCTTCTCTGACACTAGCTATAACCTGTTAATTTGCATCCAGTGAAGTGTTGCCTATTTACAGGGACCTCAGACAGCATGCCTTGGAAAGTAAAAAGAAAATGAAAGATAACTAGGTTTTTAAATGGTTCAGCCATGAACTATGACAACTCTGGACAAGCCATTTTATAATAGCTTCCCTAATGAGCACTTTCCTTTTTTTGCTGAGGGTTCTTAAATCTTTTGTTTGTTTATGACTTGGTTTTTAAGTGTTAGTAATCATTACCATAAGAGCTTGTTCATCAGACTGACATCTCTAGAAATTCCTATATAAATATCAGCCTCATTTCTCCTTTCTGGTGTGAAGAGCGCTGGAAACTGTAAAGAAGTACTCTTTGCCTCAATATTTTGCTTGTTATCCAAAATCAGCAGGTGAAGGAATAAATTATAGGAAAATATTTTAAAATCAGTTAAGCAGTGATGACTCTGAAAAAAACCCCGTTTAACTGTATCAGAATTGTTTTGTTATCCAGATTAGCTGGTATGTACTTAGGAGTTCTAAACCTGCCTGAGGACTCTTAAAAGATATTATATACAAACTGATTAAATAATAAACAAAAACATCTAAAAAATATTAGGTATCAGAATTCTAGCTGGAAGAGGGTCGATCCTTCCCTACTCAGTAACTGCCTACTCTTGACAAGGTTCCTATGACAAGCTACCATACAAGTTTTTAATTAATCAGAGCCTTTTCCAATGTCCAGTGTACCCATCCTGTGAAGGAAAGGTTATCACCACTATGCAGTTACCACTTTTCCCATGACTTCACCTGCCAGCTGCCCACTACTTTTAGGATAACTTGCATTTCCTAGTGCAAGTGCATATAGTCAGTGTGACTGTCATTGCAGTTAACTTGTCATGTCATCTGAACACTTTAATTTTGGGAAGAAAAGGATTTTGATTTAATTGAGGTTACTTTATCTTTTTTCTTCCTATCAGTTTTTATCCTACAGGATACCATTCAGTCTTTTTCTTCAGCACTTTTGTTCAGGCAGCTACATTTCTTTCTCTAATTTCAATTAAAAAATGTATACAAATAGTTACAATAGGGTTATATGTCGTTAACTGAGAAGCTGTAAAATGTTGTTGAATATGATAGACACACTATACATTCAGGGAATCTTGGTTTGGACCTACCCAATGACAAAGATACATCTTAAATATTTATGTAAGCTAAAATTCATAACATATGTTTATATTATTCAGTAGATGTGACTTAAAAAGTGGGAAAGAGGTAATGGAAAGACAGGAATTTGGAAAAATCATGATAGTCACTGCTGACCAGAGAGACAACATCCAACAATTTTAAAAATATTTTTTCTCTTTAACTGCTTTTCTGAATTTGTCCTCTGACAGTTAACTGTGACTCTCCTCCTGCAATCTTTCTGTAGGTAAATTTGATGCTCTAACTGAAGTCTAAGCAAAAAATTTAGAGCTTTAGCTTAGTATTATGTAGAAAACGAGTGACACTTGATAGTAATTTTATGTCCTTCACAGGTGTCTTTCACTGAAATATCCCAAAAGCATTTTGCAAATGTAGGAAATTACATTTTGTTGCCTCACTCCTATGACCAGTTTTGGAGCTGAAATTAGAGAAGCAGAAAGTTGAGTGTGTAGCCACAGAACAATGCAATGTCAAAATTAGGAAAAGGACAAAACCCCTGATCTTAGAAACCAGTTTTAATATGAAACCTGGCTGACACATTTTAGAAAACCATGGCCAAACTGTTTTAACAGCAGGTATGCCTGTATCTTCTTGTAAGTTCCTGTCACATATACGACTATCTAGGGTGCCAATTCAACATCAAGAAGTGGCAATTACCTAGAAAAAAAAATCTACTTTTCACCTCGTACTCATAAATGTAAATACTCCTATAAGAGGGCTAAAGTATTAAGCTGCGACTTTCTTTGATCTGAAGATGTTGAGCAGCAAGCTATGATGGTGAGTGTGAAGGGCACTTGAACTGGACGTCTCCTGCTCTTTGTAAGGGAAGGTTTTATTCATCAGTTTTAACAGCTTTGTTGTTCCTATGTGGGAACAATAGCTGTGACAGCCATAACCAAGTCCTTATAATCTTCCAAGTGCCTACAACATTAATTAATCTGTGTAATCATATGAGCTAGGCTGTATCCTTCTTTTACCCAAAGCAACTGTTGCAGGAGCTCAGAAAGATTAATAGCTGAATGACCACTACCTTAAGAATTGCTGCTTGCAGTGTGCATTTCTAAATGCCTGGTTCCTGATTTTCTGTGGTACTAATGGCCTGTAACTCAGATCAAAGTCAGTGGGAAGTCAGTTATAATGTGTGAAAATGAGGTCACAGGAATATAAAGCTAAGCACAGAAAGGCTCCCAGATGGCAGGAAACTGGGCAATCAGATCTTAAAATAAGAGAACCAAAACCAAAAGGGAGATTCAGAAGCATAATAAAAGGTTATAAAACTGAGGATCTCCAGTTCATAGCCATTAGCTATTCACATACATGGCTCTATTACTAATTCTAGAACTGGACAACATTATGCAATGACTTTTTGGCAGCCTTGTATGGTCTCCTAGTTGTGGGACATATTCATTATCCAGAGCTGGGGCTTGCACAAAAGTGAAACCAATGGAGGTATGAAAATGCTCAGAGACATTTGCCGGAGAGATCTGCATGCTTGTATGACACAACTGTGTAAATCAAGTTCCCTAGCTACTGGTTTGCAAAACATAATAGCCAACACTGGTGTAGGAAGATGTATAAAATGGACCTAGTAATGTATACTTGAACCTAATAATGTCCTTCATTTTACTTTATTTTTTTTTTAGTAATGCTAGGGCAATTTTTACATGTATGTGCAATGGCAAAGGAAGCTCAAACGGCTCCTCTGAAATAATCTTCTGTGCATCGTACTTCCAGTTAATGAGATTATTGCTGTCTGAAACACAAATGGGAAGAAATGCAGTGGTTAATATAATGGGCATGCTAATAACAGTGGGCAGTTAGCATTCACAGGAATGATACCATACCTGATGAAGAATTCACTTGGTTTAATTTACCTTGAATAAACCATCCTCTAGGTTTCAAACAAACACCAAATGAACTGCGTCAAATTAAGAATGGCAGCTAACACAGTTGCTCACTGATTTGGGGAAAGGACTGCCTTGCTGCATATAAAATTTTGAACCATGAGGTGTTGGTAGTAGGACTGGAAAAGAGGATCAGAACTCTCTGACAGACTTGCAGAGAATAAAGAATGAAACTAGAACAGAACACATTTTTTATCATGGATACAGGACCCAAACTAAGCAAAAATCTAGGTTTTTGCTTTTATACAAAGTCCTGGTTCCTGAGGCCATGGAACAACATGACGTGTGCACTGTGACACTGCTGAAAGCTCCAGCATGAGTCAGAGCTCAGGACAAGTTCAGATGACAGAAGCAGAGATATTTGTTTAGAATTCTTACACTTGAAAAAGTATTTCCCACAGGACTACCTTCTCAGCTTTTTCTCATTGTCTGGCATGAAGAACAATGGAAATCTTTTACATCTATTGGCTAAGTATTGTAATATTCTCAAAATTAGGATACTAAACTAAAAGATTTGCAAAATCAGAGCCAATGTATAAGCAAAGGATCTGATTTAGTTTCCTGCCTTACGTCGTATTTATGAGGGTGTAACCAGCCTGGCTCCAGTGCTTTCTCCTGATTTATGTGTCACTGGGATCAGAATTGTGCCCCAAATCTCCATGTTCAAAAAACCAGAATAAAGTCTGCTAAGTGTTTTAGTAGCAAGACAGGCCACTGAGGTTGTAATTGTCTCTAATTGACACTTACACAAGCTATAACATTCTTTATGTACTGCTGAGTGACAGCCCAGAAGGGTATGAATGTCTTTTCTATCAAGCAACACAGTGGAAAAAAACCCAAAAAACATATTTTAATACTTGTCCTTTGAACTGATTATTCACACTGCTCAGTATGAATAGGAACAAGTGTACCAACACCTATGGGAAATGACTCTTGGAAAGTAATTTTTTATCCGTTTAAGTGATCACTCTATTATATTTCAGTCTAACATAAAAGTTCTCCAGCTACCAATACACCTCAACAGACTCTCTCTAACAAATAGTTTAATGTTCTGCCTTTTTTCTGCAATGAGCTATCAAGTGAGAAATGATGCAGCATCTCCCTGACAGTACAAGAATGGCTATGTCAACATTTACATAAAAGAGATTTTACATAAAAGAGAGTAATTCTTTTCAGATGCTTCTTCCAAAGTTGTTAAAAGGATATGTTAAAAGCATTATACTGTCCCAATGGCATCTGAAGGGTCGATAGCATATTTGAGTGCCTCTTTTGAGAAAACAAAATTTAATTTTCATTTCATCAACCATAGCTTTGAGGTATCTCTAGCTACAAAACATTTCCTTCTGTGTTTACTCCTAATACGCTGTCCAATGAAAAAGCATTCTCTATCTAGTGTCAAGTGAAGGAAACCCTCAACTGTAGAGGTAGAATATGAATTGCTGACTCAACATGGCTGTTAAAGGCTCTTCTCTCAAGAGTTTGGGATAAATATTCAGAATGCTAAGGCTCAGTTCTTCAAAAGGAGATACTTTTCTGCCATTTAACAGAAGAAGACCTCCATTTCAAGACAGTAACATGCCTCATATGGCAAACCCTATCAGCTATTATTTTGGAAATAGGTGTTTTATTTACTGCTAAAATAATATCACTATAAGAATTGCCAGCTTCTGATTTTTAAAATAATATTTTGAATTTTCTGAATAACAGATAGTTTAAATATAGTGTTTGCTGCCTTTATATAGGCAGCAAATAATCAATTTGTACAAATAAAATAATGCAGAAGATGTCATGGAACATTTTCAAGGACACTTGAGCTCTGATTTTGGGGAGAAAAATGTTAAATACTCATAGATATACTTAGCTCTTTTAAAGGTGGTTCAATAGACACTTCCTGAAATGGATGTACCGGTTGTACTGGTAAACTGGATTTATTTTCTAGGATGCAGGTTTTGGTGTTTGTTTTTGCTAATAAGTTTTCAAAAGCTGAAGTTTTTAGTTCTCACTGACTTTTATTTTCTGACTAGTAAATTCTCATGTGATTTTTACCTGTTGTTTTGGTACCTTTGAAATTTTTAATGAAAAGTTTTTAGTTTATTGTAAAAAATACACTTTTTTTCTGTACAATTATTTTAGTTTTTCACTGTGGTGCTTAAAGCAGAAGGTAATAGGACCAGCTTACAATGAGAATCAGCTTTCCTAAATGACATAGTGATTAAACATTTCACCATTCAGTAAATTTGCAGGACAAACAGACATTTTTTATGATGCTGCTAGTACTGGCAGGTGAAGCCACAGGCAACAGTATGTCAAAGGGCAAGAGTGAGCCAATGTGTGGAGCCTTACACATTTGTGACTTATTTCATACATTGTCTTAAAAGAACTGGAAGTATAGCTCTATAATAACCTTTCTCAAGTATGACTTTCAAGAACTTATGTCTTCTTGAAGTTAGTATTCTAAATATTTTTTCACATGTGTTATTGAAAATTGTTCGGGCTGATTTTTTTAGCCATTACATGTCAACATTTAAAATTTATTTCATTAATACAATAACTAAAAAACCCATTCAGTTAAAGCAGTAAGAAAATGGTCACATTTCCTGAAGGACAAAAGCAGAATTTTATAAGAACGTTCTTACTTTTAAAATCTTATTGAAATAATTTTCTTCTTGAAAACATTTTATGAATATTTTATGATTTTTTGTGCAATTTAATTGTTTACACACCAAAAAATAATTATAAAAGCAAAAATATATTAAAAACCTGAAATTAAGCGCTTGAAGTTTAGATTTTCTGTATACTTCATTGTTCCTTCACTTTGTATTTTGTCAGATGGTGCAACAGAAGTTATTCTAGGCAATTTAAGACTGGGGTTCTGTACAATGTATATAAACTCATTCTCATTCAATATAATATAAGTGGCAGAAATTCTCAATCTGCCTAGACTTTCTTTTAAACCTCAGGCCACACAGCAAGTTGTCTCCACCTTGGCTTTGGCAACCTGAATGTGCGTTGGATGCAAGTGTATCACAGGAAGAACAGCACATTACTACTGATGGTTTTGATTATGCTTCAGCGAGAACATCAGCATGAAGAAAAGAGAGATTGCAATTCACCTTTCCCCCGTGGAAAATGTGTGTTGAGTTGGTATGCTTTAATGATGATACATTTACATCTATTGGCAAATTCTACTACCTCAGCAGCCTGCTGTCTCACAACAGAGCTGCTGGAAGTGAAGTCAAACAGACAAGAAGGAAAGATACTTCAGATTTAGTGCCTGAAAAGAGTAAGACAGTAGTTCCAAAGGCTCAGCTATTCCAGCTTATGTATTTTATGTGCTTATCTAGTGTACCTAGTTAGCTTATATTTGTCTCTAGTTATCTTATAGTTACTGGGAAATGTCATAAAAACAAGCTGAAGGTAAATTTGCTCCTACCATTAATTCCACAGTTAGAAATTATAGACAAGACTATGTGCAGTGGCAATAAAATCTAGTGATGCCTCCAAAGCAATGGATAAGAATGGACTGTGAAAAGGAAAAAACAAAAGAAAAGATGGCCAGAAGACAGTAAGAATAATGAAATTCGGAAGTTATATCTCAGATAGCCACATTAAAAACCCTAATCAACTGACTGGTGCAGTGCCAGTGACAGCAAAGACAATAACAGGCCAAAAGAATAAGGAAGATCTCTGGAATGAGTAGAAATGAAGTTATAATTTGCTGCTACATGACTTGAGAAACTGGACTACAATTGCTCATATAAGAGAAAATTTGACTAATTTATCACTAAGAAAGTTCTCCTGTATATTATCAATGGAAGATGATGACAGAGCAGAATTTTCTCAATTAAAAAAACCCAACAACCCACAACTTTCACATCTATCCATATGCAAGAAATATACATACATATAAAATGTATAGAAACTATATATATTTACAGTGATTTAAGTGAGAACTAGCTTTGATTTCAGACACCTACAGCAAAAATTTAGGACACTACATGAAAGTAACAATATTTTTTAAAATGCAGTGCTAACTGTAACCCTGGAACAAGTTTAAACAGATCCTTAGAAAGAAAGACACAATTGTTTCAGAGAAGCTATTTGTCTACCAAGTTATTTTAAATTTCTCTAAATATTTATAAAAATGAAAATAATCATAACTATGCAGCAGAGCATAACTGTTTCAAAGGTTATATCATGCTCTGGTGGATCACTTTATATATGCTTCTGGGAGGGATACATTTTCAGTATAGTGAAATCACCTAACAGCCTAACAGGTCATTAACTTGCTATTATTTTAAATGACATTAAAAGTGTGACAGAAACCAACAATACTTGGAGAAATGGAAATTAAAAGTCCTGTCTTTCAGTGTATCTTTAAAGATATAAATACATCACTCAGCCCAGTAGAACCAGTGTCTATCACTAATAATCCAATATACTCTACCCAGAATAATGAAGGGATGGAACAAAACACAGTAATACAAAATGTAACTTTGTTGAAAAGGACAGTTGATTATAGGGGTGTGTTAGTCTGGGCTAGTGGTGGACCACGTGCCCCATAAACACAGGTGTGCTGCATCTGAAAGCAGGCTGGCTTACACAGCTTGGGATTGTGTTGGGGTGTGTGTGGGGGTGTGTGTATGAGTGTGTTCTGAGCTAATTTGATTGTTAAACTGTATGCCCTTGCAATGAAAAATCATGCACTAGATAAAGGGAGTGGAAGAGAAGGAACTGCATAACCCACACAAAGGAGAAACAAGTCCCACAGAGTTCCTGAAGATGTCTCAGAGATGGAGAAGGCTGTTAACTTTCACTTTACAAGATAATATGGGGATGTCATGTTGCTGAAGTCTAACCAAGTAAGTGTAAGGAAGACCCAAATCCAGTCTCTTTTCAAATATTAATTATATAAAATACTTGAATATTATTTGAAGAAAGGTTTGAAATCTAAGATTTCTTACATCCCAGCTGAGTGTGCTGAGTGTGCTGTTAGCCTATATATTCTTTCTTTTGTTCAATGGATAGTGAGTCATTCTGTGCAAAACAAATAGGTGATTCAATGAAAAGATTTAGAAATTCCCTTTCTGGAACAGGATTACCCAATAATGAAGACATTTTTCTGGGAACTGAGAAAATTATTGTCCCAATTGTTGGAGGCAGGAGTATCTGAGCTGTGGTCTCTCACTGTGCCTAAGCATTGTACGTAACCAGGGAATCAAAGACCAAAAAGAGGAGGCCAGCAGTTGTTCCTCTTCTGCTGATTTGTGTGGATGGATGTAGCCTTATGAGTGTGCTGACTGGGCTGTGGTGTGTGAGCATGATCTTGAAGATTCAATGGTCTGGTACCACCTCTCCAGGTTTATAGCACAAATGACCAGTTAATGACATGCTAGACAGCCAGGACCAGCCAGCAAAATGCATGAACTCACACATCACCGGCTTGATGGGTAGAGAGTAGATTGCAGGGTATATGGGTATTCTACAAGATCCAAACTTAACTTTTTGCTACCTGCTTTTTTCCTGGATATGAGCATGTGGGAAGATGAGATGCATCAGATCACAGGGAAGATTGCTGGGGTGTGAAGTCTGTATCTGACTGTAGTGTAAGTGCACATCTGGCCACCTAAGACAGCCTACATGTCTACACTAGTGAAGAACAGTATCTATTACAAAACTGAGACTTCTGATTTTGTAAAGCACGGGAGGACTTAAATAACCAGACAGAATACACATTGTAACCAGCAGTGTACTGGGTATGAATACAGCCATATGTTACAGTCTTACTGATGATTAGGTCATCAATCACTCAAATGCATATTTTGTATTAGGTGATTCTGAAATTAAGCTGGAAGTGTGAGTTCCTTCCCTCGTTGGCAATCACAGGAGGTTTCTTCTCTTTTGCTGGAGCATGAGACAGCAATTTTAATCTCTAATAATGTCCTTTCTTAATCTTCTTTCAGAGGGAATATCTGCCTCAAATTGAGGCGAGTGTGATTCAGGGTTAAAAGAATGTGTATAATAGAGATGTTACACATTTAAATCCACTCCTCGAGAACATAAAACTTGATTAGGAGCATGGTCTGGCAGTGTAAAAAAGGGTTGTGAAGGAATTAACTTGTAGCAAATTACCCAGAGCTTCATCAAAGTGTAAAGGATAGTTCAACTGTAAATATGGTGTAAAAAGAAAGTTTAATTGGGGTAGAGGTTTTTTTGCCTGGACATGGGAATCTGAGATACTGTACAGAAGAGATAAAACAAAAGTGGAAATAAGATTTAAAATGTGACTTGGTGAAAAATGTCAGATACCTTACATAGCCTTTTGTCCTCCAAATTTTCAAGTATTCGGGGAACAAACACAAAAAACCACACAACAATGTTTCTTGAAGTCACAGCTTATTTATTTTTAAATAAAACTGTGTGGTTTTTTTATTTAATGTTAAAATATTCCATCAGAAGATAGCTATAAAGGTAAAAAAATAAGTTTCAGTGAAGAATGTGTTGTCAGAAGATGTAGATTTGGCTCGTGAAAAGTGTTAATATACTTTGCTTCACTACTTTACTCTTTTGTGAGGTAATCCTCAAATCTTCCCTAACACTGAGAAGCTAACAACAGTTTTAAAGTATTACTGTGCTTGTCAAGAGTCAGAAAGAGATTATGATGCTGAAAGCATAGTTTCCTTCCTGCATTCCTGGCTGTGCTGTTCTGCTTAGGTTGACCCACACCCAACTTCAGGACCAGCAGTCCTAGTGGATCATAACAAGAAACACAGATATAGATATATACGTACTTGTTTAGTTACCAGTGTCTGTTCATTGCTTAGGGATCAAATGAACATTCACAGGAAGGATTATTTTTATCAGAGATAGAAGTCCTTATGACCATATGTCCATCATAGAGAGGACTGCACCTACCGTTCTGTAGACATACGATCATAAATTTTCAGTGTGACTCTGAATCTTTAAATCTGGAAACAGGGCTTAGTTATAAAAAAATTTTGGCACAAGATTTCTGCCTACTAGGAATTCTAAACTGTAAATTCTTGTAGCATTGCTGTCTGTTCTTAATTATCCTTGATTTTGGGAAGACTTTTGAAATCCCATTAGACCTCATTTTTAAACATTATGTATTTAAACATTATAATACTCCTTATGAGCCTAAGAACTTTAACTAGAGCTACAGTACTGGATGAAGCAATACATTAAAAAAATTAGCTTGTGGTTCTTAATTTCATGTTCCTAAAATGGAATATTGTTTTATTCAGTGAGTGTTGAAAACATAGACTTATGTTTATGAGACACAGAGATACGTTATTTTCACTGGCTTTGCATAAGGAAATAAACACGAAACAACAGGTTGGCTTTCTGAGAAAAAAAAACAACAACTGCAGTGAGAACTTCAGAGTCCCCAGACTATTTTATTAAACTGGTGTGTATGCAAAGAAATATGACAGGAATCTGGAAAAGTACTGTAAAATTTCCACCCAATGTACTGGTATAAATACATTAAAAAATAATTTTTCTTTAATCAAGTAGAAATCAGAACAGAGTTTTTGCACTTTTTGTTCCTTCAAAACACATAAACCTAATAGGATTTAAAGAAGATTTTTTTCTCCTATGAATAAACTACTTTTATCCTTTTAGGACTCTTATCAGAGAATTCTCGTAAGAGGATCCACCCCACTGCTGCCAAGCAGGGTAGGACACATGACAGGTGACAGTAAAGCACTGCCTGCTGTACCACTACTCACCTGTTTGGCATTGCAGGAACGTTCCAAAAAGCAGAAAGGCAATTTCAGATCAGGCAGCAGACATAACTGAAGCAGCTTTTTCTCTCTCCACCTGGTAAGTGTTCAGGGTACATGCAGTGCTAGGAGGGAACAGTTTATTAAAAGTGAACAGGAAAATGAAATGGTCTTACCATTGTAATATTGGAAGTCAAAATAATGCATTCTCTGAAAGATTAGACACTGATAGTGTGAAGCAAATGTGTGATAGGAGAAAATAAATATCGTTATTTTTTTAATAATAACAACACATTTTTTTCCTATCTTTGCTCTCTTTTCAACCAGTCCAGAGCCTTGTAGTTATAACTGAGTGCATCTGCATGCATCACTGGCTCAGCCACTCTGATTGCTTTTCAAGAACACCCATACAATTTACAGTTCAGTCCCTGCGAAGGTAAGGAGTTGGTGGCTGTTGGCTTATATGGCGATGTTTTGCCTGGTCTGTGGAGTGCATGTGGATTATATTTGCTCTTTAATAATCTGAATTTAGAACCTGTGTTGCCAAGTTAATTTTCCATTAGCAGCATGGAATAATACAGTGGAGCAAATGCATGCAGGATCTCACACTGCCATGAAGTCTGACTACTGGTCACACACTGCAAGTATTTCAATTTTCCCCACAGGTCAGTTAGAAACAGCCATAGGGACCAGTTTCCATGGGTAATATGCACCTTAGAAGACACATTTATATAACGTAAATTGTACATGGGATTTGAAGAGCAGTGATTTGCAGCCTCCTGTCATGTAGGCTTAGCCTATGTTATTAAATAGTTATACAATAAGCATGCATCACAAGGTAATGGGCTTAAGGCTGACACAAGGCTTTCAATCACCTCAGCAAAATGGAGAGTGTTGCAAGCTGTACATACACATTCCTCAGCAAGAACTCAATACTGCAGTTTCCAATGAAGTAACTCTTGTGGTTAATAGTAGCAATAGACTATTTCAGGGAACTCTGTGCCCTGCAATGTGTGAAACAACTCTTTGCTGCTATCACTGGTGCTTGAACATTTTGCTAACTTACTGGTATTTGGCTCCTGATACTTGTAGTCTGAACAACCCAATTCAGTCCTTTCCAGAGTCAAGTACATCACCCACATCTCCTATCCCAGTCCAGCCATTCTTCTTGTGCTCAGACAATAGACTACAACAATATTTTCCCTAGCTTATCCCTCTGAAGGACACTATACTAACCTAATCTGATGTCAATTTATCTTCCTTTCTTGATTTTGAAGCCCTGACAACCCTCTGTCAAATGTAATCAAAAGCTCCACAATCCTTTGTCTTGGAAGTAACAGGTCTCCTTCCAGTGAAGATAATGTCAGTCTGCACAGCTTTTCTGTTGTTTTTTCCCCAGAAGCGTGAAATGAGGGAGGGACCGGGAAAAATCTTCAAAGGGTCACTCCAGCGAGTGCATATGGTGGTGTTGAAAAACTGGTTGCAGAGCTGATTAGAGCACTTCTGGGGAGCCAGGAAAGGAGATGGGCAGAAAAATGAATGGGTCCATACTATCGTAAAGAGTGTTTTGGTTTTTATTACAAACATAAATAATCACTCAGATTTTCTATAGCGTTCCTTCTCAACAACTTACAGTGATCGATATTATTCAAAAAACTGTATTAGTAGTGGCAGGCTGCAATTGCCACATTTTCCTAAACAGTTCAAGTTTCCACTTAGATTTATTTCTTCCAAAGAGTAAAATGAAACTACGATGTGTTTCCAAATGTTAGTTTTCCTTTGTTACAAAATGAAATTTTAAAGAAATTGGTATTTATTAATGATTTTCTTGAAATTTAAAATGGGTGTCGACATTCTTTCTGTGGATGTGTTTTGAAAATGAAAAAGAATTACATGCTAAGAAAATGTCAATGGCAAAATTTGAATTTTTGTACAATTAAAGGGTAAATAATGAGTGTTAATTCTTGTTTCTTATGGAAGCATTCCAAGCATTTAATCCAACTGGGTTTCACATCACTTTTTATGGCGTTAGATAACAGCTAATGAAGTTCATGTCTTCTGAGGGAGAAAAAGATGAAGAAAAAAAGCAAGTTTCTTTTTCATTGGTAAAGTTTTAATTTAATTTGGAGTTTATACATTTTTGCTTTCTTCCATAAGAAGCTAAAGTTCCTTTCTTCCCCCCTGCCCCCCCCTCCCCCCCCATTTTATCACAGAATCACAGAATCTTAGGGGTTGGAAGGGACCTCAAAAGACCATCTAGTCCAACCCCCCCACCAGAGCTGGATCACCCAGAGCACATCACACAGGAACGTGTCCAGACGGGTTTTGAATGTCTCCAGTGAAGGAGACTCCACAACCTCTCTGGGCAGCCTGTTCCAGGGCTCTGCCACTCTCACAGTAAAGAATTTTTTTCTGATGTTTACGTGGAACCTCCTGTGTTCTAGTTTGCACCCATTGCCTCTTGTGCTATCACTGGACACCACCAAAAAAAGCCTGGCTCCGTCCTCCAGACACTCGCCCTTTTACATATTTGTAAGATTGATGATCTCCACTCAGTCTCCTCCAAGCTAAAGAGACCCAGCTCCCTCAGCCTTTCCTCATAAGGGAGATGTTCCACTCCCTTAATCATCTTTGTGGCTCTGCGCTGGAGTCTTTCAAGCAGTTCCCTGTCCTTCTTGAACTGAGGGGCCCAGAACTGGACACAATAGTCCAGATGTGGCCTCACCAAGGCAGAGTAGAGGGAAAGGAGAGCCTCTCTTGACCTACTAAGCACAGCCTTTCTAATACACCCCAGGTTGCCATTGGCCTTCTTGGCTACAAGGGCACATTGCTGGCTTGTGGTCATAGTAATTTTGTGCACTATGGGAGAGACATTTACATTTAATAGATTGCCAAGCAGATTTTTCTATTGAAAATATAAACTTTTCAGACACAAAAAAAACCCTAATGGAATTTTCAACAAAGACCGAAGGATTTTCACTGAGATTCTACATACTTTATATTGAATTTCCTCCACAACAGACATTTTTGTGTATCAAGGTTGAATTAGTCAAAGTTAAAATTTTGACCAGAAAAGCTTTTTCACCAGGTATTTTTATTATATCCATACTATTATTTGCCTTGTCTACCTAGATAGTCTAGCTAATTGTCTCAAAACTAGTTGGTACCCAGACTTTTTAGTAAATTTTGTATTTTCAAATCATAGCTGATTTGGATTCCACACAGATATTCAAAGCCATAGATCCAAGACACATAAAAATATCTTTGACAGGAAGACCAATAAAATGTGTTTAAAATTGTGAAGGTAGCAGTAGTTACTACTTTTTTTTCTTTCTGTTTTTTGTTGTTGTTGGCTTTGTTTTGTTTTCTTTTTTTTGTTGTTTTTTTTTTTTTCACAAGGACCATCTGGTAGAAGCTAAATTTATGGCTTATTCACATTGTGCACATCAAAGAAGCACAATGGTCAAGCAGCAGGTTTTTAAGACCAAACTTTTCAAAGGATGTTGATATTTAGTACCTTTTTTTATACCCTCAAATACCATATTGCTGGATACCTATATATACACCATGACAGAATCAGAAGAAGTTATGCCAGTATTAAAAAAAAAAAAAAAAAAAAAGGTTAAGAACCACAACAGAAATGTCAGAAGAGCAGAAATGCAGGTTTTGCTATAGGAAGACAAAAAACAGAGGGATTTATTTGAATAGAAGCAATGGAATTACCAGGTCAAGCTAATTTTTTTCATCTCTCTTTAAGAAAACTAAATGTAAGAGCATGTGAAGTGTTTTTGCATTCTGCTAAGAACATGGTGTGAGCACAAACTTTTAATATTTGTGTGTTTTTCCTTATAAAAATCTATGAACAAAGGACTTCAACACTCTAAAAGGTTGTATAGAATCTCAACAATAGGTTTAGTTGATTTGAATAGCCTTTTGGCATGTTGATTTATGCTATAAGAGTGGCCAAGGTTTTTAACAGTTTAAACAGAATAATGGGGTAGAGAAAGCATGCTGAGCAAAATGCATTCCAAGATTTAAAGACTTAAAATATCTGAATTAAACTAAACAGACATGTATTCATTCTTAGGAAATTTGCCATAATTATATCTGGAAATTCTGAAACAAGGCTGAGATCACCTGCCAGTTGATCTGAGGGGATACTGGTTCCCATTATAGGAACTACACTTCAAGCTGTTGGCCACATACCTAGACATTAAGTAAATGGTGCAATGTCTCCATTAGCATAAAAATATTTCAGAACTATTGCCGTTTCAGCTTTGACCAATCTTTGCTGAAGATACAGATGGAGATTTATTTAAAAAATATAATAAACCCTAACAAAACCACCCTTAGTAACAGAAAATTTCTTACTGAATTAATCTATAATCAGTACAATAAAATGGTGTAATCAGGCACTAACCATGCTTTTTGCTATATGTTTCTATAATTACGTGAATAACTTAAATATCTTAGGTGTCAGAATTCTGAGAGAAGAATTATTTGTTTAATGGATAAATAGAAATGGCAATAAAATCAATTCATTTGTATTTTAACCAGCATTTTTTTGCCCTCTGACTTAAATAACCAGAGAAGTTCAGTAAAGTTTAATTAAATCTGGGTTATCCAGAGAGCTATTTCTCTTCATAGTCTCATCCCAGGTCCTCTGTTAATATTTTTCATCATCAGTTGTTTATCTTCCCAGAGAAGTTTGGTGATCTCCAAAATTACTTTTTCTGCAGCATCTTTCAGCAAATACCCCATGAGGATTTTAGATCTGGTGTAACAAGGTGTTTTACTTCTCTGTCCTGGTACACCAGAACCTGCTAACATTAATAATCCAGGGCCTAACCCAAGACACTGTGAGGGAAATCTCTTCAGGAAATAAGCTGAAATTTCTGAGATTTCTCAATACGACCCATGTTTACATTTTTTTTCTTGTCGATAACTCAAAGCTGTATGACCTGCATGACAATCTGTAACGTGCTACCTATGTATGTATGGTTTATCTTGCCGCTAATCCTCTTCCTATTTCAGTGGAAGCAGAGATCCCTTGGCATTTATTTACACTTGATATATTCTTCTGTAATGCTTACAGTTCTACAGCTAAATTGCTCCCGTTTTTGAGGATGGGAGCTGTAAATTGCTGATACTTTGCATACGATGCAGGATTTAGCAGCAAGGGCACGGAAAAAGATTCTTATGTTTGACATTTCCAGTATTAGACACCTAAATCTTCAGTTACACTCTGAAGTATATGGCCTGTTTCTTGAGCAGTTGTGTTCTAGTTGACATCAGTTAACACTATGGTTTAAAAAGAGCTTGAGATATTGAAATCTCTAAAAACAGGGGGACAAAAATAGAGTAAATGAAGGTGCATTTTTAGCTAGTATAAAATGTTGTGGTTAGGACTAGTAAAAAGAAAAGTCAACATTTTTATAATAAGAAGTTGGATTTTCAATGTAACAGAGACTTCTGTGATCATGCAGCTCTCCTATTCACTGAGCAAGCCTGGCTGACTGGCCACATATATTAGGCTGACCTGCTATATGAAGGAGGATTTTGGTACTATGCCTCCAGTAGGTGAGATACAGTTTTATTGTTGGATAGTGAGATATGAACACATTCCAAATCCCCACCACTTAGTGCATGAATCTTGATGAGGCTGGAAATAGATGAATCTCAAATTTTAAAATATCAGTATGAACAAATCGAATTTTTCTGTTCTTAAAGCACTTTAGTTTTTTTGTTGTTTTCTTTTATTTTGGGTTTTTTTGTGTGGTGTTTGTTTTTGTTTCATTTTTTGTTGTTGTTGTGTGTGCATCTAGGTATCACTTCCCTCACAGTGTCTGCAGCCTTGCATTTAATACAATTAATAGCTTCCTTTTAACCAGCAAGGAAACCATGATGGCTCCACTTGGAGCCTGTTGTGGGGCCTAAGTGCTGCCCTGTTGAGGACCCCAGCCCTGCTGCTAGGACAGTCTCATTTTCTTGAAGATATTCCAAGTAGTACCCATCATGAGTCAGTATGCTATTGACTTGGAAGGCTTTGTTCTATGCATGAAGTGTTTTATTTCATTTACTTATACATACAAACCAGTATTTTGGTTCAGGATGAACCTGAGTCACACATCTGTTTGCTGATAAAGCTTGAAACCTGTTCTCACCAACTTTCCTAGGCATCTGTTATCAGTCTGTGTCAGAGACTAGGTGGGCATATGAGAATACATGGGATCAGTGGGGTCGTCCTTACTCTCTTGGCTGGTGAAGGAGAGTTTGAACAAATCCATTAGGGCATGCATTTGCAGGAAAGAACAAACTTGACATGACTTTCCTGTAATCCCTGTTACAAGCTCATTCACATGGATAAGAAGCTGCAGTTTATATCACTGCCTCTTTGTCAGATTTTCAGGCATCTAACCCAACGGATTCAAGTTGGATTTTAACAGATTCCTTTAGAGACTTCAGAGTACTGCAAGTACTGCAACAGGGAAATCCAGCAGAACTGAATGGCCAATATACTGCTATTCAGACTTGGAATGCAGCCCTAACCATCTAATTTTTTACTTCTTGTTCCTCTAGTATGAAATACATCTTCTAGTTCCATTGTTAGCTTATCTTCTAATATCCTTAAAGTTCAGATGTATATATCTATACATGTATTTGCCTACCTAGTATTTGTTTTCCTTTTGCCATGACTGCATACGTCTTATTTAGAGAAATGTTATTCTGTTGTTACACACCATTTTTCTACTTTATGTGTCTAAATACCAAGCAGAGCTAGGAAGGACTTCACACTGTGATGCACTTTCAAAACAATTTAGCTACTTTGAATGTAAATTTGATAAGTGCAAGCAGCATTGACATTGCTCCTCTACAGCTTGCAAAGCCTTTAGCAGGTGCAAATGATTTTACTTTGTCCTGAGAACTTGCACCTGGTGGAGAGCTCTTCTTGCAGCCAGCTTGCGGGAGATGGTGCTACCTTCTTCCAAACTGAGACAAATGCTTGTGCTGATTTATTAAGACTAAATTCTACTGCAAGACTCCCTTGACTGTGATGAACAAATGCAGAAGTGCTAACCGATGGGTCTGGGAAATCCAAAGCTGCTAAAGACAAGTCCTTTAACTTGAAAATAATTGTTTTCGGGTTTCTTTTTCTGGATTACAGAAATTAAATATATGTGTAGATCTGGGAAAAAAGTGAATAATGTGAGAAAATCCTGAAATTGGAAGTTATTTATGGTGAACTTTTTTTAATCAAAAACTGTCTGTTTGTCCCTGATACAAGTATTAGAAATATGTATGTTTTCATGATGTTGCTTACCTAATATCGAGAAATGTGAGAAAATACTGTGAATGCTTCATTCAAATGTGGAAAATAAATAGCCTGGATTTCACAAAAGTCCTTACTTCTAGATACATTTGCTAACTAGCTCTAACTTCTAACCTAAGAGTTGCTTCTTTTCTGCTGACAGGTTCCAAACTCCCTTCCTTTCTCCTCCGGTTTTCCCTTTTTTTTCATTGCTCTGCTATTGGCTAGTCACTGTTTACTGTTTGTTTTCCCTTAATATCTTCTTCTTTATTCTTTTCAGGGCCTCTCATTCTCCCTCCCCTCTATAAGTGGGTTTCTTTGTGTTTCAAAAGAAAGCCAATGAATAGTTGTCCCTCCCTAAGCAGACACACATACACAGCCTCAATTCCACTGGGTGCTAAGAGCTTGCTGCAGCTCCTTCAGCGCTGCTCTTCTTTGTCTAATAGAATATTGGCTTTCTTTTTTCCTACTCAGCTCCCTGTACAGAAATCAATGTTCTGCTACACTGGACGGAGTGACAGTAATGCAGGAGATGCCAGCCCAACAACCTGATGCACAATGAACTGTTCTCCAAAAATTCCTCTCTGCTGAAAAAGAAAATAAAAAAAAAAGAAAAAAAAAAAAGAGGAAAAAATAAAAAAAAAAAGAAAAGAAAAAAAGGAGAAGAGCAGGAAGTCACACTTCGTTTCCTCCATGAACGGAGTAGTGATTTTTTATTATTATTTTTTTTTCTGGCTCTTCTACCTTCTCCTCCCACTCCCTCAAATCCACAGGAGAACAGCTCAGGCGTACAGGGTACTAGTTCAAAGAAAGGGCTTTAAAACCTGATCGTTCTTTATTGTATCTGATAAAAGCACCCAAAACATAAATGCTGTTGCTCTCTTAAAGGCAAACAGAGGCTATTACTGGGGCCAACGAAATTTTTTGGGGGATTAATTGTGGGTTTTTTTCTCAGATTAGGAGACATTTTAAAAAAAAAATCTTGAATCCTTGACAGTATTTCCCTGTGTTAATCTCTGGTGACTGCAATTTGCAATGTCTACCTACCTGAGCTACTGATGGTTATGCCATGCAATAGGATACGTTGTGAAACAACCCACACACTGATTATTCAGGAGAGTAAAATTACTCTCCAGTGCTAGAAAAGGTGAATGACAATGGACGTCATTTTCAGCTGATCAGAGCTAAAAGATGGCATGCAGAGACTCATTCTGTTTCCAGTGAATTCAATCAACATTTCCTTTTTCTGTTCTTATTCACCCTCGGAGTTTCTTTTGCCCCCCTGTGAAATAAATACATAAAATAAATAAATAAACAAATAAATAAAGTAAAAACACTGTTTCTGGACTGCTTGTATGGATGTTGTTGATACTCAAAATCTGAGATTTTTTTGATTCCTTTTTTCATGCTGAAACATCATTGGTTTGCTTCCTGATGGAATGACTAGTGGGCTCAGACTCACTGCTGGAGTGAGTAGTCGAAATTCCATTGAGGGGACCAGTCAGGAGCCTGTTTAAGCAATCACAGAGTTTGACCTGCAGACTCAGGTTTATCAGAGCCTACTGGATTTCCAAATGGGTTTTGTTACAAAATTGGCTGAATATTATGTGGAGATGGGAAAAGGGAGGTTTTGCTTTGCTTGCTGAAGTGGTTCAACTACAAGACTAGTGCTTCACACTTGGTTTTCTCTCTGAGCTTTTCCACAAATATATTTGATTTGAGAAAATGAAAGAGGAAAACCAGAAACTGTTAGAGGCTTGTCAACTCATTTAAGGCACAGGAAGGTTAGACAGCTACTTGTGCTGCAATTTTGCTAATGTAACTCACTGAACTATTTAAAAGCTACATGTTCTATGGAAATTTGATCTGAAAATATTTACCAGTGTTTCACTTTTTCTTGGATTTTTACCTGCTGTAATAGTACTTAACCATGGACAAGTATAGAACTTCAGTTGTACCAGGAAAAATAGAGAAATTAATGATTAATTTACTTGCCTTCAGCATTATTCTGTATTGCTTCTGAATGAAAATATAAACTTGAATATTTGGGGGATTTTTTTTTTCTTTCTCCAATCTTATTGTTCTTGTCTTTGAAAAACACTTATTGTAACAACTCTGAGCAACTGAAGGGCTTTTCATTTTTCAAAGCATTAAACAAGGAATGACTAATTGCATTAGCTGTTTGGCACAGGCACGATACAGCCTTGATCCTTCATTCAATTAGAGCTTGCTTTGAATTTGGTGAGGTCAGATTGCATGCCAGTTAGGTGTTATGACTCAGATCATGTCCTACCCATATTTTTACAATTACTGAAGTAACACTAAGAACTTTTGACAAATTAGGTACATTTCATTAGGTCTTTTTAGCAACAGGGAAAGCAAGTCATGACAAAATGAAGTAACTTAAAAGCAAGTGGCAAAATCAGTTGTTAGTCTCTGTGAAGGATGAATTTGTAAACCTTTTGGTATGAGAGGAGCAAAAATGGAAAGAAAGATTTCAGATCCTGTGCTCAGGTATGTAACCAGTCTCACTTGAAGGGAGGAGGTATCATGAACCTCCTAATACTGTAATGTGAAATAGGTGACATAAGTGACATATTTGGTACCCTAATTTGGCATAGGTGACATAAGCATGGGCCTGGACATTCCCATGGGAGCCTTTTCTTATTCTCTGCTATCAGATGCACACACAGATGTACATATTTACCATACCTATGGAAAAACTCCAGTGGATAATGCAAGGAACAGACATCCATATCTTATCAGAGGACTAGCAAATTATTTAGTAATCCCAACTAAAACAACTATTGCTTCCTCATGGAGAACACTTCCTATAGTTAATATATATTGACAGTTCCACTTCAACACCTTACTCAGTTTTCCCAGTAAGCCCAGCTATTCATCCCAGTATCTCATGTATTAAACCTAGATGAGTCTGCCATCTGGCATAAGGACTTTCAGGTTCCAGTCAGAAATGAGCATACCTAAAATCAAGATCCCAGACTTCTTTATCTGCTCAGGCTCAAAACCCATCCCTAAATCACAGAATCACAGAACAGTCTGGGTTGGAAAGGATTTTAAAGATAATCTAGTTGCAATCCCCCGGTATGGGCAAGTATGCCTCCTACTAGACTATGTTGCTCAGGGCACCATCCAACCTGGCCTTGAACACTTTCAGGGAGGAGACAACCTGTTCCAGTGTCTCACTACAATCACTGTAAAGAATTTCTTCCTAATCTACCGTCTTTCAGCCTGAAACCGTTCCTCCTCATCCTGTGACTACATGCCCTCATAAAAAGCCCCTCCCGAGCTCTCCTGTAGGCCCTTTCAGGTACTGGAAGGCCTCTATAAGGTCTCCTCGGAGCCTTCTCTTCTCCAGGCTGAACACTCCCAACTCTCTCAGCCTCCGTCTTCATGAGAGAGGTGCTCCACTCCCTGATCATCTTCCTGGCTTGAATGACCAGTTGGTAACAGACCTGGATGCAGGTGGCCCAGTGCCTTTTACGTCTGTTGGCAGCCCCAGAGGGACATGGATAAAACTGTAGCACCCCTGTATGCTAAGGGGGTTGTTAATCTCTAAATGGGATCTAGTTTTTATGCCTGGAGCGTATGCCTGGTTTTAATGCCAAAGAACCTATACCATCTGTGTACACCTACACTGTTCTTAAGCAACGGGACGGCACGAGGGAGGTGCCAAGGTCACTGCAGTGGGCGGCCAAGACCGCCGCAGTGCCGAGGGCTGCTCCGGCCGCAGCGCCGCTGAGCCCAGTCCTGATACCGCTGAGACCACCGGGACCGCTGAGCCCCGCCCCGGTACCGCTGAGACCACCGGGACCGCTGAGCCCCGCCCCGGGACCGCTGAAACCACCGGGACCGCTGAGCCCCGCCCCGGTACCGCTGAGGTCCCCGGCACCGGGCGGGAGGAGGGCACGACCGCTGGTCGCTTCACCCTTCTCCTCTCCGCTACCTTCGCGTTCCCCCGCGCGATGGCAGCATTTCTGAGCAATCGGGCTCGGGCAGGAGGGCGGCGGGCAGGGCCCGGGGCCGGCAGGGCGCGGCGGGCCGGGGACCCCCGGGGCTGTGGGACCCCCGGGGCTGTGGGACCCCCGGGGCTGTGGGGGCCGCGCTCTGCGCCACTGCCCCGGCAGCGCGGGGCGATGGGTCAGGGGAGGAGGGAAGGGGGAAGAGCAGCGATAACGCGACAACCCTGGTCGGTGGGCTAAGACCTGGCAGCCCCCCGGAAGGCTGGTCACCTTCTGAGGTGTTTCGGGCATGGGGCTCAGAAACTGAATGTACCCCAAGATCTCCCGAGTGTCATCGCCGTGCAGCTTCAGTCGGGGCAGTTCCTGCCCGAAGCGCCTGCTGCTTGCAGAGAGAGTGCAGGGAAGGGCTCAGATTTTCTGAACTTGGCTTGTTCCTGAGCAGTATTTGTCAATCCCTTTAGAAGACGGGAATTGCAGAGGGAAGGTGGGAGTGCAATGCGTTTCATGGTGGTGACCTTCTCAGAACTGGGACTACTTTTGCATGGCTCTGTTTGACTCATACGCTGAGTTTTCCAGCATGGCTGGGGTTGCAAATAACAAACTGTTCTGTTACCTATAAAGTCTAGGCTTAGAAATCATCATGGAAGCTAGATATCCTATGCAAAGTCCCTATTTTTGTCTAAATTTGTCTCCATGAACAAAATAGGATACCTGGGGGGGGGGGGAAGTTATTTTTGGGCTATGCAAGTAAGCTTTTGCCTTGAGTTTTTATTTGGAGACTCAAGTTTTAAAATAAAATTCAAAGCAGTAGAAGCAAAGGCTTGGCACAGGCAGCAGTTACACAATGGATTCAGATAACCCAAACTTTGTTTTTCACTGAAGTCCTGAAGTTAGGGTATTCAATTCATCCTTAATGAGACTGAATACTGTGGAGGGATGTTAGGGGAAGTAGTGGGTTGTTCTGCATTTGGTCTGAGCCCACCACAGTTTTTTATATACATATCCACCAATGTAAAAAATTGGAACCAAGGTATGAGTACCAGAACCACCAATCTGTTGTCATTCTTTTTAATTTAATATTGGAGAAGCTGCTTCTAAATTAATAGCTCTAAGTAATGAAGAAACCTTCCTACAGCCTCTCTATTTGAGTATTCCATTCAGAAATATGCAATCCTCATTCAAATCCATTTGGGAGGAGATTTGAATTTCTTTTCCTGACATCACAAGAGACACTCTAAGACATTATTCTATTGTTTAGAAGGAGGTCAGGACCCTTTACGCTGACTTTTGGCCTAAACAAACTATTGCATTTACAGGTTTTTACAGAGTCAAAATTATTTTACAGAATTTTGAGTCTGTCACATAGGAGACACAATATTCAATACTGTACAGGCAATTACAAGGACATTCAAGACTTTCGCCTACAGTTCCCCAGTCTTAGTGCACAGGACTTGCATGGCTAATAGATAAAATCTGGAAGCTTAAGATTTACTCCTAGCTGTGCCTCTAGCCTTAAGTAGTTATTTTTTCTTCTCTGTGCCTCAGTTTTTCCCAAGAAAAAGGCCATCTAATGCTTCTGATGCCCTTTTTCATTACTTTGTCTTCTAAGAAATGAAAAGAGTATTTATTATTATAAATCATCAGTGATGAATCATTTTAGCAGCTTCCAAAGTAGGAGTACTTTCTCCCTAAATGAAGGCAAATTTCTACTCTTTCCCTTGAGGAATAGAAATATTCAGTATGACAGCGGCAGAAGATTTAAAAAAATAAAATAAAATAAAAAAATATACTTTAAGATTTTTTGCCTTACTACTATAAATTCAAAGACATTAATGACCTTGGTGTGTCTTGTTGAGAATTAGGACTAGATGAAAACACTTTTCCAAAAGGGAGAGTGATTAATTCTCAGTAAAATTCACTAGGCATCAATCAAACTAGCAAAATCATTCAATAGTGTTGTAGAAGAATTTGAAAAGACATAATTTATGAATCTGAAAGGTTTTATTAAATGTAATAGAATTCTAAAAAGCATCTGTTGAGTAACATATGCTATTTATTTAGAAACTATGTAAATATGGACCTCAAGGGAGTTTTCTTACATGTAAAGAGAAAGTAATATGGTATTATCACATCCAAGCTGTATAAAACATGGGACAAACGCACCTGTGACTGCATAGTGAACAATGCAGGAAAGCAGTGAGTTTTGTGGTATTGCCTGGAGTGTAATCATGGAAAGACAGAAAAAATGTTTTACCTTTCTATGAATCAAAGACAATGTGGTTTTCCACTTCTGTTCTAAATTGGCTTGGTCTGAATATCCTGAATTTGGCCTTCTGCTTGGATTACAATGAAATTTTCACTGTGGAGAAAACTTCATGCCAGTAATAATCTTTACAGTCTGCCTGGGTTTCTGAAGGTTCAAAATTCTCTAGGTGGAGCTAACCAACAGGCTGGTGACTATGTTTGTGGTGATTACAGTTCAGTGTGTTGTATGTGGACAGATAAGCATGCATACATTAATTGTGTGTTTCAGTTAGTGATGTAGCAACTCCTCTTGAAATCAACTTTGATTATACTGAAAGAAGAACACTGAAGTGTTAGGTATTATACCCTGTAGTAGGTTACCACATTGAACTGGCAACAGGACTAATACAGGGCCCAAAAGATCTTCCTAACATATATGTTTATATTCACCAATATTCAATATTGGCAGCCTTGAAGTATTTTGGACCATCATAGCAAATACTGTGTTTCGGAGTCCTTTATCACTCCCGAAGAGCGCCAATTAAAAAGAGAAGGCAAAGTATTTGAGCGTATGGGTGGAGCACTGGGGTTTTTAATCAAGTAAGCTAGAAAAATATTGTCCATCTAGTTTAAACACCTATTTGTCTTAAGGTTGGTCATAATCCCATGCTTCATGTATCACCTACAAAGGTCTCTGTTACAGGAAAACCTTTTCATTCTCCACTCTTCAAAGCAATCTATTGAAGCCTATCTTTTTAGCCTACCAAGGGCTGCAAGGGGCTATATAAATGTATGAATTGTACTTTGTAGCAGCAGGACTGAGCTTTTAAAGGCAATGAGGTTTGACAAGCTGCAAAGGTGGCCTTAACGGTAACCGTGCAAAAAGCTACCATGTGCTAGATTATTTAGAATTTATTATTTTTTGAATGTGTCCCAAGCATATGTGTCCCACTTCAGAGCAGAGCTGCAAGCTATGTCTCAGTTCAGTGACATTAGCTATGTCTCATGTGCTAAGGAGGATTCTGAGCTAGGAAATGCCAGTCATAAGGTGTGGTGTGCTGTCAAGGCTGTCCAAAGTTTGAACATTTTCAGTGTCACTTTGCTGTGGAGTTGAAAGACAGAACAGCATCTGCTGTTACATGAAGGAGCTTTGGTTTGCTGGTAAATCTTAAACGAATACCAATTTTAGTTCTTTGAACAGCAGAATTCTTTTGAACTGCTGTTGGATACAGGGATCGCAGGGATCAATCAGGCCACTGCAGGCAGGATATGTTCATTCAGTAGCAGCAGCTTTGGCACCAAAAGAGGATTGTTAGAGCCTATTTTCCTTTTAGCAGCAGGAGTAAATACTGTAAAGAAACAGAACTCCGTGAGATTGCATGATGCATAAACAGTGTGTAATCCCCTGAACGTACAGGGAATTATATGTGAATGAGGAACAAGAACAAAAATCCAGTTGTTTCTGCTGCAAATGCTTGGTGCTGGATATCCAAGTTTGAATTGTAAGTCAGGGTTGCCTTTGTCTTCAGAGTGGAACTCTGTATAGCACTTTCCAGTTCCTCCTTTGAGATTTAACCAAGGAAGTCAAGAAGGTAAATGGGTATCTTTAAGGTTCCTTCCAACCTTAAAGATTCTGTGATTCTATATGTAGGCAGTGGTTTTGGCTCCACAGGTTTCTATTTTGTATATCAGATAAAATGCATTCCTTTTTACATTAACAAAATAGTTTGAGTGAAAAAGTATTTATTGGATAGATTTCTACAAATAATCAGGGAATAAAACCTAGGGCCTTAGTAACGAGAAGTCATAAGGGAAAGAGAATGAAAAGAAAATTTAAAAAATCTGATGATATGCACATTCCTGGAAGTTGCACTGCAGAATACTGAATGGCATATAATCGGGAAAGGATAAGAAATAAGATTTATTGCAGACACCAGCCTATAACAGTATTAACTTTTTTCTTCTTCCTTAGGAATGCTTGTATGTACACAAACCAGAAACACATTTAAAAGATATCAAGGATTATACGCATTTATTTTTTCTACTTTAAAAATAATAATAATAATATTCATGGAGACATGTTTAGTGAAATAATGAAATGCAGTAATAAAGGGATTAAAAGCTGCCTGCACACAGGCAGGCATGGATACACATACATGTACACATCCATACTATATCACGGGTTGCAAATTTCTGTTAATTTTTAGGAAATAAGTTAAACATAGAAAGAGAAATGGAAAGGTCAGTAGCAGAAGGGTTTTGACAATCATAACACATGCAGCTGCATTTCTGTTTCTATGAGAGATTTGATTTGACATCCGCTCATGTTAGCATTTGGAAGAGAATAACGCTTGGCATATGCTGCTATGTATTTTCCACCTACAGAGGACAGAAGTGGCAGGCACCCTGCTATACCTTTTAAATTGTTCCCTTATTGCACAAATTGAAAGAGAAATATTTAAACATACTTCAGAGGTTAATTTATAACAATTAGTTTCTCTTTTTAAAGGCACATTGGTTTCCTATTTTCTGAAATTTATAAAAATACAAACCACAAGAGACCAGTAAACCTTTATAATTTCCTAAAAAAAAAAAAGAAAAAAAAAAAAAAAGGAAAGAAAAATAAAAAACAAGCTTTCTTAAGGAACTGACTGTACTCAGTGTCTGAAAAAGTGCATAGTGTCTCTGTGCCTTTTCCTTCTCAGGAAACAGAAATGGAACCTCCTCAGCTACATGTTAAGAGATTAATGCCAGCTTTCAGGAATTGTTGAAAATAGAAGTTTTATTCCAGTTATTACCCCCAAATACATAAGATGCTGATGGTCTTGACTGCAGAGTAGGTTGAGGTTATACAGACATGTAATTCATTAAGCAATAGAGCAAGACTCAGCAACTGAAGCTGGAAAGACTCAAACAGAAACTAGGGTGTGCTTTTTTAACAGTGAGGGGCAGTTACTTGTTGGCTATGCAGAGGTCTCCATCATTGAGCTCCTGAACAAGCCTGCTTATCTCCTGAAATAATGCTTTCTAGCTCAGCTAGAGATTGCAGGGCTTAGTACTGGATTGATGTAGGGATTCCTGTGGTCTTTGTTCAGGTCAGAGGAGCTTATACAGACATCTCCCCTGGTCCTTGGCCCGTGTGAATCTTTTCACCAGCTGAATACAGGGGTTAGTTTAGACATTTGACAAAGATCCCTCTCATTTTCCTTTCTCTGCTCTCAGAGTTTCAGCTCTGAAAAGCTGCAAAACAAAATTGTACTCCAGGTATGCAGTTGTGTGAAACAGGCATGTATCTTACTGGGCTTTTAAGCACCATAAATGCTACTTGTAAGCAGACAGCATGCTTTCTGGTTTTTAGTTTAACTTAGTTGTGAAAAATTGTGTCAAACCTCTGCACCTCAGGCAATATAAATCAATCTACCATAATACAGTGACTAATTAGTCTGAACCACTGTGTCTAAGGAGCTGAAGTTCATCAGTATGCAGCTGGACAGGTAACTCCAGACTTGCTGCAGAGCTTCTCTAGCTACAGAATGCTTAGATAAGAAGTCACACTCTGAGTGCAGCAAACAATTCATGTGTTTCAGGTAAAGAAGAGTAATCACATTTTGCAATATACTCTGAGATCTTACTTACAAAAAAGTATGTTGAATTTGAAATATGTAATACATTATTATTTGTATTATTTAAAACATATGCCTTCTCCAGTGAAAAACTAACACTAGACAGAACAATAAGCTCAATCTAAATAAAATTCAGGAACCTGATTTAAATCTGGTTGAATATTCCCATGTTGACATCAAGGAACTTTGGATCTGCATCATTGGATTTGTCAGCGTCGATGTAATTTGTCCTGTAGAAGAATTCCTGTATGAAGCATGAGTAAAGAATATAAGAAATTTCAGAAAGTTCATAAAATCTCCTTAGGTAATGAGAAGGGATATAGCAGACCAAGAAATAGCCAGAAGCTCATGAAAATATGCAGAATGTTTTGCAGAGTGCTCTGTGCCTCCACAGTCGAGGAGAAGAAATACACAACTGTGATTGACTATGTTATGCATTTAAACATGTAGAATCATGGACTGTAAGCTTTTCCTTGATGAACTGTGCTATCACTACAGTGATGGAAAGCTCTCTCTTTGGGTAGACATAGGGAGGAAAAAAATTAAGAGGTGTAGGAGTCCTGTTACTAACTCAAGGTTACTCATGCTCAGACTTGAAGACTCAGTTATCAGAATTTATTTTTCTACACAGATTTGTTCTGTTTTCGCTGAGGACAGGCATTTATTATTATTGTTATTTTACCTAGGAGATTATCTGCACTTCAGGTTTCTGTCTCTGGTTGGACATTAGTTTTGTTACTTTTATTTCATTCAGAATAACTAGTGACTTGTGTGTTCCAGATCTTAATGTGACAGCTAACAAGGACACTGGGAAGCATTCTGTGGCAGATGCAACCTTGTTGGCATCTGCAGGTGCAAACATATTTTCAGTTTAGCATGCTAAAGGGCATCAGTTCAGAGCCTTAGGTGGTTTGGAGCATATGCTGCTGATGAAAATAATAAGAAAATAGTATTTTGAAGACAGTTATTCAGGCAAGTGTGTGTGGAGCATTTAACTCTCTGAACACTGAAACAAAATATCTAGACTGTGTCAAACTAATGAAATGCTTGTGATGATAAAAATAAACCTGCTAGACGTCCTCTTGCGAGCAAACTGCATCAGCGCTCTTGCACACTGCTAAAGTACTTAATGTTTTCTGTTGCTACTTCCTTAGTAGACAATTGCCCTTGATATCACAGTGATATTTCAACACTTCTTTATGGCCTCTACTCAGACCCCAATTATTAAGCATTTTTTCTTCATTAATAATTGATGCCTGTGTTTAAAGCTTCCATTTGAAAATATCTCTGAAATCTACTTTATTAGATTTTGAGTAAATGTTCCTCAAATCTCCTCAGCATTTTGTTAAAAATGAATGTCATATATCTTTTGATAAAACCTACAGAGTTAAGTGCCTAATAAAATACTACATTACTAAAATGACTATTAATATTTTAGCATTATGCTGAAGTATGAGTGTTCTCCCGGCAAAAGTATGAATCACTGGTTTTTCATTTCTTTAATTCTTTATTAATTGGTACTTGAGGCAATAAACCATAACATATAACTTTGGCTTCAGATAAGGTTTAATGAGCGCCTGACCTTTGCTTGGATAATTCTCTGTCAGTGAACCAATTCAGGATAACCCTTTGAAGCTTGAATTCCTGTATTGAATGCTAGTTGCTTTTCACTGTCCTTTACTTAAATGGACAGTACTGAAAGTTGGCTTTTTAGTGAACAAAAGGCTTTAATAAGAAAGCTTTTTTCAAAAAATGACTAATTTAGTGGAAATGTAATTGTTACGTGTGTGTGTGTTTCATTAATTATTCTTCAATAGAACAGAAGTCTGATTATAGCTGGAACTGAGGACCACCTGTCCTAACTTAACTGAGTTCTATAGCCTACTAAACTGTCATAATCTGCATGAAGGCCCTTCCACCTAAACATACATCATGCATGTAGATATGTAGTAAAAAGTCCAGCAGAGTAAGTCCTAATTCTTTGAAAGTCCCGCAGAGTATAGCTGCAGAAATCAGGAAGTTATTACCTAAATAAAATTGTATATTAGATAGGGGACCTAAATACTCAGGTGTAACAACTTTAAGGTAATTCTAAGAAAAAATGCAGATACACAGCTGGTACAGGCTCAGAACTGGACTGAAGTCTCCTGAGAACAGGCCTCCCCAAGGTGGTCTCTTGCACTTTCCTAGTTCTGGCTGGATTTAAAATACTTTGAGAGCAACCACTCATGCTTTAAATTGGGATTTATGTTTTCTCTTCCTCTCTGAATCCCAAAGTGCAGCTAGGCATGAGGAAATGTGAAAATGACCCAACATAATCTGACTTAAAAATATTTCATTATTCTAGACACTGCTGAAAGATTAGGCAATGCATTCTGTACTTCAAAATGCCTAATTTCTGGGGGAGTTTCTGACTACCATGCTTAGTGGTAGTATCACCTCTTACTTGTTTCTGGAAAAAAGTAGAATGTAAAAAAAATAATAATTAAAAAGAAGCCAAATCTTTTAGCAGAAATAGCCCTCCTATTTGACACCAAGCATACACGAGGAAGACTAAATTAAATACTTCCTCTGATCTTTGGCAAATGCATAAGTTAAGCCAAGACATGTTTGAGTGCCCTACACACTGGCTAATGTGACCAGTGTGTACATTATAATCTATATGTAAAAACTGTTTTCTGTGTATATAAAATAAATAATATTCACTGGAGCAGGATTTGGGATTTGAGTCTTAAGCTTTTGAGCCAACAACAAATATCTGATGATTGAATGCAAAATATACCAGGTTCACTTCAACATGCCTTATATTAGCAGTGTTTTAAATATACACAGGGATTTAAATCCCAGTTTTGAATCACAAAACCTGAAACGAACTGTCAAGAATATACTGTTTATCCCCAACCTTTTGTGAAGGCAGATAATTAACACATATTAAAGCCATATAACCATATCTATATGGTATCAGATTATAACAGGAAATACAACTTGAACATTATAGAATTTATATTTTTCAGTGTCAAAAGTACTTTTGGGTTGGCTCGTGGTTTGTGTTTGTTGCTTAGCTAACACTATTTATTGCAAATAATTCACATCTTTGTGCATTCACAAGGAATTTAATGAATTACAATTGCATTCTTCAGTAAAACACTGAAAACAAAATAGCTAGTCCTAATGACATGCTTAAATAAACATGTGCTTCAGTGCTTTGCTAAAACTTGTGCCCCAGGCCCTGGTTTTATAATTTGCATATACTAATTCAAAATATTGAGAATTTTTACCTGCAAAATCTGCCAGTTTCCATGTGGAGTCACACAGTTCTGTATGAAGATCTGGGATCATTCCTCACACTGAACATGCCATTTGCAAAGACAAGATATCAGGGCTAACAGGAGCAACCCAGAAAGGAAAAATAGATCTAGCTGCTTACAGCTAACACCGTAAACCTATGGAAACAAGCTGCCTTGCCATGGTTAAGAGACTCCACTCCAGTGAGCAGAATTAATTAAGTTCATTTCCACGCAGGACTGCCCTTGGTCCTCAGAGAGTCAAAGGGCAGTTGAAGAGTATAATTACTTGTGTTAAAGAGAAAATGGCAATGGGAGTTAGCCCAGCCTCACAATGTGATTTAAAAGAACAGCATGCCTTTATTGTGTTTTTAGTTTGATGTGGGTGAATTACAAAGCGGGGGAAAAAAGCTCTATGTGAAGCAGTACTTACCAGATATAAATGGAAACACTCATTCAAAGTCTTCATTCCAAGTAGTGAAGAAGGAGAAAAAGAGGAAAAAGCCCCTAGCCATTCTGATAATATGTCCAGCAGTAGGATCAAATGCCATCAATTATGGTTTGCTTGAAGTTGTCATGAGAATAAAACAACCGTTGCCAAGTAAGGACTACTAATTTTCAACCTTATTAGAAAATATTAGACGTTGTGTCCAGTCATTCTCTTTGATCCAGTATGCACTAAGGTTTTTTTTCTGTTTTCATCTGCTCCATCCTGTGCTGTTCACTGAAGCGGTATAGGTATTTTAACAGCCTGATTTTGACTACAGACTCTGCATCCCTCCAGGCCTTCTTCAAAGTTTGTCTTGCAGCATGTATTTTTGTTTGCATCTTCCAGATGATTACCAAGTTTCTGTAGCACTTCCCCCCCCCCCCCCCCTTTTTTTGTCTTCCTCCCCCCTCTTACTTAGAGTGCTATTTTGAGTAATTCAGTACCATTCAGGGTTATGTTTTTACCTTAGCCAAATGATATACATGCAATGAGAGTCAGTTATGCTCCTTATCTTTTATTGATACCAGTCAATTAAATCAAGCAGAAAGGAGCTGTAGCTGTGGTATTAATTCCATTATAACAACCCATGACTCCCTCTTTTCCCCCCACCCTATATTGGGAGGATTCAGATAGAAGAGAGTTTATCAGAGACAGGCGTAATGCGACTGTTGCCTTTATTGATATACCCAATGTGTCATTACAGCCTAACAGTATTTCAGTGCCACAAGCAGCTCTAAGAAGCATTATCTCTTCATGTAAACTATTTTCTGGGTTGAGCAGATCTCACTGTGTTGGAGAGTGCCAGCAATTATGTGGGATGAAAGGAAGCGTAGGGTAGGCTGCATCGCTGTATTACAGGACTAGTAAAGCTGCAATATCCTACCAATCTTAGAGCAAAGAACATGGTGAACTTCTCTAATTCACATTTCTAAGATATAGTTCAGAATGATCATGGAAGATTATGTAGAATATACATAATGAAGAAAGCTCAGAAATTTTTCCAGTTTGTGGACAATAAATAAGGGGCATGTTCTTTTCTCCTGGACACCCAGGTTTCTTTGTTACTTTCACCCTTTTTCTGTAGTTTATCTGAATATTTTTGCATCTAATAATGTCCAGCTGCAATTCAAATCTCCTCAAAGGATATTGGCAGCTTGAAAATACAGGCAAAGATCCTGAAGGAGTAACAAATTGGTGGAGCTGTGGTAGTTCTGCTGTCTCTGCCTCTGCTAATATTAGCAAGTCCTCCCTGAGAAATAGGCACTTTAACAGCAGTCCAAAATGGTTACCTGGATCTCTGTTAGCTTGTTGCTGTTGTTTGGTTTATTTATCACTTCCAAAGAAGTTTTATTTTCCATAAAATGAAAATTACAAACCCTGAAATATAAGCTCTATCAACATATGACCTGTTTTGGTCCTTCTGTAGCGATAGAGGGACAGCTATCATGGCTAAGGATTATGCTTATGCCCTGTTGATGCAGTATAACCACAGTGTTGTGAAAGGACTGAAATTCACCTGTTGGCTCAAGGTCAGGCAATTACAGGCAAAAGTAGTGCTGTCTCCAGCCAATTCTGTTACCATTCAAATGTGGACATTTGAGGGTAGAGCAGTGTCCTAACTCAAAATTCAAATGTAGTACCTTTTATTTCAGAATAAGTTTTACCTAAATTAGCTCCTCTATTAATTTTATAAAAGACTGTGTAGTTATATCAAGAACTCTCTATAATGCCTTCCTTCTTTCCCTGCTCTCATATCATGAGATATAGTTCTGTTAGATGCTGCTCAGTGAAAATATGGTGGCAAAGATGATTGACAGAATAAAATGAGAAATGGGATAAAAGAGGGAGTCTACATCAGGATTATATGCAAAACTGAATTCCTGTTTGTTGAGCTACAGATATTTACATAAAAAATAGCACATTTACAAAACAAAACAAAAACACAACAAAAAAACCCCAAAACCAACCAACCAAAAACAAATTAAAAAAAAACAAACACCTCAAAGTGTAACTGAGGGGTTGGACAAGATGATCTTTCGAGCTCACTTTCAACCCTTAAGATTCTATGTGATTCTGTGTAATTTCAGGACTAAGTAAAAAAAGGAAACAAGAAAAACTGGATTACTTTGAGTAGAAGTCACTGTGCTAACTGACTTGGACTGAACTTGTGTTATTTCAGTTGTAAATTGTTCAACATGAAAGCTGAAACAGTGTGGAAGCAATGCTAATTGCTGAATCAGCTGTGTAGTAAAAAAATCAGAGAGCTCAGAGCAGCCATCAAAAAATCCACAGTGATTTAAAAAATATCAAAAGGAGGAGATAAAGCAATAAATGAAACATGAAACTTGCACTTCAAAATGCACAGATGCATAAGAAAAATGGTAGCAACAACGTAATGATACGTAATTATGTGACGATATTCATAGACTAGAGCAGTATAACACAAAATTGAGGAGACAATTCACAAACATAAACCAGAGCTATTCTCTTTATTTGGATCAGGTTCTCTTTGTAGAGGAAGGAAGGAAGGAATTTGAAAGGATTTTCATGGTTGGAAAAAGACAGGGTTGTTTGTCCGACTGCTTATGTAGTAATTATAAAGGTTGAAATCCTTGTGTGATTTAGTGTATTTGGATAGAGGATGCTAAGAAACATTATTAGGATAACACAAGCTGCCACGTGTAGGAAAGACTTCCAGATTTCAGTGACAGCATTGTGGTTTAATAGGTTTGGGCATTTGACCTCACTTCATCTGCAGTGGCAATGAGCAGTACTGTAAATAAGCAGAGAGGAAAAACTTCCTGTACTTCAGCCCAATTTCTAGTTTTCTAGAGTGAACCCCAGTAAGTTTATTATGTTAGCAGTAAAGAGGAATGTACTATATACTCCTGGATTTGTCATACCTACCAGATTTGTCATTTAGGGACATGGTTAACCTTGGTGCCTTATAACAGAAGGCTCTGGAGGAATCACTAGACATCTATGATGGATTTTCTGAGCCAGAAAATCCTCTTCAGGTGCCTGTCTCTTTTCATTGTGTATCCAGGGAAGCCATGGACAGATAGAGTTCTGACTTGGGTGGATCAAGACAGATGACTTGGGTCTCACTCATATTTGGTAAATGTACTGTGACATAGAGCTTTCTATAGTGAAGGAAAGATAAAAATTAACAGAAAAAACCCTATTCATTTAAAAATGTTAGGTAATCCATATCAAGTATTTTCCAGTTGGACTGATCCCTAGTCAAACTGAAGACTGAATATATCCCATCTGTTAGCAGTAATTTGCTTTCAGCATGGTTATGTGAACTATGTTTTTCTCAAATGTATTCATTTTCCCCTCACTACCAGTGAGAGCAGTGAGTTCCCAGCATCAGGATAACCTGAGGAGGAGGGTTTGTATTATCCACATTACTTGCTTACGGACCTACTTTCTCTAGGCTCTGTGTATAGGTGATGGAAAAAGCCTTCAGAAAGATATTTAGGGTTTCCTCCTAGAGGCTATAAAAAAAAGCATGGAGAGAATAGCTCTCTAGTTTAGGCCCAAAGGTTTCTCTCTTCAGGAAACAGAGACCAAATAGTCTTGTTCTAACCAGGTAACTAAATTGTGTGAATAGTCCCATAGAACTGTCTTGATTTATTTGATATTTTGAGATTTGTAGAAATGTCAGCAGGTAGTTTATGACTGAACATTAGCAATATAACTAACTTGCATTTAGTGAATCACAAAGCCAAATAAAGAACTGAAATTAATTTCCACTAGTTAGCAACATCCTGTATCTCAGTCCATTCAGGTGAGTCCACTGCTTCCACCTCAGTACTATATATTACTGGGTAAATACTGAGAACAAGGCTTCAGTAATGAGGAATTCCATAATATACAGATGGATAGCCAAAATGGCTGAACAACGTTTGGCAGTTTAGTCTCATCTGGAAGGAATCTAGTTCCCAGTGAATCAAGTAGGTATTTGTAATGCTTCAAAAGCTCATAATTAGGTTCAAATACCAAAGCTGTAGGGTAACTCAATGTTAAAAAGCATCTCCCACCTTACATGCCTCCAGACAACCTGGCTGTTAGCCCCAGTTTTCTCCCTCATCAACCTCTTTATGTCTGACATGACTTTCATTCTGTCCCACAGGAGTAGGTTATTATTATGAATTGTTGTTCTCCACAAGATACAGCACATTTAATCCATATGACAGCTGTTTGGTAGAATAAGCAAATATATTTATTAATCACTTGCTATGAGTTTACAAGTTTTGTCTTGTTACCTCCACTGTGGTATTAATGTTCTTCACTGTTCCTTGCTGTGGCTGCTGTGTGTCCTCAAAGATTTCGCTCAGTCACCACTATTATCTATAAAATTTTCTGCCTGTCTTCTCTCACGCTGGTGGTTGTTACTTCTGCTTATCAACTGCTGCTGGGAAGCAGAAGTATGTTTTTTTTTCAAATTTGCAAAATATGAAGGTGACTAAGCAGTACATTTAAGTTGTCAATTTTTTTTCTTTCTTTCTTTTGCAATCAGGCTCTCGAAAATAAAAACTATAATAATAAATAAATAAAAGGTATAAAAATAAAGGTAATTCTTAATATTAGAAAATAAATACTAATGTAATATCAGAGATTTCTATTATTACAAATGTTTTAATTTTAGGGTTGGAATTCTGTAGAGAAATAGATGCCAAAAGGAAGGGTTTATGTTCATCATTTCAGTTTTTTTATCTAGCTATAAACTTTGCTATAAACAGATAAACTTTGCTGTAAATTTCTTGTTTCTTCTTTTACAGTAGTAGTATCACCTATTTCTGTTTGAGAGTTTCTTCAGGATCAAGTTTGTAGTGGGAAGCAGCACAGTATTTCTGTACCATTACTATCTGAACAACATGTCTTTTCAACCTATTTCCTAACCCTTAAGGTACCCGGAACCTCAGATACATTTTACATCTCAAACCATCTGAACTCTTACATGAAGTGTATGAAGTTCAGAATTGAAACTTTCCAGTTAGTGATAAGAGACATTTTGCCTAGAAGGTACGTAAGCTCCGTGCAAGTTTTCACATACATGATTTGTCTTTGTCTCATAAAATGTTTCAGATTCCTCCTCCTGGAGGTGGATGAGCTATTCAGTGTGACTTCCATCAAGATTTCAGACTATATCCTGAAATGTTTCTAAAAATAAAATAAAATAAAATCCCGAGTGATTACAACTCATTTTTTGAAATTGGGTCATTCTGTCTTCCCATGTCTTGGGATAACCAATTAAAGAGAGGAAAGCAAAAGAACCAAAAGAAATCCCCGGAACTCTGAGATCACCAGCCTATCATCAGTCTTCAACAGCATCAATTTAATTTTTCATGGTGAAAACTTAATATCTGGGGATCCTTCATAATAGTCTTGACACAGTTTTTAAAATCAACAGCTCTAGCTGCTCACTATATTTAACAATATGGTGATTGTTACCAGAAGACCATAGGACAGCTGTTGAGAGACTTTACAATAGAAAAATATGTCCCTTCTAATAAATAAATGAATAAATTTCTAGCATGTAGCTGAATTTCATAATTTAGTCCTGGATTTCTTAAAGAATTAAGAAAATCTGTCTGAATCTAATTAAACCATTATCTAGGAAGGATGGGCTTCTGTTGAAGTTAATTCATATGTAGACTGGAAATTGCTTTTCAAAACTTCATTTTGTAAAAAAATAATACATATTATTTTGCACACAATGTAACAATGTACTATTTTAACAATCTCCTCCGTAACATAATAATTTAGTATTTCAAGATGATGGCATCCTATCTTAGATTTAATACTTATTTTTATTGTTACAATATAATAGTAGAAAAAGGCAGATTTGAACTGTTATGTTTTGCTTTGATGAAATGGAAAGTTTGTATCAATAACTACAGTATTCACCCAAAGAGGTAAAATAATTAGTTTGAAAGGGGTTGCATGTTAATTATCTTAAAAATCATGTTTATTAATTTAATGTAAATCTTGGAACAGCAAGTGAACTCCAGAAAGCTGGGAGAAGTCTGAGAGTGTGTCAGTGCCCAAAGGAGTGAACAGGATCATTTTGATAATTACAGAGTAGTTGGTCTGATGTGAGTTGTGGGTGAAATCATGGACAAGGTGACATGGGATTCAGTCTTTAAAGGACTAGAGGATAGATATATAATTAATGATAGTCAAATGGTCTCTAGCACTTATATTTGGAAGCTATAATGGGCATGGATGCATGTGTCATAGGGGGGCATGAGGAAGAAGCATGAATGTTGACAGTGATGTACATGCAGTATTACTTATATCTGGGTTATCAAACTGGCTTTTATTGGGCAAGTGCAATTGCAAGTGCAATTAACTTCAGGCTCAGTTTCACTAATATAGACATCTAAGTAGCATCTTATTACTTAAATTGGGGTGCAAGTAATTGCAAAAGGAAAAAAAAAACAACCTTCTGCCTATGATTTACAAAAATTAAAGCTGTAAGAAAAGCAATACCCTTAAGCAAACTGTAAAATTTGTCTCTTATCTTTAGATAAGGATAGCAAAACTTTCCTCAAATGTTTTGCTGTATCCATATACCTTTTCCTAGTTCTTGCAGTGCTGATCTGAAGGCAATTCCCCTGCTCCCTCTGAATGTGAGCTAGCTTTCAAATATGCACCATCAATGAAATACAAGCACTTTCACCTGTATCACTTTGTCAACATTTGAGGCTGTTTAACTGGAACGCAGCTATCATTGGCTAGCCGTAGAAAACACTTAACAACTATCAGTGGCTTAATTCCTTATTATCATTTTTTTTAAACTAAATTTCAAGATGAAATGCAGAAAAAGAGAAAACAGAGACAAAAGCCAGCCCTCTCTCAGTTTTTGCCACTAGCCCATGACCTCAAACTCTGTTTGTATAATTATATTAGGATTGTGGGTTTTGGCTATTTGGTAGAAGGTCCATGTGGCAGAAGAATGCAGTGTAGAAAATCAATTTGCACTGTTTTTTTTTATATATATATTTAAAATTACTTATAAGCTGTGCTTGCCCTACAGGACACTATTCAACCCTCTTCCCCTCTTTCTCAACTCCTTTAAAATTTGAACAGCAAACATTGATCAAAGAATAACGGCTCAGTTAGCTGAGTAACGCACAGAATATGAGAATGAGTCTTTAAATTAGTTTCTTTACAGTAGCATGTATTAAGAGTGTTATTCTATTTATTGTATTCATATTTAAGTAGGCTGGAAACAACATATTTGATGAGCTTCATGTGAGTGACCTTTCAAGGGTGTGAAGCATTTTTCTGCACACCCCCCAAAATTAATGGAAAATTATACAGCTGTTATAGGAAACTGACAGACGAATTAGGAATTACCTAACACAAAGAAACACCCATTGTAGTGGTATGTGATAGAAATCTTCCCCCTCACACTGTTTATCCTGTGTTTCTTTCATTAGTAGTTTATATGATTTTCATTCCTTTTCCATATTACTCATTTCATAACTACCTATCTGGCTGCAATTTTGAGCAAAAAGGAATTTTTTGGCATTTTTTTTAAATTGTTTGGTGGGGCTTGGGGGCTTTGGGGTTTGTTTATTTTTCTTTAATGGTATTTAACAGGCATTTGGCCATCAGTGAATGGACAATGCAAAAAGAATCTTCTGGTTTTGGTAACTTAGTATTGTGCGAGTCATTAACAAAATTATTTCTTTTGGAACTTTTTGCAGTCTTAGTTCACATAGGTTAAAGCAAATAAGGAAAAAAGTGATTTGTTTTGTTAGCAACATGTAATTAACTAACAATTAGTGACCTATGCTTTTAGGATCAATACCAGCAACTCAACAGATAAATCACAACACTAGACAGTTACTAAATCTTAATATACATCTGCACATGCCTGAATAACTTTCTGTGGCTGATCCTAGAAAATTCTAATTGAACCCGTATCTCACCCCTCAGTTAAATGCAGCCCCACCCTAGAGGAAATGTGGGTCACAAGCATTACCACTCTACACATCCCTCCTGTGGGAGGTTTTAAGTGCCTCTATGCTGCTCCCCACAAGTGCTAACCCCCATGCTGCCAGCCTCATACCTGCAGAGCTGTGGCAGGTCCCTGTGGTACCTAATCTCACTAACTGTTCATTCTTAACACTAACTCTAATCCTCTGTGTAAGGATCTCTCATAAGTACTTTCTTAAATTTGTTTAAATGCAATGTTCGTTAAAGTTAAGGTTCACTAGTGTTAATAACCAAGAAAATAAGCAATGAACCTTCCCAAATGTAAATATTAGGATCATAGTTTTGTTTGTTGTTTGTTTTGTTTTGTTTTGTTTTGTTTTTGTTTTTTTTCCTGCAAAAACTCCAGCAAACCAAGAGACATCTTGGCTAGATTAGTGTCTGGCTTTGAAAGAAAATGTGGAAAGATGTCCTAGAGTTATTATGATTTGGGTACCACAATAAGTAGTTGGATTAGGAAACTAAAAGACAAATCAGGAGTTAAACAAAAGGAAGATGTTATAGGCCTTAATTAAATGTTTAAGAGTTCATTGTGTACCTGAACCCAATCTGAATTCAAACTCTGCACACATTGCCTTAGAATAGACAGAGATACTGATCTCTTTCTCACTTTGTTGGAGGTGGAACTAAAGCTTTGAGGAAACAAGACTAGGTTGTGCATGGCTAGGCTCAATGATTAAAGCAAGACTAGAGTCAAGTATGGGTAACAGAGATAGTTACTATGGTCAGGGAAGGCCAGAAACAAGAATTAGTTACACCTGGTGCAGAATGAAGTATTAAGAAAATGACAGGGCTGAAGCATGAACAAAACTGATGGGCCAAAACGAAGCATGATCAGATGTCCAAAACTTCTAAGGAAACTAAGGAGTCTATATTGGAAAGCATGATTCAAAGGAAAGACGAGGTTTTGATCAATCCTAAATCAAAATATTTTGGTTTTTGATACTTGAATTGAAAATAAAATTCAAAGAAAAACAAAATTAAAAACAAACAGTATCACATGGGAATAAAGTATTTGTGGGGCAATTGATCAATAAGCAAAACAAAGGTACTGTATTTTCTGAGGTAATGGAAACAGCTTCTTGCTGATGGAGTTATTACCATTTTGGCTAAGTAAACATGAAAACAGTGAATGCTAGTCAAGCTCATAGAATCACAGAATCTTCATGGTTGGAAAGGACCTCTGAGATCACCAAATCCAACCATCAACACCAAAATTATCAAATGCTGACAATGCATAATCTGTGTTCAGTGAACAATCTTGTAGGCTATTAAAGTAGGAACAGAAAAGTGTTAGTGAATAAATAGATTGAGTCTATCTATTTGATTTATTGATTGTTCTCACAAATGGAAAGACCATAATGTTTTTACATTAAAAAAGCAGATGCTTGAAAATATCTCTCTATAAGAAATCCACCTTTGGCTTCATTTTTTTTTTTCTCTGTTGACCAAAACCAGTGCATTTTGAGCATGTATCAGGTATATGTACTTAATCTGTCAAAGGGCATAGTTTAAACAAAAGCAGTATAGAGCTGGTTTAACAAGGATGAGACACGGAAGGAAACTGTGTTGAGAAGTTGATTGTTTGTCTGATTGTGGGTAGTGACTGACAAGTTAAACACATGGGTCATGCCAGTATGTGACCTAGAAAAAGAAAGATTGTTATTTGGTGCTTGCTTGTTGCTAAATTGGCCATTAACAAGGGTGACAGGAGTGGCAAATAGTGAACTTCATTTAGAACAACTATTTATTTGATTCTTTGTAAACAAACTCATTCCTCCATTCCTTTTTAAAAATATATGTCGATTTTAAATGAAAAATGTCCTTTGAAATTGAAAAGCTGGTATTCTGGAATGGAATATGTAATTTAAAAATACTGGACTAATTTATTTGTAGATGATTTTTAGTGATGATCCTGTATAGACATCTGTTTTCCTTCTCTTTTTTTTTTTTTAATAAAAAACCTACATCATGAAGTTTTCCCTCCACTGACTGCAGTAGCAGAGGGGCAAAGGGAAGGATTGCACTTTGCAACTGTTTCTGGAGAAGGATGGATGTAGAGGCAAGGGATGCTTACCTCAGGAAACTTAAGTCTATGTGAATGAGTGGGAAGTGGAAGGGTAGAGATGTGTTCTTGAACAGGTGGAGGAAGAGAAATACGCCAGGTTCTGAGAAAATATCCTGGGTAGATAGAACAAGGAAATCAGAAAGTGATGAAATATTCAACAGATAGAGATAAAATCTCTTATCAGCTTCTTTCCTCTCCATCAATGATGTCTGGGCTTGCTGTTCATAGGACACGTTTTTTGTGTTTACATTTAACCTGGATCAAACTTCAGAGGGGAAAGATTTCATTGGCTTGCTTTATCTCAGTTTGTTATAGAACTAATGAACTCCTTGAACTTTACAAAAATTTGAGAGTATTTTAAGACAGGTTTCTGTTCATGGGCATCTTTATGAAGAAAGATTTGTAAAATATATATATATTTTTAAGACTTTTATTATATTTCTAGAATTAGATTTTAGATATTTACATATCATTGGAATAATAACAGATTCATTGTCCATTGATTGTAACCCCAGTAACTGCTGCTTAAAATGTTTTGGAACACTCCCAATACATGTGGAGCAGCTGAAATTTGCATATGCAAATAAGCTGCATTATAAATTCTTTAATTAGTTGTTGATTTAGACACTGCTGACAGAGATATTCCCTGATTCTGTCTACTCTGACACTTACTAACTCATTACACTTTAAAGAAGACACTGAGACAAAAGGACAAAAAAGTTTCTTAGGGCCTAGATGAGATACAGCTTTGGTTTTTAGGACAGCTTTAACACATTAACTAATACTTTGATCATGACAACAGCAAGTGCAGTTTAAAGTATTTAAAGCAAGCATTAAAAAAAGGATTATCACCTGAATTTGTAATTATTTCTGTTCTCCATATACCTGTTTGGTTTGTAAACATGTTGAGGCCGCTGGGTTGACATCTCCAAAAGCTTCCGTAACATGCAAAGAACAAAAAACAGTGGTTTTAAAATAGTTTAAAAAGAATACTATCACATTTATAAGGGCTAGAGGGAAAAAAAAAAAGTGGCATTAGAGGATGACTGAGCTAAGTAGCTTAAAGCGTAACTGCGAAGTTTTAACATTTGGAAAAAAAATAAAATAAAATAAAAAAAATTCCTGTTGGACCAGAAAAATGCAAGGCAGACAGGCCTCTGTATGGACACTGCACCTGTAAATGGTGCCTTTAAAAGGAAATATTATATGGTTAGTGTCTAATCTTTCATCCAAATTTTGAGTCAAAATGTTCTGAGTTGAGTCACTGTGAAGTAAACCATAAAGAAGCGATAAGCATCTGCCAGTGGAACACGAACAGCTGAACCGTAAGAAGCTGTTTCCCTGTGCATGTCTCACTGAGTCTGCAGCTGGACTTTGTTGTGTGACTTTCAACTTTTCGCTAGGTTTTCTTTCATTATATTTTAGCTACTTTTGAGCTGTAACTTCTGTAAGGCAGCTGAGATCTATTGATTGATCTGTGACTTACAAGCTTTTAATCTGAAAATGACTAAAAGGGGATTGACTCCTCTTGCCTATGGCACACCTCAGCAGATCCCCATGATACCAGTTTATCACTGAATAGGGGGCTCACCAAACTGCTGAACTGTAAGAAGAAGCTGCTAGTAGTCAAATAGCTTTGTCAGGATGTGCCAGCTAATCTTTTCAGCTGCATACCAGTTTCTTAAAGCTAAATAAAAATACATTGTTTATTTCTTGGTTGTTTCTTGTTGTTTTTTTGGTGGTTTTTTGTTTGTTTGTTGGTTGGTTTTTGTTGTGTTGTTTTTTGTTTGTTTTTTTTTTCTCTTTTCTGATTATTTTAAAGATAATAGAAGGCTACCCTATGTCCTGGTACTATTTCTGAACTCCACATATAAGAGCATTTGAGTACTTGCCTGTATAAAACCTATTCAATTTATTTCCAAAAGGTGTCAAAGAAATAGTTTCTCAAGTATCTCTACCAGCCATAGCAAACATAGCTTTGCTATCTAAAATATCACACATGCATATACCTTTCATGTTTTCAGACAATTCTGTACTCCTGTGTAACTCAGATACTATTTTACCCAGCACCATCTTTTTCAGCATTTCAGCAGCAGCAGCAGCTGAAAGAGCTGTCAAAGGAGAGTGTTCGTTCTCCTTCTCTCCTTTAGAGCTGCTATTCTTTGCTGAGCAATGGCAAAGAGTCAGCAGTGCTGCACACCCTTATTTTAAAACAACCTTGCTGGTGCTTTATTTTCTCCTCAATAATAGATAAATCTGGCATTGTGCCCTCTTTCACTCTTCTGATTAGCTCTATCCATAAAAATTAGGGTCTCTCTTAACCTCTCATGTATGCACCATGGCAGTGCTTAAGGCTCTCTGAGAAAGCAAGGAAGCTGGAGTTTTGCTGTGAAATGACATCCAGACATTGTTTCCTTATCCCTCCGCTACCCCACAAACCTTTTGAGCATCTGTGAAGTCTGTATTGTTTGAAAATAAAGGGAACTGCAGTGCCACAGCAGACTGGAGGCTTTTTTATCGTTAAGAATCAGCTCTTGGGAGGGTTCTGGAACACAGGGGTTTTTTTCCATCAAGAAAGATGGAATTGTGATTTGTGATTTGTTTGACACATAGTGCCCAATAGCATAACACAGAATTTTTCCCCTCCTCAGCAGCGATGCAGGTGGGTCAGGCAATATACAAATTATTTGCCATTTTGGTTGAGCCCTTTGAAACACTGACACGGAAATCACTCCATGAAGGAAAAACAACAGAACAGGCACTAATCATACTCTGATGTAAGTCATTGGTAGTCTTCTCGGTAACTCCTTGAAATAACTCCTCAATGAGTGATGGTGATGCTCCAAAGCACATAAGAGTATATCAGATCTTTTCTCACTGTATACACAGCTGAAGGCCTCAAGACAACAAACCTCTGTGTGTTCAACTGCAGACTGTGGCTTTCTGCTACCCTCTGAATTATTCCTGTCTTTATTCCTGTGAAAATCAATACAGCATTTCTCATGCAAAAATAGAATGCAGTTACACACAGGGTTTTGTCACTTTCCATTCCCACCTGGATCTTTTGATTTTGAATCTTGAATGCTGAGGAACTACCAAAAAGTAAAAAAAAAAAGAAAAAAAAAAGAGAAGAAGAAAAAAAGAAAATAAAAGAAAAAAGAAAAGAAAAAAAGAAGAAAAAAAGAAAAGAAAACAAAGAAAAATGAAAAAAGAAAAGAAAAAACATAAAAGAAAAGAAAAAAGAAAAGAAAATAGAAAAGAAAAGAAGGAAAAGAAAAGAGAAAATAAAAAGAAAAGAAAAGAAAAGAAAAGAGAAAAGAAAAGAAAAGAAAAGAAAAGAAAAGAAAAGAAAAGAAAAGAAAAGAAAAGAAAAGAAAAGAAAAGAAAAGAAAAAAGAAAAGAAAAGAAAAGAAAAGAAAAGAAAAGAAAAAAAAAGAAAAGAAAAGAAAAGAAAGAAAAGAAAAGAGAAAAGAAAATAAAAGAAAAGAAGAAAGGAAGAATGAAAAGAAGAAAGAAAGAAAGAAAAAGAAAGAAAGAAAGAAAGAAAGAAAGAAAGAAAGAAAGAAAGAAAGAAAGAAAGAAAGAAAGAAAGAAAGAAAGAAAGAAAGAAAGAAAGAAAGAAAGAAAGAAAGAAAGGAAAGAAAGAAAGAAAGAAAGAAAGAAAGAAAGAAAGAAAGAAAGAAAGAAAGAAAGAAAAGAAAAGAGAAAAGAAAAGAAAAGAAAAGAAAAGAAAAGAAAAGAAAAGAAAAGAAAGAATTGCTCTAATGACTGCAGGGCTCTTTGTATAGATTTGAGGCCCGATTTAAAAATATATTAAGTTTCAGAGTCACAAAGGAGCGGAAAACAGAAATAGATTAATGCATCAACAATATAAAAATCCTTACATTAACTGGCTCTCTATATAACCTGCTTGCTTCAAATATGTTTCTAAACTTATAAATATATTATAGAAATTTATATATCTGTACTTGTAGCAGTCTTTTGTGTTCTTTTATCAAACCCTAACTATTATCAATACCATCTAGGAAAAAAAATATAAACTAGGGATAGAAATGACATTTTAGAAACGAGAAATTAAATAAAATACTGTGATTTCATTTTCTCTTGCTCCATCCATTCTAATTACTTCTGGGTTTCTTAATAAATTGTCGCTCTCTCTAGGTTGTTTTTGCTATGGCTACCATTACCTCCTTTTCCTTTTCCTTTTCCTTTTCCTTTTCCTTTTCCTTTTCCTTTTCCTTTTCCTTTTCCTTTTCCTTTTCCTTTTCCTTTTCCTTTTCCTTTTCCTTTTCCTTTTCCTTACTATATTATTATAAAATTGTCTTCCTATCAAGGTACAATTAATCTTTTCCTTTTTGGTCATTTACACTGATGCAACATGTGAGACACTATTATTTTCATTCAGTTACGGTTCATATCTTTGAGGCACAGGTGTGATCAGCTGCAGCGCTGTGAGACAATGATGAATGGGGCCTTTAGAGCTTAGCTTTACATTTCAAGAAACAGCAAAATAGACTAAAGTAGAGAGAAATTAAATATGTGGCATAGCACTTGTCTCTCAGAAAGCTAAAACACTAAATCTGCGTACGCAGTCTTGGTTCAGCAAACACAAGAGAATTCTAGAGAATACAAAGCAGTTCATAGTTTAGCCAATAGGGTGAATTTTAGATTCAGGATGGGAGAACATATGGTTTGTGCTGTAAAACATAATACAGGTGTCCCCATAATCTCATTTTGCTATTTATACTCTTGTTCAAGGGCTTGAATTCCTCTTCAATAACGAACAATTTTCTGTAAAGATTTACAGATAAATAGGTTCTTAAAGGACAAATAACTGGAAGTTAGTTACAAATAACACTTCAGTCACACTTCTGCAGACATGTTCTGGGGGGGCTTCTCTGCAGAAGTACCCATCCTTAATGACTTGTCCAGTTCTTCTTGATCCACTTCCTACTTACATATAATATTTCACAAAAGTAGATTGTGCAAAAAATTTGAATTCTCCCTCCCCCAACTCAATATCAAAGACTACAGAAGGATGTTTAGTATTATGAGATTATTCTTTAAGTATACAAATTGTAGTGGACAAACTGTGTTGCTGTTTTGTAATCCAAAATTTCAATCAACAATCATTCTTCGTACAGTATTAAAAAAGGATTTACTAAATACTGAAGAGAGAATCAATCAAACATTCTATTGAAAAATAGCATCTTAAGTAGAGCTTTTCATAAAACACTAGATATTTTATTTTGTATAGTTTTTGTGTTCTGTTTCCTCTTATGTGCTACAGACATAATTTAAATATCATCATGCTAAACAGAAAAAAAGTCCTTAACTTTGAAGCTTCATCTGGAAGTTAAATTGTATTTGTAAATGCTTCAGTGAGCAAAATTTTTCAAATATAATTCAAGTATAGTAATCATGTTTAAAATATAATTTTTCATAGTTACATCCCATCTGCTCAATACTGATAAGGAGTTAAAAAACCAAGCTATAAAAATCAATGTCACTAAATATTTATTAATTATATAGGAACTTGCTTAGCTTACTGAGCACATTTAATAACATTAATGTGTATTCCAAGGTATAGTTAAAAATTTTAGAAGATAAAATTTAAATGTAGCTAGCCTGTACAAAGTTTATAAGCACCCTACTTACTATTTTGTTTAATCTGATTCTACACTGAGAGGATCATTTCACTGCAGGTGAAGCACATAATTTCTGCCTGGGAAAAAAAAAAAAAAAGTCATTGCATAGTAAAAGTCAGTGAAGCATAGTCGGTAAAGCTGCATACAACCTGCCTTCCATCGTTTTTGAAAAATTATCAGTAAATTTAAGACTTATGTCTAATTTTCTCAGACATTATTTTTAACTCAGCTAGCATCATGAACTGATTTAACCAGCCGGCGGTGCATGAGGCATTCAGCTCAATTAGATTGGCACAAGTGTATTTCATGGTTTTTCTCAAATCCAGCCTCACAAAAGACACTGGAGAGAGAGAAACTGCATTAATGATATTTTTTTTTTGACATGGATATGCATGGCTGCAGGAAGAGGCATCAACAAAAACAAAGCTTACAGTATTAAAACAGCAAGCCATAGTGAAAGTGGCAGAGTAGGAATGACTTTATTAGAGACTTTCTAAGCACCTTATTGGAGGTGTGTGTATAGTTTTTATTAGTGAAAATATTGTTCTGGCAGAAACAGGCACACTTGAGAATAAAAGCAGTCAGTGCTACAGACAATTAAAAATGATAGATCATAAATTCATTTCTACTTTCAACAACACAGACAGAACTTGATCCTGCCACCGCAGACTCATTGCAATTTTTTTTTTATATGTCTGTACCACAAAGGTCTGCCACCTTCCAGAGCAGTTCTGTGAGTGGTATGCTCCATCTCCTGCCTTTCTCCTTTTTACTTTGTTTTTTCCAGTAGGATCTGAGCAACCGTGTGTGAGACATGTCTTAGCACATGGAGGTTGAATGCATGCAGATGCCTTTGCTTGCAATACAGAAGGAAGATAAATGAACCTTATCTTCAGGACTGTCTGCAAACACAGTGGGTATAGCCTATGTATCCTACTGATCTATGCAGCTTGAAACCAAGCAAAATTTCATCATCACAACTATGAATATAAATCCTTAACTTTTTTCCAAAATTATTCAAGGTTTTTTTTCTGAACCTTTGAAAAGAAAAATTAAAAAAAAAAACCTTTTCAAAGTAGCCAGATTGATTTCTCCTTACAGTAATTTACATTCATACTAATTACAAAAAAACACACTGGGTTTCTTTTAATTCATGCTGTTTTTTATTAAAAAACATGCTTTTTAATAGTTGTAGGGTTTTGGGCTTTTTGAGAAACATTTTCTATTACATTGCTACGCGTATAGGAATGAAAACAATTGCCCTTGTTTTATAACACACTGTTACCACTGTATTCCACTACCTACACTGCAGTAATACAGATTAGCGCTGTACAATCAATGACAAAAGAAGCCTTTATGGAAGAGAGAAATTTGAAGAAAAAAAATCAAAATAAATCTTAGAAGCCACATTAGGTAATTTATATTGTACAGTTATGAATCATCAATGATCTACTGGCATTTGTTGACTGTAAGAGGCAGACACTACATATCACCCTTATTTAAAGCTGCAAAGCTGCATGACAGTAGGATAATAGTTTCTGGTCAGATAAATGTATGGTCTTCCATTTAAGCATATATGGGAGGTACCATAGCCAAACTTCCTTTATATGCAAGTGGTATTTGCTTAAATGTAAGAATCCATCTTGATTTGAATATGTCAGTATAACCTTTGATAAAAAATTCACCTGGCTTAGTTAAGATTGCACAAAATACATCTAATCCAAACGCCGAGTTGGTAGTGATGCTCAAAAGCTCTGTGAAGGGAAAATAGAGTGCAAGTTATATAGCAAAAAGAGAAAAATGAAAGAACTGAGTTCACATATATATTTTTTTGCTATGGAAGCTTGTCTATTGCAGTGTTTTCAGTATTACATCCTTAAATGCCAATTCTAATTACTTTTGATCTTAAAAAGGGTTTTGTGGCTACTGTAGCCAAAAAGGGATTAGACTCCTTACTCTGTCACCAAGGCAAGAACAGTGCTTTTCTAGCATATTAAACTGGGTAGTTTAATGTGACAAACACATAAGAGGCACAAGAAAAAGGTAAGTATCATTTTTATTACTAGAGACAAAATGTTAGGATGCCTGTGTTTGGTGATCCACATGCAAGTTATGCCTCAACTTGAATAGCAGTGAAAATGAAAAGTAAATGCAAAATATCAGACCCTGTGCTTCAGGTGAACTATTGCAGGTAGACTTTTAATTATCTTATATTCTATTTTAGCAAGGTTGTAAATGGATTGATATGTTAACCTTCTGAAGAAGTCATATTGCTACTGTTATTTCCTTAGACTCAAATGCTAGATGCTGGAAAGCCAAGAATTTGGAACAATTAACATGTACATTGAGTAGAAGTTAAACAGAGCAAATTATTTTTTCCTGGCTAGTCGAAGAGCAGACTATTAGTGCCATAGATGAAAGTCTCAACAGCATAGAGATATTTGGGTTCCAGAGTAAAGTGTTGTTTTCAAGAGCAAATTTGACCCTCAAAACTTAAAAAGAATTTCTGGAATTAACATTTCACTTTCTCGTCCTACTTCTAACTGGGAGACACGTCTAATTGGAAGATAAATAGAAAGCTGATACTGGTCTTAGCCTGTTAAATCAGATTTAGTATGCTGACAGTTTCAGATAAATGCTTAATTAAGGCTTAGTATCATAAAATAGTGCAGATTTGCCTAAGCTGTCTCCTTTCCAGACTGAACAAGCCCAGCTCCCTCAGCTTCTCCCCACAGGACAAGTGCTCCAGCTCTTCACCATCTTGGTGGACCTCCGCTGAACTTGCTCCCGGTTATTGATGTCTTTCTTGTGTGTGGGAACTGAAGGCTGGACACAGCAACCAGTTCTGGACTAATGAGCGTTGAATTAAAGGGGATAGTCACTCCCCTCAAGATATTGTCTATGCTCCTGTCCATACAACACAGGACACTACTGTTCTGCTTTGCTGTAAGGGCTCTCACTAGGTGTTCATGTTCAGCTCATGCTCTGATAGTCCCACCAGCCCCTTTCAGCAGAAATGCTCCAGAGCCACATAGCCACCAGCCTGCGTCATTGCAAGGGGGTCTTCTCCTGGGCACAGAACTTTGTATTTCTCCTTGTGCATTTTTGTCAGGTCCTTGTCAAGGCATTCCTCCAGCCTGTATAGATCTGTCTGGATGGCACCCCAGTGCTCAAGTGCTCTTTCCAATTTGGTGCCATCTGCAAACCTAATGAATCTATCACCTGTTCTGCAGATACAGCTCTGCAGGTGATGAAGGTACAGTTCACCTCCTGCCAGAAGTCACCTTGCTGATCTTGTGAGTCTCCATTTTCCACTTGAACAAGTGTAGTCTAAGTCAGGGCAGTGTAGTTGCTTCAAAATTTCTCAGTCCACTTCTCATCATCCATTTTTTATGATGAGGGTATTGAAACACTGGAATAGGTTGCCCAGAGAGGCTGTAGATGCCCCAGGTTAGAATACTGCTGGCCAGGCTGATATAGTGTGTCTATGGCAATAAAGACAGTTTTCAAGCTCATAACGTTTTGAACTGAGAAGCTGCAGCTGAGGCTTGTGCAGAAGGTGTTGTGGGTTAAAAGTGGAAAATACAAGTGGTATGTTTCTCCAGAGCTGTGTAAGTTTTTCTCCTCTTCATATGCTGTATGTAGTTAAAACCCTCTTGCATCTCTTAGCAAACCTTCCTGTTTCAACAATTGTGGCATGCTCTTTTTTAGCATGAGTGCCAAGCATTAAAGATCTGCTGAAAATAAATAAATAAATAAATTTCCCCAGCAGCACTTGTGTTATGAAAAGCATTTTGGAGGCATCAACAGTAAATTGCTGATGGAGTATTTGAAGCTCAAAAATAAGCTTATCATGATGCATCCTTCTATTTAACATTTTTAAAGCATTTTATTATTCACTTTTTATGTTCACAGCTTCTTAGTTAGTTGTATTTATAGTTATGCATTTTTTTATTTGTCTTACATTTTATTAATTTTGGAAGTTTGTTGGTAATGTGTTCCCACAGCTATCCAGAAAATCTGAAAGTTGCATTTCTAAAAGTTATGTTCTTAAAATATCTTTCAATTTTCTTTAATGTCAGCTTTCAGATTGAGTTCCCTCATGCCTCGTGATTTTTGCTTTGTGGAATCAACCTTGGTTCACAGCAAGATTTTCTCTTGAAAGGAATACTGATATATGTTCTGGTATGATTTATGTTCATATTCCTGAGAACTCTTATCTTGCTCCTTGGTCATTGTCCTCCTCTCTGTTTATTTATTTCATAATGATATTATGCTTAAAAATAACAACAAAAAATAAATCTTAAAGTTTAAAAGTGACAGTTTCAAGACTTTTTGTAAATGTTGTTGGCTATTAATCCTCAACTTAAAATAGTTTTTTAAATTTTCAGATTTCCTGGTTTCCAGCCATATTTCCTGAGCATGTTAATTCTTCTAAATTCTTTTAAGTATGCTTCTTTTCATAGTGGAGAAAGCCTGTATTTTTAGAGAGGCCTGGACAGAGGCGTATGTAAAATACTTAGCATAGACCTTGAATGTTTGGGGTAGTTGGTGAAATTTCAACTTCTTTCTAGTTTCTTGGCTATAAGAAAAGAACTGGAAACATGAACTGTCTGGAAAAATTGCACCAGTGTTGCCTGAGACTTTGGAAATTACTAAGATACTTGAATATTAAAAATATTATATACTCTCACTTTTGCAACTATAACTATTTCCTACAAACTGGTTTGCATTATAGAATTCCTGTAAAAATGCATAAATGAATAATTAATGACTATAGCAGTATGTTCTTGTTTATAAATAACTGAATTTTAAAATGCTACCTACTTTATTTAATCAGTTATTGCATGTTTCAATGATAAAAGTACATGCTTCTCATATGCTTTTGAGATGATTATATAGAAAAAATAGCTAGGAAAAAATACCATTGCAGTTTTTATACATATCTTGACTTTTATGGAGAAAGCACTAACATCCAGATTAAGTTTTTTAAAGGTCAGGGCTATATACAAAGTAAAAAAACTTTTTGGGACTCACTTTTTCCTTTTCCTTGGAAGAACAATTGCCTCATTTAGGAATAATTGGCATTCACAAAGGAAATGCACATGTTCTGAAACCTAGTAATTTCCAATTGCCAAGATACCTAATGAGTTGTCTTAACAAGATTACCAAAAATATAAAAGGAACTAATTGCATTGCATTTAATTCTGAAAGCACAACTAGATGCAAAATAGGTTTTACAGCTGGCATTTTGCTGGCAATGCAAGATGAAAATGAGGAGGTAGCTAGAGATCAAGGGATAATCCCGCTCAGTTTTCAGGAAGAGTCACTCCTTCCTCCCCAAATAGACTCCAAAATTACATGCCATTATTGCTTGAAGAGAAAAGCATTTTAAAAATCTTTGACATGGCAAAGGATTAGCCAACACATCAATTCTCTATTTATTTTATTTATTCACATCACAATCTATTATTCCAATAGTTACGGACAGGTAATGTTTCTTTATATAATTTGGGGGCTATATTTTCCATACACCTTTTAGTCTATGACTCATAATACTGTTTGTACATTCACAGGTACAAACTGTTGCTTATATTCCCCAATATTCAGTGCTTGAAGCCCTTAATTACTGATAAAAATAGTAATTCAATTATTTCTTTTAAATATGAATACACTATGCTGTTATTCTCCAAGACAGGTAAGAAAGTTTATTATCCTTAGTGATACATTCATTGTGCTCTCAAATGATTTCTAGAATTAGATTTCTGTTGTATTTTCAGAGAACACTACTCACCTTGACGTGAAATAGTGGATTTGGTTTATTTTCTTACCTTTGCATTATTGTAGTCATTACCAATCTAGTTTCAATGTGTTGCATAGTTTTAGCCAATAAATCAAAACAAAATAAATATTTAATTTTTGCTTTGATTTTCAAATAATTGTAAAACCTTTTAATGATTTTGGAGTTACGGGTTTACTTTAAAGCCCTCAGAAATCTCTAAATGCTCTGTTTAGTTTTAAATCTTCCTGAAAAACTTTTTGCTTAGAATTATTTTCAGATAGAGGAAAGTGCCTGAGATAAAGCACAACTGATGGTTTTAACTGGCTGTATTTTGTTATTATTTAATCAGCATTTGAATCTTGTAATTTTAAAAGTTTTACATGGTTGCAAAGGACCATTTTAATTGGCACCAGTTACTTGCAGCAATGAGAGAGCAACAATAAGACAAAAGTTCGAGACTGAGGAATATGAAGGGGTGTGACTAAATCCGTTCCCTGTTTCTTTCCTTTTTTTTCCTTGACTGAACATTGAGGCTGGTAAGAAGATGGTGTGATGGTTCATAATTATTTTTCTGAACTTTATATAGAACATTTGGAATATTCTTTACAATATTCTTTGCCACAGTGCAGTCATCCTCTTCCAGAAGCTATGTATGAAGTAATCACGTCCCTCTTCAAAGTACCAATTTTTCAAGATCACATGCAAGAGATTAAGTAAATTATTTGGAGTCACTTAGTCCTCTGGTCACAGTTTATTAATATTGCATGATCATCTGCTTGAACTATGTATTTGACAAATAACTAAAATACGTCCAATTTGAAAAACAGAATTGCATCTTCTTATTCTATCTTCCACTGAAGGACCTAGGAACATCAAATAAAGGCAGTAGGAGTCAGGTTCTAGAAAAAAACAGAAGGGGTTCTTTTACCTGCATACGCTGACCTGTGAAAAGAAGCGTTGCACATTAGAATTTTGAGAAACAAGACAAGGTCCTGAAATACTTCAGGATTTTGAAATGTGTAGAAGGAAAAAAAAAATATCTCAAAATATCTGATGTGAAAATATTTGGAATTCAAAGAGTAGTAGAGAAGCATCATATTAATTTGGTTCATTTCTATGCCTCCCTATATATATGCTTATTCTTATGGTTAAAGAAAAGCTCCTGACATACACCAACTTTGGTCTCACGTTCTGTTATCTGGTGATGCCAGTGATATCTTTGAGGTCCGTGAACATTTTCACCAGTGTATTGTATGTACCTCTCCTGTCTCTCAAATAATTCAAGGCATGACCACAGGAGTCACAGGAAACTGAACTTAACCCTTTTACTCACAAATGAGATTTCTGCTATTCACCTAGCTCTAAGTGCTTCTATTGTTAAGGGCATATATCAATTTCACTTTCAATTTGTGTTCCAAACAGGTATCAGGAGAAAATAATGTTGCAGAGGAATAACCAACATCAAAGTTTAACCTGTTAATATCTTTATCTCATATTCTTATTAAAAGGTATTCCATAAGGATGACCTTAAATATGGTAGCTGTTGTGAACTGAGATGGGCAAGTTGTGAAATCCATACAGAATCCTTCTTCAAGCAAAACAGAATACGTTTTTGTACCTCTTGACAATATGCATTCCATATTTTCTGTAAATACACAAGACTTTTCTTCATCTAAAAATTGCAAATCTAAAATGAATCATGCTTGTAAAATTTTACTATCGTATTATTGCTCTGTACATCTGCTTGAAACTCTGCCGTGATAGACTGAAAATCTTGAGTAAAAATAGAAAAACACACAGCTGCAAGTAAAATTATATAAAAAAAGAAGCAAACAGTAAAAGACAAATATTGTAATGTACAAACTGCTGTTTCCCCCTCTATCTCACTTTTACACTCCAATTCCCATAGAGGGTTTTTCTATTTCAACAATTTTTCCATTAATCGCTAGTCATTGTTATTCCTTCCTTCTCTGTTGGACTGGCTGATTGTAGCCTATGACAGAGTTGGAATGTTGCAGATGCTGTGAACTGAACAGAATTTGCCCTGAAAGAGTTTCTGAAGACAGAATATTTCTTTCCTGATGCTTTTGAGATAGTTAGCAGAGCTGCTCTATTCTCTTTTCCTTATCTCACCATTTATAATTCTACTTCTTTTTATGTGACTTGTCCATTTTAGGCAACTTCAGCTATCATGCCTAGATATTGTCTTAGCAATATAAAAATGGTTAACAAAAGGGACACAGAAGAAGCAACACTTCCATACATCCTTCTAAAGGGGTCTTTCTGTACAACAATAGTTCTGGCATAGGAAGGCATGCAAGTACATCCGTTCATGTTGATACCCAGAGGCCTATCAGGAATGCTGTTCTGCAGAATTGGAACAAAAAGGAAAAAAAAATAATAAATCTTTTTAAAGCCTTAGTTAGGGAGTTTTATGTCTTGGTTGCCTTATCTTCAAACCTGATTCTGAGGATGCAAGACTTGGTCCCTCTTTCACAGTGGTGAAGCAGCCTTTTGTTCTCTGCTATCTATAAAGTGCCTGACTACTGACAAATGATGCTGTGAGACTCATCTGCATAGCATCAAAACTGCTAATCAAAACTTCAGTCTTATGAGCTATTACCTACATTTCATGATTCAAGAAATTGAAGAGTTATAAGAATATATTCTGGAATACTATTACAATTAAAAACTATCTCCAAGCAACATATTTATATGCATGATACATGGACACTGTCTCGTTCACTCACAACAAATCCATTGAGCTATTGTTTAATTTTTGTGTTAAGTGATGTTCTAAAAATAGTTTTCTTAGTCTTTGCAGAACATAAATTAAAAAAAATGTCATAACACTTTAAAAATTAAAATACTGCAGAATTTCTGGAAAGCAGAATGCACTTGACTTGTCAGTCAAAGAGCACATAGAAGCACCATAACTGAAAAACCCTCCGTGTAATGAAATGACACCTACTCCTACAGTTCAAATGCAGGAGAAACTGCAATAACACAATTCTCACAAATTCCTAGACTATACAATTAGTATATGCCAAATAAAAAATATTAAATAAAGTAACTGCAGACATTGTCAGCCTAATGCAAGCATGCAAAGGAGTCACTGAGTACTTATCATATTAGCACTCCCACAGTGTACACTGTTGGCTGGTTAGTGGGAGGATGGTAAGACAATCAGAGAAGCAAAGCAAAACATATTTATTTTTCCTCTTTTCATAGTGGACAGAAAGAACATTTTCTGCAAGGCCACAAACTATGACTGCCACACAGTATTATTACCACGGTATTAACAATGCCATAAAAAGTCAGATTCTTCTCTCTGTCACTGGATGAGAACAAGCATGAAACCACTATCTAGAGGGGGGGAAAAAAAAAAACAAAACAAAACAAAAAAAGAAAAAAGAGTAAAAACATTCAAATGCATGAAACAGAAACACTTTTTCTAACATAAATGTACATGATAATTTTAAGTAATATATTTGTTACTCATAGTGTTAAAAGAAACAGTTAAAGAAAAAAAGTCTGTCCTCTTGTATATGAAGTTTCAAATTCCTGTCCTATGTGTTTAAAGGTGCAATGATGTCTTGCTATAATTTTCTGCAAAATCCTTTTAACTGTAATTAGTATGAATGTTAATAAAATGAGCTTTTCCTGATAAATGTGGTTATCTTTTTTTCGATGCTTTTCTTGGCATTGAGTGAATTCTTTAGTTCTAGCAGCTTTTCCCAGTAACTGTGTCTGCTTTGAACAGAGTAAAAGTCCAGTTAATTTTCCAATTCATGTTATAGTCTGGAGAGCAATGTCATGCAATTAGCAATGGGTTGAACGCTGCAATGAAGTATTTGTGAACATTAGTTTGAATACAATAATGAATTCGTCTTGGAGCAGGCTAGTCTTGAGGAACCCCAGATTTTTTTTCCCCCCTAAGACATTGTTGAAACAAAAATATGAATGCTGAAAGCTTCTTGTATGATATCTATCAGCTTGGCTAGAAAACCCAGAGTGACTTCTAGTCCCTAGTCTGTGAAACTGGACTGAACATCAAGTTCTCAGGACTGTAGTAAAATAATGTGTTTTGTGAGTCATCTATAGAGGAAAACACCAATGACTTAAAGAAACTTGTGCTTTATTGCCTATTTTAGAATAGAAGAAACTAGTCTCTAGCATGTGACCTTATAATGCTTTTAACACAGCTGTCTTTGCTGGTATACCAGTAATATTTATGTACACAAACGTACACTGGCAGGCTATGGCAGAGTGAGCAAGTTTATACTGCATGACATTTTAAAAGAATTATAAGGTGTGGGAGTAAATCATAGATCACACAATCATCCAGCAAAATGGTATGAAAATGTGAGAGCTGCTGGAGTCATTTATGCCATTAGAAATGGTAAATAGTAATAATGTCTTTGACTATCCTTTGTAACAACATCTGGCTGAAGATCCATTATACTAGATCATGTGAATTATGTTTAAAAACATACAGCACCTGTAACACTCTCAAGATGGCTTAATATGTTCAGACATCAGTTCTGAAGCCTTTTGGACCAGCTTGTAATTTAGCTCTTTTTACCTTATGTATCAAGTTGTAAGCCAAGATGATCTAATAAAAAATAAAAATGTTTATACAAGCTATTTTTTGCAAGACACTGGGACAAACTAAACACAAAGTTTTTACCTTATGAATTGCATATATGTATGCAAGATTAAGTTATAGTTCTTACAGACTGATTTTTTAGAATATATATGTATAGATACATATAGATACATATAGATATTATACATACATATGTTTTCTATATGTGTATCTACATAAAAATACATATGTATGTGGAATATTTATATAATATATATTCTGAGTTTTGGGTTTTATGGAAATTATATGAATATTAAACTCCCCTGTTATGTTTTAAAGTAATGCACACCATAATTTATTTTAATAGTTCCAACATATACAAGAGATAAACTTGCTTGGTGTAATTAATTTAATGTCAACACCTTGTAGAAGCCATGATATCATTCTATTATCCTACTAAGGTTCATCCAGAAGCAATGATTTTGCTCCTGTTTTAGTGAAATTAATAATATGACCCTGAAGAACGAAATCGGGAGATTATTAGGTGGAGTGCAAAAGCACAAAGAAAAACGAAAACAGTCCGAAACAGATGTATTTATATGTCTTTGCAGATGCCATAATTAATAGTCTGGTTCTGAATTTTAACTTGCAAGCTGACAACAACGGGAGTCCAAATTTGCATGAGGATATTGCATCCAAATCTAGTGCATAGAACTGTTTTTTCTCATTTATGTCAAACAGAAATGCAGGGAATCAGTGTTATATTTTTTGCTTTACAGTTATTTGAAAAAAGAGAAAGATGTGTTGAAGGAGACAAGAAGATGTAGTCTTGTGTGTGAGCAATGCCTGGCAGCACTCCTCCTTTCAGTCTTGACAGCTTCATACTATTACCTTCAATACTATTCAAAAACTTACAATCAAATAATCTAGTTATCATGCATTGTGTCAAACAAGTCTTCTCAGAGATTATAGTAGTAGCACTGGATTTACTATATTAAAACATTTCCCCTTAGTTTCCTTTACTAACTGATGCATGCAGAAATAAGGCTCCTTCCTTGGCAGAGAGTAGAATCAGGTGCACATGTATGCTTATGTCATGTTACTCTGAGACTGTGAAAATAAATGAAAAAAACCAAAGTTGGGCACTCAAACCAGTATTTTTATCACATTATATCCTGTCTGTTTTATTTTCTTGGTCAACATTTTCAGGGCAAAAAAATATTTCTGTTGCCACTTACATTGAAGATTTTCTATAATAATAATAATAATGGTAATAATAGTAATAATAATAGTAATAATTACAAGAATAATAATTATTATAATAAAATCATTCCTCTAGATTTCAAAAATATTTTTTACTTTGATAACACCTTGCCACACAAGCATAGCTATCATGTCCAGATGTGGAGAGATGTAATCAGGCTGAGGGAGTTGGAGTTGATTGCTACTATGAGACAGGAATTAAATTTCCTATCAAAGACCAGTTTTCTAACTGTTGTTATTTAACAGATGGCAATAGTTACTCAAGCAAATGCATAGAGAGATCTGTGAAACTGAGGACTCTTATGTGACTTCAGAAATAGAATGTTCTTAAGGTTCCTACAGTTTCTATGAAAGGTTTAGTTGTGTTTTTTTAAAAAAAAATCTGAAGTGCTGTTCTTTGAGACAGCAGATTTCTGAAGTTACTCTATTTGAGGAACAAGCAATCTTTTGAAGAGAAATGGGTATCTTCAGTTCAATAAACTTGAAATCCAACAAGAATAAATGTTCCTGGTGTGTAGAACTCCTTTTTCACGGTAAAGTCACCTACAGGCTTTCTCTGCAGCTTTAAGATGTCTGAGGAAGTCTTTAAGATTTTACCTTAAAGTTCTGATCATTCCAAAACTGAGTGGAACATTTTCTTTATTATTGTGCTTTTTAAAAAATTTAAAAATGGCAAAAAAAGCCATTCCTGGATCAGCCAGAATCTATTCATGGTCCCTTTTCTGTTGCATTCATGAAGCTCTAGAGGAGTATTCCCTAATTGCTGAAGAATGACTGACACTAGAGGATTTACATTCTTCAGTGGATTTTCCAGCTGTCATCTAGAAATGCCTGGTAAACTAGAGATTAAGTCCTTCACATTGTGGAAATTTACATGTAAAAATCTAGAAGCATAAACCCCCACATTAGGATGGACATCTAAAACTCCAAACAGGCCCATTATTATTTCTAGTTATAAAAGAACAGCAATTTACCCAAATCGCATAATAAAAAGTACATCTCTAGCTAATTTTCCTTAATTACTGAATGTACCATTTTTCTTGATTTAAAATTTAACTTCTTAGCTTTTCTTTCCATTTATCTTTAATGCACTTTGATAGCTGACTAATCTTGCTCTACTAATTCCTATGCCACTGAAATCAATGGGGCATTTCTGTGCATAGAGAATTTAGCCCTATTGAAAAATGCTGAATTATACCTTTTGCAGTAAATACTAGAGTTGCAGAGAACATGCATCATTAGTACCTTCATTCAGCGTGTAGTATTACACCCTTGAATGCACATTATGTGAGTACGCAAGATTTTTAACTTCACCCAAACAATATTATTTTTTTACAATTCTTTGTATTTATCTTCCATTCTGAACTATTGGAAACTTTACAGTAGATCCCTGTTTTCATATATGCTTACATTTCTTCTCATTCACTTACAATGATTATGCCTGAAAACATAATCAAGAGTCTCCCCAGGAGTTGAAAGAGAAAAAGCAGGACTAAAAGAGCAAAAAAATTATTCCATTGACTTAATATCTTTCAGAATAGAGGTCTATATTTTCTTTCTTTAGTTCAATTGAAGTCAATAAAGTGCTGTGTATTATAATTATCCATGGTGGTTACTTAAAAAAAACATGCAGTTACATTTTTAGAAAATAGTAAATTCCAAATGCTAAGTGAGAGGGCCTCTTTGGAAAACAAGTGACCTTTTTAATGTTTTCCAGATTCCTATAAATGTTGCTCTAAGATCATCTAGACTCACTTATTTGGAAAAATGGTCTTTCATTTTGCATTTGTTTGGGTTTTTGTTTTCGGTTTGGTTTTGGTTTTGTTCTTTTTTTAAAGGAAGAGCAGTAGCAGAGAAAGTCTGTCATGTCAGGTTCATGTAAGCTTTTTTTAGAAATTGTATCGCACGCTAAAAAAGTATGTCAATATACTAAAGCTTAAGGACTGGAACTGGTATAAATGCTCTAAAGACAGAGACGATAGACCTTTTTCATAGAGCTTGTCACTGTCATCTGGTGAATGGACTCAGTAGATGGCAGAACCTGCAGTCTTGTTTTTTCCTCATCTCACCATGGACTTCAACAAGTCCTGGTAAGTAATGGCTGATTTTCTCATTCTCGAAAAAAACAACAGGGAAAATGCTGCTGTTCTCCTGGCTATTATATTTATCTTTAAAATAATTCTGGTTGGAGATCTGCTGTAATCCTATTCTGGTTACTTCTCTGCAGAAGGTTATAGGCAAACTAGAGGTACCCCACTGTACTGAGTTTGCATGGCAAGGTTTTGCCAGCAGGGAGGCTATGTGAGAACCTGTCCCCGTGTCCTGTCTGACAGATCCAGTGCCAGGTGGCTCCCAGAAAGACCTGCCACTTACCAAGGCTGAGCCCATCAGAGATGGTGGTAGTGCCTCTGTGATAACATATTTAAGAAAAGGGGAAAAAAACTGGGCAACAGCATCTACAGTTAGAAGAGAGGAGAGAGAATATGTGATAAAAACAACTGCAAACACCAACATCAGTGAAGAAAGAGAGAGAAGTGGTGCCCCAGGTTCCAGGGCAGAGATTCCCCTGCAGCCCATAGCAAAGACCATGTTGAGGCAGGTTGTCCCCCTCAGCCCATGGAGGTTAATGGTGGAGCAGATACCCATCTGCAGCCTGTGGAGGACCCCATGCCAGAGCAGGTGGATACACCCAAAGTAGGTGACTCCACAGGAAGCCTGCAGAGGACCTGACAGGGCCTGTGATCATGTGGAGAGAGAATCTTATCCTGGAGCAGGTTTGCTGGTAGGTGTTGTGACCACTTGGGAGACGCATGCTGGAGCAGACTGTTCCTGAAAGACTGCATCCCATGGTGAGACCTATGCTGAAGCAGTTTGTGAAGAGTTGTAGCCTGTGAGAAGGACTCACTTTGGAGAAGTTAATGGGGACTGTCTCCTATGGGAGGGACCCCATGCTGGAGCAAGGGAAGAGTGTAAGGAGTCCTCCCCCTGAGGAGGAAGGAGCTGCAGAGACAACGTGTGATGAAGTCACTGCAACCCCCATTACCTGTCCCCTTGAGGGGGAGGAGGTAAAAAATTCAGGAGTGAAGTTAATCCGAGAAAGAAGGGAGGGGTGGGTGGAAGTTTCTTAAGATTTAGTTTTTATTTCGCATTATCCTACTCTAATTGCATTGGTAATAAATTACATTAATTTTTCCCCACATCAACTGTGTTTTGCCCATGATGGTAATCGGTGAATGACCTCTCTCTGTCCTTATCTCAACCCATGAGCTTTTTTGTTATATTTTCTCTCCTCTACCAGGCTGAGGAGGGGAGTGACCGAATAGCTTTGGTTGGCATCTGGTGTCCAGCCAGTCAGCCTACTACACACACACATTTTCTGTCAGTCATTTCTCAAAAATAGTCAGGTTTTTTGTTTCTTTTTGTGTTCTGATGTTTAAGTCCTGCTCTGCCCTTCCATCCACAAGTAATAGCAAAATGTTGATGATCAACATAAAAAAAACCCAAAATTTGTAAATTCTTTTGTGATTTTCTCAAGACAGAATGTTTTTTCCCTCCCTACTGATTGAACCACCACACTTATTAACTGTGTCAAGCAGCCCAGACTACTACAAATTGCACTGTGCCTGGTGAGTCATGCAAACTAATGCTTAGAAACCCATATCTTTTTTTTTATTCCCTTATAAAATACAGAATTATAAAAACAAGCAAGCTGGCACATGGAACTGCCAACATCAGCCTACATTTCCAGCAGACTATATAATTAAAATAACTAGTGCAAAAATATGTGTCTGCAGAACAATATTTGCTTAGTTGAAGTAGTTAATATGAAAAGGCCCCATACTGATGAAAATAATATTAATGTATTTAATACTCTGGGCTTTATTAAGCCAACATTTCCCTTCTTCCAAAAATCTCTCTCAGTGGGCCAAATCCTTTCTATCTCTGTAAAAGAACTTCTACTGTATGTACTAACAATTTATTTTCAGACAGTGCTGTCCTCAGGGACAGGGCTGTTTCTTCCCTTTTCAGAGGATGCCACACTGCTTTGTATTGCTACAGTAATATAAAAAATTCATAATAAGTTTTCAATTTTAGTAGAAAAAAATGCATATATATCTTCAGAAACTTTTCTTGTGAATGCAGTTTGCCTTACCTTGCCTTACAGAATGGAAAATCATCAAATATTTGGAGACTAAAAGATATGAGCCTTTTTCTTCAAATTTTCCATTATTATGTAGTGTTAATCATTGGGCCAATGAAAATTGTACAATCTGTGTTAGTTTTAAAACTAAAATATTGGGCTTTCTACTGTTTCTAGGATTTGAAAAATATATTAATTGAGGATAGGATTTAAAAAGGCTTGGGAAGAGTAACAAAAAATACTACAGTCTATTCTGTATCTGCCATCCTTTATGCCTCTGTTACAGGCAGAAGAAAAGTCCAAGACCATATTGTTGTTGCTATCTAGAAAAGCACCTTTATGTGATTGAGAGTATGATGAGATGCAAGATTTGCTCTGTTCCTCTGATTAAAAGTCATTGATCAAAAGAAATGATCAGGTTTATTATCATCATACAAGGCTTAACAACTGGGTATTCCTAGTCGTGCAGTAAAAAGACATACCAAGTCATCCATTGCATTTCAGGATAAGCATGTGAAACCCTCACTACAACTTGTCATCTCCCTCTGGGTGGCTTGCCACAGGTAAGCTAGTGACTGACATACCTTATTTACACTTGCTTGACCTGAAGCTATTCTTACCTGTGCTAGTGTAAGAAGCAGCTGATTGCACAGAAATTAAACTGGCATAAAGAAGCAAGGGGAAAGATAGCTGTGAGGCCTCTGAAACTAAGGACAAATTAGAAGAGTAGAAAGTGGGGACTCTTTCTGTGTCCCACTTTGTCTATACCTCACCTAGATGTTCTCCATGAATTGATGACTTTTATTTTTCATTCATTAGAAATCTGAAGCAGAAAAGTTTTAATCAATGCACAAAAAAAACCCCAACCAAACAAATAAAAACAACAAAGAAAAAAACCAACACACCAAAGAATGATATGTCATGAAACTTTCCATTTCATTGTCAGACATCATGTTAGAAATGAAAGCCAGCATCATTTACATCAAAAATTCATTTTGGTAATATAAGTGAATACACTCACCTTCAGCTGAAGACTCATATTCACAGAATCACAGAATCTTAGGGGTTGGAACGGACCTTGAAAGATCATCTAGTCCAACCCCTCTGCCAGAGCAGGGTCACCTAGAGCACATCACATGGGAATGTGTCCAGGTGGGTTTTGAATGTCTCCAGCGAAGGAGACTCCACAACCTCTCTGGCCAGCCTGTTCCAGTGCTCTGTCACTCTCACAATAAAGAAGTTTTTCAGTTATCAGTTTTTCATTCAATCCTTTCTGAAATCTGCATATCTGTGTGCTCACCACAGAAAGAGAAATTGCTCTTTTTTGCCTTCTCTTTGTCAGCATACTGCTGTGTGCGATACAGTATGTAACAGGCATGGCTTAATCAGTTACCCTGCCAGTTAGCACCATGACCTTTATAAGATTCCCTTGGCTTTCTTGTGGGAGGCAGATGTCAGTATCACTGGTTAACTATGCTATATGATTTTTCCTTGGAAGAGAGCCAAAGTGTATAAACTGTTCTTTAGAGAGACCAAGAGACTATATCTGTTACTCAAGATCTCATCATTTTACTTGTCAAAGCCAGCAGCATATGTCAATAACAGTTAGTTTACCCTAGGTGCTGAAAACCATTCTGACTTAGAATTTATGAGAATGTAAAAAATAAAATCTACCTCTAAGCTGTGCAATTTTTTGAAAAAGTGAAAAATTACTTTGAATAGAGAAAAAAAAAGAAAGATTATGGCACTCATAAGCATACTTATTTCTAATAAAACACTACCATCCTTTTTCTACAAAACATTTAATTTTGCAACACATATTTAATTGTAAGTACTGGGGTGTACTTACTGTTAATCATATGCATCAATAAAATGTATTTAAAATATAAATAAGGAACAATAATTGAGGAAATAATAAAATGTCACATTTTTATTGTTGTCTTACTACATGACTGCAATATAGATTTTAGCATCTTCAGTAACATAAATGGTATTATCACTGACTACATTACATTAGGAGTACTATTTTCCACAGTGTAAACGTGACATGGTAGAAAGTTACCATAAAAGATCTATTTTGCTGCTAATGAAAAGTGTGGAATTACCAATTACAATACACAGAGCTCTGACTCTGAGTTTTTAGGAACTGCCTCTTTTCCTTCAGAAGGGAAACAGCAGCTTTAAATTCAAACAGTTAAAACTGATAGATAGTAACAACTAGTTAATAAAGTGTGTAATTAAATTATTTCTTACATATGTCTAAACCAGAAATACTAAATGTGGGACCACCTTCTTCCTAGAGCTTTATGGAGCTTGCCAAAATAAAGTTCAGCACTGTCTTCTAGAGTTTACAAATGACACAGCTATAGTGGGTGGCAGGGAAAATGTTTTTTTGCTCATCCAGTGATAAAGTTTATGCTGCAGGGCTCTAGGCCCCATTGAAAGTCAGACTCTTTTGCATCTCTGTGCAAAGCTCTGTAGTGGGATCTCCAGTTGCCCCCAAAATCAGGTCTTCAAATCTCTGCTCATCAGTGACACAGTCCAAAGGCACAATTCAGGTTTTTGAGCAACCAAATGACTTGCCAGCAATCAGTACCCACACTCCAGGCAAACAGATAGATGTCATAACACAGGATTGAGATACTTCATTTTTCCAACATAGAGCTAGTGAATCACAGTTACAGTGTTTCTAAACAAATGTCTCACTGGCCACTTCTTAAATACAAGGGCCTAATTTCCAGTTTACTCCCAAGCACTTCTTGTTTTTGAGATTCCTGTGCTATGTAGCTATCCAGCCATTTCACCATGTGCATGTGCAAGTTGGGAAGCCTGGGCAGGGCTTCATCAGAACTGGGAAAAATGTAGTTCTAAGGGAATCCCAGTGTATAATGTCTAGGAAGATGGATGGTGCTAATGGTACTGTGCAAACTTCAGGCCACTCTACTAGTTTTCCTGATCTGAATGATTAGTCTTTTCTTGACACATTTTTCACATTGGTTACCCCTAAAGGAAGCTACTGAAGAGCCCCAGAGAGTTGGAGCATCCTGCTACAGAAGTCCATGTTTTAAAGGATATTCTGTTTGTGAGACATAAAATGTGGAATAAAAAGAAGTCATGCTGGTTCAGGATGCCACTTCTAAAACTTTTAATCCTTTTGAGATAAAATAATGTGAGTTCTCAGTGTTGTGTCTCAGTCTAGCTCATCCCTATATTCCTTCACAGCCATAGAGCCATAGGGAGTTCAGTATGGAAAATGACTGGTTGGAAATGTCCCTAAATGAGGACAAACCCTGTGTTTTCTTCCCTATGCTCCTCTTCAAAATTTTCATGCCTAATATTTACAGCAGTTACTAGTAAGATTTTGGTTTTAATTTTGTTGTTCATGTGAACTATTCTGAATTAAAAAATGCTGTCATGCTATCTAGTGGCTAAATAAAAGCATGACTGTCCCACCAATATTGTATTGTGGAAGGAGTGCATAAGAACTTATATATTCTGTAATTTAAATATAAAACATCAAATGAAAGTTGTCAACATTTTATCCTCTTGCATGAGGATTTGTGTTTTTTTAAGTGGTATTTTCTGAAACCAAATTTGGATTGAGGTAATGATTAGTGTTCTTCAGAACTGCAGATTTAAAATAGTAAACTTGCTGGTTTAGACACAAAGATCAGTGTCTTATTTGTAGACAGCAGAGGCAATCCATCACCATAATGGTTCAATAGCCTTCAGTGTTTTAAATTCAACTACCTTCCCCTTTGTGAATAGCTGTTCTGCATAACGCTCTTTCACTTTCTTTTAACCATTCTAAGTGACCATTTGTCTTCCCAGTGTCCTGTCAGGTACACTGGACATATTTCTTTGTATGCAATGTTATATAAAAATCATTATATAGAGATAGAAATGAAACTTCAGATAAATAATTTTAATGCTATGACAAGGTGACACAAGATTGGAAACTTAAAGTTGAAGCTTGGGGCCAATCATGGAGTCATACCAACATGAAGGAAAGAATTGCAATGACTGAAGGAATCTGACTGGGTGCCTGTCTTTTGCCAGCTGGGCAATGACCCAGGCAGTACCTTTAGACATTAATTTGTTTGTTTGTTTGTTTGTTTGTTTTCTGAGAAAGTTTTCTTTGTTACATTAAAGGCACAGAGAGAACGGAAAAATTATTTTTCAGTCACATCAGTAAATATGGAACACATGAAATCTTGATGTGAACCTCTCCTTTGACTCAGCTGCGCACAACTGGATAGAACTCTGTTTTAAAGAAAGAAGACTGAGTGTTGTCTAGAAGCTATTCAGGATTCTTGGTAATGGAGCTGCAGCTCACCTATTATTATACTAAAATATCATGGAGACTAGTTGGAACAAAAATACATCCACAAGGTGACCTTTACAAGTAACATTTAACGGATATGTTTATTTTCATGTTTTTCATTTTCATCAACCTTGGGTGAATTTTCAGCACGTCCCAGTGAGCCACATATCCAGTAAAATGAATTGTGAATATGATGTTAGGGGAAAAAGAGCAAGACCATTTCTGAAGAGAACTAGTAGTCTTTAGTGGCTTTTGATCCCTGGCAGTGAGCTCATATTTTGAGAAAGACTCCTAGTGGTTTTGACTGTCTTGGGAACCCAATAATACAAATTTCTGTTGTTAATGTACCTCCACAGAGACACCATATTAGGAGCAATATGAGACTGGTAAGGGATAATGATTGGCAATAAAGTAGACAGAGGCTACTTTCACGTGTAGTCCATTGACAAATGATCTTGTCTTACGTAACTGAGCAGAACCACACTGTTGGGAAATTGCATGGAAATTTGCTTTATTCATTTCTTGAGGTGTACCTGATTACACCTCACAGTATGAAGCTCAGGAAAAACAACCAGTTTCAGCAGTACTTTCAAAGTCCCAGTGCCCCACAAATATCAGATAAATACTAAGATTAATTATATTTTATGATATGAAATATTTTGTGTGGAAACATACGCATACATGCTTTCAGTCGCATTTCAATGGACAGTAATTCTGTCTGTAAAAGACAAGGTGAAAAAACACACCTGTAGACAAATCACTAAACAGTTGAAGGAAAATATAATCCAGAGAATTTGTCAAATACCATTCAACCCTTTACTGCTATTTGATTTCCAGAGAAAGAGGGAATTCAGTGGGATTATATTGAAGAAAATTGTCAAAATTAGCCAAATAAATTATCTTAATGAATAGCTCAGCCAGCTCTGCTATAAACACATGGCAGATAATTTAAAAGAGGTATGTCTAGTCATGTGTTTGTGTTTATTCATTTATATTTGTGTCTTCTTTTGTTTATGCTTTTCAGAAGGTTTTGTAATGCTTCATGGAACACTGAAGAGAATGAAATAATGAAAGATCTTGTCTTCTCTTGAACAAATCAGTTCCTCAGTGTTGTAAATCTAGTTAGAATATCGAATATTACATTGTGCCTGTAAATGTCTCCAGATGGCAAAAAGCAGGAAAAATACAAATAAACAGAAGACAAATACTGAAATACATAGTCCTGAAATGCACAGTTCTGAGCAATGGGCAATCTGGAGAAGTAGTTTTTGTAGTGAAAATTGTGGTAAGTGTTTATAGTGCAATACCTGCCAGTTAGTGTAGATGAACTTAACTCTTTTAATATACTTGCATTTCAGCTATGCCACTAATAGTAAATAAGTATTGCTGCTACAAAAAATCATTAGAACATTAGAGTCAAAAGCACAAGGAAAACAAGAGTTATTTTTTCTATCCAAAACTCTTTATTCACATATAACAATATTGATAATTATACATACATGATAGCTTTTGACTCTTCCCATTGCCTTCAGTATTCAGTAGATGCTAAATATGGCCTATCGCAACTTAAGTGCAAATTACACATGTACACTTGAGAACACTTCACATTCAAACTTGCAGCTGAGGGTGATTTTTCTGTTGCTTAGTAGTAAATCTTTAGAAAACAAGGTTTATAATTAAAGTGCTGATGCAGCTATAACTGTAGAGGCATAAACAGTGCAGCTATAAATATTGCAGTAAATGCAGTGGCAGACTTTGTCAAGTGGTTTGTATAGGACAGCTAGGCTGTGGCAGCTGATGCAATAGGAAAAATTATGTTGAGGTCTGCTGATGAATTCCTTTTTGATGTTATTCTTAAACCATTTTCTTCTTCAGCAAGAACAGACTTTATCTTCGTGTCCTATCATGGGGTCATTGCTTAAAATGGACAATCTCAATTTAACTAAAACACACATCTAAATTTCAGTAAAAGAACAAATTATACCTAACAGACCTTGTCCTTGACATTTAAAATTACACCATAGCTTATTATACTCAATGGTAGTTAGAGACATACAGGACTTTGAAAGGGGATTGAGTTCACTAGAGTATTAACAAAATTCAACATTAGTGGTAAGAAATAATGGAGTCATTAGCCAGAGTTAATGTTACTGGAGGTCAATCTGGGACAAGTAGTGTACTATGTAAGCTTTAAGTATTTTGAGTTCTCATGAAGATTCCAAAAAGTACATGTTAATAAGTTGAAAACAACATTTAGCAAATGGTCTTCTGTCAAGCTATGCTGTTTGACATCAGTTAATATGCTATACAAGATGTATTGGTATTATTTTTCTTCTTAGAATATTTTTCTCCCTTAGTAGTCAAATAATTCCTGTGATCCTTCGTTATGAAACATTTTGTGAGAGAAAATCAATCACTTTTTCTGTTTCCAGACAAAGTCCAATGATGTAACAGTGGTCTATGATAGCGTATTTCCTCTTACCTAGACAATGCAGCACTTAATGCACTTTAGAACAAATTTTACCCTGCTTTGCTGTCTGTCTTTCCTTTCATCCTACCTGCCCCCTTCCATTGCCTTATAGAGGATAGGAGTTGGGGCTTGGTTGGCTGTGTCTGATCTAGCAAACTAGGCAAGGTCAATATGCAGGTTTGAGCACCAGTGTAGGATCACGTGTACTCTTTAACGGTTAAATATCTTGGTCTCCTTGTGGCCATCTGTCAGTACCTGGCTATCACTTGAGATGTACTGCAGGCCAGGGGCTGATCCCCATCAACAATATGTAAAAAGCCTTCCTGTCTCATGGGGAAGGGAATAAAGCCATGAAGCTCTGCCATGTCATTGGCCTTAAGTTGCAGGAGTGGATCTGAAACTATTGTCTGTTTTACTTAGAGGACAGACAGTTGGCTCAAGGGGAAAAAATATCAGAATTCAAATATAGGTACAGAAGTCAGTTAAACATATGTTTCTAGGGAAGTTCATTACACTAATTTCATCATTCATTCAACAGATGCACATACATAGACTACCACATCTACATAAGAAGATGCCAGAAACTTGAGATTCAAATCTACATGCTCCTAAATAAGATTCGGACAGGTTCACTTACTAGCAATAATTTAAATAATTTGACATCTGGTTTACTTGATAGACACTATTAAAATTGGAATAAAATTTATCTGCTGCATTTGACTGAAGTGAGTTTAGTTGTGCTGATATCTGTATTCACCTAAAATTTGTTTGCACCGAAGAGACTGTTCTGGCCACTGATTGCATGTTCATGACATGCATTACCTCAGCATAGTGATTAATCTCTTACTAGATACAGAAACTTATGTTTCAGTGCCAAGCACCCACATAATTGTGTATTGAAAAGTGACAGAGACGGAGGGAATAACATTGTTTCTTCAAGGCAGTCAATTTCATTGTCGTAAAACAAAAACAAAAATAATAATAAAAAAACAACCCACCACCAACACAAAAAACCCAAACAAACAAAAAAACAAGTCAGATAAATTATAATACTTGGACTTCAACCTAAAAGTGTTTTAAATGCAGCATAGACTGTTCTTGCGGTTTCAAGTAATGGTTGCTATGGGTGACCCAGAAATGAAACCAATCATGGCATTGTAATTTAAAACTAAAACAGCTGGCAAAATATTTCCTCTCAAGCCTGTTGTCTCAGAAGTAAATGAAAAGGTCGGAAGACTTTCCATTTACTTCTGAGACAACATGGACTGCTTGAGCTAGGGACCATATTAATGTTTTCACCACAGTTTTCTATTATGTGTCAGGAACTCCATTCCAGGATATCACACTGGAAGTGATGAAAAAAGACAGATTATAGAATGAAATGGTTGGACCTAACACAAAATAATCAGCCATCTTTATATTTCCACTTTACATTGTATCAGGAGTCCTGATTGTATGCTATAGGTGGTGGCATTTCACCTAAAAATAGCAGCAGCTGCAATGTATATGGCTGTGCACAAAGTTACATTTCAAACTGCTAAGGATTTGCATGTGATAGTATAAACCAGTCATAGCTAAGTGCAGTTGTTTTCTGTTGAAATAAAAAATGTTAAACTCGGCAAGACACATATGATTTGTGATTGAGAATTACCAGCAGCTACGGATTTAGAGAACTGGAGAAGGTGAGAGGGTTTTCAAAATGTTTCCTGATTTAGCTGAAATTTCTGGGAGAAGCGATATGGTCACAGCAGCAGAGTCTTGAGTAAGGAAATGTTCAACAAACATTGTGTCCTGTGTAGTCATCTTGAGCAAAGGCCACAGTTTTGGAAGGACTGGGAGGAAGAATCATATTTGCATTGCATGCCTTAAGTAAGTATATATGAATCTTAATGCTGTCTTTACATGATTACAAACATCCTTTGTAGATTTTGCCTAATGATTGATATGTTATTATTTTATCTTTACTTAATTATTTTTTACAAGTTTGTTGCACTTTTCTTGGTAGTTGTCTTGTGACAACAAATGTAGTAAGTGTCAAAGAAAAGCCACTGGAAAAGACTTAGTTTTAAGATCAAGAATCCCAGTATAGTCCATTGGAAAGAAAAAAACCTCAAAGTACAATGGAAAACATTCTCAGAAACAGGAATCAGTGGACAGATTTTTTTCTAAAAAGAGGATTTTTGGCCACCCTTCCTTGCTGAAGCAGAGCTGCTTCCAGAGTGCTCCCAGTAACAAGGCTGATTGTGGTAGAGCAGCATGATTAATAAAGTCCACAGCCAGCACATTTCTACTTTATTTTAAATCAACACTAACCACTCCCTGTCCTCCCCAACCTCCCCACCCCCCCCCCCCTTTTTTTTTTTTTAAATAAAGTAAAAAATGATTGGCGTGCACAGGGCCCTTCCCAATGTATCTTCATTAAGTCAGATTTTGCCATATCCCTGACAAAGGGAACGTGAGTTGTTAAGGGATTTTGAAAAGAGATGAAGAGACACATAAAATATCATGAACTAAGCCAACTGAAGTTTTATATAGGGAAGAGCCTGAAGTCATTGGAACTGTGGAACTTGGCAATCAAACAGTGGGGACACTCTTTACCAGTAATTATTTTAACATTAGCCACAATCAGTGAGAAAATGGCTGAAAGTGCTTTTCTTCACAGCTATAACTTCCAAGATACACTGCTGTGTCCTCTTTCTTCCAAGCCTTAATAAGAAATGTGATGATAAATGGCATCCTTTACTAATGTTTTTAAGACAGTCAAGATTAGAAGATAGTTTCTCATTAATAATTTCATAACATGCTATATAAGAGGTTAGAAATCAGCATACAGAATGAAAACAAAACAAAACAAAACAAACAGGAAAAAAGAAGTAAAAGAACCACTGTCTTTGGGAGATGCTTTCTAAGTCATAAATACTGATTTTTCTTACCTTTGACTCTTTGTAGTCCCACAGCTATAAAACAGATGCCAAAGCATCTTTGCTTTTCTCTGTTATTTCATCTCTTCTTAAACTGCTATGCTTTGAATTTAGATGCCCAGTGTAGTAAACAAGGGATTTAGTGCTTCCTCCTTATTCTCTTACAGATATTACATGTATTAGCTGTATTCTTAATTTAAAAATTGTGGAAATAAATTAATATGAAAGCAACATATGTAAATTACATTGTTGTTTAGATGACCACATGATACATTTAATAGATTTCATAACTGATTACTTTTTGCCATAGGCAATTATTTTCAGCAACAGCAGGATCTCTTGGGAAGCTATGGTCAATCTTCCAGGTATGATAAAATTTAACTTACCACCATACCAATTGAGATGACATCTTTCTGCATCGGTTTCCTACTTTGAGCAGTTGCTGTAGAGGAAAATTTAAGAGGAAAATGAAAGTGGTAAGTATAAAAATCACATCTGCAAGCAGCTCACACACCTTCTGTTTTATTTACATGGAATTCAGTGTATTTCCACAGTTAAGACTTGATTTCTCAAGAGTTTATCTGGTCATGTTTCTTCTTTTCTAAATGATATAACAGTGGTCTGTTTAAGGCTTCATATAAGTTTCAGAAGCAAGAAATAAGGTTCCAAGGCATATTGGCACTGGATTTTTGGTTCAATATATGCGCTAACAGCAATTATTGACAGCAAAACCAGGGAGCACAAAATGAGGATTAAGAATCCTTCTTCATCATTTTAGGAGCTGTCAATGAGTATTTAAGTGAAAACCCAAACATATATGAACATATTCTAAAATTTGGAATGACATTAGTATGAACATTTAAGTGGTGTGGATATGAGCTGCACTGTGCTGCCTGGGACTTTTTTTTTGTGAAAGGTTGAATCTATACCATGGGAGCTTTTTCTGAGATGAAGGTGCCTGTTTTAATATTGTTATGAACCTACAGATACCTTACAAAACCCCATATGCTACCGCAAAGGAGCTGACATTTCACTAATACAGATTTTCACGGAGATGAATTAAATGAGTCAAGCAACATAAAGCAGTTTCAAATAGCTCAGAAAGTGAATCAGACATTCAAACCGTGCTGAACAGCACCTTTCTGGGCTAGCTTCTTTTCAAAGCCAAAAGTTCATCTCTGCTTTAACCATCAGAATTGAGCCTAATGCTCTGAAAAAAAGGCAATTTCAGTAGACCAAATTGTTCAAGCTACACTGCCAGGCAGGATTTTAGGCTTTTTTAAAGATCTGAAAAACTTTGCTGCCTCCTGTGGCTTGCAAAAAAAACCACCCAACCCCGCCCCCCAGAAATCCCATTTCAGTCCCCTAAACAACAATAAAATCAATTATTCCTGTTTATAACCAATTTCTGCAACTAAAATGAAATATCTCATACATGAGAAACTGTGACCTATCTTTTGTGGATTTTTTGTATTATCATATGCTCCTAAAGTGAAGCAAGGATCCAGACCTCCTCTTCTATTTTTTTCCCATAAACTTCAATGCCATCAGGAGCCTGGGTGTTAAATGGAGCAAGTCCTGCCCAGATCTACCTCAAGTCACTTCTTTCAATAGGAAACATACTTCTGAATAAGACCCCAAATTTTTCAAGTCCATTTTTAGAACTCAACACAATGCTATTCTATTTGGACTTGGTTGTGTAGAAATTCAGACAAGCAGTGTGAAACCTGAGAAATCTTCATATCAGCATTGATGAAAACTTCATTTTAATTGTTAATTGCTTTTGAAAATATTTTAAATTCTCAGTGATCCAGCTGTTCTTCATCTGCCCATGCAGTTTCCAAAATCCTTCAGCTCCTCTCTTCCCCTATGCCTTACATGTTCATCTGGCCTTGCTCCTTCACAGGTTTGCAATATCACAGGCCACATCCTGAAGGGGAAGAGCACAGCTAGTGAGAAACTACTAAGGCTACTTGTATGGATAAAAAAGCTTGTATGATGAAACTTCTGACATTTAATCTTCTGCCTTCTTTTAATTTTGTTAAAGGACGAGACTATGTGTTGTCTTTATTGTTCCTGAGCAGTGCAATAATAAGTCTCAGGTATAAAAAAACCCCACATTATTAGTCCCGGGTGCACAATCAGGCAAATTTAGGAGCATGTTGTATTCCCCAGAATCATGAAAACCACATGTTGGAGATTAAGACTTTGACTAGGGAAGCGAAATGAGTCAAGGAGTTTCCCTTCTAGACTAACCAGCATGAGTGAAAGTTGTAAAGTTCTACACATAAAGTCCCTAAGGATTACTATTGTGACTTCACATTGGACTTTGTATTAGTTAGATAAGAGTGGGACAATGTGTACCACAGAAAAACTTGATAAATGGCATTATTCTCTTTGCAGCAGGAGAGATTTCTTTCAAGACAAAGAAATGTGAGAACTAATTTAAAGAATATAAATGCAATTATGAGAAATGAGTTCTATCATTCACTACCACATAAGGTTTACTCTCATCCACAGAGTTCAGCTTTCACAACAAAATTATCAGACTCAAAAAATGGACTTATAAAGTGCAGAAAAGTTGAAATGACAAAGGAAGTGGTGTGTTATGTAGATTTGTTTAGCATAAAGTTAGACCAGATATGCCATCTCCCTCTCCTGTCCTATATTTTAATGTGCACCTTACAATGTATTTTGATTTCATCAGGTGTGAGGGTCTCTTTGGTTCTTTAAAGTAAGAGACAGGTCGGTTAATCTTCTTTGCAATGCACTGGGAAAGAGGTAAAATGTACTCTTTTCCACATATCTTGCTACTCCATTAGTGCCAGTCTGTCCTATTCTTTTGGGAAACCCTACTGTTCAGGAGATCAGCCCCCTAAATGCAAGCTAGTGTCAAATATTAACAGTGAATTAAAACTGCAGGTAAAAATGGTGACAGTGGCATATTCCTGTCATTGGGCTTGACAGGAAATTTATTTTGCAGTAGCTGAAAAGTAATTAACCTCCACTGTGAGAAATTCTATTACTAGTAGCTGTTCTGCCATGCAAAGTACACTACATGGAAATGTTACAGGCCATCAAGCAGAAAAGGCGATTTGTCTGCATTTTAAACTAAAGCTGTCCCCACCCCCACTTTCCATTCTCATTCTCTGTCTTCCCACATGCTATCTTCACTGAAGCTAGAAATTGAGATGCACATACGGTAGAAAGAAAATGGTATAAAGCATAAGGATATTCATAAGGTATTTACAAGAGTTAATTTCTGTGGGTGTGTGTGATAGCAGAAGTGCACTCCTAACAAACGCAGGAAGGATTTAGCAGTGATCTAGAATGGCTTTCAAATCAGAATAACTTTGTTGCACATATGTATAGGAAAATGTCAACATATGAGCCAGCAGCCCTCCTGTCATCTTGCTCTTCCTTATACACTTCTGCTACTGCTGAAAAGTACAATCATTCTCTTTTGATAAGGGACAAAAACCCCTTTGACACTCAGAGCTAGGACTGTATTCTGAGGGGGAAGTTAAGCTTTTTCAAGTACGTTGGATGATTGTACTTCACAAAATATGATTGCAAAGCAAAAGGAGCCTGCCAGCTTCTCTGTGAACTTTTGCCTGCCTGAGCAAACTAGCATTTTTGGAGAGAGGAAAACTGTTATCCAGCTCTTCCTTCTGAGATCCATGAATGTCTAAAGTAATTAACTATGAGAGAGAATCCACCAGTCTCCGTGTGTGATTGTGGGAAAGTTGAGATGAACAACAAAATTGCTTTTCTGCCTCAGAAGGAGGACTGCCTGGTTTTCTCTTCATGCCATGGTTACACCATGAACTGGTTGTGCTGGGTTACTGTATTTTGGAAGCCAAAAAAGTAAAATCTACCAAAAATTATAGAGGAAGACAATTTTGAGTATTACAGACTAATGGTTTTGTCCAGTTGCTTTGCAGGCAGGTTTGTGAGTGACAGCTGTGCATTAACAGCATGCTGTCCTCCTCCCTCTCAGGAAGGGGTGGTGGCGACAACATTGCAGCTGTAAAATGACTTCAGCTTAATGATGGGCTTCAGGGGAAAAAATACATCTTTAGATCTACATTTTAAAGTGACAGTCCACTCTGGTATTCCAGATTACTGTTATTAATGAAAGAATGTTTAATACCTTTCTAGTAGGGGTTTCTGAATCATGCTCCATTTAAAAGACTTGTCACTTCTCTATTAAAGATTAAAAAAAGTTTCTGGGAACAAATAATTGCAGTTTACAATGTACCACCAAGGAGCCTATTCGTAGGTCTTCCATTATCTTCTTACAAACCCTCTATGATAAAAAAAATCAGAAAACATATGTGCTAAAAATGAATAATGGACCATAATTGGGCTTTCGAATGATTTCTGTATTAACAATGACTCTCAAACCACCTCCAATCAAAACCTGAAGTTAACAGTTTATCTTAGATATTTCTAAATAAAACAAACAAATTAAGTTGATAAAATTGGCTGAAGACAATTAATTGCAAAACCACACTAGGAGTCTGGCATTTAATGTAACATGATTTTGAAAGCTACAGAAATTACTGTAACAAGGAGGCTACTACCATGGGAAAATAAATTCCACAGTATGGCTATGTATATACACAAATATGCAAGTATATATTTGCATTAGTACATTTTTGGCCAGGGAACCTCACTTAAATATTTGAAATTTTATAGTGCACATTTATCAAAACAGTTTTCACATCCAGCTTTGGTGCTGATTGAAACTTACAAGTCAAAAATATTGTGATGTAGAAATGTATCCAGGATGGTTTATTGCTGAAATTATTTTCACAAAGTTTCTTGCGACTAGAAGGCTACTTTGTACAGGTAAAACTAGCACGTCATCTCCCATTTTACAAAGGAGGTTTCCTGAGATTCTGAAAGCCCCATGGGCTGCCTGTGCATTGTCAAAGTGTGTTTCCATTGGCTCCTCTCTCCTAAAGACAGTGAACTGAGGATTTAGGTATGATCAAAAGATGGTAAAGTTCACCCCTACCCTCAGATGTACATAAAATAACTCAGCTGACATTCTGATACATTGTATATGGTAGGATAGTTCTTTGTTTTTCTCTTAATAACTACAAGCCAGACAAAATGCATCTTCCTCACTTGTTTGCTTTTGGTCATCAAGAGTCATGATTCCCTGGCTCGTGTCTTTGATACCTAAAAGATCCTGGTGGTATCCCACCCAAGTCTCAAAAAGCTATGTTTAGCTCCCAGGAATACTCCCGACTGAGTACATGCAGTTTAGTACATGTAGGACAGGGACAGATTTATTGGAAGCAGGAATTATCACAGATGAGTTGCCATTGGTTTCCATACTCCATGGCAAAAGAATGGCAGCTGTCTCTCTTACAGCTGTCAGCCATTTACATGATTTCCTATTGTTTAATCAAAATGGCAAAAGCAGCGTCAATGTGGCAGTAGCTCAGACTTCACCCACACTGAAATATTTGTTGTGGCTTTTTTTTTTTTTTTTTTAAATAATTTGCTTGCTATAGCTCCAAGCCTTCCACAACGACATGTTTTAGCTCACTCATAGAATACGAGGTTGCAAGACACCTCAAGCATCATCTGGTCCAACCTTTCTTGGTAAAAGTACTGTCAAGACATGATGGCTCAGCACCCTGCTCAGCTGAATATTAAAAGTGTCCAATGTTGGGGAATCCACCACTTCCCTGGTGCAATTATTCCCTCTTTTCTCCAGTTAGAATCTCTCCAGGAGTAACTTTCACCCATTGTGCCTTACCTTTTTCATGTGATTATCTTTAAAATGGCTGTCTCCACCTTCTTTGTAGCCACCCTTTAAGTACTGGAACTTTGAGACAGTTCTGTTCTTTTTATTGTAATATTTTTACAGATTCTGTCTTTTTTTTTGCTTACCTCTGGAAACAAGATGTTTGGAGCAATTTATATAATCCCCTACCAACTCATTATTACAGTTTGACTGAAATATACTTAATTCTGTATCTGAATCCCAATTACTCTGCACTGTGTATAGGCTGGTGGCAGCAGCTCTTGTGCTGGTCTCTCAAAGGTACAGCTCCCCACTCCTGGGAAAATGTCCACAATTTTATATGCAGCAACTGAAATTTAGTAAGGGAAAGATGGTGTTTTTCTTTATCAACATTTTGTTTTCACTTGGAAAAATCTTCTTTACTTGTATTTAGGGTTTTTTTATTAATTTCTCACACTTAGTAATATCTCTCCTCAGTTTTAATTGTTTTAGGTTACATGTGCACATAACTGTGTAGCTGTATGTGTGTAGTTGTATGCTAGTGTGAATGTGTATTAGGTGTACATGCTGGGAATATGTAGAACAATTTGGAGTCCCGAAAGATTAAGGAAAAGATACATTTTTAGAGAGCTGTGAAGCATCAAATAAAATGTCACAAAGCTTTCATCTTCTTGATATTAAACCCCCCCAAACTCAGGTGAAATAAATTCTTGACTATGTAGTTTTACCATGGAAGCACTATCATTCAGAATTTTAAAACTCAATCACTTTGCATTAAATAGCACCACAAATTAAATAAAAATGGGGAAATTCCTTTGTACTAATGCTAGTTCCAAGTACATTTATTGTCTTCATTATAACAGAGAGAAAGCATAATTGAGAATTTTGAGCATACGGAATTCATTATCAGATACTAGAATGAAAAGATTGATAGTGGCTTCTCTAGCTTTATGAAGTAACTGAACACTTTAGATGCAATAGAAATGCTATCCCGGAAGAAAAAAACAAACAAGCAAACATCAAAACAAACAAAGTATGCAAGAGAAAAAAATTACAGAGTTTATGATATACATTGCCTCTTTCCCAGGTTAGTTTTTGTTGTGTTTGTTTTTGTTGAGTAAAGTAGTAGAAAAAATACTTTTATCTTCATAAAACATATATGAGGAAGTGCCACAAGTTGAAGCATTACTTTCTTAAGTCATAGAAAGCAATCTCAAGGAATAGAAAGTGGTGCCATAAGTAACTGTGGCAAGTTTCCACTAATTGTAGTTGTCTTCCAGTAGAAGATTGTGCAGTGAGATGTCCAAGAAGCCACAATGAACTGGTGAAACTTGGAACACTCAGTGAACTGTTCCTATGCGTTAGGCTCACAACCAGATGTAAGCACACACTGAGATATGAGTAACAGGTCAGGATAAAACTAATCAGGAAGCAGTGAAAAAAGTGTCTGTCAGGGGGGTCTGACAATCCTGCCTCAAAAAAACTGTTTCTACAGGTACTACACATTAACTTTCTCTTTGTATGGGATAAATGTAAAAACACAAGGAGCTAAGTAATCAAGACTGCTTCTCAGACCCACAAGTGCAATCCCACAATCAACTACTGCCCTTTCTTCCACTCTTCTTATGTTCAGCTTAGTTTTATTCCTTGGTCCAAGTGCACAACTCTTTGGACGGGTTGATAGCTTGCTCTTCTGCATCACGTGGCACAAGGATCCTTGGGGAATGGGAAAAGCTGCTGGATGGTGCTGGTAGTTTCATACACTCTGTAGACACTTCCCAGGTCCTTTCCCCATCTTGTGATGGAAATGCTAGGAGCTCTGACTGTCTCAGGTGACTGGCAAGATCTGCATTGATTTCTTCGGGATGGAATAATCCATTTTGCACTTTGATTATCTACACACACAGTTGGAAAGTACTTACCTAAAACATCTGTTTAAAACCATAACCCATTTTATATCCTAAGCTTCATAGCTCATTTCAAAATGCATGAGGGATATCTCGTGTATCATATTGAAACTGTGAAACTGTGCGTTCAGTTAACAGCATCCAAGCTACAAAGTTGAAAGCATTTTGCCAGAAGGGATTAGTGAAGATAAACAGGAGTTACCATGGAATTCTTAAATATGGTTTTCTCTGTATGGGTTACTGACAATATTGCCATGACAATTTGTAGTCCTGTCTATCCAGTTCTAGCAGAACACCAGTATTTTTAAAAAGCTCAGCTTGAGTGGTCATGTGTGATATAGTTCAGTTACCTAGGTTTATCCCTTGCAAACCTTCATCCTTCTCTGTCTGCCAGGTTTAAACTAATGATGACACTGAGCAAACCAGCTATAAATCAACAAAGTAAATAAGTAGCACACAATAAGCATAGATAGCCAATGACATTTATTTACTACAACTTCAGGCAGTTTGGGAGGCCAAAGGTGTACTGAGGTGCTCAAAATTAGTAAATAATGTTGCTGCAGAAGTAAGCAACCTTCCTGAAAGATTATCAGTGAGAATACAAGAAATAAAATGTTCCTATTTGTAGCTGCATAAGAATACTCTCAGGAAAGTGAACAAATATTTTTTTTTCAAGTTCTCTAAGAATAGCATTGATTAAAAGTGGTTTCAATTTTTACATTTTATTTTTTTTTTCCTGGATTGAACACTGGGATAAGAGGTCACACATCACCACCCATGAGGAAAAAAATAATCTTATAAATGGAATCTTTAATTTTTTAGGTATTGTTACCAAGAGCTCTTAATATTTAGGTGTTATTATGTAAGTAAATTGATGGCCCCATTCCCAATGGAATGAGCATTACTTGTAGAAGGAGAAAAAATAAAAAAATTTTGCAAATGAAGTAGAAAGCAAATCTAAGTTAAAGTAGCTTCTCAGATTCTACATTGTCTCAACCAGGTTGGAGCTGAGCTACATTAATTCAAATACATTGTTTGTGTGTGAGGAGTCTTCAGAAATACTAAACAACTTAAGTATCAATTTGATTATATATATGCACATATATGCATTCATGCAAATATGTACATGAGCATATTTAATCCTTCCTTTATACCTAAATTTTTTCTAATTAATACATTCTGATAGAATGCAAACATACAGAAAAGCACACATGTACACACACAAAATCAAGCACATGCTCAGAATGTATATATTGGAGAAGATTCTGCATGAGAGAAAGGATGTGTGGTGGGAAACTTATGCTTGCCTGGTTTTCAGGACATGAACTGAGAAAAAGATTGCTAAATTTTTAAGGCAGCTCTATAGAAAGACACATCATGGTCTTGATTTACATAATTAGCAAACTTATACCAAGGGACTATGCAATTTCAGCTGAGGTCCTATGTTAGACTGTCTTAACACTGAATTGTTTCCCCAGGGTGGAAAAAAATATGATGGAAATACTGGATGATCTTTTGTCTTACTGTAGTGAAGTACAGAAGTGGATCTGAAGACAGAAAACCAACCAACCAACAAAAAAAACAAAACAACAAAACAAAACAAAACAACCTCTTGAAGAAATGTTCAGAGATTAACTTCTGCCTTGTAGCCAAAGGAATTTAATTGCAGTAAAACCGATTATCCTGGACAATGGTAGAATTGGATTAGCAGTTAAACTCAGAGAAGAATAAAATGGATATACTTTTTAAGAGAAAAAGATATAATAATAACAAATGGTGAGTGGGATGTCCTATGACTGTGGCAAGAAGCAGGAAAAACCTAGTGGATTTAATCTGGCTGAAATACTGTAACAGCCCCCCATTCACTTTTTCCTATGTTAATCTTTAATAGAGGAAGAACTGACTTGGTGAAACATTTTTGAACCTATGCTAATAAAAACCTTTCAAACAGAAAAGATGCCCAAGATGCACCTGTTTAAAACCTACTTCCTTCTTCCTTTTCTTCGCAGTATCACCTCTTTCTCTTGTTGTGGTGTCTTTCTGTATAAACTGGAGATTAATTTTATAATAAGACTTGGCTTGCAAACCAATTCCTTATTTTCACTCATTCTAAAGATAAATGGAGAAAAAATAGGCAGGTTTAAATGGCTGAGTTTTTGTTCTGCTGAAATTGAAAATGTTTCACAGTAAAAGCTTGGCAGAAACACCTGGTCTTCTTGTCAGTGTAGGTTTCTTTTTTATGCTCTTCAGCATAGCTCATTCCAAAGGAGATAAAATAGTGATGTCTTTTTAAGCTGGTACTGAGGTAATTGGAAGAGAATGTAATCACTGTCAGGAGATGAGAAGCACAAAGGGAGCAGAAGGGAACTACCTCTATAACAAGAGGTAGTATGTATTTTCTTGATATTAAGATAATCCTGAAAAGGAGTTACATGACTGAAGTGCAAAGCATAAATTGCTTATTCATGAAAGATATTTCTTGATGTTTTCATGCACCACCTTAAGCACTACTTTTATTTGTAACATGGGGTTAAGGCATTTAATTATAGAAGAACACAGATATTTCAGTAAATGGACACTGCTGTATAAAGGAAAATGTCATCTGAAGATACAGTGAAAGAGGGACACCATAAGTGATTAATATTGTATATAGTCTGAGTGTATAAGCAGATCGAGTTTATGTCTGTGCTACAGATTACTGTACAGTATAGAAAGATCACTCATTTAAAGCTCTGCCATGCTGAGGCCTGCAGTGTGATTATATGCTGAGGCTTTTTGAAGGATTCTATTTGTGCTCTCATAGCTAGTATTCATAGCACTTGACTGCAGTATAAACCACAAATATGGTAAGAGGGCTGGAGAACATCTCCTACAAAGACAGGCTGAGACAGCTGGGGCTGTTCAGCCTTGAGAGAGAAGGCTCTGAGGAGACCTTATTAGCAGCCTTCAGGTACCTGAAGGGCCCTACAGGAGAGCTGGGGAGGAACTGTTTACAAGGGTGTGTAGCAATAGCATGAGGGGCAATAGCCTTAAACTAGAGAAAGGTAGATTTAGATTAGACATTAAGAAGAAGTTCTTTACCAGGAGTGTGGTGAAGCACTGGAACAGGTTGCCAAGAGAGGTGGTAGAGACCCCAGTTCCTGGAAACATTCAAGGTCAGGCTTGATGAGGCTCTGAGCAACCTGACCTAGTTAAAAATGTCCCTGTGCAGTGCATGGGGGCTGGACTAGGTGACCTTTAAAGGCCCCTTCCAGCCCCATACATTCTATGATTGTATGAAACTCTTCTTTCATTATTTTACAAAAAAAGTATCTCATACATAAGCTTAGTTGTGAATACATTTATTTAATTTATCTTCCTGTATCTTTAAATACAACATTAATTTTTATTTCTGTTTCTTACTGTAATGTTATAGTTGCCCTTCTCTTCTCACAGTTATACATCCTAGGTGGCAATTTTTGAGGGTGTTTGGCAAGGCAACCAGGCAATCAGGAGTTAGTAGTGGTGTTCCCAAAGCATTTCACTCCATGGTGAAAAGAGTTTAAATCTGCTCCTTGACTAGAATTTGGGAACTGGAGAACTTTCTTGCTCTAACTCCACCAAAGGACATAGAGTTTTTGGGTGGCAGTTTGTCTTCTCTACTTCAGTAAGTTATCATTTCAAAACAAAAGAAAGGGAAAGAGAAGTTACCAAATAGGTTACTTTAAATGTTTTCCTGTTAAAATAAGCTGTGGTTCTGATGATGTTTTAAGGGTTCTGAAATCCCAGATTTACCTGTGCAGAGAAATACTCTGACAAGGGCTGAGCACAGCAATTTGTAATTCACGTTTAATATGATTTGGTAAGATACGTGATCATCTGTGGGACATTCTAATGCTTCTTTGACAAATAAATCCTTCATAAGTTTCATGAGGTGCTTGACTGAAGGATTTTGTTTCTATGGACACTTTTCCAGGCTGCACCAGTCTCCTCTAGCCTAGACTATTTATTCTAGAACCATTATACCTCCCTCATTTTTATTAGTAAAATTGGTTGTTGGACCATGTGGCAAGCCAGAATGAAGAACTGCTCTTTAACGCACTGGAATCTTAAATGACTCCACATTGTCATATATCCACTTACAGCACAAAAGGTTCCTCAAAACCTGCCAAGAGCAATCTGGATTATGCAGGTAAAAATGGGAGGGCAACTGTAATAATTAAAACAAGTAAGAAAACAAACATAAAAACAAAGATACTAGAACATTAGCAAATCTGGACTGTCCACCTAAAAGCATTGGCACATTGTTCTTGTTAAATAATTGTTGAGACACAAACACAATTATAATGTTACCTAGAATCTTGAACTACAATTTGCAGAGATCTCCTGTTTCCATAAAGGGAACAGAGAGTAATTATTAGTGAAGTGGAAGGGGAAAAGTTAATCAAGCCAGAATGTGGAGAAGCAGATGTGTGTATTTACACAGTTTGATCCTTATAAGATTATTTTCCAAAGACAGAAAGAGTTTGTTTGTATTAATAAAAATGGCCTGTTTCTGATTCCAGACATTCAACTTTGGTGGTCTAGTTGATTCAAAATTCATGGAGGTAGAATTTTGCAGATATGAAAATGTTGTCCTCTAAATGTAAGTCCATCTGTCCATTTTTAGCATTCACATCTTGACATTCTAAATTTATGATAATACTACATTTTAAAATAAATATCTTCTAATAAGAATACATTATATCAACATTTATATTATCCAAAATGTAAAAACAGAAGGCACTGAAGACACTGCACTACGTTGATAACCAGCCCATAGAAATACTTCGGGTTCCACTTTCAGATATTGTCCCCTAATACATTATTTATTTTTCAGCATAAATATTAACTTGTTATTAGTTGCTTTATGAAAAAAAATTTGGAAAGTATGTTTTTGTGCTAAGGTTTGAATTTTTTGAACACAGGAAAAAAGTTCTAAAAAAAGGAACAAGGAAACTACCCTGAGATCACCTACCCTCTTGCCTCCATTTCCTCTGTCCTGCCCAGTGTACAGTGTCTCAGTTGGCATATTCAGATGTAATTTGTAGATAATTGCTTTCTTTATTCCCCACACACCTTTTTTAAAATTATTTTTTAAAATTATTATTACCTATATTAATATTTAATAGCATTAGTCTTCCAATTAGTTTGGCATTAGATTAAGATGGCAATTTCCCAAAGTGCTAGTGCTGGAGTGTTCCTTGTTTCTTTGACCAAACAGTACATTTTGGAAGGAACAATTTATTCCTTCAGATGTAATGGAACATCACTTAGTCAAAGCACTGTAGCATCATTGAGTTGGTTTGGATGAATGAGGCAGAAGTAAAGAAACAAAGTTGTAGCAACTATGGTCTTTCACAGGATCTGTGAAAATATCCCTGGCTTTTAGAAATATAGATTTTTATTAATAAATATTAGTGATTCAGCCAAAAGGTACTTCCAGAATGAGATGTTATTGTACATGGTATCATCAAAGAGTAGGTTAGACAGACTCTATCATAGCCACCTTTTTCCTGCAACTTTCCCTTTTGCATTAAGATTCTTTTCTCTTTCTTATGTTTCACACAATATGAAAAAACTCTTCTCAGCTGGTCACATATAACAATACACATGTACATTGAACTTACAGAAAAGAGGAAGGAATTAAAAGGAAGTACATAAGTAAATCAGTTATGGCCTTATATTTTAATACAGGTAAGGGCCATATTGAGCAGTACCATAAGCCCATTGAGACTCTGACCTGGTAGTATAGTAGTTGTATAAACAACAAAAGTAGTATAAACAACGTTTGAACCTGAATATGGACAGCTGTGAATTTTCATTAATTAATTAATTAATTAATTAATTCTGGTTGATTCACACATTGATAAGCCAATCAGATATACATGTGGTCTGCTGAAATTAAAAGAGAACCTGCATGTCTCTAGTGATAGCAATGAACCCATCTAACTCAGGTACCACAACAAGTAGATGTTTTCCTTTTAATCTTTTGATGGAAGTCATATTTTAGACTGTATTTGCTACTAAAATGTCCCATCACACTATGTTAACTTCAAGATGAATTATTATAAAGTATTGTTAGTCCTTCTGTTTGTCCCTGTTGGGGTTGTAGCCCATACAAAATTCCATGACGTATGCAATTTCTCATTTGTTCCCCTATCTAATTAAGTTTTTCAGGACACTGTAGACACTGAGCTAGAAACAGCATTTTAAATGCAGTCATAATTATTTGAAGGCTTAGTTGGAGATATATGAAACAGTCCCAAATTTGTTCATAACACTTAAAGTGAAGTAAAGTATTTAATTACATGTAGAATACGCATCTGAATCTCACCATATTTTGACCAAACCCATCAGAGACCAGACCAAAGATTTACTGACACTTACAAAATCAGTGAATTCAGAATGTCATATGCTGTTGGGAAATATATCAGATCTAGTGTTTCTAAGTTGAAGGAGGAAGCATGTATTAACTCTCCTTTTTTCAAGTGTTTTGCTCCAAGACATGTTTCATAGAGATTGTGAAGCTGTGTCATTCAGGCCAGAAGAATACCATACTGAAAAACAGATCCTTTAAAACCAGGTGTTGTTTTTTTTCTCAAAGTTCATGTGACAGTTCTTTTTGGAAGAAGAAACTGTGTGTAATATTAGGAAGGGTACCCTCTTTTACATTACATAATTCAGCTGTCTCTGAAGAATGTCTGCAGTGAAGAACTGGAATTTCTCTGGATTTTGACACATAGCGAGAGATATATGGAAAGTTTAAGCCATTTCTTGCTTCTAATTCCTGTTAGCCTATCTGAAGCCATTCAATATTCCTTAAAAATAAAGGATTATAAGATCCAAAATAATCAAGGTATCCAAAGCCAGTGGTTTAAATTTTCAGCTGTGTATTCCTGACACTTTCAGGTGTTGTTTTGTTGAGATTTGCACCTCATTTCTAAATGACATTAGTAAGTCTTGTTGCTCTCACCAAGCATCATGTAATGAAGTTGTTACATCCTACCTGACATGTATGGGCCCTTATAGAGAAGGGAATTTTTGCTATGCACTCTCTACAGTCCAAACTTCTAATTTAAATTCTGTAGCAACACAATCTCTTCAGCTGCTAGGGAATTCTACAACAAAGGCTGCTAAAGGCTAATTACTGCTATGATGCAGGGCTTTCACCCATCTTTCCTTCCACTTAAAAGGAAAGAACTGATTAAGGAAATCAAGCAGCAGTTTAATAAAAGAGATAAATTTATATTTCTTACTAGGATGTGACTGAATGGGGAAGAATTCAAGAAGCCTTCAGTTTCATATCCTGGTACTTATATATAAGTGAGACATCTTCAGCTTGTAAAAATTAGAGAATGCAAATGGTTGTTGTAAACAGATGGCAAAGCAACAATATTTGATACTTTGCTGTATGACAGATATCTACCTAGCAATTATACAAGCACAGAGTGCTTCTCTTTGCCTTACCCTTCCTCTTTCCTTTTTTTCAATCTTTTCAACATTTCTGTGTTCAGGTAATTAACTTTTTGCTTTTCCAGAGAAAGAATGAAAGACAACAATAAAATATCCTCAATCCTACCAATATTTTAGATATAGATTAACTGATAGACGGCCCTTATTTCTCACACAGTGTTGCATGACTTCAACATCCCCATAACACAGTATAATCCTAATAAGTCTGTGGTACCTTTACACAAATTGTTTCCAAGTGCTGCTGATGAATTAGTCTCACACTGCACCTTTGAAGCAGCAACATGAGGGAAGATTTTGGTAAATAAATTCACCAAGCACAATATACAGTGAGCTCAGGTGATTTGCACAAGCCTACACAGAAACTTGGTGACAAAGACAGAAAAAAACACATTTATTAAACATCCTTTATTCTGTCTTGTACTATTGGCACAAGATCGTCTTTCCCTGCTGTAATTAGCATTGATATGATTAACGCTATATTTTGACTGATTATAGTACCAGTCAATTAGTGTTAAGAGATGCTGTATTTTCTGCCTTCAAACAATTTTGTTCAGAAAGATAGGTCCCTGATTCCCTTGGGAATCCATGTGCCAAGGTGGTGAAGTAAGCTAGTGAGAAGCCAGTCATTAGCTAAAGTACTTGACCTTCTCATACTAATTCTTTTGTCTTGTTTTTACACTGTACGTATAAAAAGCCAGGTTAACGGCTGGTCAGCCAGTGTAGAAACAAAGGATTTGGGAACGCTCCATCCATTTATCTCAGCTGGAAATTTCTTTTTTTACTGCTCTGTTGTTGTTGTTTGTAACAATAAGTTTCAGACATAGGAAAATAATAAAGACTACCTCACATATATGAATTTATGCAACTAAAGAAACACGAGGCCATTTAATTTTGCCTACCAGTTTAAAGCTATAAATCATTTGTTTGACAAGTTGAACACTGTTCTTATGTGCCTGATAAGGCATGTAAAGTTTTTTTAGCAAAATTCTCCCTGTTTGTTGACATCTGAGGTTACCTTCATTATTAGTTAACAGAAATATCATGTATTGAAATTATTGAAATTGTATTTCCATAGCCCCTTGTATAGCAGATGGCAGAATGTCCAAATCACGACCCTCCAGAGCTGAAAACTACTTGTTTTTCTGACATACAAGATCTTATTTTTGCCACAAAATCCTTTTTTTTTTTTTTTTTTTCTTTTAATTTATTTTCACCCTATGGCTGGCAACAAGGTACTGTACATGCTCCTCCTGCACACAGTTTATCTCAACAGTCTAAACAAAATCCTACACATCTGACCATACTTGACTGCAATGTCGACTCTTCTGCTCATTTGCAAATGAAATTAATATACTATTCTGACATCAAATTACATGAATTCAGATCCTTGACATGCTGTTCTGCTTCACTCAAGTCTCCAGTTCAAAGTGTAAATATCTTGTTATTTCAGATGGAGAGACATGTTATGCAGTTCCACAATATAGGTGAACCCAAATGACCTTGCAGCTTTCATATAATTGTCTGAGCTGTATGCAACTGAGAAGTTTTCAAATCATGTGGGGAAGAAAGAGATAATAAAGAATCTATATAAAGCAAAAAATACCAAAGATAAAATTAAGTTTATCCAGTCCTGGCCCACATCTCCCATATGCTTTAAGTTTCTCTTGAGTTCATTAATTGCCTGATAAGCATAGACAAACATTGATACCAGGGTTAAAATTAGGGTACTTGAAAGTTAAGACAAGATCATGAAAAGTCCAATGGCATTTATCCCTCATTCACAGCTCAGTCTTACTGAACCTACTGACCAATGAAAGAGAGAGAGAAGAAATCTAGGTACACATAAACTGTATGACATAGCGGAATGTGTATTTACTTCCTTTTCATACTTAGGTGATTCAGGTGGAACAAGGATAAAATGACAAAAGAGGTGGACCAAGGCTTGGAAGAATAAGGCTTCAAAATCCCAAAGTTAGAGTAAGTACAGTCCCAAGATTTTCTGGAAGAAAATGCTTTCATTCGCTCTTCCAATATGTGCTTATATCAAACTTTTCAAATAAAAAAAACTGAGGTCCAGTTCAGCTTTGATGCCAACAGCTGAACTATCTGAGCAAGTGCATTCAGAGAAGAGGTGCTGGAGCTACAACTGTGTATCAGGTTGTTATTTCAAATTCTAAGTATTTCTGGGAGAAATGAAGGCTCTAGGCCCTGTCATGTTATTCACAACTGAGTTTCCACTATGTTCATGTTTAGATTAAAACTAAACATAGGAAGAATGTAATGAGCTAAAAAAGCATAGCAAAAAGACATGGGAAAGTGGCGATAACATGTTCATTTGAGAAAGATAATTCTGTGGGCAATGTAGTGGGTCCTCTTGACTAAATTATCTGAAAGTTTTAAGATTTTTATGTTGGTGTTAGCTAAATAAAAACAAAACATTTCATAATTAACCACTTACTCCTGGCTTTTGCATTCTGTTTAAGTGCTAGGTGTCACAGTAGAAGTGGTTCTTGGAGAGGAAAATCATCTGAAAAACAAATGGCTATTGTATTTTTTGTTTACCTTTAAGAACTTCTAGTTTGACCTGCAGACTTATACTCAGGAAACTTTGGTCTGATAAAACTGAGCTCTGGCTCTAAGGAAATTGTTACCACTGTAATTTGCTAAAGAGTTAATGGAGAGAATGATTTAAACACCCAGCACCTACCGAATACCCAAGTGGTTGTGATCTTATTTTCTGTTCATGTAACCTTTCACAATCTGTAACATTTTAGTATTTGAAGCTGTTAGACATTTTTGCAGGTGGGCTTGGAAGAGTGCTAATTGGAGTCCAGTATTAGCTGGAAGTGATAGGAGGAACAATTCTCTAGATTACTAATTCTGATGTTAATGGCCCAGATGTTAGTAGCAGCTGCCAGCTGGGAACACAATGGCCAAAAGCTTTGCATATATAGTCTAGTGCTGAGGAGTAAATTATTTGACCACAGCTAGGATACTTGGCCTGTGTGATTTTTGTGTCTTGTAACCTCATTGCTTCTGTCTATATCTTAGTGGCAAAATTATGTGAACTGATAAGCGAAAAATTGATTCATTTTAGTTTTTCTGTTATTCTGTGATTTTCATCAATCACCATTTTACAGTATGTCATTCAGGATCTTAGATTTTTTTAAAAGTCTGTGTATGTAGATCACAGCATAACATTGTAACCCTACTGTCTTGTATACAAAAGAATGATTTCCAAGTTTGTGCACTATTTGTCACTGAGTCTAATAAAATTGCATATTTACTACCTGAAAACCACAAGAGAACTAGTTTTCAATTTTCAGTCAATATTCTGTGAGGCTGGTATTTCCAGGTTATATACAGAAGGAATCATAGCTGATATATTAACATTTCAATTATTTATGTCAAGTTTAGCACCTTCTGTTGCAATGTTTTTTGGATACACTGAACTCCTTGTAAAAGTAATGGGGGGCAAGAGCGCCTGACACTTTCTTGATATTCAGTGTCTCACATAACTGCACATTTATACATGACAATGGAATTCACATTGGATCCTTAAGTATTGTTTTCAGTATATATCATTGTCATGATCCGGTATTCGGATACGTGGCAATTTTTTACAATCTTGCCAGGACAAAACAAAGATAACACAACCTCGGGTACACAAAGAGGTACCAGGGCTGGCATGCAGTCTTACGAGAGATGGGGGCAGAACCCCCTTGCTTTCTAACACCCCTCACCGCAGTGGGAGGCTGGTGTGGCTGGATTTTGCCTTCCCTCTCCTGGTATAAGCCGCACAGCAGCTGCACCCTTTGTTGCCTGGCAGGACCTGAGAAGAAGTTTAAAGGTGATCCCAAGTGGTGAAATTAAGATGCAAACGAGGTCAGATGTCACACACAAAATAAACTTTTATTAGAGTAACACAACAACGTCCCTAGAGCAGATAGGACAGGGAGGAAAACAGAGACAGAAAAGAAAGGAGAAAGCCAAGATACAGAGGACAGCAAGCGAGAGCATAGTTACCACCATGGTCCAGCGATGTCGTTGGTGGGGAAGTGGTTCCTGGTGGGGAAGTGCTTCCAATGCACCCATAGTGTCCCAGATTTTTATACAGTTCTTGCCCACTGCACCCTCACTTTTCTCCCTGAATAAGGGAGAAAATCCTTCTATCTTCTCCACACTCGTCAGAGATAGCAGGGGGCAGGTATGATGCCAGGGGCTATGTAGTCTTTGTTTGGTTAATTGATGAGACCAGCCATTACAAAAGTGGAGGTTGAGACAACTGGCACCACAGGATTAGTTTATTGCAGTGGAGTTTCGGTCCGAGGAAGTGGTTTGAGAGGCACTCTGTCTTGTCCTGCTAAGTCGGTGGTTTTCATATCAAGGCCTGGTTATCACTGGATATTCTGCTCCCAGCGCCAGCTGTAGATCTCCTTTGTCTCCGATCTCAGCATGTCCCACACTAAACTCCCCAGTTCTCAGGTACTCGTCGCAGGAGGGAAGGCAAAACGGTTGGGTGGGTTGCTGAGACATCTCTTTAGTCCATCAGCAAATGTTGTTTAACTCTCAGATGCCACAAGACAGACAACAGATATCCTGAGTGCCACAGTCCATCACTTATCTCTTGGATTGTTCGAGACAAGTACTATACATCCTGAATGCCACAATCATTTAGGCTTTATCACATATATTAGATTTTTTCAAAGAATGTATTTCATGAACCAAAATGCATATGTAGAGAATCAGTTATAGACATGATGACAAAATAGGAAGACAATCTTATACTTTAGCAATTCTCCCTTTTAATTTAGCTGGTATCATTAGATGGTCAAGAGCAAAATGTTATTACAGACAATAAAAGAAAGGCCAAAATCAATAACGGAGAGGTAGAGAAGGAATGTAGAAGGGCTGCCATAAACTTCTAAGAACTTTGAAAGACACATGTTTCTTTTCTAACAACAGGTAAAGCAAAAACTGCACACACAAACAAAACAAAATGAGGAATTCATTCACTACTTCCCATCAACAGGCAGGTGTTCAGCCATCTCCAGGAAAGCAGGAGTTCATAATGTATAACACTTACCTGGGAAGACAAACATCACAACTCCAAACATTTCCTCCCTCCTTTGTCCTCCATCTTTCATTGCTGAGCATGGTGTCATATGGCATGAAATATCCCCTTGGTCATTTGAGGTCAGCTGTCTCAGCTGTGACCCCTTCTAGTTTCTTGTGCACCTCCAGCCTGCTCACTGGCAGGGAACTCTGAGAAGCAGAAAATGCCTTGATGCTGTATGAGCTCAGCTCATATAATTAAAACATATCTGTTTTTTCAATACTGTTTTCATCTCAAATCCAAAACATAACCCCATACAATCTATTATGAAGAAAATTATTTACATCCCGGCCAAAACTAGTACAGGATTCTACAACTAGTAGTCTACACCTAGTATATTTTAATACACTTGCACTTCAACTATGCCTGCAAGCAGCCAGTATTGAGTCCAGATCTATATTAGGATTACGTGGGAAACTGAATAGATTAAACCTTTCTATTAATAAGAGAAACAATGAGCACAAAATTCCTCCAATATCATATCTGCTTTCCACACAGTATTCTGTGGTAACAACTACTCTGCAAAACCTGGCTTAGCTATAAGGGAAGGAGATACTATGTCCTGTGGCTCATCTTGAGTGACTCATGTTAACTAGATTGTCTGTCTATCTACAGTGTTTGGCCAGCTACCTCTTTTCAATAGATTTTGCCACCTACAAATACTCACAAGCAAAGATCTACCTGGCTATATTTGGTTTTCATGCTACTTGCTTTTCAGACCACTTTTTAAAAAATATTTGGTCAAAGCTGACCAACAGTGTAGTCAAAACATAGAAGAAGAAGCAGGAAAGGACGAAACATGGAATCATAAAATGGTTTGGGTTCGAAGGGACCTTGAAATCATTTAGTTCCAACCCCCCCGCATAGACAGGAGCACCTTCCACTAAACCACATTCCAGGACTATGTCCCTTTATCTTGGTTTTAAGACTGCAGTGCATAACTACACATAAAAAAACCCCACATGTGAAGTCACAATGGTCAGAACTAAGAGTTCTGGATTTATGATCATCTGTAGCTGGAACTAGGAGACTCGAAGCATGTGAAACTCCCCTGATCACTACAGAAGAATATTTACTATATTGTAATGAGCTATAACATGCTGAGTGAGCAGGAAATTCTGCATATATGAGCAATATGCTGAACAGATGTTGAAAGCGAGGGTTGCCCTGCAACCAATATGATTCTGGAGGAAAAAAAAAAAAAAGAAATAAGAACAAAAATTTACTATCACATTTAAACAGCTGTTCTCAGCTGACAAAAGAGAGGAATAAGTCACAAAATGCTCTGTTGCAGCTCTTCAACTCCTTAGCACCATGCAGAATCTAAAGTTAGACTTGGAGGTTCCTCCCTGTCTCGGAAATAAGTATCTTCAGCCTGAGAACAACATACACTAGGAGGAACCATCTTCAGCTACCGCATAAGAAAGGCTGAGGAAAGATTTTAAATTTCATTCCACAAAAGCATTACCAACATATGATTAAAAGATAGCTTGGATTCCATCTCTGCTTGTGAATCATACCTAAAGATGTTTTCTGCATGTCACTCTCTCTTTAGAAAGTTAATTTCTAAATGAGATATTTCTCCTTTTCTTTTTCTCTTTCATCAAGTGCTCAAAAAACTCTTCTGGGATGGATGTGACTTTAACTCAGACTTTTTCCCAGTCTTAGATGTTTGAGTTTATGAGGTTTGTACAGAAGACAAAAAACTACAGTAGTCAACAAGTTGACATATATTTGAGCTAATTTGTGATCTCTCCAGTTATTAAAAACAGAAGACCAAGTCATCTATCCTCCCTGAAAGCCACTAGTCAGCTGTTGAATCAGACTCCAGTCTTGTCATGGCTTTTGCTCAAATGCAGATGTTTTTTGCCTTTTTGTTTCCATGCCCCACTTGCTGGCAACATCATACTACTGTATTCCTTAATGATTCTAAGATGGCCAACATTGCAAGTAGTATTCTGTAGGATATATCACCATACCTATCTTCTGCAAAGCGTAAAGGAAGCCACTGCTTTCTGCTTATTCTTTTTCTGATTGATCAAGTCTTTTGGGGAATTGACTCTGAAAGGCTAGAGAAGGAGAACATAAAACAAAAATAACTTCACCCATAACTGTTGAGATCTACTTGTAGTATGATCTAGCCTTGTATGCCATAATTGTGGTCCCTCATTGGTTTTGGTCTAGCATCAATTTTGTATCTGGCTAAGCAAGGCTGAGAGGTGTGCCATTCAAAAATGAAACAAACAAAAAACCCAAAGCAAAACAATAATAAAGCACACTCTGTAACAACTTAGGCTGAAATTGACCTACCAGACAACTCAGCCTGTAGGGGCAGAATGAGAACTCACAGCCATCTGAGAAATAGAACAGTGATTTGACACTCCACTTATGGACAAAATAATTTATTTTACTAATAATATTGTGAAGTGTGCTTGGAGGTCAGAGGCCAGCACTAAGTTCTGGCTGCAAAAAGATAACAGACAGATTCTAACCTTAAAGTCTGAAGTCCATTCTTTTGCCAGTTTATGTCAGAACTTTTACATTGCATCAGCTTAGTTTAAAAATTAGTTAGTCTGGAATGAGAAGTGAATGTTTAGCCTGTTAGTTTGCTTGAGTCACAGTCTTGTCAATTTCTTTCAGTACTACCAGCTCCATGAAGAAGAGGAATGTATGGCAAAGAACAGCATTTTTTTTGCTGCTTTTCTATGCATCCCTGATTTTCCCATCAAATATTGTTTGCCTTTTTGTAGTCTGGAGGCAAAACCTTTGAGGCAGAACATTTTCAGATTTAAAGTAAGAAGAAAGAGTTATTTAAAATTCAAATCCACTTACATCTGTGCTGTAATTTTCTTTATCTTTAGTACCTGTTGTCACAATTGCTTTTCCTCTGTCTACTGCTAAGTATTATTCCCAAATGAAAGAAATTTAAATAAAAAGATCTCTTAGGAAATACTTTTTCTTTTCCTCTCCTAGGAAGGGACTTCTCACAGACGAATTTGGGGTTTTTCAGTCTAGAGAACAGGAGGCTCAGGGGAGGCCTTCATAGTGGTTTTCCAGTACGTGAAGGGGACCTATAGGAAAGGTGGGGAGGGACTTTTTGTAAGTGCATGTAGCAAGAGGACAAGGATTAATGGATTAAAACTGCAAGAGGGGCGATTTACGTTCGACATTAGGAGGAAATTTTTCACTATGGGGGTGGTAAGACACTGGAACAAGTTGCACAGGGAAATTGTGGAAGCCCCGTCCCTGGAAGTATTCAAGAACAGGTTGGATGGGGCTCTGAGCAACGTGGTCCAGTGCGAGGTGTCCCTTCCTGCAGGTAGGGTTGGACCTAGATGATGTTTAAGGTCCTTTCCAGTCCTAGCCATTCTATGATTCTATGATATAATTTTGTTGATGGTAGTCAGTAAAGAAGAAGTTGGTAAAAATCCTTTTCCTAATAACTTTTGTTTTTAAAGTAAAATATTGAAAGTTAGTGCTTTAAAAGTGAATAAAAAAGTCCTGTGTCAGTTTGAATTATGCCACTTATACAAAGTTTGAACGTGTTGGGAATTCAGTTTTTCTTTCATGATGTATATTCCCTTACTTGTCTTAACTTACACCATTAAGCAAGCTGCTTCAGCCTGCATTTTTTCAGCTGTAGAGTTAGCCTCAACTTTCTTATGCATCTTGAAAACTTGCTGCACTGGAATTGAAACCTTACCATGAAGACATAGGTTTGCATATATGACTGTTGAAATGTGAAAATCCTGTGAAAAAGGTAAGTAACAGGTAACAGTAACTTCAATAACAAGGAGTAGTGAATCACTACAGGCACTGAAGTAGCCTGACATTCTACAGATTTGAGTCTTTTGCCACTTAGCCATACTCTTCCTCCTGATTTTTAAGAGCAATATAGAAGCCTTTTATTCTGACAATAACTGACAACTACTGACCAACTCACAGCTGCCAAGTTGGATAATTAACAGAGGATTTTTGATGCCTTTATTTCAGTATGGAGACAAGTTTTGATTCTTGCATGAGCTCAGCTGACAGAGCTTTTGAGATAATTTAATCAGCTTTGTAATTTCCTTTCCAATTTCAAAATTCTTTGAAATTAGTTACTCTCCTCAGAGGCGGATAGAGAGGAAAGGACTCACAGATGGACAATGAATAGATAATTTCCTCAAGAGACTGGACTTCAACAACCCCTACTGAGCCTAAGTTCAGCTGGTTTTTTTTGCAACAGTCATTAATACTTCATGTGCATATCAATTACCACTTTCCAAAACCTTGGATTTTAGGTATTGGAGAAAAAGTTGAACCTATAAGCAAACCCTCTGCCTTATCATGACAATTAGTGAAGTACCTGTCCAGAATGAAGGTTGTATTACAGCTAAAAGCTGTAAGGTAGTGTGATGCAGTACAGACTTACAAGAGAAATACAGAAGTACAGAAGAGGGGTTAGCCATCTATTTACCATAAAGCAACATAAGTTTTCAGTTTTGTGTAAGGACAGCCCTGGTCAAGATCTGAAAACTGTGCTGAGAGATCATTTCTCTTTGTTACTTTTCAAAGACAAATGCAATCACACTTTTCTAGAGTAATGCCTGATAAAGATTCATACTGAGATTTCCAAGTGCTTTTGAATTGATGATCATGTCGTGACTTCATAACATTTTTGTGTGTCTAGAATGAAGTAAAGCTGGAAAAACATTAAGTAATTTTTCTCTCTAGTATTCCAAAAAAATTTAAAAGCATTTCATTGTGCTCAGACCTGAGCAGGAGTACAAAAGGATGACAGAGATGATGTTCCCTTAGGAGAACCCTTGTAAGCGGTATTTCTGGGCAATTAATCCATTCTGATGAGCCAAAAACTTCTATGGCAATCCAAGGATGGAGTCAGCAACTTTCATAATTCAGAATGAAAGTGGCCACTTGCTCAGAAGGAGCTCCTTGAGTTAATGTAGATGTATATGTAAATGTATAAGTATATGAAATTCATCTGTACATATACATACACACACACACATATATACACAATATTTTTAAACATACACTCTCACATGGATGCTATATACATTTATTGTAGAATGACAGAAAATTATCAATCTGTGCATTAAATTAGAAATTTATTCATAGTTGTGAAACACTGAACAATTTGCCCACATATCATTTACTCTGTTTATAGGCTCTTTTTATAATGCTAAACATTCCTTTGCTTTCTTAATAAGCATTTCACATAAGCACATTTGGTTTAAACTGTGATTCACACAAACAAAACTGTGCTGAAAAAAAAATAATATGATTTTTCAGGTAAATCTAAATAAAATCAAGCAGAACAAAATTCTGCAAGGTTTACTACAGATCATGAGGTAATTGCATGGGTGGGGCAGTGGAGACAAGAAAGTGGTCAGGCTAGAATGCAAATATTGCCAAAGAAAGTAAGAAATTACAGCTACCTGCATGTAACAAATCTTAGAAGTTCTGAGGAAAATGTTGAAAAGGTGAATGTTGTTCAGTTATACTGTGTAACAACTAACCACACAGATAGCCACATATACTTATTTTGGGGAAGATTCATAAGAGATTTCCTCTCCATCAGGCTGAAAAAATCTGGGGAAAAAAGAGTAATCTCTCACTCTCCTGAAAGGTCAGAGAATAGAAGATTTAGTATGAACTCTGGGAGGATAAAAGACCTTGGGGCATTTCCTTGCATGATGTTCCAAATAATAGTAGTTTCTACATAATCAAGACTAAACATTTAAGAGAGGTTTGCTTTCTTTAGCCATCAAATGTGTTTTATTTGTATACATGTCCTCAATTCCTTCTCAAATCAATTTCAGTTAAATCTTCCACATTTACATCATTAATGTAATTACAGCTAACTGCCTGTTTTAGTATAAATATTTATCCTTGCATAATTAGAATGTAATTATGACTCTAGTATATGATGTATAATCGCATCATTACTATTTGTGATGATGTCACAAAAATTCCTAGAAACTGAAAATTTGTTATACTTCAGTTATAGGTTTTAAGTGACACTGCAGTTCGGGCTGTCTTGGGTCCTCTTAACCAAGCTATCTGCATGATTTCTGTGCAGGATAATATGCAAATGATTTAGGACTTCCCCAAAGGTAAGATGGTAAACCATAGTATAATTTTCTAGACAAATGTGTACAGAGAAAATTGATATAATTTTTATTACAAGAAATGATGGGAAAACAGACGATATGCACAGAAGCATCCAATTGCAAGTTTCAAAACATAGTATGTTAGTACATTCCAATGATTCTTTTTTTTTTTTTTTTCAATCACATATTACACTTCTATATTCAGCCTTGAACAGGAAATGAGAAAAATGCTAAATATGATAGTAATGTAGTGACTTAGATCCTACCCAAATCTTAATCCTTTGTGAAAGAGAGCTGAACATAACCTTAAATGTTATAGCTTTTAATGATATATTATAGAAGAAAAAATCCTGTTCATCCAACAACCTCTGAATATATATATTACCATGAATGAGCTGGCAAGTGGCAAACACATACATGTCAGGATAATCCTGTAGAGGGAAGTCCATTCCTCTGGCCCACCAGTCTTTCCAGGTAAGTAAATAGAAGATGCATTCAGGAGTCTATTGATAACAGAGTTTTGAGATCTGTCCCAGTAGACAGAGTACTCAAACTTCATTTGTTTCTAAAAGATGTTGTTTCACAGTGGTAGATGTAGTTGCTATTGTTTAAAAATGTCCATGAAGTCATAGCAGGTGTGTATGAAGGAAGAAACATGGTATAGTTCACTTGCCACACACCTCTAGAGAGCTTATTTCAGGCCCTAGTTCTGAGGTAAAATGAAACAATGGCTGTTAAACCAAATTTTCAGTGCTCATGTTCATGTAGGTTGGGATTTCATCTTAACATGTCCAACTGGTAACCAGTGCCTTTTCTCAGAAGTCAATATTTAGGCCTATACTGCTTAACATTCCTGTTAACAACCTGGATGACAGGATAGAGCTTATCCTTGGCAAACTCACAGGTGATATCAAATTGGGATGGCACCCAGAAAGGTAGGGCTGGCATTCAGGAGGACTTTAACAGGCTGGAAAGATGAGGGAGCAGAAACCTGATGAAGTTCAACAAAGGCAATCAAAAAATTCTGCAGCTGTCCTAAATGTCCTAAATTCAGATAACTAGCTGAAATGTATTACTTGTGTTTTTTTAGTTAGTTGGACTAGGTAATATACAGCAGCTCCTGTCTCACATAATATGTACATCTAGGATGCTGTTTCATGCCCTCAAGGAAAGTTCAGAAAAATATTTTTATTCCTCCATGGTCCTTTCTAAAATGTGAAAGGTTATATACATTTCAGATGAGTTATAATCATCAAGTGAGAACTGATAAAACCAGTAAAGACTGCTGAGCAAGTATTCATTTCCTGTCAAAATTAGGTCTTTCAGCCTGGAGAAATACATGCACATCTGCCCTTATAATTAGCCTTCTGCTTTGAGAATGTTGATATATTTTTATTCCTATATGACTGCTTCTAGATATATGTTGGAAAAGAATATGCATCTGAACAAAAGAATAGGATGTTAATTATAGGTGGAACAGATAGCAACACATATAATTAAAACTGACTGTCATTTCCCATTACAAAATCTTGTATTGGGTTGTTTATAACTTTCTCAGGTTTTGATCATACATAATAAAATTTGTAGTGACAGGTGTTCTCCTCAGGCTTATTTTTTCCTCTTTTTTAAAGCTCTATAATGATTTAATAGTTTCCAAATACAGGACTAGGGAGATTATGTCAGAATAAGTCTCACAAGTCTATAGCTAGTATACTCTACCACGTGCTTTTGGAATGTACTTGATAGAACTGTAAAAGATGGGCCATTCAGTTTTCTTAAAGATCTGGCTAAATTTGAATAGTTCCTAGGTCCCTAAAAAATTTAATAACTGCTGTACCTAGGCAAAGTCTCAGAGAGCTTTCTGGGATGAATGTCCAACCTCTTTTCACAATTTCCGCGAGCCAATATCCCAAGCACTCTCTGTGTTTTTGGTGTTCTAATCTGTGCCAAATTTATGGAATATTCAGGTGTGTTCAACTCGTATTAGACAACTTAGATTTTTATGTCAAATTCAGACTTCCAGGATTCAGATCTGAAAATACATGAAGTTCTAGAAGCTTCATTCAACTAATCCAGAAAAATGTATTGCTTTTGGCCCCAAGTGCACCCACTCATGCTTTTAACTAAAATAACTTGTGGTGATTTGAAAGGCAGAGAGGAACCTATAATTTCAGTGAGAATGTCCTATTCCTTAAAGATCTAAATTGTTTTTTAGATAGAGACACACCTAGAATTTCTGGCATCTTAACAGCTCTGAGTTTCCTTATAGATGAAATGTGGTACAAGGTACCAAACTTGAAAAATTATGTGATTTCCAGGGAATTTTTTCTGCAGACTTCTGAACATCTGGATCCATGGTAAGGTCTAGGAACTCTGGGGGATTTTGTATTTTATATAGCAACTGACAAACTTGCCTCTATTTTCAGTCAGAGCTTTTTCGTGGCTAAAGCACCTCACAGACCTTTTTCCTGGGCTCTCTAAATCTATTTGTACAGTGTCTTGCTGCATTCTCACAGCTTGTATCTTTTCATTGCTCATTTCAAATGACACCTCAAGTTTTACCATGTGAGTAGGGGGAGGGGAACAAATGACTTTTGGCTCTAATGCGTAGAGTACAGCTGGAACAGTATTCAAAAGAACCTCCCCTACACTTTGGGGTCTACAAGTTTCTTTTGATTTATTGAGCTGTTCTGACAACGTAATGAATTTCAGTCCTAGAAATGCCACAGTACGGTCATCAGAGACTCCTACAGTGTATGATTAGTGTTGTTTGTCTCCTGTTATTGTTTGAGCTTCTCTAGCAGAAAATTATTAAAATAGTGAGACTGTTGCTTCCAGACACGTGGAAAGTTATGGTGAAAGCTGTAATTTTAACTTTAACAAGAGTAAAAACAAATTGTACTGTAAGAAACAAACAGATTGGTTGTGAAAAGCATCTGAAGGTAAATGTTACCATTTGATGCCACCTAGCTAACCATTATGGGCACCGTCACTTCCTTAAGTTTTTCTTTTAACTCTTCATGTGGTCCTTTTACCTACTTGACCTGCACCTATGTAATATTTCTTCTTTATTCTAAATATGTTTTAAAATAATAAATACAAAGTTCTTTTTTTGAACACTGCTTTCCAGTCTTCTGAAAGGCTTTTTGTTTCCAGAAGTGTAGCCTCTAGGATGGTGCAGGTACAACAGCAACTGGATACAAAGAAATCTTGAATAAACTTTAGCCAAAAAGGCTATAATGAACAGAACAATGGTGTTCTAATTCTTCCAGTACCTGAAGCAATGGAAACATTCTCTCTAGTTTCATCAGTGAGCTATTCACACTTATGATGTTGAGGTCCTTTCCGACTTGTAAGGTCCTTTCAAGTCCTGTGTTCCCATTAAACAAAATAAAAGTCAAGAATTAAAAATATTCCTCAAAATGAGATTTCAAACAATTTTGGATTGGTAAAAAAAAATTATCTATAAAGTGGAAAATAATATTCTGATTTTGAGAAACATTAATATGTTTTAATAGTATGTCAATTATTTTTTCAGTAAAAAAACATTTTGTTCCTAAATTTAAGACTTAAAATTATGAAATTTATCATGCTGTTGCAGACTACTTTCCTTCTGAATAATCAGTATCATATGAGTGTAGAGGCTTTCATCACCATTGTGTCCACTCAAGCCTGATTAGATTGGTCAGTACTGAGATATTAACACTTTTCAACAAAAGAAGATCTAACTCATGTCATGTAAAGCTAATGCAATGGCAGGTATTAAAACAGGGTTTAATGGCTTGTTTTCTGCCTTTTCTATCATGTGTGGTTCTGCAAGCTCATATCAAAATTCATGCTATTTTTGTGTGTGGTTTTGGTGTTTGTTTTTTCTTGGTTGGTTGGTTTTGTTGAGGTTTTTTTATGTTTTTTCCCCTGGAGGAGGTTTGGAGATTTTTCTTTTGTCTTCATTATCTAATATGAATTTAGTCTGTTCTGTCGTTTCTTGAGTCCATCTATCACAACTGCTTGTTGCTTTGCTTACTCAGGAAATTCATTATCACAGACTGACAGATCTGAATGCTTGTCCTAAATGGTTTGTTATAGGCTGACTTTAAAGGTGAGTCCTGCTTTTTAATGCTGAATCTGAATTCTTCACTCCATCACTGTCACCAATACTGAACAAACACAGCCATAGAGCTCCTTAATGCATAATCTTGCTGGACTGACGAAGTTAAACTCTGACCTTTGCGAGCCAGGTCATGGATCTTATAATTCTATTTAATCTTTGCTAAAACTATGGTTTACAGGTGATTAGATACTTCTTCAAAACTTGAAATCAAAAGGGATCAGCCTCTCTCTTTCTTCCATTTCTCCTTCTTATTAAAGGAAGGGTATCTTATTCTGTTGTTTATGAATCAAGTAATTCCAAAGGCTCTCCTTTACCTTTTGTGAAACCTAAAACTGCCTCTCAGGGAATTAACAAAGCATTTTGTCGTCTTAGACTGATTTTCCTTTTTAATTTAGAGTAAAATCTCTGCAAGACTTTATTTGGAGGTTTCCCTATGGATTACTTTTAATGTAAGAGATCAATTCCAAATACATTAGCTATTCAGTCACTGACCATTATTAGTTAATTTGGTAGAAATGTGACTGTCATTTTGCCTTCCATAAGTGAGTCTCTATAACTCACGTTGGTTAAATATTCATTAATTTGCGAAGATGGTATGTTGCTAGATTTAAAAAAAAAAAAAAAAAAAAAAAGATTCTGTAATGCTTCTCTTATCTTCAGCTCACTGCATATTTTACTGTACATTTAGGTTCTTCCTAGGTCAGCTCAACTAAGGAAGGAGTGTTTCCAGATTGATGATCTTGCTGAAAACAGATCTGAACATAACCAAGGCCAAGGGAATGAAAGATCTTATGCCAAAACCCCTTTCTAATTCCATAGAAAGAACACCTTTTTGTGGTGTATAAAATAGTCTCTGTTTTTTAAACAGCATTTAAGTTACCAAAGGCACCTGGAAGCACTTCTGTAATTAATAGTAACTCAGGATTCATTAAATGATGTTTGTGAGAGAAAACAATAGAAACTGTTCAATAAGGCAACAATTACTTAACCAAAAGATCAAGTAAATAACTTTTTTCTGGCAGACATAGCAATTTATCAGGAGATTTACATAAGCAGATGGAAATGGGAAAAGTGTGCCTTAATATGGGACTGTAAAATGAAAAGTCTCTCTCTTCAGTGGTAATGAGTCTTTTGTGGCACATTACTAAAAAGCGATCTATGCTTGAATGAAAGAAGCATGTCAGAGAGAAAGAAGCAGTATTCAGTGAGGTATGAGAATGAATGCATTTTAAGAAAGTAAGTCAGATAAGCTGTGAGAGTAACCTTTTTGTTAGAGAAACATAATTCCTCTGTGGAGTGTAGTTTCTTTCAAGTAAAGAGCATAAGCATGGGGCTTTAAACTTGGAAATGACTGCATATCTCAATACATGCAGATAAAGGTCCAAACTTGTTAGAAACGTTGAAATTATTCTTCCTTCTCCACAGAATCCAAAGCATTATTTATAGAGATAACAGTAATGATATCGTTCTATCCTCTCTGTCTCCCAGTTTTTGAAAACTATGATGACATCTAATAAAAAGTTAAAAAAAAATGTTGCTCAAGATGGAAAGTCCTTGAAATAGCTAGGAATTAAGACCATGTCTCTCTCTTGACCATAGATTCATCTTTAGTTATTATTAGATAGATCTTTGCTAGAAATTACTCATTACTAGAACTTGCAGTTTATCATTAAAAAAATCATCCTGAGGTTATGAAAGAAAAAGAAAAAGTCAATAATCTGACAGAAAAATCATCAAAGTGACAAGGTACTTTAAACATTATTAATTTTTAAGAAGAATATTTTCAAAAAGTTATAATAGAATCATAGAATGTACTGGGTTGGAAGGGACCTCTGAAGGTTATCTAGTCCAAATACTGTATTAATACTTGCTATCACTTATTAAAGGATTCAATGTTATTTATTACTTGCATTACAGTTCATGTTTGTAATCTCAATAATCCTTAGTCTTAGCTCGCCATAATTTCTATGATAAATAACTAGCCTTTATTTATTAAAATTCTCCCTGTATCTGTCAACACCCCTAACAGCAGCCTTCCCTGTAACAGGTCTGTTCTGTCACGTTTCAGTAAAGCTATTCACTCTCTTTAATATTTCATCTGTCTGTCTATGCACAATACCCCATGCTCATATCTGGAAAAGATCAGAAGCAAATACGATGTTTCATAATGTGATTCTAAAACCTTTGAGATTTTAATATAACAGTCTTTTGCACATTTTCTGTCTTAAAAATAGTTATGTCTGTTCCAAACACATGATTTAGGCAGAGACAAACTAATGTTGAGGAAAGAGTATGTATTATGATTATACATTATCTATATTCCCTCATATTCTATTAGTTGAGTTTTTGCTAAGAACTCATAGAAGGCTTTTTGCCTTCTAGCATTTAAAAAAAATTGCCAAGTATTAAAAACATCTTTAAATAAATTAAAAAAAAAAAAAATCAAAACAACAGAAAAAGTTCAAATAGGACATTTTTCCTTCCCCGTCTTGTTTCCCCCTCACTAGGAAAATTCTATTAGAATTCTTCCTCAGGTCCTTTAAGGTTTCAAAGCATTTTCTAAAAAGAAGCTTCATCAAATTAATCCCCCAAACCTTTGTCTCTATATGTGAACTTTTGAGAGGAAGAATCATTAGCCAGTGCAAAAAGTGCTACAAAAAATGTTACAAAATGCTTGTATATTGTCAAATTTTGATATTGATGAAGTTTGTAGCAAAAATTCCTCTTCTTTTTAAACCAAAAATTTGAAAATATAGACAAAAAAATCTTCTATTCAAATATATGTTAACAAAGCCATAAGAGATTCTCTGAGAAGTCTGTAGGGAAGAGTACCTCAAACAAAGGGAATGCACAATTAAGTTAACATTATAAAATAGTTTTAATTTATACTACTTTGTATTTCTTCTTACAAGACATTTATTTATTTTTTTTTAATTGTACAGGGTATATTCTATCTTCTATACAGAAATTGTTTGAATGAATAACTTTCTCATATTTCAGAATTTTTTAAAGAATATGTTTTTATTATTCTTTTTTTAAAAAGGAGAGAGGGAGGACTATCAATGAGTAGCGAAGTAGGGATGATGGTATTTGTGATGCTCTTTACTAACATGAGGCATACATTAATTATTTATGTGGAAAAAAAGAATACTTTTTTTTAAAGGCTATTCTTAAAAGTGTTTTTTAATTTCTTCTAGCAGTTTCATGTGTTAGCAATGCAAGACATCATGTCTGGTTTCATCAACTCATTAGGAAATGTCATAGTGAAAATGTAATAGACTCAGGAAATTATGAAAGATGCAGTTTATTAAAGCTCTTAACTGAGGATTTAGGTAGAATTGGTCTTTTTAAAGGTGCAGAAAGACATTACAACCTGCACAGTAACAGCAAACAGAGAACAACAGCAAATCAGTGATCCAATCATGTGCACTTCCCAGTGCATTTTGACATATTTGTGGACAGGAAGAAAAATATCAACATATTGCACGTCACTTTCTTCCTTTATACATTACAGACTACAGGAAGTAAAACATTATTTCATATTTGACCTCTGCGGAAATGAAGGCAGAGGTTTCTAGAGATAACCTGTGTAAGTACTTTTGATTTTCCTGCTCCAGAGTCTGTGTTCTTCCTTCCCTTTCCTTTTTTTTTTTTTTTTTTTTTTTTTCCATAATTGTTTACAAATATACTTAAATTTTATGATAAGCATTGCAGTGAAAAAAAAGGATAAATAAGGGTGGGAGCAGGATGGAATTTCAGGAGTGACAATAAGGCAGACATAAAGACATAAAATGTGCAATGTACATGTTCTGGGGTGTGGAGAGATTCACAGCCTCATTGAAAATATGAGATGGGACCTGGAGAGAGTATTTCATCAGTTAACTTGCCACAGGGTAGGATCAACTATATTTAAATTATTCCCAATAATTATTTGGCTAATTATAGAGATTCTAAAATGTCCCCAGGCAACCTATTTTACTACTTATCTGCCCTTCCCATTAGGATTTTTTGTAATGTATAACTTAAATCTCCCTTGATAACATTTAAGCCCATTAAGTCTTGTTCTATGCGTAGCAGACAACTTCTTTGCAAAAATTTTTCACTTCTTTGAAAACTCCCTTCTCCCATCAGTATTATCCTCTCTAGACTAAACTTTAAGTCCTTAACATTTTCTTTTACATGATACTTTCCGAGATTCTGAATATTGTTGTTCATCCACAAAGTCTTCTGTTTCTCTTCAATTGATTATGAGACTTTCTGCCTAAATGTGAAGATAAGTACTCCACCTGAGCCCTTTACAATTGACACTTTCTGTGTCTTACAGAATAGGCTGCTGTCAGAATTCAGAAGACAGCTGTCTACTTGACAGCTACTGAGATACACGGTACTCGCTACATTGTTAATCTGCAGATCATCTGTATATTTGCAGTAAGTGTGACATGTTTGTATAAAATCTGCTGTATGCTGGCTCTTGCTTTTAGTTTAGGGGCTTAGGAACCTAGACTTCTATACTCAAATGTGAAAATTGTGCTTTAAAGGAGTTACAAATACTTTATGTATCGCAGTGTAATGTCTGTCCTTTCACAGCACTGTAGGACAGTTTTGTTTAGGCTTAGCTGTGATCTTTTATAATCCCTGGATCCTGGAGTACAGATGTTTAACCACTTGTTTTTCTCAGGATCATCCTATTTTTGTAACATACCAAATTTAGTCCTGCCCCCAAACACTGTATTTGTTCCTCCCAGCTTAGTGCTGTCTTTTAATAATGATAATGATAAGGTGATGTGCACATGTTATGGATGTGATTATTGACTAACATAAAGTCTCGGACATATCCTTGCAGAAACCTACTGTCTCTTCTAGATGTGTCTTCCAAAGCATCTTTGACGGTGAACCACTATATTCTTTGCATACCATTTCCTAACATGTTTCTTCCCAATCTAAGCAAAGTTTCATTTAGGTTGTCAAGCCTATTCATCTATAAAGATTCCACAGAGAATAGTGGCTTCTAATTAAAACAGAAATCTTACTATAATCAAGAAATATAACTAGTGCTTCATGATTCATTACTTGCTGGATATGAAAATTAGTCCAATTTAGTCAACATGACTTCCTCCTGACAATTCTGCGTTGACTGGTTCTAATTCCTTTGCTTCTTTTTTACATTCGTAACAACAGTTTCTGTCATGAATTAGTCAACCATTCATTCTAAAATGGTTGCTCTTAGACTGTTTGGTCTAAAATTCTCTAGTACCATTTTTGTTCTTTTTAAAAACAGTTTTGATGTTTGACATTTCCTTGGACTGTTAAAATGCCAATTGCATGTCATTAGTGTTCAGAAATTTAAAAAGAAAAAGAGCCAGATTTTCCACTTGAGATGGAGTAATCCTGATTATCTAGACAATTTAGGGGATCAGAGGCTGGAGACCACCCTGCAGAAAGAGATCTGGAGGAAGTTGAATATTGAGTTACAAGTGTGTCCAAGAAGCCAAAAGGGCCAACAGTGTCCTGGGGTGCATCAAGCACAGTATAGATAGCTGGTTGAGGGAACTGATTGTCCTACTCTACACTGCACTGGTAGAGCCCCAGAGGCCCACCTTGCTGTGATTATGATTTTGACTCCAGAGTTTTTTTATATTCATTCCCACTCCCCTTTTTTTTTTTTTTTTGCTTTTGATTTCCACCTCCTACATGCTTGTTGCTTAAGCTTCAGCATATCAGAGTTTCTGTGCACCAGTATAATATATCATTGCTATAAAAAACCACAACAACAACAAAACTAAAGAAAGCAATTAAAAATGTGCAGATATTTTCAGAATCCCTTTTAACATTTTACATAAGCAATGCGAAGTAATCTTCTCTATAACTGAGAATCAGCAACAGACAGAAAAACTCTGAAGGCTAGGCCTATCAAAGATATGCAAAGAAGAGGTTTTTAAGGCCAGGTTGGACAAGGTTTTGTGCAACCTGGTCTAGTGATAGGGTTCCCTGCTTATGGCAAGGGGCTTGGAACTTGATGATCTTTAAGGTCCCTTCCAACCTTAATGATTCTATGATTCTATGATTATAAGATAGGTGTTAAGATTAGAGTTCTAAATTACCTTATTTCAGTTTAAAGAATAACATGTTTAAACACATATATATGCATAGATTTTTTCAAAGAACTTCCGTGTATATAAGGAGTCAGGTTTTCTAACTCAGAAAGTTATCAGCTCCAGGAAGACCCAATTATTTCAAATTCTAGGTCTGGGACCAATGTATGTTCAGGCATTGTTAGTTATATTACAACACACTGTCAGTGTAATGGTGCTGAAAGGTGCTGCTATTGCAGAGCAAATAAAACCATTAGATTTTCAGAAAAGCAAGTGATTCCTGCTGTGCTATGAATAGAAGAATCAAATTGTTTTGATCAAATAATCTCAAACAAAATAGGAAAATTATGGATTGATACTAGGTTATATCTTTAATTCATTTTTCTTTCTAAGTCAAAATAGGACTCTTAATATCAAGTCTTTTATGCTCACAAGGCAAAATAGATGCTTACTCTTGAATTATTTCCTATAAGATTTCTCTGTTTCAGTATGTCACATATGAAATTAATTACAAGGTTCAGCAAAAAAAACCCACACTTTTTTCTTATAAAAATTAGCTCTAATAGTTTAGTATGAGCCCCATTTTCATCCAGTAATGTATTTGAAATCAATACACTAGTCATACTAATGGGTGCTTAAAAAGCTTTGGATTTTATCTCACAAAATTAAAATAATGAAATTTTGAATTAGATAGGAATTTGAGGGAGAGAAAATAAATACCACAGGGAGAAACTAGGCTAGTTTCAGAAAACAGGTCCCATAGGAAAACATATTTTTTTTCTTAAAGGAAATCTTGAAAATCAAGAAATGCAAAATATCTGGCCTGGAGTAACCAGATGCATGGCACAGTTAAACTTTCAATGAGAAATTTCTATTATCTTGGAAGATGACCATATTCACTGTTTGCTCAGGTAGTACCTAATTTACTTGAAACTCATATTACTCAGCTCTTTTTCTACTTTTACCCTTCCAGTCTGAGAACTCACCTGCAAAACCACATATTACAACCATGGCTTTAACCTAGCAAACATATTTGCAAGGCTCATGTCTTTCTTTCCAAGATTTCCTAGATGGAAACGCATTTTAATGTGCACCACATACTCAGAGATTCTGGTGTGCTGCAGAAATATTTAGGCCTATTTTACATAAAATCCACATCCTTGGACAGCAATTTTGTTGAAAGAGATATGTACAATGTCATGGATTAGTGGATTCAAAAAGGTAACATCAGAGAGAGGAATAAAATAAAACTAAACAGAGGATTGATTTAACACATTTTTTAATACTTGCAATTACGTCTTTACTCCTCCGGAAAAGAATTTTCTAGCATGGGCTATGTAAATGGTGCCTGCTGCTGTCTATACATGAGCCTCACTAGATATTTTCAATGGTTTTTCTTTAAAGATTCTTTGCTCAGGTGCACCTTGTTGCACTCAAATTCTTATGGGCAGAAAGGATTATGCCTTATATACAGAGATCCGATAAATTACTGTAAGGTAAATTAATATTTTAACACTATAATATCAATTTTTAAAAAGTTATTGTGAATCCAGTTACAATTATGCTAACATTTATACTCTGTGTCATTGAATTATTACAGAAAAATCCTGTTAATAATGTAGTTCAGATTATTGCATATAAAGTCCCTGGCACCTAATCCTTTTTTCAGTTCTTATGTTCCCCATCGTCAAATATTCTCTGGATCTAAAGGTGATCATCTGAAATCTTCCTGAAGAAGAAGGAGGAAGAAGGCCAGGCTTTAGAATAAAAGATAAAGGTAATCTCACAAAATTTGAGTTATTCCCAAATGAAAGCAAAACTCGAAAAGGCAGCTTCTCTTCTAAGAACCTTAACATCTAAAAAGAAATATCGGTTTTCTTTGGGTGTGTTTTTGTGTTACAAATGTGGAGGCCTGCATTTGGATGTCTCAAGAAAAGCTGGTTTTGATGAACTTTTGATGAACTAGAAATTTCCCTCCACAAAACTTTTGGATCTTACACTATTTATTTATTTTTTAACATTGCAAACACTTGATCATTATTAATTTTGCTTTTAATTATTGTCTCTGCTGTAGAAATATTGCACAAAACCTCATAGTGAAGTTCAAAATACATGTTCATGAAGTTTGCTTGCTGTTATCTACTATCTTTATACAATGCAGGGTCATTGTTAGATATATAACAAGCTACTTGAAAGCAAAATTCAAGGCCTATAGTTGATGTGAACTAAAGTTTGTAGGATTAGGAAGGAAATAGGCCTGCTCACATCAGAAATATGTGTGTCTACAGCGTATAGTTAGATAGTGTATTTATTTAGAGAAGCTACGAAACACCTGATAGGGCATTGCTGTGTATACAGAAACTGCTCCCTTCAAGTATAGCTAAAATGTTGGTGTTAGTCACACCAAGCTTCCTCATTTTTCTTCCCTTGACAGCATTTTTTGTACACAAACTAGAGCTGTATTGTCTGCCTATTGTACAGTAGGAAGGAATTTACAATAGCTAGAAATAAAGGACTATAAAATGTGTTATTACAGTTACTTCTAGTTTTCTTAGGTACTGTCAAGTTCTTCTGGCCAATTTTTTTCACCAGCTCTTTTATTGTGCCATGTACTGAAAGGCTTTTACCCGCTCATTTAACCACAAGCAGAAGTGAGAAAATGTCTAGCATGCTGATTCTGCTGCAATTTAAAAGAATGATCTAGAACTATATTCTAAATCAACAGAAACCAGCTCATTAACACTCTCTTCACACATTCCTTCCCACCACACCTGTACAAATCCACAAACATTTTGACTCTTTCATCTGTTGTAGGTGGGTATTTAAGAATGTGCAAGTTCATATCTTATACAAATTTTAGGAAGGGTAAGTGCCAGGATCCCACTGCCCATTATTCTACTTGAGAGTCTTCTCATGTACATCTGTCTTATTTAGAAGTAATACCTGTACAGATCCTCATTACCTAGAAGTGTTCAGACAGAATCATGAGACAAGAGGAGCAGCAGTCTATACTATTGCTGGAGCACATTTGAAACTAACATTTGTTTGCAAACTCAGGGCAGCTGCCTTCAGTATGGCATGAATTTGTTTGTGCTTTATGGTTTGTTCTGTTGTTCAGTTGACTGTGCTTTTAAAATTCTCTTACCCATATGGCGTTATCTTTGAATAATGCATCATCAGTGTGCCTCACTAATGATTTACTAGGCTTATAAATAATATGAAACACTGTTCAGGCTGATGATGTATTTGAGTAATACATCATCACAAGATGGTGCTGAGACGATATATCTGACTAAAGATGGCGCTGTACAGAGAGGAATCCTGGAGTATATTCAGTTACATACTATGCTAATTTTTAAAAGGAGCTACCACTAAAGGAGCTATTCTTACTTCCTGACTGCATGTCATAGCCTTTCTCAGAGAAGTTTAATAAAATCTCCTTTACTTTTTCCAGGAGAGAGCTTCTGTGAGACGATTCCCAGACTCCATAATAGTTTAGTTTCTTGAAAAATGCCGTTTGTTTATTGTTGCTTGTGTGTTTTCAAAAATCTGGTTTAGATATTTGTTTTTCAAATCTACAATGTAATTTAGATAAAAAACAATATAAAACATATATATTAAAAAAAAGGAATTATTGTAGGTATAAGAAGTTGGAGAATCTTCAGTATCTACACTAATGTAAAAGATAACCAAAACAAAAAAAAATCGATTGTGATGAACACCTGCATGAAAACTAAACAAGTGAGGATCATCAACTAAGCTACAAAATATTATAAGATCTCTGTGTGAAACCTTTGACTTTAATTTCAGATAGTAATTATGCAAACTTAGATGAAGATGATGAGGAAACTGATAGTAGAGTCAGTCAAATAATTAGGTTTTTAGTTCCACAATTAAAAAATCATACTAAAACCAAACAATAATACTTTCTCTGAGAAAAAAAAAAAATCAAGATATGCTAAATAAATTTTAAAAACCCCAATATTTGAATAAATTTAATATTTTGTTTTCATCCAAACTAGCATAGTTTGTTCAAAGTTTGTAGAGGATATTTAACTTGTTTGAATTTATATCTGGATAAATCTGGATTCAAATTAATATTAGCAACAAATATTTCAACTTAAATGACAAATATATAAATAAACTCTGTTGGAAATCACTGCATCAGTTCAACATTTGTCTTTTTTCAAATTATGGTAGACAATCAGTTTGAATAATGCACAGAAAAATTTGTTCAGAAACAAAGCCAGATTTCTACATCTCTTTCTCCAAAGAGAACTGTATGGCTCACTGCAAGCTTGGTGAAACAGCACTGGTTAGGAAAGTGCTGGTTTTTTGTACTTCCATAGGGCAGGCTATTCTGTGTCACAGAGTAGCAAAGAGAAAACTTACAAGAAAAATCACAAATGCCCACACTTATGATACCTTGGACTAGATACCTGACTTTGATGCAGCCCTTCTCAAAAGCTAGGCCTTTGAATGATGAGCCCTGCAATTTGGGTGAATATCACCATTTATCAAATGTGAAATGAACAAAAGTAAAAACAACAGCCCAATGCTGTTTAATATCTTCATAAGTGACCTGGATGTTGGGATCAAGAGCACCCTGATGAAGTTTGCTGACAACACCAAGATGAGTGGAGAGGCTGACACTGCAGAAGGGAGGGCCACCCTTCAGGATGACCTAGACAGGCTGGAGAAGTGAGCTAGCAAGAATCTTATGAAGTTCAACAGGGAGAAGTGTACAGTCTTGCACCTGAGAACACATAACCCAGGAGCACAGTTCAGGCTGGGATCCACCTGGCTGGAGAGCAGCCCTGTGGAAAGGGACCTGGGGGTCTTGGTGGATAACAGGCTCAAGATGAGTGAACAGTGTGCTGCAGTGGCAAAGAAAGCCAAAAGGGTGCTGGGCTGCATCAACAAGGCATCACCAGCAGAGTTAAAGAAGTCATCATCCCACTCTATTTGTTGCTTGTCAGACCACACCTGGAGTATTGCGTTCAGTTTTGGTCCCCACTCTACAAAGAGGATGCGGACAGGCTGGAGACAGTCCAGACAAGTGCCACAAGGATGATCAGAGGACTGGAGTACCTGTCGTATGAAGAGAATTTGAGAAAACTGAGTTTATTCAGCCTTGAGAAGAGACGGTTTTGGGAAGACCTTATTACAATGTTCCAATACTTAAAGGATGGCTACCAAGAAGATGGAGACTTCCTGTTTACAAGAAGTCACATGGATAAGACAAGAGGTAATGGGCACAAGTTTCTTATGAAAAGATTCTGATTGGACACAAGAGGTAATTGTTTCATCACAAGGACAGTCCATATTGGATTACTTTCCCAAGGGATGTGGTAGAATACCCCATATTGGACAGTTTTAAGTCTCAGCTTGACAGAATGCTGAGCCATCTCATATAAACTATAGTAGTACTTAGAAATGTTGGACTGGATGATCCTTGAGGTCCTTTCCAACCTGGCATTATCTGATTCTATGAACAATACTGAATTAATACAAATGAAAGTATGGAAAGCAATTTGGGGGCAATAATATCCCTGACATTCTGAAATCTATGAATATGAAGTTGTATAAATGTTATAGTGAGAGAAGATGAGTAATACTTGGGAGGAGACCAAGTCAGAAGACCAGTAATGTAAAGAAACCTGCAAGTTACCATAAATTAACAGCAGTACTCTTTATTTTGAGAAAAAAAAACAACACAAAAAACAACAAAACACAACCACAAAAAACACCAAACAAACCAAAAGCCAAAACCAAGTATTTGCTGAGCTTGCCTGAACAGTTTTTTACAGATTTTTAATGTCTTACCATCGAGAAAGACATCAAAATGTAATTTATTTAGAAGAGACATGTGAAAACTAACCATTTATAGTTCAAATTATTTTCTATGCATGTTCCTAAATTTTTTTACTGCTTTTGTTTTTTGGGTTTTTTTAAAATTGTTTCCTCCCCACCCCCCCCAGAAAAGAAACAAGAAGATGATCAAAGAGGGGAATGCTATGACAATTTTATTCCATTATAAGCCAAATGGACTGAGCAATTCCTTGTGACACAAAGATGGTGAAAATGAAATAGTTTTTTCAATGTAGGCTGATCTCAAAGGTCAAAAGTTTGATATGTGTATGTTTTAACACATTAAAAAGGTGATTTTACTGAAACTGACACAACACCAGCAAAACGGGAGATTACTGAGGAATCTCTTTGTTGTTGATCACTGAGAGGTTTTGATATGGGGAAGTAAGCATAAGCTGTAAAAAGTTAAATTTATTCAAGAAATAAAAAATAAATTAGTAATAACCGTTATTTTGATCATAGTTTGATCACAAAAAGGCAAATGGGAATATTTGTCAAGCTTCTGAAATGTTAGTGAAAACAAGGCTTAGTGAAAGCGAATAAGTACTTTTCTCACATTAAAATTCTTATATGGTCATGAAAAATACAGCAGCAGTGTAGAAGGAAATAACTGAGCTTATAGGTAGTCTCCAAAATTCTGAGTAGCTAGTATATATATATTTGTTAGTAGTAAGCTAAATAATTATTTTAATTTATTAATAAATATTAATCACTCTGCTGTTAAAAAAAAAAATATATATAGTTGACCAATTACAAAGTAAGAGTTAGTCCTGTTACTAGAGTAGGTGATGATTAAATAGTTGTTAGTTTACTGGGCGGTTATCCTAATTCTACATGTAATATGTTCCTAGTTCTTTCTGCTCATTATGCTGTTGAACCTTTGTCATTCTTTCAGGACAGTGATGTGCTTGGGCTTTCTTAAATGCAGCCATAATATAAAAAATAATAATACATTACTGAATCTTCCAATTTTTTTTTATCCATAGTTTCCCTCACAATTAATATGTTCTGTCTCTTGAGAATAACTAACAAACTTTTCATTCATGACATAATGAGAAATCAGACAAACCCTTTGAAAGTGTTAGGTGGTATTAACATATTATCAGGGAGTAAATAAACTAGTTAAATCCTGTTGGATCTTGATTGATCTCTGTGCAAAAGCCAGTCATCATGATACTGGATCCCTCTCTAACTGCTGCCAACTTTACTATATTTCAATGAGAAAGAACAGAGCTGAACCAGCATTTAACATTAGATCAGTAGAGTGAGGTTCTGTGGGAGAGCTACAAATGCAAACAAGCAAGAAAATTTATGAACTGAAGGAAGCAATTATCTCTACCGAGAACAGTGGCACTAGGGAACCAATGATTTCACATACGAGATTTTATGTACCTTATATTTCATTGCTTAAGGAAAAGTAATCTTGTTTCACATTGAAGACAATGAGGTGCTTTTTTTTTTTTTTTTGTAATATCCTACATACAACTATAAAATTTGTGATTATAGTATCTGTGGTTCTTTAAGCAATCAATTTAGCTTATGCAATCTGCGCATCAAGATGAATAATAAGAAGCAGAACTTCTGGTTTAAGCACTAATTACTCAATAACATGTTGTGCAGAACTGATTTTACTGGATACATTAGAAGTAGTTTGCAGGACTTTACAAGTACTGGTATTTAAAAAGTTCCCTTGAAAAGGCAATGTATTGGTCTTTAAATTTACCCTTTTCCTTTACTCGTTGGCAAAATTTCTTTATATAACAAAAACTAAGAGAAAGGTAAAAAAAGTTTTAGAATGGAGGCATGCTTTCTTAACAGAGTAAAATAATTAGGTTAGTTTTTTTAATACACAGATTTGACAGAGAAAAAATACATACATACATCCCACTCTGTATTGCTGGAGTGAAGCTTGCATTTTGGGAGATGCTCACTCATACTGAATAATAACATCATTACAAAAAGTAATGCTGCTACACCTGTGATGTACTATAGAAGGGAGAAAATTGTTTATAGGGAGAGGGATATTGTTCTTTAGACCATCTGATTTTACTAAGAAAAACAAATAAGCTTTCAGGTGCAAAATCAGTTGTGAAGGAGGACCTATGTAGCTTAGAGCTGTCTAAGCCACACACACCAGTGTCAGGTCTAGTCATATTCACAGGAATCGAAAACCTGTTGGTACATAGCCTGGTTTTCGCAGTTACTAGAAACACTGGTGGCTGATGGCCAACAAGTCTACAAAGTCCTTTATAGCTACATTATTACTTATATGTATTGAATTATTTATATTACACAAAATCCACCTATACTTGAGCTCTCTTCAAGAGAACATTATGAAGATTTTATTTGTTCTCAAATTCTGTGGAGAAACTATGGGGTAACCATTTTGTCATATAAATTACCAAAGTGCCTTTGATTGAGTGTGAGATCTACAGATGTTGTCAGAGGCAGGCTGATTTTTTTCTAACACTTGACCTTGGACTCAGAGAACATAAATCAAAATTGTATATTGGTAATATGATTGTTCTGTTAAAAAGTTATACATTTATATTTTGTACAATGAGAAAATAGCAATTAAAATGTTTAAATGGGCTATTTGTCTTTTAATTTAAACAAGTCAATAAAAAAACAGACGAGAAGGTGAGCACATGATTTTTAGAAATGTACTCTTATGCAGTAATGAAGCAATCTGAGTGTTTAATGTATGGGTATGTGCACATATGCACTTGTACATACTGTGAAAATAATTATTTTCTAAGGAATTCCATTGTTCTTAGTTTGTTGTATCACTTAACTTTCTTCCTGAGTGCACTAACTTTCACATTTCCCAGAGGGACATTTCACTTAATTTCCTTTTGGATTAACCTGTGCTCTGAGTTTGAATTTAAAGTTTGAAGGAACCATTTGATTTTAATAACTTTAATGTGTAGTACTCCATTAAGTTTGGATTTTAGCACATAGAACTATTTTTTCATAAGGTGATTTTTTAGTAAATCCCTGTGTGTAAAAGAAAGATAAACACACATCAGTGAGTCTGTTATTGCAATTAAATTATTGGATCTTTATATTTGAATATGTTTTGAACACTGAAAAGCATGAAGAGACTGTTTTCTCATGTTGGTCATAGACACTTTTCTCACACTCCAAAACTTGAAATATGCCTGCCTGTTTTGTTCAATCTCAGAGAATATTTAAATGCCATGGTTTTCTAAATATATAAACAGTTTAGGAAAGCAGTTCTTCTTCAAAGACAGTGTTAAATCACACTCTTAAACAGTAACCAACTCCTTAGATTCTGCACTCTTAGATAAATAAATAAATATTTATTTATTTAACTACTTAAAAAAAATTCCACACACTGCTCAATCTCCCTAACCTTGTTATCTTTACTTCACTCAGTTCCATTCCTTTCAACTAACTCTAAGGCTCAGTGTTTTTTGAGAACAAATTCTGGGCAGTGCTAAGCACTGATCCCATCCCCATTCCAAGATTTGCAAATTCTTTCTTTACTCATACTATGTGTGGTTTTTTTTCCTTTTTCCCCTTCCAAGTATGAAGTAAATATGTACATCTGGAAATCCCTATAAAGCAGGAGATCACTTCACACTCTCTGAAATACTGTTCTATTAGCAAGGCCTCAGTGTCCATCAAAACCGAGGAACCATTCTGCTCTTATTCACAAGATAAAAGCAAGAAGCCACATGAAACCTAGACTTACTGTTGTTTCCTAGCTTGGATGAAGGCTGAGAAAAAATACCATATATTAAATGTTCCTTCTTTGGTGCCTGTAATTCTATTTAGCAGTAAAAATTCAAAAGGTTAGAACATTTAGAAGAACAGTATAGTATACATTCTATTTGGGAAGGTAATACTCAGATTACCTTGACTTCTTGGGGTTTGAAATGGTTGTGAAGGCAAGAATTTTATCCCCACAAATTTTTTTAAACATTTGGTAATACAATGGACACTAAGTGAATATCCAAATCCGTAATGTGGTCAGAAGTGTTTTCCACACTTTACGTGTTCAATCCCTGACACCACCAGCAGAATCATTATGGCTAGAGCAAGTACCACTTTGTAGGAAGTGGGAATCAACTCGTGACATACTCTGCACTGTAATTTTCATGGGAATCACAAAAAATAAATTATACTAAGCCAACTTTTAAAGGCATGGAATGCCGGTGTTGTAAAGGAAATAAATGGAAGAAAAATTACAATTTCACCTGAAATTCTGAAGTGTGGTCAATCTGTTTGCTACAGGTATCATGCCAGCATTTCCTCCCCTTTGTAGGGCTGAATGTCTGATCCTGAAGATGCTCAAAGAAATAAATTATTACTTTCTGCTATCCTACTGTCATATTTTGGGAGTAATTTTTTACCACTCTTCCATGATGTGAGCAACCATTAAGTCTTTCACAACACCTGATATTGAAATGAAACCCAGAAATCTGTTCTTAATCATTTCACCTCTCATTCAGCGAAGCTGCAACTTGTAATATAGACAAACAGTGTCACAGCAGCTCTTCACAAGGAGGTTCTTGACTGAACTGTTTGATATAGAAATGTTTTGATGAAAAGTAAAGTGTTATCCTTTCGGAATTAAACCACTTTATTGGAAAACAGTCCCTCCGAGACTAAAATCACCTTTTCAGGTGCATAAAAGTGACATGTATAACATAATCCAGAGATTTAAAACCTAGAAATTCAAACCAAGTGTACCATCTTCTGTTCTCTCAATCCTCTCTAGCTGAAATTGGAATAAAAATGATCTCTGTTGTCCAAAAATGTACATTTTTTTGAGACACCATGAGACATTGTACAAATCAGTTTAGGTCCATTACTGAATTACTGCCTTTTTTACCTGCAGGCTTGGTGTACCCGTTTGCAGTCACACTCTGCTTTTCTTGTTGATCTAAAGGAGAGATTTCTGTGGTGCCGGTGCTGGCTTAGCAATATTGAGAAGTTAAACTAAAAGGCATGCTTGGAACTTGGTTTTGCATAATTGCAAAATTGTGCAGTTCAGTAAAATAATATGAAATCATAACATTTATTTCAAGGTAAAGGAAATGGGATGAGAAAGAGAGAGCTCCCAACATCATGAAGAGAGTTAAATTATACCTGGCTGATATTCACTGTAACTGAACATCCTTTGTGGAAGTCATTACTCGCAGCGGGATGTGCTAGTTTTCAGTGTGATTTTTTTCCTGCTACTTAGGAACTCAGTTTCTGGATACATATCTTTCCACTGCATTATTTATTTTTGTTCATTCTAGATGAAAGCAACAGAAAAACTGGAAAATTACTGTGAAACATTAGGATTTACCTTCTTATCTGATGACAATTGTGCTCCTTCCCCAGATATTCTTGTCTCTGAAGCTAATAGTTTAAAACCATAAGAATTAAAAAAAAACATGTTGATGATCATGAAAATAAAATTACCATTTTGGTCACTGCAATGTTTAGGAGACATTTCCCTGGAGAAGAACACTTAATGCAGTGAGAGTAATAAACATTCCAGAATCTTTCCTATTTATCAGATAATTTATATCCTTTTAAAATGCAGCGTTATTTAAGACATGACTTCACTGTAATAAACCCCACTGAGTAACTCTTGCATGGGTGAGGGAGATTTGAGGGAAATCTTTTTTGAAAAATAAGGACATCACTACTTCTTCCAATGTCTTACATTTTGACAGCTGGAAATCTGGTCTGCACTCTGACCTTGGTGTTCAGTGGAATTTGGCACTTATCTAGGAAGAACAGTTTGCTGAAAGAGAATATTTGGCTTTAGAAGCATGTTTTTATGCCACATAACAAAGAAGAGCAATATTGGGCCTCTCATTCCCTGTTTCCAGTTCTAGTCCATTCAGTTCATCATCTATCTAAAACTCGAAGAATTTCCTTGTGTTTAAAGAGTGAATATTACAGAGAAACTATTAAAAGCCTATTAAATCTCTTTTTGCACTCCTCAAATAATGTAGTCAAATGAAACTGATTTATCATAATAGTAATCTTCACACAAAACCAATGGAAAAATTCCATTATCCCCCTCAGTGAAAAGAGAAAATACGACAATAAGAGGCATACTGTTGTAAGATACTTTAAAATAGAATAGGATATTGAGTCTTGCAGATTCGGAAACTCACCTGTTTAATCTGACCTGGTTCATACCGTCTGAGTGTTCTTTCCACTGTCAATAATCTCCGGTATTTATGATAATTACCTATATGTTATATTCTTTTATTCCACTCTGCCCAGGCAAGTACAATAAATTTAAAGGACTTTTAAAAAACACCTCATTGGTAACTTCTGCTAATACTTCTGAACAAAATTCACCACTAAAATACAACGCATCAGCTCTTTAAGAGTACATTGATATTAATATTAAGAAAATAAGTATCTAGAGAAAAAAACACAGCAAATTTATCTACTGCTGTTATTAATGCAATTGAAAATTAAGTAGGACATATATTACTCCAATCAATCCTTAAAATATAGGGAGAAAAAGAAATAAAAGAAACAGATATATAACACAAATCAAGGTCAATCTTATGAATCTTTAATTTAAAGAATATCTACCCCTGATCTTATCTCTCAAAGCTAAATAAAAGGTATATATAATCAATTAGATTTGTTTTCCATTGCAGGACCTTTACTAAGTAATTCTCTGCCTTTTAAATTTATTTGATTCACATAGCAGCAAGCTGATTAAAAAATTAATATTGGAGGCCCCACCTCAGGATCCTGAGCTACACCCGAATTTCTCTGATTCCCACATTTAATGTGACAAGGAAGATGAAATCTGCTTTTATTTTCCACATCCTTTTTGTATACTACTGGATATGATTCTTTGATTTTTTTTTAATTACTATTTTTTTTAAAACCATCACTCTTCAGCATTTAAAGGCATTTGAGGCCTAGCATATTGTTCTATAAAGTACAATGCATCTTTTTGTCTTTCAATGGCACCTATGAGACCTCAAAACACCAAACAACAGAGAATTATTTTATTATTTTTTTTTTAGCATCTGGCTTCTTGGCTGACTCCCCAGATAATATTGGCAGCTTTGCATTTGCTCTCAGAGCTTTCATGAAGTTAAGTTCCTCATAGGGTATTAGCATTACTGTGCCCTTTTAGATGTGATCCTTTGACTCATCCTTCTTTCAAACACGTTTTATCAATAGCTTAAAAAAATTAAACCACAAATATTTTCAAGAGCACATCAAGGAGTAGTCCAAGCTCTTATTTGTACATATAAAACATTTCAGTGTCTTAAAAATGTAAATGTGAAATGAACACATCTTTTCATGCTGTGTGGCTTCATTTTGACAGTGGAAGTCAAGTTTCAAAATACATCTGCAAAATCAAAGTTTGAAGCTGGTCTATCTTATTTACATCAAAGATTTAGGAAATGACATGAATAAAAATCCCACGGTGGTTCACAGGAAACTCACTAAGTCAATCACATGTCAAATTTCTTCCAAGTTAATGCAGAAATTGGCTCAAAATTACACTTCACTATCCTTTGGGCAAAAGCTTGGCACCTAACTCAGGACCTACTCAGGACCCCTGTAGGATCTGCCTCTCTGCTGAAACCACTGAATCTGGAATGAATCCAGGCAGTGCCACTTTGATGGAAGCATATTGTCTACGAATCTGTGATCACATCATAAACAAGATAGTCTGTGAATGCCAGCATACCAGAATGTTGTTAGAAAGAAACATATGGGTGGAAATATTTATTCACTAATGCCAAAGTTTACTGCCCTGACATTTCAGAATAAACTAATTATCTTTTTAAGGCTTGGTCATTCAAATTTTTGTTCATTGTATGGTATAGACACTCTCTCTCCTCCCCTTTCAAGTGATACTTCATTTATATCCTAGAATAATGATTATGTGTTTTTAATAATATTTCTTTGTAGCTCTTTGGAAACCTGCCAGTAATTTACGTTATTAATCTTAGCCTTGTTTTATGACGTAATTTTCAAAAACTATGAAGTGAAGCTGACATTGGCATAATTTAGCAAGCTGCACCTCTAGAATTAGTCCTCTAGCTAAAACTGGTAAAATACAGCTCCACACTTCACATGTCAACAACTTTGTTCTCATGTGGAAAAGATTTGAAAGCTGCTCCTTCATACAAGCTGGAACTGAGACTACGGAACACCTGAGCTCTTACTGCAAAGCATTTTGGGAATGACTTCTCTTCTGAAAGAAGGTCTGCAAAGATTTTAGTTGGTAATCAGTGCTATTAATTAAACTGACTTAGCTAAAACAGAAGACTGTCACTAGCTTAGCAGTTTAGTTTAGCAGTGATAATTTAAAAACAAACAGACAAAAAACAAAACAGAAAAAAACAAACAAACTCACAACAACAGATACAACAAAACCCCAAAACATTAAGACCAAGTATTTATTCATGTAATCTTCCTAATCAACTGCTGGTTAAAGTTGCTGAGATTAGTTTGAATAGATATTGAAGTAATCACCATGAAACAAATATATCCCTGGAGAGAATTTGTTGACTAGGTCATTAGCCAATCTTTATCAAAGATAACTTTACTGGAGTCCAGTAAAACCTTCCCAGTTTGACCCTTGAGAATAAATATGAGAAACATGAGGTGAAGCTGGCAAGAGTTGAACTTTCAAATCTTTACCTTCAGGGTTTTTTTTTGAAAGGCACATACATGTGCCTTTGATTCTCTTTAGAAGTCCTTAAAAATAAACACCAAACAACCATCAAATTAATTAATAAGTTTTCTTGGGTCTGAAAACAGTGTTATTACATGGTTGTTTCACTTGTGTATTTAGTGCCAGGTCTTCACTTAATTTAAAATGAAAGAGAAATTATTGAGAACTACAATGAAGTCTTTTGAAACACTCATTTCTATTCACACCCTAAAGTGAGTCTCAAAACCTAATTTCTTTGACGACCTGCAAAAAGTTTAATCTTAAAACACTTTACAGAGAAATAAGGGTAAGTGTAGATGGAAAGCAGCTTTTTCAGTGCCTTCTAGTTTTCAAGCTTAATATTAAGCATCATTATTTATTTATCTAGCTTTACATTTAGTTTAAAGACTGTTACCTATCATTCTGGAATTTAATGTTTGCATGCCTACTGGAATTAAAGGATTAAGTCATAAAGCATTGTTTATTCTCACAAATTTCAACGGTCAATGTAAAACTAAATGCAGAATAAGGTAAAAGGTGGAATATACTTCTCATTGTCTCCCTGAAACTCCCATTCCTCAACTAGTAACTCAGGCTCGATAAACCAAAAGAAAAAGTTCAACATGGAAAAAAACTGTGACAAGGAAAGTTGTGGTATCAACCACTTACAGTACAGTCTACCTACATAAAATAAAATAAATAAAATAAAAAATCTTTGAAGATGGAATAAAAAGTCATTATAAGCAATACTAAAAAGTTCTTGCAGAAGTACAGAAGTAACGCAGGTTTAACATTGATAGCAAGGAGAAGAATGCCAAGACTAAGGTGCTGGAGAGACAGAAAAGCTTAGCAATAAATGCATCAAGGTTAGCTCCACAGGGTTTGTGTAAGTGATATCCATATAGTGTGTTGTAAAAATTACTGGAAAACAATGAAGATCATCAATTTAGAAAGTGAAGAAAAGCTGCATACTGTTTCTTCTGCATCGTGTTTATTTATTTTAGGATTATGTATCTGCTGTCTTGCTTGCCTTTGTTTTCTTTTTATTCTTTTAAAATAGGTGTATATACATCTACAGGAGGGTTTTTGCTGCCTGGAGGCTAAACTGGAATCATATCTACCTTGACTGGGAATGGTAAGGATCTTCCTTTCAGCTGCAGTCAGAATGTATATTATTTGGCTTCAAATATTCTGAGATACAGGTAGGTATGGAAATGCTTTGCAAGTTACTGAGTTCTTTACTCCTCCGAAATAATAATTCTGTTGAAACCCAAGGTAAATGTTTCTCAGAATTCACATATAATAGCACTTCATAGCACTCAGCGAAACCAAGCTGTTTTCTTTGTTTCTCTGTTGAGTCCCAATGTCACTTCCAACACACATCAGAACTCTAACTAAATATTGCTTCAGTCAAAAAGAAATATTTTGAATGTTTCAAAATAATGATTGTGATGTATCAGACAGCACAAATGTAGCTACTTGTCAACTGAACTGCTGCAATACAATATTCTTAATGTACTCTATTGAGTAAGCTATTGATTTGGAATATTTTTTCACAGCTATGTCAGTCCTCTACAGTTCTAGTAAAACATAAAGCTTCCATGAGAAAAGATTAGGACTCTTAGGTGTTTATAATTATTTTATACTAATCCCCAGGTTTTGTATTCCTATTTTTCTAGTTCACACTAACAATTTTGGTTTAAAAGAAAATGGTACTGATGATTGTGTGAACTACTTATGCATTTTTCTAGCAAGTAAGCTTTTTCATGCAAAAAATTTCATTCTTATAGTTCAAAATTTTTACTTCTTGATATGGTTGGTCTGCAAATGCAAGAGAAATATTTGCAGCCAAAATATGTGGGTTGTCCCTTTATAATAGTAAGTCTCAGAGGAATAATTTATAGAGAAATAACAAATATTCAGGAAAGAGTCCTTTTTTCTGTACTGTTCAGTATCTGACATACTGCTGCTCCCAATCCATAAACTGAGCTCTGAGATACTGTGCAAAAGTAATGACAGTAACTGGAAGAGGAATTAATACATATATTAAGGTTATTGGATAACAGTGTTAAAATATGCATGATCCAGAAAGACTTAAACTGATAAAAAACTTTCTGGACCAGGATTATGAATCACAATTCTTTCCTAGTGTTCTTCCCTAATGAGTAATTTTCAGTGTTATTGTATCTTCTTGGCTGAGATATAGGTTTAAGTAGCAACAAGTGGAAGCGTAACTATTCACACACTCATTTTCTGAAATAATTTTAGTAACCAGGGAAGTAAGTAGCAAAGTTTTAATTTAATTTATGAGTGAACACTTATTTCAAAAATAGGAGATTTATATTTAAGTGTTAGAGAAGAGGTTTACCATGAAATTTAACCAATTAGATCTGACTGAGAACTGTATCAATCAAATTGATTCAGTTTCAGAGCTGCATCCCAACTAGCATCCCACATGGTCATGTGCACTGTTACATCTTAATTACATCTTAATTTTAAGCATGGAATATTGTCAGATGTGACAACATTGTTTTATTTCCTTTAACTGATAAGAAGTACAAAGACTGTCTTCATCACATACTAAAGGGATGCATAGAAGCGCAGTGATGTTGAGTGCCAACATGCTGTTTCTGGTTAGCCAGAATTCTGAGAAACAACACACCTTTGGAACTGAATACGCTCACTCCAGCCTTTGGCCTAGCAGAGTAAACGTTTTGATGCAATACAAATATAAAGCAAGTGTTTATCAGTCTATGAGATCCAGACTATGTCAGAGTTTGTAGACTTTTATTTTTACAAAACTGCAAGCCCAGCTGAAGTCAGATTGTGAAAGGAGAAAGCCTTACTCAAGTCTGATACTGAAATAGCTGTAAACTATCACATTTATTCTAATGGTAATTAAGCAATAGACGCTGAGACATGGCCAGGAGACTGATGAATGCCTGGGAGGAGCTGATAGTTCAAAGCTATGCTTTGGGCTATAAGCCTCAATCAACAATTAATCCCCAGGAAATTCCCAGTGTGAAGGTTAGTATCAATTTTAGAGAAATTAACTGAGAATTGAAGAAAAATCTTAACAGTATGTGATGTTATACTTTAACAGAAGCAATTGCAGTTCTTCCATCTACACTTTCTGTAAGCCCTAATACCCTTATAGAATCACAGAATCATAGAATATGTGGGGTTGGAAGGGGTCTTTAAAGGTCATCTAGTGTCCAGCCCTCCCTGCAGTGCACAGGGACCTTTTTTGACTAGGTCACGTTGATCAGAGTCTCGTCAAGCCTGACTGAATGTCTCCAGGGATGGGGCCTCCACGACCTCACTGGGCAAACTGTTCCAGTGCTTCACCACCCTCATAGTGAAGACTTTCTTCCTAATATCCAATCTAAATCTACCCTGCTCTAGTTTAAGACCGTTGTCCCTTGTCCTTTTGCTACATGCCCTTGTAAACAGTTCCTCCCCCACTTTTCTGTCAGCCTCTTCATGTACTGGAAGGCCACTATAAGGTCTTCCCAAAGCCTTTTCTCCAGGCTGAAAAATCCCAACTCTCAGCCTGTCTTTATAGGAGAGGTTCTCCAGCCTTCTGATCATTTCTGTGGCCCTTCTCTGGACTTGTTCCAACAGGATCATGTCCCTCTTGTGTTGAGGACTGCAGAGGTGGACACAGTACTACAGGTGGGGTCTTACAAAGCAGAGTAGAGGGGCAGAATCACCTTCCTCAACTTCTGGTCATGCTTCTTTGGATGCAGCTCAGGATGCGCTTGGCCTTCTGAGCTACGAGTGCACATCGTTTGCTCATGCCCAACTTTTTATCCACTAATACACCCAAGTCTCTTTCTTCAGGGTTGCTTTCTGTCACACCACCCCCAGACTGCATTTATGGTGAGGATTAGTCCTACCCAGCTGCAGGATCTTGCACTTGGCCTTGTTGAACCTCATAAGATTCACATGGTCCCACTTCTCTAGCTTGTCCACCTTCTTCTGGACAGCATCCTGTCCCTCTGGCACATCAACCACACCAGTCAGCTTTCCTTCTTTTAGTCAATAAGACCATAATATCCAGCATCCACTGTAACTTCTTACATATTTATGCTTTATATACATATACACAGAAGTTACAGAGAGTGCCTTCCTCAGCACCCAAAGCCTCTCTGGTTTAAAAAAAAATCAGTATTTGATCTCCAGATTACATACATGATCATTAATTCCATACAGAGTTGTAGATCTCTTCCTGGTGTGCACTATTGCATTGATCTCAACTGCTAAGAGCTCAGGTTTAAGGTCCTACATGGTGATCTCTTGTTTTTATTTTAAACCTGCTGAGTCAATTTCTATCCATTTGTGCATAGCCATTTTTTTGGAGTTTGTTCAGATAACTGAAAGAATATCAGACTTTGTAGCCCCTATCCACACTAGGTAGCAATAGATTTTCATGAAGCATCATGGGAAATCTGCATTCAATAATATTACTGAAAGAAGAAAGTATTACCCTCTGGAAGTTAGAATATGAAAAAGTATTTCCTCCTTTTTTACAGTGTGATTTGGTAAATTAACATGAAAGCAGCTTCTGTGCAAATACTCAAAAGTGCAATTATACATATAGATATATAGACTCCTTTAAAAGATTTTCTCTGGACAGTTTAAGATTAATTTTCTATGAACTTGTATGGTCATAAATTGGAATGCAAAGCTTGTAATTTAAAATAATGCAAAAAAGAGGAGTCATAAGGAAAGCCAATGCAAATTCAAATGTAACGAAAAGATCCTCAGAAATTGCTTTTGTGGGATTTGCCAAAGGAAATTTTCAGAAGTCTTTATCAAAGAGATTGAAAGAAAAGTAAGGAAATAAAATTCTGAGGCATGTTGGGCTCTAATGCATATTCATTTTTTTTCTCATACATGACAAATCTGCCTCCAGCTCAGGCACCTGTGTAATCAAGACACTGTTAAATTTCTTTGAACTCCTCTGATTTGAGTTTCATGCATCACATTTGTTTAAAATGTTTAATAACTTATTCGCTAATTGCTTGTTTAAACCCACTCTGACTGCCAAGCATTCTGTTATAACTGATAAAATATAGATCACTCTGAATATTTATGTGTGATTTGTGTGCAAGTGACATTTATGATTAATGCAAACTTAATTTGGAAGTGGGATCAAATAAGAAATGTCTCTGTGTATTCTACTGGAATGATTAGCAGAGGTCATTAATCAAGAAGTCCCTTTTGTTCTTAATTTTATGCCACATGAATGAGTAAAGATACAAAAGAACTGAGTATTTAATCAAGCTCCAGCTTTCTTTATGTAAAATATTCCATTATCTCATAAGAAACTTCCACATCTTTAATGTTTGCAATCACTACTTTTGTGTGTGGCCCCTTTTGTGAGCAAGGCCTGCTTATCATTCAGGAAAAACACACTTATGGAGTACCTAGTCATGAATTTTATTCCAAAATACTTTTTCAAATTGTCATTATAGAATTACTTCTGAATGCTGATCAAGACCCAAATTGGATAGGCTCAAAAGTCTTCCTTTTTAAGTCTGCAATATGTTACAGCTTAAGTGAATATAGAATTTTATTTTGGGTTTGTTTGTTTTTTTGTCATTAATTTATTAGCTACCTAGTCCATATTTGATATACAGCAGCTAAGGATGATCCAACAACATATACAAGTGAAGCAACATGCTGAGGACTAAGACCTACTTTTAAAAATCAGTCCTTAGTTGAATTAAAAATCCATATGATGATACTGTAAAATAGCCTCTTAATAATATCAAGCAATATGTCCAGAAATAACAAAAATAATTAACTTCTTCTTACAATGTATTCGATTTTGTATATATCTGAGATAAAGAAACTAAGATTAAAAGGCTTTTAACTTCAGGCCACTCTCACTAACAAGGCAGAGATGAGCAGTGAATGGATGGGTAATGAATTTCTGTTCGTCACTGTTTTGCATGAGGTTAAGATTGGCTGGCGATAAAAAGTTCTGTCCCAGTGGGAATATATCAGTGTAGCAAAACATACCACCACAACTGACAAAAAGTTCTGTCCCAGTGGGAATATATCAGTGTAGCAAAACACACCACCACAACTGACAGAGACATACTAGGTTAAGTATCCCCAAAAGAATGTTATAGAAGGGATGCTAGTTTTTCTCTAGAACTACAGCAGCCATTCAAAAAAACACAGATTTTTGTTGTGTGTTAAATGAGGGTCATAAGGGCATTTCAAAGCAACAGGAATATTTTCACAACCTTATCTACAAGCATAACCCCAAATCTATCCTCCCAGGTAATTTTGTGTGGAAGCCATCGATTAAAGGCAGGTTTTCCTTAAAGGTGGAGCTCACAAAAGCAGAAGGCATAGAATTATTTAAACTGTTACAAACTGAACTTCAAAGCTATAAGTTTGTGCATTTACTAACTTAAAAGTAAACAGTTGTCAAAAACTGAGTGGGTTTATGTTTGCAAATGTATGCAGTTACAAGTAGAAAATAACAAAACATCTGCAGTTGTCAGAGCAAATACAAGACAAACAAACTAATGAGCCACACCATTCACATTTGAAGAGTGCATTGCAAGTTTATATAGATAAATATATCATTACATCTAATTATTATGTTAAATTGTTAAAAAAAAAATCTACTAGCTAAGATTGTAATTATTTTTTTTTATGTCACTGAAAATAAGGGATTTTTTTTTCCATAAAAACTTTTAATCACTTGCTGAAGACTACACAGAAATCAGTCATATACCTTTGTCTACTGTCTGCGTTGCTTGACTCAAGAAACACATTATGTTGAAGTGTGGAAAACTAAGTAGTGTAAATCTCCCTGTAGATGATTTTACAAAGCCAAGAGTTTAACCGAAGCATATATAACCCAGCTAGCTTGAGTAACTCTGTTATAGTGCAAAGTTCAGTGTAGACAAATACTAGCCTATTTTCTTCATTGGCTATTTTAAGCAAAAATTTTTTTAAAGTCAGAAGTAACTTCAATAAATCTATTTGCATTTTTTAAATTGCATAACTGCACATTAAATTATGTTGACATAATCAATTATCATCTTGCTGAGAGTATAGAGGCATGTAAAGTTTTTACCTTTAACATTACTCTATATGGTTTTATGGATGTGGTTCACACAGCAGCTTCAGGGATCTTCTTGATTTCAGTTCCTCCTGTTTTTCCAGAGTCCTTAAAGAAGTCAGTCAATGGTCAAGTGCAGATTCTGCACCTTAAAAATAAAAAAAAAAAAGATGCACAAATATTTGTTAATAAGCTCACTTTTTAATGGACTTACCTGTTGCATTTTGTAACACCTATCTTTAAAAGGTCTTTCAATGTTAGGATTTTTTTGTAAACTTTTTTTTTAGTCTGCTCATATTTTTAACATTGTTTTGAGGGACTAATGGATAGCTTGATTGTTAACAGTTGGACTTCACACCCTTACTGCTCTGCAATAAAATCTCACAACTCTTGCTAAGACTGACATCCATTATTTGCCAATAACTTAATCTTTCTAGTAGTCCTAACAAAGAAAAAGGGAAGCATAGAACATCTTCTTCTTCACAGCAGTATTGTCTGATTTTCTGTTATGGCTTCTCTGCTTGTTTCCCAAGGCAATAGGCACCCAAAGTATTTTCCACTAAAAGAAATGTACTGCTCATTACCTAAATGACAGTGCTTTTACCCAGTTTGAACATGAGAACCTTGAACAAGATTTCCTGTAGAGAAAAACAGGGGTTTGGAACTGATGTCAATTCTTCTCTGAGTTCACAGTTTTAACCATGCACAAAAAGTAAATGTCAAATGACCAAGATAAGAAGAATACAGAGATTGTTAAGCAAGGTAGTTTTCTTGGTGCAAAACAGTAAGCCACCTTGAATAGAAATGTATTGAGCATAAGAGCTGCATAAACTTAACTTCCAGGAACTCTACAAAGTTTGGTGTTCACCTTGAAAATCACTTAAGTTATACTAGATTTTTGACCTGATATAATTATCTGCTAATTTAAAGAAAAAAACAGCTGCAACAACAAAATGAAGCAAACAAACAAATCACTGAGATTCTGCTAAGAATGAAGGTAAATGTCCATGACTGAATGAAAATAAGTCACTACAAATATACACAAGTTCTGCCTGGAAAAGTCACTGAATGTTTCTGTTCAGTCCTCTGTAAGATTTTCTACAGATTAGCTTACTCTAGATGAGTCAACCCCAATCTATAAGCATGAAATCTTTTCCTGTGGATGTTGAAATGCCAGGATGACAGCAGGACAGACAGGTAAAATCGCAGAAGTCAGGATCCACGGAAAAGAAACGCAGATGAGCTGAGGAATGAAGTACAACCCCAAGCCCAGGAGTGAGCCACAAGCCCAGATGTCCATTCAGGTTAGTAGGTGTATTTACTAATACTACAGGGCCTTGTCTCAAGGATTCTCAGTTGCTTTTTTCATATGCATTACAGGCTAAGAGTGGAGATGCACACTTTTCTCTGGGTTTCCTCAGCAAGCTCACCACAGAGCAGCTGCTCATCTCTGTAATCCTGCTATTCACCACAATTTTACAGTAAAGGAGCTTTGACAATTTGTTTTGATAGAGTAAATATATTACAACCACAAATGAGTAAATAGGTTATATTACTTTCTAGGTAAAAGTCACTTACTTGCAAATGATTGCCTGGGCTCTTCCGCTGTTAAAGCACTTTTTATTGGGTTCAGTTTGTTAAGGTCATTGTAACTGAAGTGTGTGTGTTTCTTCTACAGGAACTGTTCTTTTCCTTGTATGTATGTATAGTCTCAAGCTTTATCAGACCTATACCAGAAAGGAGTCCTCAGATGGTGTTAAAAAAAAAAAAGAAAAAAAGAAAAAAAAAAGGGTGCTATTTCAAAAATGATAAAAGGTGTTAATACTAAAAATATCTCCTAATGAGATAGCACAGGAATGAATTCCGTAATGCATATGCAGTTAAACTTCATCTTTATGACCTACTAACTTGTTCTTGGGCTCTTATATCTAATACTGCCCTGCTACATAGCAACAGTCCAGGCCCAGACTCAGCTGCTTTAAGAATTTTAAGCTTATATGCAGTAATAGTATGAGTATTCCTTCCTTAAGTCCCCTCTTTTCTTCATTAGTACAAATACTGCCCTTGCTGATAGTGTCACTGTGTAAGCATTCATTACCTATTGATCATGCAGTGCAGAGTGTGCATGGAGGGATTGCTAAGCCTACAAAGAGACTTGTTCCTTTCAGAGAGTTTCTGACCTACCATGCTACAATATTTCTTAATTGAATGCTGACAAGCTGTGGAGGATTCTTCTTTTTATGGACCAAATATCCTACTCTGTGTTTGATTTGCCTGATTTTCAGTCATTTTATTGTCTCTCCTTGCTTTTCATTTTTATTAAGCATGTGTGTATCCATACGGCATAAATATAAATCTGATTAAAATAAGATTTAAATAAGATACTATATATAGTTTTTCATAGATATTGACCTTTATTTACCAATTATATAAGCATTGTGTGTATGCCTACATATGTACATATATGTGATATCTGTGCATTTACATTTATGTGAATGGCATACTCACCAGTGGGACAGCTCCAAGGCTTCCAGGTATCTTTTTGATGTGGACAGGGATCCCACCTCAGAAACAGGAAGCCTTGAGTCTGATTCACCATGACATGTTGGATTTTGAGGTAAAAGATTGAAGGTGGACCCATTGCTACAGAAGATTTCTAGTCCCTGGCTAGTCCCTGTCAGGGCTCAGTGAGGACCAGCTGTTCCCTGGGGTCCAGGAGCCGGGGCTGTGGGGCTGGGGTTACATCAGGGGCAGCAGGGCAGGGCCTGACCAGCTGCCCCATCCCACTGCCCCAGCTAGGGAGCAGGACAGTCATGGGGGGAATGGGAGCAGCTGAAGCCTTGAGCATGAGGCACCTCCCTGGGAATGGGTTGGAACTACTCCAGGTTGGGGCATGGGCCCAAGGGTGGGCATGGTTTGTCATGGCCTACGGCTGGGCAGGGCTGTTGGGAACTGGAGATCAGCTCCCCGGGGAGTTAGCAGGTTATGGACAGACAGCACCAGGAGACTGACATGGGTCCTGGGCCTTGGGCAGGGGCCTGGGGAAGCCTCAGGACAGAACTGGACAGTGAGGCATGGTGATGCCAGGACCCTGGCAGTTATGTCAACAGAACAAAGTTTATCTGGTTAGTTCCCATTTTGATGAAAAGACTACTAAAATGTGGACAGAAACAGTTTCTGTCCACTCTCAGAGAGCACATAAGGAACAAATTGTGTTCTTGTGCACAGAGAAAGTGAAAGATGCTTCTCTCATCCTGCCATTTTCCAAACAAGTTCTCTTGCTCTCAAGTGAAAAGTAATGGAAAGTGCCTTGATACTATGTACCATGACATCCTCAACAGGCAAAACAGAAATGGAAGATAGAAGAATTCCAAGAAATCAGAGAGAGGAAAAAAAATATTGACGTTAGTGTGTCCTGACTGTTTAGATGACATAAACTTCTGCCACAGATGACATAATTGGAGACTGTATGAGTAGAGCTGAGGAAACGTGAAGGAAGAAATGACGAAAAAAAAACCTTAAGAAGGGAGAAAAGATGTAAGACAGCCAAGGAGGCTGCCTATGTAACTTTGGTTAAAGATTGTGCTATGCTATCAAGAAGATAATTCTCATAGCCATAAAAAGAAGCTGGTTTAATACATACAAACAATGAAAATAAGAGGTTATTCCCTCTGGCACTATAAAAATAATAATAGTGGTGTTGTTATTTTGAAAAATACATGTAGGAATGGCTGAAAACACATTCACAATTGTCCTGAGGGAGAGAATATATTGAAGTGTAAGTCTTCTGGCACTGAATAGTTTTCTGCTGTACCTAAGATGTAAACTATTACACAAGCTATGTTTGCAAGACAAATCATTTTTCTTTTGGCAGTAATTTGTCTCTTAACAGTACCAATACTTTATTGGCCATAAGCCATTACATTAATAATTTCAGTGGCCTGCAGTAAACACTATAGATGCTTGGGTACCCAGCAGTAAATTTTTATCACTACTCATATTCCAGTGATTTCAGGTTGTATTTTCCAATCACAATTTTTTTATAGGTGTACATAGGAATGAGCTAACAAAACAAAACAAAATCTGAAAATGGCAGTCTTTTAAATGTATTAAATATCATAATAATTTTATGGGTGCATAAAAATAGAATGTATGAATGTCAGTATATGATAAAGGATATTTTCCTTTAATCAGTAAAAATAAGGATAATGTCATATACATTTATATGGATGCAATGTTGGGACCTCTGAAAGAGCATGTTATTCTCTTACTGTCTCCTGTGTGAACCTGATTGAATCCCCACTGTCATCAGTGATAAAATTGTCTTTCGCTGTAATATAGACCATCAGAGAGACATGCACTCAAAGACTGAACAAGTTTATCTGTACCCATCTACATAACAGTTTTCTAAAGGATAAGAGAGCCTTCAATAAAGGTCATATAATTTCTGTTTCTATAGCAGTTGTTGCCAAATTTACAAAATCATAAATAAAATTGTGTCATTTGGTGAATTTTGTTTGAAACCCTCTATTTTTCAGATTAGGTACCTGTATTCTTTCTATAACAGTGTATTTAGAGTACCAGAGTATCCCCTGGTTTGTGATTTAAAAAATAATGTAAATATGAAAGTTTCCAACATCCAAAAGCAGTAATTCCCAGGATTATTAAGTTTCAAAGGTTTTTTTTGGGTTCAGGGTTTTGGGTTCATTTTGGTCTGTAATAGACTTAGATGGGCTTCTAGCATGACTTAGGATGGGTATTTTACTTTTTGCAAGACGCTATTCTGACCAAAGTTCAGAGATTGATGACTATATTGTCAGTCTTCAAATGACTGTATTGAGATCGTACTTCAGGCAAATACCCAGGTTTCCACATTATCTATAGATTAGCTGTCATGTTGGCTCTCAAACTGGTGCAAGTTATCTGTCTCTCCAGGTCAGAAAATCCAGGCACAGGAGTAAGTGGTTCACAGGAATTTCTGCTCCAATGGATAGCATAGGTACAGTCAACTGGAGTCATTAATAGAATCACAGAATCAAAGAATGGTTAAGGTTGAAAGGGACCTTAAAGACCAGCAGGTTCCAACCTCCCTGCTACAAGCAGGGACACCTCACACTAGACCAGGCTGCACAAAGCCTCATCCAGCCTGGCCCTAAACACCTCCAGGGAAGGGGCATCAACAACTTCCCTTGGTAACCCATTCTAGCACCTTACTACCTTCATGGTGAATAATTTCTTCCTGATATCTAATCTAAATCTACCCACTTTCAGTGTAAAACCATTACCACTTATCCTATCACTACCCTCTCTGGTGAAAAGCCCCTCCCCAGCTTTCTTGTAGCCCCTTCAGGTACTGGAAGGTTGCTATAAGGTCTTCCCAGAGCTCTCTTTTCTTCAGGCTGAACAGTCCCAACTGTCTCAGCCTGTCTTCATAGCAGAGGTGCTCCAGCCCTTTGATCATCTTTGTGGCCCTTCACTGGACCCTCTCCAACAGCTCCATGTCTTTCCGGTGATGAGGGCTCTCTGTCTGAGAACTTCAGCCTGCTCCGAGTTCAGTTCTCGGGCTGTAACCACACTTACCGCTTAGACACAGTGGTGCTTAGAGCAAATAATATAAGTAGCTTTGCCTCATTTCTCCTTCTTTGTTCTTTAGTAATTCACTTTTAAATCAGTGGGTATAAAGAAAAACACTATTTATTATTGATAATCCTGGTTGACATCTTACCCTTTGCAGCCAGTGGGCAGATGGGGGTTAGAAATGTAAAGGTTCATTTGTAATCACATTGAAGTTTACTGCCTGAATACTGTATGGTAAATATGTGAGGTCAAACAACTATAACTGAATCAAAGTCTGATGGAAGTATTGTGAAAGGTGATGAATACGAAGATATTTCCAGGAGTAAAAACTTATTACTGTCATACATACACAGTGTTGTCTTCTGCATCTATATCAGAGACTTACCAAGGTTGCTTCTGCCTCTGTTCACTTAAAGAATTGCATTGAATAAGTAGTTATTATTCATGCATGTTGGCCTTTTCATGTTTAATAACATCTCCTTTTGACCCAAAGTATATAAAAATTTAAAAATTGCACACAATCAAAATGGAGAATATGTGACTTTCAAAATGCAAATATTGTATTAGAAACTGTGCATATTTCCCATCATTTGGTTTCTTTCCAGCAAAATCCTTTTCTGATTAGCCCCACAAATGTAATTGGAAACATTTCATTAATTTTATAAAAAAGATGTCTGAGTGGCTTCATTGTTCCTTTGTGTTTTTTCCCCTGTTCATATGTGCAGCTATAATTATAGATTCTTTGTGAAATGTTCATGTCAATCCTTATTAATCTCTAATTTCTAATCACAGACATAAGTAGGTTTAAACTTCATTGCAAACCTTTTGAGAGATCTGTGGGTTTTAAGGGATACCTGACGTGTTGCTTATCTTCATAATGATTTCTGGAGATTCTTGTCAGTAATTTTTCCAAAGGGAGAGAAGTTAGCAGAAAGAGAAGAGGGTAGAAGAAAAAATGAAAAGGAAAGGATCAAAATTACTCCTAGGCAAGAAGTTATGTTCCAGTTTTTTTTAACATAATTATGTCTAGATTTATTGGTGGGTGTGACAGTTCCTGTTGCACTGCTTCAGTGAAAAGGAAGATAAATGAGGTTACAACACCTGGGAGACATGTAGGCGAGATTAGCTGAGAATTAAGAAACTCTTCTGAGATTCAGAAACCTATGAAAAGGTCTGGCAGAGTTGCAGTGTAGAAGTCTGAGCAGCAAGGAACAAATTGCTTGAAAATAAAAGGAAAGAATGGTAATTTTAGGTTCATGCTTTATTTGAAATCAGTGGCAGTGAAGGTAGCAAAAAGGCACCATTCAGAATTTATCTTTAAAAAATGAGTGCCAATCATACGGTTTTTAATACAGTAAACTTTTCTATATTGCAGCCATTTCTGGCACTCAGTCTGTAGCTGCTCTTTATGTGTATGAAAATATATTGTAGTCTTAGCTTAACTTTGCCAATACTGCAATTTGTTTCTAACACCTTCTGTATTCACTATAGCAGTTCTGTTTGCCACCAGCATGCTGAATGTGACTTGCAGAACTGAATACGACAGGAAGAGTTAACTCAGTCTCAGCTTCATATAGTGTGGTCAGGATCAAAAGTCTGACTTTTGTGTTAGAAAATTGAGGCCTGAGTCAAATTCATCTACAGTTCCAGGGATTTCGGTGGCTTTTATGTGGGTTCTAATAACATTGCACAGGTGGCCTTTAAAGTAAAGACAAACAGCACAAAATGGTATGAACCAGAGAGACTGTTTGAAAGTGGGTCCTGGAAGGGGTCTGAAATGAGATGGATCCCCTGGAACAATTGAGGTTCTTCTTACACTTCTGGAAGTCACCACATTGTATGTTACTACACTTCCACATGCCTGAAATTATGAAGGTAGAATCTCTTTCTGTGTTCTTCTGGCTCCATATCACAGCTTAACCAACAGCTTAACCTTTTGAAAGCATTCATATGATTTAAGAAGGTAATTTTGTTGTTCACTATTATTTCTGAATGCATTATTAATAATCAATATGTATATTTCAGTATAAAATATTGTAATATTTATTTAAAAGCCTTATCCAGACTTACATGACTTTTGAAAATGAAAAATTATATGGTATATTCTAGAAGAGTAGGCTCTATTTTTTAGCATTTCTACTACTTCTAGTTTTAGGTTGGGTCAAATGAAGATATAATAACTTCTGCATTTTTTTTCAATACTTCAGAAACATTTCTCAGACACTGGACAGGGAACAGGACTGACTTCCAATGAAGTCTGGCAAATGAATGCCAAACTTGAGCTGTTTAGACACTAAAAATTCCAAGGACAAAGTGTGGAGGAAAAGTAATTAACAATATTACAGACAGCTTTTAGAAAAGAAACTTGTATTTAGTATGGTATGGCTTGGATTTTCAAGGCTGTTGTGTGTTTGCTGCTGTCATTATAGACTGTGGTTATATCTGACTAAAACTTAGATTGAAATTACGAAAGAGGCAGGAAATACTGGTAGGATGACTACCAATTTCATGGTGTATGGAAAAAAAATTTGATTCTGTGTTAACTAAATCTGAGCATGGACTTTACTTCACAAATTCAGATGAACGTACTGAAGATCTGATACAGATCTAAAACGGATCTTTCGCTTCATGTTTTCTGTCAGCCTAGGTGCTTCTTTAGATCTCGATTCAAGAACCTTGCACAGGTAATGAAGGTTCTGTCTCTCCTTCCAAATGGCTTTTCAATCAATTCAAATTATCAGAATCAATTCAATTATCAGAAGATATCAGAAGTTAATATTCTTGCTACTACTATTATGAAGAATAGCAGACAATAAAATTGTACTTAAAAGTAATGTAAATTTGTAGAAAAGAATGCACATGGTAAAAAAAAACAAACAGTGCACTGTTCCCAGTTACTGATGTACACAGCAAAAAGTTACTCTGTATTCTTTTCAGTGCTCCTCAGCAATAAAAAAAATAATAAATAATAATGAAATAAACAATAATTAAAAAGTAGAATACAATATGGATTATTGGGGAAAGATTAGAGAACAAAACTGAAAATGTAACTGTGACATAGGCATTCAAACCTCCTCTGTAAAATGGAAATACGTTCCCCCCAATTCCAAAAAAAAGTACAGTGGCAAGAGGTGAAAGGAAAGACAACAAAGGCAATCAAGTAATGGGATTGATTTAATCTCTCTCCATCAGATGAGAGGTTAACTGTCCTGTCATCTTCAGTTTGAACAACAGACAGCTGAGGGGAATATGAAACAGGTTGTAATATAGGGAGGAGCATGGAGAAGATTAAAAAGGGCAACAATTCAAGAAATGAAGGGCATCAGATGGACTTTTTTGTAGATTTAAAGTAAAATAAATTAGGTAGTTAAACTAGGAAATTAATTGTTAAAATCTGGATGGATTAATAGAGCGGTCACACAAATTAGTAGATTTTTTAAAAAATCATAGTCTATAATAAAGATATTATCTCTCCTTAGAAATTCCCCAAACCACTGATTTCTGAAAGCTTAGGAGATTAACTGTGTGCACTATTTTTTTATTTTGTTCTCCTGATCTTTCTTTGCAATTGGCCACTTCCAGGTATAGGATAGTAGTTTAGCCTTTGGTCTGAATGTTCTTTTCTGTGTTCTTATGAAAGTGTATTTTTTTTGCAAAATAGTTTGTTGTTTTGTTTTTTTTTTTAATGGGTAAACATTTCAGACAAGAGACAGAAAATCGATTATTTCTCTCTTCTACTGAAAAAAAAAAAAAAAAAAGGAATAGCTAAGTCCAGAAAAGATGCACCAGCTGGTACATAAAGGAAATTATACAGGAAAAAGAATTCAGTAGACTGTCTAAAAATGTTCAGAAACCAGCCACGTAAGAAGAAAGAAGAAAGTAAGAAAATCATTGTAAGAGACAGTTACTGAAATGTGACTAAAAAGCAGACCAAGCAAAGCTGTGTGGCTTGGCTGAATATCATACAATTACTGTCTTAACTAAAAATGAGATGGAATAAATAGAGCAAATTCTAGGTTTACGATATGTGTACACTTCCCGGTCTGCTTTTTATAGGACTAATTCAATGCACCAAATGGTATTTTTCTTAGAACTGAATGTAACTTTGAAAGTTGTAACTGGATAAATGCCGTAAGAAACAAAGCAAAATCTCTGCTTTTACTCTGAAAGGTGTTGATCCACACCTGAAAAAAACACCCATTAAAAATAAATAAATCAGCTGATAAATATTTGTCTAGAAGAACAGAAGAAAGAGTTGATATTTACTTTATGATGTGAAAAATGAAATTATCTGGAGGAAAAAATGCACGTTGGTGTAATTTACTACTACTCTTTTCTTCCTTACCATGTAAGGAAGGAATTATTTACATAATTCCTTTTGAGAAATAATTACACTGTTACATGTGTTTATAATATGTCTATCACAAGAAAGTGCTGATCTTAATCTAGGCCTCTGGTCACAAAATTAGTATTATAATACTAATCAATAAAATAGCATATAGAAATCCCTAGGATAAATGCATACAGTACTGTTGAAGAAAGTATAATAGTAAAACCAATAATTATAACACAATTCCAGTTATTATAATGTATTATTCTAAATGTTGCAATATGATTGTTGTGCTTTAATTAAGGCATTAATTAGTTATGTTTATAATGAAATAGGATTAAATTCAAAATTTTAGAATATTAACAAATAAAAAATGTGTTTTTTCCAGATACTAGAGATATCTATAAGATATCCAGTTGATATCTGTTGTCAGTGATTAGACTTGATTTGAGACAGCAGCCTTGATCCTAGTCAAAAGATACACTCTAAAATGAAAAGTCCTTCCAACCAACCATGAGAGAGTTTTGCAAACCATAGTTTTACTGGAAAGTCACTCTTTGTATATCTTAAGTGGGTCACTTTACTTGATGCCTTTGTTTATTTTATAAGGATCAGATATTTCCATTCACTCTAGTGAGGAGGATAAAAAGGCTGAAATACAGAAGTGGCTTGTAAAGTACTTTCAAAAGTACTGTCGTATCTTGACATGAAGAGCTTTTAAACTGAAAACAGCAAGCAAATGAGTTACTAATCTCAAATATCTTTGTGTATAAACTGACAGCTTCTGTCTGCCCCTTGCCTTTTCTTCCAAAATATTTGCCTGATGTAGATGGCAAGAACCTCTCCAACCATGTTCTTTTGTTGTTCCTTCTGAAGCTGTCAGGCCCATCATGTTTCTGTGCCTATCCTCTGTTTCCTACACACTGTGCAAGTGTCAGCTTGCTATGGGGAATCAGAGCAGAGACAGCTGTGCAGCAGAATATGCCAGCTACATCAAGAGTAAGAGAGAGAAGGTCAGCAAGGTAACTCTGGAGGATCTTACAGTCCAGATTACATCACAGGGATTGAGGGACCAGACGAAATGCTGTAAAGCCCAGCCAGCTACATGGTGGCTCTGAAAATGTTCTTTTGGTCTACATTGAAATTTTGCAATTAGAGCTTATATGTTTTCTTGCCTTCAAATAACTTTATTACCTAAAAGTACTTAAATCTGAACTGTCTCACATCAGCAATGACACAAAAAAATAAAGGCTACATTAATTTTGCAGTGGGAAAGACATGGGAAAATAAGTTTTATTTGAACTCCTCTGTCTTACTGTGTTGAAGACTATAGCATCTTTTTCTGTGTCCTTCCAGAATGAAACAGACTTTTAGCTTAAAAAACATTCCTTCTAAGAGCTACTTTATCCAGGGGTATTCAGTATAATTCTTAAAAAAAAAAAAATAATAAAAAAATTAAAAATCCCTACAAATTATTAAAAAAATTGTTAGTTTCCATATTGCTGTAGTTCTGGAATGCAGCCCTTAAGTGCTTGTCCAGTGAGACAATTGAAGAGAAGCCTTTTGAAGGCTTTTGAAGCATAACTGGTAAGAAAGCTGTAACTTATGACCTGAAAATTTAATATTGATTCATTGTGTTCCTATGCAAATGTGGGTGCAGGATTCTTTTTGCTCTTATGAATGAGGTAACTGATCTCTACCACAAACCAAAATTCTTTTTAATAGCTCTGACTGTAATTACTACAAACAAAAAATGCTGTCAGTCTTGGAGAGATTCATTTTCTCACACAGAATGTCTGACAACATTGCTGAAATGAATTTCATTTTTTCTTATAGTTTATATTTGCTCCATCTTATAGCTTAGGATGCCTGCATTTTCAACAATGAGAAGTTCTGTAAATTATTTTTACAGGTATAAGGAATAACATTTTCTCTTTTGTCTTGTAGTTGTGCACCTGGCTTTACATGGCAGTTATATTTACATATAAAAGCATTCTGCAAAGGTTTAATCCAATATTAGTGTGAATTTGTTGTTCAGTTCAGGACTTTGTAGAGAGAATGTTTTTATGTATGCAAATCAATTATATATATTAAATACTCCACTTCTGCAAATTTCCTTAAATGAGCCACTGGATGATGCTGATAATGAATATCCTGGAAATGCAGCAGAGATGCAAAGGCACATTATGGACTGAATTCAGAAAATGCATTCTTGCTTAAATTGGCATTTTAAATGTCATTTCAATCATCTTATATGTAATTTTAAAAGCCTCCCCCTTCTTGAATTCTCTATTTACAAGGGCCCTGTCAATCACGACCTGTATTGCTGGGTGGGAGACTGCACCAGTGTCAGGCTGTTCTAATTTCCTCTAAGCCACGTTCTTCATCCCCATAGGGAGCACAAGTTTTCATAAATGCCAATGTGCATTTGTATTGAGTTTTTTATTTCCTTCTGTGTGTGAGTGTGAGCAAGAGAAGTGGGGGTGGTGGGGCTGTTCTTCAGCGCTTCACATGCTACCTAAGGTTCCTAGTTCCAGAATTAAATTACAGAGAGAGATCCATAATATACGTTCAGTCACTACAATGGCTCCCTTAGGGCTCTTGTTACTAATGGCATAGGCTCATTTGTGAAGATTTTCATGCAGTTTGCTTGAAAAGGCCCCAGCAATCCACCACTTTTGAACAAATTACAGGCCAACAATACGCTCCCCAAAGGGGTTGCTTGGCATGGAACAGGTTATTTAGCCCTTTTTGGCTAGGAGAGAGTATCTTGTGAGAGGAAAGGAGAGTAGAAAGGGGAGAAAGGGAGTGATCTGTGAACAACACAGGGTGGGGGGGAAGTAAACAATAACAAAAATGAGCTATTTACAATTTTTGACTATGAATACAAATTCTTAGCAATTAACAGAAGGCCTTCTTCTGAAACAAACCTGTTTATGGATTGTATGTGGCTTTAAGACACTTTCGGAGGAGAGTAATAAAATATTATTTCATTTGTATCCAGAAGAAAGAGTCCTCTTGTCCCAGTCTTCATTCTGTCCTTCTCGTTTGTGGATTGTAAATCATGACTGCAGGATATGATGGGAAGGCCATCTTCTATTTCACATGTCATGATGGACAGAAGTAAGGACAAAAGAAAACTTTGAGTCATTCCACCAGAAAAGGTGTCAGATGACAGAGAGATTGTATCTTTCAGGTAAGAGTCACTCTTGGCTCCTAAAAAAAAGTTTTATACTGACATTTGGATATGAGGTTTAATAACTGCTCTTTGACGTCTGTTTTTACAGGTTTGGAGATTTTTCAGATATTAAAAGACAGAAAGATTATTTGTTCATCAAGCTCAACAGTCAAAGACCCTTAAAATTCTTTATTTTTCTTCTCAAATTGCATCCAGCAAGAGCTCAGCATACCATAGATGTGAACAGTGTGTGTGGATAGTTAATTCTTGTGTTGCTGGCAAATCATAAGCTCAGTCAGAGTTCACTTAAATTAAATAGAGGATTGCTGTATAAATAGATGGTGGATATACAGGAGTGATAATTTACATCAGGGTTGAGGTGTAGACTCCATAGGTACATGTTTAGTCTATGTACAATGATGGGTATGACTGTGGACATTTTATCATAGAACTATATAATAAAACCATATAATAGAATGCCAAGTTGGAAGGGATCTCAAGGATCATCTGGTCCAAACTTTTTATGTAGGAACATGGTTTAGATTAGATGGCTGTCGTCAAGATGAGGCTTAAAAGTGTCCAGTGCTGAGGAATCCACCACTGCCCTGGGAAGATTATTCCAATATCCAACTGTTCTCATGGTGAAAAATATTCTTCTGGCATCTCTCCAAGAGTAACTTGCACCCATTACCCATTGTCTTTCTATGTGTAAAAAGGGAGTCTCCATCTTCTTCGTTCAAATAATTATTCCTTCTTTTGCTCACATACAGAATTTAAACATCTTTAAAGTCTTTTACCTGTATGCCTAGACTTTGGACCTTGATCCGATAAAGCACTTAAGCATCTTTTTAAGCAGGAGGGCAGTTCCATTAGTGCAGAGAGTGCCTTTATGGATATTTACCTGCATACAGCAGAACACAGAAAAATGTAGGCTGCATCTGATATCAAGTCCTTTGTGTTAAAAAAGATTTTATTAAAGTAATTATCAATGAAATCTGACTTACAGAACCACTCAAGGGAGCCACAAAAAATTGACTGCCAACATATGCTCTCTGTTAATGAAGACAGAGCAGCACTGTACTCAACTCTTTGGAGATAGTTTTGGGCAGTGGATTAAAACAGTAGGATGCCTACTAAAGGTAGCTTATTTTAAAACTGATTGGGACAGTTTAAATCAAAATAATTTCATTACATCTGCTATGATTTTCACTGCTATTTAACATTTCAAAGACATCTTAATAAAAATTTGAGGTTTAGAGGGAAACAGCAAATCCCACAAACTGCTTTCTCTTTTACATATGGGGCTGAAGTGTAGAAGGGTCAAGTTCAAGAACTATCTTTGCCTAATCAGCAAATGATCTGCATAGAGGAGAACAGGGACCATTGACATACACATTTCTGTTTTAACTCACTCAAATAATCTGTGTCAATCAGATCTTTAATCTCCTCTTTTCAAACTAAAAACAGATGTTTAAAAAAATTTGATTTTAATGCAGAACAACAAATACATTTAAACCTTCTACAGTTGCTATAAAACTGAATCCTCATCCTCCAGGCAACATTAAACTCTAGCAACATTTTCATTCAATGATGCAATAAACATAATTATACTATATAGAGGACAAATGCATTATTTAGGTAATGTGTATATGGTATTTTGTAGGCAGAGGCAAGTGACCTCTGCCTGCACTTTGTGCTGGCCAGAAGCCAGTTGGATGTGATTAGCACAGTGTTGAGCCAGAACCTGCACTAATAAAGCATCCTGATTGTAGAGGCTGTTACTTGGGCTTAGTTCCATATTAACCGTGCTTGCAGAGCTTCTGGTTACATCTGTGTTAGTGTTTTAGTTCAGACTATGAATGCACTTCTGAAATGAATGTCCTGGTCATCTCTGCTCTTTTGCTTTGTGTCTTGTCCATGACCAGTTATAAACACATGAACTGGATTTTTTTTTTATGAAATGAGATGGAAAGGTCTGATCTCAGAGTGCACTGAAAGCAGCATATTTTCTAATAAGCATTTTGTTTGCAGGGTCAGACTACAGGTAGTCTGAAGTACAATTCCCTAAAATGTGTATAGACGTTAGGTCCCCAGCATCAAGTGTTTTGCTGTGCAAGTGGGCTTATGTTGAGCTTCTCTATTTCTTAGTGAATACAGAGTTGGAGTGGCTCAGTCCTCGTAGACAGGTATATTTTGGCTGTTGTGGTCCATGGAAAATGAACGTAAATGGAATGTAAATTATCACTACACTATAATGGAAGTGTAAGTTAGTGATACAAAGCAGGATATATTTAAAGTAACACACCAGTGTGGGGTGGACCAGAGGAAGACAATTGTAAGTGCAATTTGGTGTTCACTTTCTCTTCTTTCATTCCTGGCTTTCTGGCATCTCTATTTTTTTTCTTAGATTGTCCCCGAACTTTTTGAGTCACTGAGTGAAATGGTTTTGTATCCTAGCAGAACAGACATTAAAAGCGGCTTCCAGTGATACAGTTCTTACCTTCTCGACTCTTTTTGATCATACAAGAGAACAAAATTATGTCACTGTTTTATGATGTCTTCTAGCTCTAGTAATGATACTCTCCATAATTATGAACTAATTATGAAGTAGAAAGTGCAGAAATAAGGCTTTATCTTCAAGACCACTAAAAGCATCATCAAAATGACACTTTAGGTGTCTAAAAGAGATGTTTAAAGGTTGGTCTTCATTACTTAAGTGTATTTAGAAATAGTGACTGAATACAACTTGCTTGCTAGGGAAAAATCTATCTCACAGATCATAAAAAGAATAATATAGTTAATCTGCTTCACTTTCTGATTTGGAGTAGAACTGACATGGATTAGGGTGCTCAGCCTTTGTCTCTCAAGTTTTGAATATGGAGATTGGAGCTCTCTATGAAAACTCAAATAATATTTTTAATTTTTATTGGTAATACCAGGTTTTGTTCTTATTTTATTCCAAATTTCAAGCTTTCTCTGAGAATAAAGATTACTTTAATAAAGGCCAAGCTTTATTTCATTTTATTGTCCAATATTTTTTTACTGTGCTGTTGTTCTAACACTTAGATAATACAATATTAATAAAATAATCTTCAGGGATTATAGAGCTGCCGAGTATTGTATAGAAAATTACAAATTTCATTAAGATAACTTTATAAAGTTTGAAAATTCAAAAATACAGAACTCCAGAAATGCCAAAAATTAAGGATGCTCTAAAACTTTAATTTAGACTCTTTATTTTTAAATATTTACTTAGAACCTCATGCGTCACCAATAGTCATCTTGTAATCCCTGTTTACTTCATGAACACTGGTCCAGCCAAACACTGAAACCTTCAAGTTTAACTATTGTTATAATATTCATTACTCATAATTCAGCTAATGCTTCACAAGCAGTATAGATTTTACCTTTTTTCTCTATTGGATATGCATATAAGAAAGGAAAGAACACTATTATACAAATGAGAAAAAAGAGGCACAGGATATAAACCAGGTTTTGTTTTGCTTTGCTTTGATCTATTATTGTACTTCTCATTTTTTGTTCATTTACTGAATCCACCTCCTGCCCTGCTATGCCTGTCTACTCTGGGCCTTGTACTTGGTTCCTCACAATTAGTAGTAAACTTCCCTCTCCTCCTGTCTGCCTAGGCTGTAGATTAAAGGTGCTTTGGGAAGACAGGAGAAAAGTAAAGAGATGGAGGTAAAGAAAATACTGAATCTTGTGTCTTTGGATATGGTGCCCAGAGTCTTTACTTGGGTCTACAGTGGCTCCTCCCAGCTAGAGTGAAAACTTACAGATGCTGTAGCATCTGGGGTTCTCGAGCCACAAGATAGTGAGTCCATATAATATTGTTGGTTCTTACTGGTTCTGTTGTTGTTTGTTTGTTTGTTTTGGTTTTTTTGTTGTTGTTGCTGTTTTTTGTAAAGGGCTTGAGTATTCTTAGGAAAATTTTAAATAGTTGGTTTTTTGCAGAATTTTTTAGCTTTCGCTCTTAGTGGAATGTATTCTCAGTCCTCTCTGTGGCTTAGGGTTCTGGTTTCTTGCTATGTGATTTTTTTTTTCCCTGAGCATCTTACAGTGACACCTTAGCTGAAGACCATTCTTATGACATAGGTATATTTGATGGGAAACCTAGAGAAATTCCTGACTCTTTGGAATGGCTCCTGTTGAAGAGAAATATGCCACAGCACAAAAGCAATTTGATAGAGCAGCAGAAGGTGAAACAGATGTAATGGAAGAAAAATGAGCAGGTGTCTGGCACTAAGAGAAGCAGGAGTTAGTTTTCCTCTCTGTCTGGTGTCTAGAAGAGATAATGGCAACACACAGCTTCGCCAACAATGTGTTGTTTACACAGTGTATGTACACCCACCTGCTCCATCCAAAAATGAGCTTGTGAACTCACCTGACTGAAAAGAACAGAAAAAAAGATTGATGTGTTTTTCTATCGTGCCCGTTGAACTGACAAAAAGCATTATAGAAAATTAATAAAATACACTTGAGAGAGTATCAATGTCCTTACAGTTTAAATGAGATTTTTTTAATTGCCAGCTATGTCTCTTGCATTCCTTAGTTTGGTTGTGAATACACATATCTGATACATCTATTGCACAGTTCACCTTAATTTCTGTACTTTTCCTTTCCTGTGAAGAGGGTGTGAAAACCAGCAATGACGGAACTAAGCAACATTTGATGTATTTAGTGTCATGAGACATGAAGTATGGAAAACCCCTTTATACAACAGGGAGATATGTCTAGACAATCACTTAAGTATCTAATTAAAATCAGCTGCTAAAGGTAGAGAATTTATAGTAAAGACTAGGTGGAAGACTAGCTAGCATTTTGGCTGTAGGGTAACTGAGTGAAAGATTATTTTTTTATTTCAAGAAGATTTTGATAGTTCAAATTATACCTGCCAAGGAATGTGACCATAAAATTGTACCTCTCTGATCACCAATATTTGTTCCTTTTTTTTGTTAGCAAGTTTACATTTTTAAACAAGAAGCTGTTTCGAGAAGAAAAATGAAGCTTTAAAATGCAGCTAAAATACATTTTGCAAATGTGTATAAATATTGAAAACTGAGCAGACAATTTGAAAAAAAAAAAAAAGTAATATTCCTGTCTAGTTTTTATTTAAAAGAAAATATAAAAATATTTTAAAATGTTTATTAAAAAATTACTGACAAGATCATCTTTTTGGAATGAGATTTTGCATCTCTGGTAAATTTTTTTCTTGATTTAGATGTAAATAGATATTCCAAGCTTCATCCCCAAATTGTTTCTTCTCTTGGAATTGGTGCCTGATTTCTTGGTCAAATTATATGACGCAGCCTAATAGTATCAATATTTACTAGCTGTTGTGGTTAAAATTCATTGCAACATATGTATATAGTCAACAATTCCAAAAATTTGCTATGGCGAGAACAGTATTTCCTTAGTTTGTACTATATTAGGTTTCAATTTAAATATTGGGGTATTTGAATGCTTATGTTTTCTTCAAATAAGAATGTTTGAAGTAAAACATTTATTCAGTTTTATTCATTATTTTAATGAAAGCTCATACTGAAATTTCAAAAGCTGTTGAAGGCAACTTCTTCAGAAACAAAGGGAAAGCTTAACTGTATTGTTTAATATCAATATTATGCAATTGCATTGTGCAGTGTTTTGCATATTTTTGTTATTCAATAGTTTAGTAAGCTTTTTCCTTTAGATAAAATGTAGCCATATGTGATCTATAGTACTATCATTTACCATAGTATTTTAATTAATGATGGGAATTCTTGCTCTGAATGGCTGGAGTCATGTGGAGTGCCAGTAGTTTCTATTCTAACCTGGCACGGGTCATATATTGTTAATTAATTTCAATATATACATAAATCTGTACACTGAATATCTGGCAGGGCACTCAGTATTTCAGGATAAGGTGAATGCTTTGAAACTGGACTGATCTTCAGATCTGTGGCTTCTGACCTCGTTATTTTACAGTGACAGCATCAAACTCTTTTGGCTCTATCCTAAGCTCCCTCAAAGCACCCATTAGCAGTTCATCCTCCATCATTAACATGACAATACCAACATAGGTATTGTAATATAGGAATTGAGGAAGAAGGGAGTTAGAGGGGTATTCCACAACTCACATTCAGAGCAGATGAACAATGCTCCTTCCCACTTCATAAGGCTGGGGTTCCAGGTACAGAGGTGTGCACATACTTTGGATACTGTTTTGATGGTCTGTCCTGCCATAGCTTCAGCATTTTATATATATTATCTTCTTAATATAACAAGCAGTCATCAAAATCTCCCTGCTCTGTTGCTTAATATGTGAACTGCATCTCCCCTTGCTCTATTACTCATTTTTTTTCTGTCACTAACCTTAGTCTAAATTTTAATTCACTAGCATTGGCTATGGATTTATAAGAGCTTGAATGAGGCTGTAATTTGGTCTGTTAACTTTTTACAGCTGACTACCAAGATATTTCCCTTTTCTGAGTAAAAAATTCATGCTACTTTTCTCAATGAAATTTCAGCGTCTGCTAACTTTTTCAAAATGCATGCTAAAATATATTTAACACACTGTATGTTAGTGAATATTTTGATAAACACTTTGTTCTTTTTCAGAAGTAACAAGTCTGACTTGTGCTTCCAGAAAGTAAGTACGGAGAAATTCTAATGTCTAATCTTTCATGTTTCTCCTCTTCAGAAAAAGATACAAACAAATACAATATTCTGAGTTACTGGTGTGGAGCTGAAATTGTTCAGTGAACTACTTATGAGAGGGTACAGATATGGGGGAACAAATTCACTGTAAAAAAATATCAATGCAGAAAGGCAGTACTCAAATTGACCAAAAGCCAGTATTTACTTTGAAATCCATACAGTACAATATTATATTTTCCTTTAACATTTTAATAATCTAGTGTACATACATTGAATGAATACACAATAAAAGCAGATTGAACACAGATTGGTGGCTTAAATTTGTTTCAATAATTTTTCTATGTTTGTTTGAAAGGAAGGAATAGAAAAAACACATCTGGTTGATATATCTCAGCAGATCATTTTGTTCCTTTTCTTTTTTTCTCCTGGAAGACTCTGGAGATTCAATCTATTTTTATCTTTTAAAAAATAAAAAGAAGGCATAGCAGAGGATACATTCTCACATTTCACATCATCACCAAGAAATACGGAGCCCTGACAACCAAGATAAATGAACAACAAACTAAAAAACAGTGGAAAAGGGTCGAATACATTTGACTTATGGGCCATTGTAGAGAACAGTGGGTCACACAATCTTTTATTTTGTTTCTGAAGCTACCAAGTGGAAACTGTACAACATCAATGCTTCCCTGATTTCAAAATAAAGAAAGACAACAATAACTCAGAAACTAGGGGCTGGCTGTGCCAGGGACTTGCAGCTATTACTGACACTTGATAGTAACCTAATAAGCTTGATTTATTTGCTTAATCTTATAGGTACAGGAGGAGTGGCAAGTAGTAACTACTTCTTGGTTTTTGGTCTTACACATTTTTTTCTTTTAGGATCAAGTCTTGGTATCCTTGGCTGACAAGGAAATCCCCCAAATTTTGTTTAACCTAGAGACCTGCTGTAATAATGAGTGTAGAGGTCTCAGGATTTGATCTTCTGTGTTCTTAACTGTGTTGAAGGTGAGAATACTAATTTTCAAACCTGTTGCTCTTTTCTTTACCTGTCTCACTTTCTTCTCTCATGCTTCACAGAATATAATAACAATTCAAACAGTTTCATTTTGACCATGTTTAGGAAAAATACTCTCTTCTCTTCTCTTTCCCCTTCCCAAATGAGGATGTATACTTTCCTGATTATGCAGAAAGTTGACAGCTGTCATATAATGGGAAACAGGAAACTGTAAACTAAACAATAATACTAATTTGCTGCATCAGCTACTCAGGAATATGATCATGAAGTCTTGGTCTCAGAATAGAAAAGATCAGAGAAGGAAGGAGTAGCTGTTAGACAAGTGGGATAAATTAGTATGGAAGATTAGTCAGTGATTAATATGTTTCAAGAGTTGTTTTTATACTGTTACAATTATAGATATATACTTATCTCCCCTTCCTGGCTTGTCTCTATTTATGGACAGTAACAAGATGAAAGAGAATGGGGAGAGAAACTGGGATTTTTGAGGCTGCTGATTGTGCCATCAAGCTTGACATATGTTTCATACACCAGAAAGAAAAAAAAAAAAAAAGAAAGAAAAGAAAAAAAAAAAAGAGGGAGAAAGGAGTAACCAAGAAATGTACAAAAGTCAGATTCTTTATCAGAAGCTAACGCCTCCATGGTATTTCTTAAGAGCCATTGTTACTCCAGCTATTCTTCTCTCTGAGGCAAGAAATACAATTACAGCAGTAACAGAATTTCCTCCTGACTAGCCATCATGCTAGGCTCTGGCATTACTAATGTATGTTATCTTCATTGTTTACTTCCTCAGCATTAACATAGATTAGCAGGGCAGCCTTCTGATCTATTTGAAGATGTCCCTGCTCACTGCAGGGAGGTTCAACTAGGTGAACTTTAAAGGTACCTTCCAACCTGAACCATTCTATGACTCTATGATTTAGGTTGATTAAACAAAACTGTCACTCTGCAGTTGCTTTAATATGACATTAAAGGGTCCCACTTCTTCTTCCAAAATTTTCTTCATGTTCCTGTGCTGTGATCTAGTTCATGGAAATCATCTGGTTACAAACTGATGGTTAGTTTTCATCTTGATTTGTTGTCAGCTTCCTTGATTTGGCTCATGAGACAGCTACACAAAATGACGCATGAACAGGTGGGACTGAGCCACTGAGAGAAGGTGGGAACCAGTTTGTTAAGTGGCCGTATAGGGTTATATTAGACTAACGTGGCAATGTAACCATGGCTTAAACATGAATGAGTACACAACTTCTGATCCAAATCTCTAAAAATGATAACAGGTTAGACTGTAGGTAGGTACCTGCTGTATAATAAATACTAGTAATTGTAATTAAAACTTGTAAATAATTTAACTGCCTCATTGAATTTCCTCAAGATCAAAGACAAAGGAACAAAGAAAGACTACTCAGAGAAGTTATGTTGTTGCAAAATGACTGTCAAATAGAGGAAAGTAAGATAGTAGGCTGGATTTATAAGGATTATCCTATCTCCATTTCATTGAAATTGGTTCTTCAGACAAACAAATGCAAAAAAAGTTGTGAATATTCTCCCAGCATTGCAGAATAGCTGAACACAATACTACTCTTACCTGAACCATAAACTCATAAAATAATTTTGATTGGCAGGGATATATGAGTCATTTAGTCTACCCAGCTGCTCAAAGCAGGACCAATTAGATGACTTTTCTCTGTACTGTGTTCAGTCATGTTTGGAGTATATCTCCAAGGATGGAGATTATACAACATCTCTGGGTAACCTATGTCAATAATCCCAAAGTTTTTTTTGATAGTTGTCTGGAACTCCCTGTAGTAAGAATTGTGTGCATAGTTCCTTTTCATGTCACCATGAACCTTCCAAGCAGAGTCTGTCTCCATCTTCTTAGTGTTCTCACATTAGATAGCTGTAGACACTAACAAGATCTCCTTTCATTCTCTCTTTTTAAGGCTGAATAAAACAAATTACCTCAGCCTCTCATCATGTGCCATGTGCTTAAATGTCAACTTTGTGGCCCTTTGTTGGACTCACTCCACAGTATGTCAGTATGTTCTACTGTGGAGGCCCAAACCAGACTAAGTAGGCCAGCTAAAATGTAATGACCTCCAGATTAGTTATTTCCATGTAAAAGACTTTGGTACCACTGTGGGAATTCTCTGAACATTCAAAAAGAGTGGTAGATTTTGGAAAAAAAATAACAACCAAAACTAAGAACAATTATCATGCCACATCATTACAAATTACAGTGGCCCCATATACTGAATCTTCCACTCATCACTCCCAGTTCAAGAGGATAATGATGAAACAGAAAAGGCATAGAAGAGAGCAGCAAGAATTCTCAGGTATATATACAAATGTGTTTCAGTTCCAGAAATCCATGACATCTAGGACTTCTATAAACAGAATTTACATTCTTGTTATTTTATGAATTCTACATGTTTTGTGTGCAATAATGTGCATTTGTACCCAGCTCATTTCCTGGGCATGCAATTTCTCCTCCAATCACATATGAGGTTTTTGTTGTGGTTTTTTTTGTTTGTTTGTTGTTTAGTTTAGTTTAGGGTTTTTGTGTGAATGTGTGTGGTTTTTTGTTTTGCTTTGTTTTGGTTTGGTTTGGTTTGTTTGTTTTTCCTTTAGATTCTGCTTTTGCAGCATTCAATTAGAAACCTTTGTCCTAACATCAGATTTCCTAATGTTTCCTCTTATAAGACTGCTGGGTTTCTTTGACCTGGATGCACAGTAATTACATCAATTCATAGATGTGGCCAGGCTTTAAACAAGTGGGTTTTTTCCTCAGATTTTGTGTTTTCATGATGCATGTTGATAAGTAGCAGCACAAAAAAATAAGACAGGACATAGTTATTCACACTTGCTGTCACCAGGTGCGGTAACTCTTAAATCACTGCTTTGAGTTCTGTAGGCATTTACCTTCTTTCTGGCAGTTTAATTTGATTTCCCCTCTCCTTTTTAAAAATAGTCTGTGAAAAGAGCGTACTAATTTCATTGAAAGCTTGAGTCAATTTTATATAAAGAAATACTAAGACGTGTATCTCCTCTTCCTCCCAGTTCAACTTTTCTACAGCTGGTGAAAAGCTGCTTGCGCCTGAAATAAATAATTTTCATGTGTTTCAAAGCTTCACAAGGTTTTGACATCTGTGGTGACAGAAGTATCAAAATTAAGCAAACCTAAACAAACTCAAACCCCAGCTGCAAATTTTCAGATAGTTCTTTTTCTGTAGAGTATCAAATTTGCGACCTCAAAGTCCAATTAGAGTTCATTTTCTAACCAGTCCTGCAGCTGGGAGAAGTTGAGTGAATTTGCCAAATAGCTAACAAAGATTCTCACTGAAATAAAAGTTGTTTAAACAGACACAGTTCAATGACTTCATATGCTATTGCAAAGATTGGTTTGGATTTCAGCTTTCTAGAGGTTTAGTAGTCCTCTTCTAGGTGTTGAAAAAGATTGGTTCGCTCAGGAAGCAGTGACACTTGAAAATGGCTGTGCAGTTTGATGGGATTTAAACTCATACAGAAAGGCATTATGAGACCAGATGAAAGTCAGAAATTATGGGATTAGTGGTATGTGAAATGGGTGCTGGAAAAAGGATGAGAACATAGAAGGAACAATATTATCTGAAGCGGCATTTTGCTTTGATTTTAGGCAAACTGAAATGTACAAACCACCAAGGTACCTTAAGATTTACTTGAGTTGCTTTGTGGTAAATTATATAAAATATCCAGGTGTATATGTAAAAAGGAGAGGAGTGGGAGGATCTGTGAGACACAAGAGGGCCTGTTCTGTCTGGTATTCATGTATTTACTTTTAAAGAGCAGAGGAAGATTTTCCTTTGCCTGAACTTTAATTAAAATATTCTGATTTGATTCATAGTTAGAAATATACAATCAAGCAAATGTGTAGCAAATAATTATAGACTTTTTTCCTGATATATATGCACTTGTATGGATACCAAAACTACCTTGCCATATAAGAAGGAAGGCACGTTTAATAAGAACACATCTATATTCTAGTTATTTCCCAAACATTATAACAGAGAATCACTTCAACTTATGATTATTTATGGCTCAAATGAGTGATGGTGAGACCAGACACCAATAAAAATTAAGTTGGTCATTTCTGAGGTAGCTAAATCTAAAATACCCCAAGGGAAATTATGAGGTTAGAAAGCCTAGTCAGGAATGAGTTTGTAGTGAAAGAGCTGGGGAAACGGAGAACTGCTCTTTCCAAAGGAAGAGTTAATATCCTTGAGAAAATAATAGGATGTATATTTTCATAAGGAAGCTCCTATTTACACATGCTGCATCAACATTTAGAGTTTCCGCATTGTTCATCCTTCGTCTGTTCAGTATGTTTGTGCTGCATTTTACTTTTAAAAGTAATGCCTCATATTCTCTGTGTTGCAGTATATCATGAGGCCAGGAATAAAGGAAAGGGTGAAGGTTTGTTTGAATCTGTTGATGTTAATATGTATTTTCTGTTAATTTTTTTGTACATTTTAAGTTCCTGATCAAAGGCTTGTATTTGCCTGATCTTGGAATCCAAACTGGTCTAAGCCTGCATTAGATGGGAAACCCATTTAGAAATCCCATTTTCTGTAAGCACAAGCCAAGGAGCTGAATTTTAATTAAAAAAATAATAGCTGAGACATTTAGTATGACTTCTTAACTGGTAAACAAGAAAAAAAATGTGCTTGTTTGAAATCAGTGTTGTTAATTCTGCAGGTTCATTTGCACAATATTCACCTACTCTTTTTCACAGTAAAACCCCAATGCATTATTGATTTGGTGGCTTATGATTTTTATGAGCCCAGTTTGTGAAATCCTAAGTCCAACTACAATATTCCCATGTAAATATCCTTCTTGTAGTTCTGTCCCCATTTTAAGGCTTTGTGTTAATCTCACTGACTTCATTAATTGTACATGATAGGGTAATCTTTCTAGCTTGTTGAGCATTCATGAAACAGCAGCTACTCTAAAAGGAAAAAAACACGGCAAAAAGCAATGTACATAAAGGAGTATACTCATTTGAAAAGAATAATCTAAATGCTCATAAACTCAGAGTAAAAAGTACTGCAAGAAAAAAAAAAAAAGATTGCAAAATATATATATATAATTATAAAACTATAAGTTACTTTCCAGAAATGCATTCATCTCACCTTGTTTCTCCAGAATCTTTCCCTGCCTGCTGCAGGCAGCGGTACAAAGTGGTTGATAGCCACAGTTTGAGATATAGACTGACACTTTCTTCTGCAGCAGTCATGAGTGAGTTATTCCAATCTGTGCTAGCACAGCTGGAAAATTTACCTTCACACGGCTGGAATTCCATTTCAGTCTGTCATGATACACTACATTGCGTCTGTTTCTTCATGAGCTACAGCATTAGAGCAATGTGTTCTCTAAGGTTTCAGCCACCACAAATATAGTCACTAAAGCCATCTATTAAATATAAGTTGAGATTTAAATGCTTTAACATAAAAAATGAATTATTTTGTAGAAAACCAACTCTCTCAGGGCTAGAAAAGCTTACATAATGGCTATGATTTTATTTCATTTTTCTTTCTAGTTTTTACAACTGCTTTTTTGCAGGTAGTTTATATCATTCCTGGGCCAGATGTATTTTAAAATTCTGCTTCTTAGTACTTACCAATGGGTGGACTGCCCTAGCTTTTAATTACTTCAGCTCAATTGAACTAAAAGGAACTAAAACTTATTTATAACTGCTTTTCCAGAGATTGGTAACCCTGAGAATGTGTTCACATGAAGAGTATAAACAGGAACCAGTTAATTTGCATTTTTCCTTGAAGAAGTCAGCAACAAAACAACAATGAGGCCTGGAGACTGGGCCAAACTCAGGGTCAGTATGCAACTGAAGCTTCCAGTAATTACTTCAGCTTCTGAATATGAAACTATTTCATTTAGACACTGCCATTTCTGAAGTCCAATTCAGGAACTGCTATCAAGACTTTGAATTCAAGTGGTAGTTTCCCTCTGTTTCCTTGGTGCCAAAGTTTAAAATTATAGATGTAACTAAAGCTGTCCTCAGTGTTGGTATTGATACTCAAGCATCACAAAAAAATGACTTTGTTTTACCCCTCTATCTGCTGTGAAACATGTTCTATAGTAAATCATACATGTTCACCGCGAAGCTGAGTGAAAGGCACAGTCTGCAGCTTGCATGCCTTCTGCAGGTCTTCTGTGGCCAAAAAAATGTGTTGCTCATTGTGCTGTCTTTGTAATATAATTAGAAGAAGAAAGCATAGAAATGAGCTGAAGTAAGAACAGGGCCATAATTTACAGTTAGAAAAACTAGCATGACACAAGAAAAATGTGACTAAAGTAAAACCTGTAATATTAGCTCTTCTACCTGACCTTTTAGCGGTGATTCTTGTTGCTGTATGTGGCAGATTACAGACATGATTAACATTTCTTTTATATGTATTGACTTTTTCTTCTTTAAATGGCCAAGCAGTACATTGCACCTGATCAATCTAAACTGGGCTGTGGGTGTTAAAATGTTATTTACAATGTCCTTCCAAGTGCATCAAGGAATGAGCCAAAACACAGTGAGCATAAAGAAATAAGCTTTTACTTGTGTAGGCAGGTTTAGGTAGCAATTGTAGAATTGCTTGAGTTTATAAGTAGGAAAACGTTTTTTTTCCTGCTGTGGAAAATGAAAACACATTCAATAGCACAACTATTCTTTATATTTCTCAAAGTTTATAAGCTTAGGATGGTGACCAGCTCTACAGTAGGAAGTCTATTTTTCACAGTTTCCCTCAAAGGTATTTAAAAAGAAGTTTTTTAAACTATTCAGTCCAAGCAACATTTAGAACACCCAAAGCAATTCAGCAGTGACTCACTGGATTTTGCTACTATTAAACAATATCTTTAAAAAAATACACTTTTATAATTAAAGTGATAGGACGAATACTGTGGAATACTGACTTCAAGGGCTTTGGTATTAACCAACAGAATGATATTTTTAGTGGACATTTTGGGTGTTAGAGGATACACTTCAAAATCATGAGACACTGACAGTGAGACCTATTTTACTTGAGTATAAGCACCTGAAAATAGGCTGGACATAGAGGGGAACATTGCAACCAAGGATGAGGAAAAGGCTAAGATACTTAATGCCTTCTTTCCTTCCATTCTCAATAGTCAGACCAGCTTTCCCCAGGGTGTTCAGCCTTCTGATCTGGAAGATAAGGACAGAGAGCAGAACAACCCCACGTAATCCAGGAAGTAGTTAGTGATCTGCTTCTGCACTTAGACACAAGTCTATGGGCCCTGATGATATCCACCCTAGAGTACTGAGGGAGCTAGTTGGATAGCTCGCTAAGCCTCTCTCCATCATTTATCAACAATCTTGGTCAACAGATGACTGGAGGCTGGCTAATGTTACACTCATCTACAAGAAGAGCTGGAAAGAGGATCCTACAAGCTTGTACTGGGAAGGAGCACGTAGAGGCTCATCTTGAATGAGTTCACACGGCAAGTGCAGGGCAGCCAGGAGATCAGGACCAGCCAGCGTGGGTTTATGAAAGAGAGGTCTTGCTTGACCAGCCTCATCTCTTTCTATGACAATGTGAACTGTCTAGACGAGGGGAAGGCTGTGGACATTGCCTACCTTTGATAAGGCCTTTGACACCGTCTCCCATGGCATAGAGTCTCAACACACAGGCATGTCAAGGCTGGCAAATTTTCCCAGTTAAATTCCTTCTTTAATATAAGAAATGAGGACATAGCTGAAGTCAGTTACTCCTTGAGGATTAACAGCTCCAAACACTGTCCTGGCGGGTCATCTGCTGCTGGGAAGAAATTACAGTAGCCCTCCAACCACATCTACTGAAAGTAGGGAACAAAGGGAATCATATGTGATCTGTGTAATCATCCCCATCAGAGCTCTAGGAAGAGAGAGCATCTGCAGAGAACAATCCACAATCCACCTTTCCTCCATTTGTAGTGATTTTTTTTTCCCATTCAAAATCTATAGAGGTAGCTCTCCTTCTTAGTTGTTTCTACATTGTCTATACAGACGTCCTGTGCCTCAAGATTAAAGTCCACAAATTGTAGATAGCTGCATCTTGAAGATGTTTCAAATCATATGCCCTTTGAAAGTCAGTATAATTAAACTGTGGTCTGCCCTTCTAGAAACTGGTCCACAAATCCTCTCCTATGGGAAGTTTTCTTTCTCAGGGCCTATACCATAGGAACTTCCTAGCAACAGACTGCCATTTGGTTAGCATCATAACCAGCTTTTCTGTGGGCCCCCATTATGTTCTGGAAGGCCACTATAAGGTCTCCCTGGAGCCATCTCTTCTCCAAGCTGAACAACCCCAACACTCTCAGCCTCTTTTCACAGGAGAGTGGCTCCAGCCCTCTTCTTTATGGACCTACTCTGGACTAGCTCCAAGATCTCCATGTCTGTCCGATGCTGGGGTCTCCAGAACTGGACACAATACTCCAGATGGGGTCTCACAAGAACAGAGTAGCGGGGGAGAATAAGTTCTCTTGACCTTTTTACATAGATTTTCTTTTAACATAAGTTTATACAAACATTGTATTCCATTAAAGAACAAAGATATTAAGTAATATTTATAATCTTTGTTTTTAAATATCCAAAACTCTGAGAGAATTCAGAGTAATCTCTACAGTTTACAACATGTCTAGGCAGAATTACACTTCTATGCCCCATATTTGATATTGGTGATGAATGATATAATGATTTATTTCCAAAGACTCTGTGAATATGAAAACTTAACAGTTCACAGTAATTATAGATCAATGTGATTTACAATAAAGCTTGGCATTAGGATCTTGACTAGCACATAGTAATACAAAAATGTAGAATACACTTATTCAATTTAGTGTCTTTCTATTATTTATTTCATACTCTGGAGAGATTTCAAAATGAAATAAAAGATGACACTATACATGAGGTGCTTCAGCATACAATGTCATTTTGAAACTATCTAAGTAGATGAACCAAAACAAAAAATAATTGTCTTTGCAACATAAAGTCATTATAATTTCCTTTTTTGAGTTCTACAATGAAAAGTCATGTAAGTAGCAGTAAATTCTACATGTTTGATTACACTAGCTAATTGGCAAATAATTATGGCATGACATTTTATTAAACTTGCTGGTGCTCCATTAATGTGCATTTCAGATTTAGTACATAGAATATTAAGCATTTCTAATAACTTGTTGCTTTTGATATGTGATTTGGGTATTTCCTATAATAAATAATAAATAAAACCCTGATGATGTATGACATAGAATGTTTCTGTGTTTAATTAGTTTTGAAAAATGTAGACTAATTATCACAAAAAAATTTGCAATGCTATGTCCTTTTCATTTTTTTTAAAGAAAATTACAAACTGTTCAAGCTGAGAGAATTTTCTTATACTTACACACCACCCATAGCTTCTACTGGCCATATGAGAAACTGCAAACTACTTTTAAGTGTAAGAGAAATGAGTGAATCCTTCTCTCGGACTATTGATTCAGATTAAGCTTGCTCTAGCATCTGTAACTCTCCTTCTAGGTTTGATATTATAGTGATTTATTTATTTTGGAATGGTCAGAAATTATTTGTCTGACACTCCTTTATGCAAGCACAAATTCAGGTACAAATAGAGAGTAAAAATTAATAGAAGAAAATGTTGTTTGGTGTATCAGAGTAACTACTCCCCCTATGGCATCTGATGTTCTGTTACCAGAGACTTTTTCTAAATGTCTGCCCTTCAGGTGTTCCATCTTTATATAATCAGTTACTCAGGCCAGATTGTAAAGTTATAAACTTATCTTTGTTCATGTTGTACTAAGCAAATTCTAAATGTAGAGTAGTTCTACTAAAACTTAACTTAAAAAGAGATCATGCTTACATTATCTCTGAGTGCTATGGATCCAGACAATAGTTTAGGAAATACGTTGTTTACATCAGCCAACTTCATTTTACCTTTCTGATTTGCAAGTCAGAACATACTTTCATGGACAGAATGTGATCTATTTTACTACCACTACAGTTGCAAACTATGCATGCCATGCTATTCTCTGTTTTATATACAGTAAGGCATTCTTACCTTCTTGGGGTCCTTCAGAGGAAAAGTTTGAAGGCTGAATCAGGGAAGTCCAGAAGCATTGAAAAGATTACTGGAAGAAGTCAGGACTGTGTAGCATGTCATTTACGATACATACTTTTAATATCCCTGTAAATACCTGTGGCATACTTCTCCCACAGAGGCTTTTATTACTACTGTTTTTATACTGAATGTCTCTTCCTTTTCCTAACCACCAGTTTCAATATGTGTTTTTTTGAGATCTATGAAAATGTATTAAGACTTGCCGAGGTTAATATTCTTAAATGACACCATTGAAAAGGGAAAGTAAAAAAAACCCTAAACTTGAAAGGAAGTATAAGAAAGCACAGCATCTATAAGTGACTATTTTTTAGACAGGATAATTGATTATTTTTTTTATTTTATTTTGTTTTATTTATATTAATAGAATGTAAGAGGCAGGTAACGATGAAAGTAAAATAATCCTGTAATGAGTGGGAATAACAGTATATAATAATTTTTATCTCCAATTGTAGACAGACAATGCCATTCTGCAACAAACTAGCTAGAAAAGCAGAGACAAGACACATGGTGACTCTTTTCTTAGATAACTTTGAACAGCTGCATTCCATTAGTTTTCTGGTTTAAACATTCTGCCAAAATAGTTCACATATTGAAGCAGAAGACAATCTATTTTAAAATTATGAAGCACTGGAGGAATTGTTTTAATAACTTTTCCTCTTTATTTAAATACTAACACAACATGTTACAAGAAGTTTTAAATGAAATATGATTATGCATTAAGCAGCAATAACATTTTACAGGGCAATTTCTAATTTAATATTTTTAAAAATCACTATGGGCTGTTATTTGAATTTACATTCCATGAAACTGAAGTTTTTATGAGCAGCTTTCCAATAAAATTTTATCAAAGGTGTAGCTGTAGCAGTTGAATAAGTTCTTATTATGTTTTTTTAATATGGTGCTTGCAGTTTAACACTTTAAAATAATGAAATACTTAATTTAAGCTAAGTAGACAATGCTATATATTCACATATAATTATACATACTTCAGATGTCTTATCTATGGTGTTTAGCATACAGATGTGTTTGTTCCAACTTGATTTTCTGATAGACTGTCCCATGCATTTTGGCCACATTTACATTAAATATATATATATATATATATATATATATTCTTTCTATGTGGGAATGACAGAATTTAGGAAATACGTTGTTTACTCTGCACTTTTTTTTATTATTATTATGTTGTAGTGAGAATTTCCAGGAATTGAATTTGTTTCTATAAAACAACAGCGTAAGCTGTTTCAGAGGAACATTTCTGTCTTCAGATAATGCTTCAGACATTCTCCATTTGCAAATGCTGATTTGCATCAACTATGAGACTACATGTGCAAAGGAATTCAAATGCTACAGCCTTGTTTTTGCATGTAACTCCAAGCACATGACATAAATCTGAAAAATTGGTAAGTTATTCAGCTCTGGCTGCAGAGTTCCAGGGAACAGGTAAAGATAGACATTTTCACTCAGTGACCCTAGGAACCATCTTGCACTCTAAAAAAAAAAACCACAAACAAATTTCACCTAATTTTATAGATGTTTAATTTAAAATAGCTATTTGGTTTTAACTCTATAAACAGCTAGAGAACAAAGAAACATCACAAGGCAAGGATGTGTGTGTAAGCAACGGAGAAAATATTCCCATATGTTTTTTTTCTGCTGAAGGTGAATGTCTGTATTGGAGACTGGTGAACCTGTTGCATCAAACTGGGAAAATTTAAGAGAACTAGTTCATAGTAAGACAGTCAGCTGGAAGTGGATCAAATGAAAAGCTGGCCTCAGCATGGCAATTACTGGTTTGTGGTTTTTTAGCTGAAAGAGTTAAGCTAGTAAAACACAAGATCAAGACACAGTTTTGTAAAAAACTCTTCAGTCATATGCCTTAATGTGAAGAAGAAGCTAGGGAGCTGTACAGGTTAATATCTCTTTGCTGATATTATAATTCTAGGACGATTGTTTGTTGTTCTAACTCTACTGGAAAAAAGTAGAACCAGGCAGTAATTATTAGTGATGTGTTAAGAAAGGGAGCAGACAAATGTCTAGCAGAAAAGTTTGATGGCTATTAATCACTGGATGACAGGGTGAATATCTTCAGGATCTATAATTGTATTTAAACTCTATGCTTAAGCATCCATTACAGCTAATATAAGAGATAGGCTAGAATATTAGATTAACACCTTGGAAGAATTCTTCCAGCTAAGGATTCATAATCCTAACTTTCCATAACTTTAAAGCGGCCGTCTGCATTTCAGATAGGTGTTTAAGCTCCTTTTACAGTGAATAGAGATCTAGTCACACAGTCTAGAGTATAATTTTGCTGACCTGAGTCCACTTCCCATAGTCACAGCAGTTTGGTTTTTTTTGATTTAGTGATCATTTCCTGACCTCCATAAAACTATTACTTATTTCTATGTATTCTCAGTTTTTATTTGAAAGAAAGTAAATCTCCAGACATTGTCTTTGTGAAGTTTAGACATGAATTGAATACAAAAATCACAAAGATAAGTGAAGGAATAATGAAGCAACGACTCGGAGTGATGTCATATGAACTCCTTCCTGCATAAACAGCGGACAGAGGCAGTTTCTTGCAGAACAAAATTCAGAGAAAAATTTGAATTTGTCACAAGTCATCACTCCCAAATCTATTTATTGCAGATAGTTTTCTTAACTTCTGCACCATAATTAGGTGTTTTACACAGCTGATGTGAAAAATCTTTCCTTCTCTACAGTTCAGGTCTCCATGAATACAGCCACCTTATTAATTTTCTGGAAAAGGTAAGTGTGTAAAAACACTAAAAAATGAAGGTAATTTTCACAGTATAGTCAGTTAATTTTCATCCAAGCCTGCAAGAGCCAAAGGTAAGGCCTACTTTATAGACCCCTAGGCATAACTAGGGAGAATCAAGCTTGTGAAGCCAGCTAAAGCCACGAGGCAATACAGTCATATTTTGAATGGGGTTTGAGATAGTGATGGAGCCTGGATATATTCCATGCAATTTCTCATCTTGCTTTCTTCTTGTAAGTACTGTGCTTTTTTGCTTTGTTATGCACTTCTGTTGTTTCTCCATGAGATGCTTGCTGTTCTATGACTAATGAAATAACTGGTATGATCATAATATATAATAGCAAAATGATAGAATAATAATATATAAATTATTATAACATTAATGACACCTAAGAGAAAGGTGAAATACACAGGCAAGAAATAACCTAAGCTGTAAAATTTTTCTCTTTCACCACATCTATGGTAACAAGAAATGTCTAGGTGCTTGTGTCAGCAAACATATTAATCCCTACAGAGAAAGCTACTGCTTTCACAGTGAGACAGATTTTCAGTTACAGCAAAATAAAAGTTTATCTTCTGTAGAAGTGCTTTTTGTTTTTCAGAGACAGAATTTCCCAGAATAAATGCTGCTGCCCTTCTGTTTAAGTCCATAACCACTAAATCTGTGTAACCGAGGATTCAGTGTCCCATCTCATTTCTTATCATTGGCCAGTTTTAATATCCTTTATCTCCCCATTGTATTTGTCGAGGGCTTAGAAATCATCTCCAAGATGCAAAGCAATACATTGCTGGGGACTTTAAATGGGTAAATTTCTCCCTGAAAAAATATAATTGGAAGAAACTTAGTTTATTTTAATAGCATTTGGATAACAAGTACATTTTGTTGGTTAGTAACAGCTGTAATCTACAGTGACTAGGAGATTGTCTCCCTGTACTGCTTTAGTGGAGCATGGAATATGTTAGTACTGATCCAATAAAAAATAGGAGCTCACTAAAGCTGCACACATTGAAAGTATTTCACTGACATCATTGTTTACCTGTGGCCATTTAACACAGGCAATCAACTCATAATGGCTTCTGATTCTAAGTTATCAATACATATGCTCTCTTACCAAAGTATCTCTTTGGCTGAACCCTTGAGAATTGAACAAAGAATGATACATGGTCATTGAGAATAATTAGATATAAGGTCAGGCCTTGAAAAATCTATTCAGTTTTTGCTAGTGTCATCTATTCTTTCAGATACCCCTAAATGCATTTAAAATCTTGTTCTAGGTACCACTGTGGGCTTGTAATACTTAACATATAAATTTAAAACAAACAAACAAAAAAAAGCTTTTTGTTTTTAGAAAAAACTAAGTCTTTCCTGCTGGAGTGTGAGCATATAAAAGATCTCATTGTGTTAGATATTTTGTGGAGAGCTTAGTCACTTTTTGATGACAAAAACCATTGTGTGCATGAAAGCATTTCAACATTGAAAGTAGATGGCAGGGTTAGTTGGTGTCTCAAATAGAATAAAATCTCTCATGAGATCTGACGGGTGCCTGGACTCATCCGATAAACTGTAGACAGCTACATCCAAGTTTGCAGTCTAGATCATCTAGATTTGTTTTATTGTGAAAGGGGAGACAAAAAAAAAGCTTCTATTCTATTCATCTGATCCTATAGAAAATAGATAAAATACATGAATGTGATACAGACAAAATCTGTCAGACTAATTGAGTTTTGAGTCTAATATTATCATTTTATTGCCCAGAAGCATAGGGTGACCAATAAAAATGTAGAAGTTAAAACCCTAAAAGCAGGTAAGGTCAGTCCCACTAACCCTTTCCGTTAAATAGCAAATAAAGAACTTTTAAGTGTTTCAGCCTTTTCATCTGACAATACAGTTGATAATATCAAGACATTCATACGTTCTGCCTGTTAACGTTGGTTAGTGTGATATCAAGGACTAGGGCCAATTTGACTGCTGAATCTGGCACAGGATTTAAAGGATCTCACAATTACAGTCTGAAGAGATTTAATTAGAACAGATATCTCCCTGCTGGGCTATTTTGTACCCCCATGCACACCTTTTGAGTGAATTTTACAGCAAACAGGAATTAGAGAAAAAACATAGAGATCCAGGTATATCAGTAATGTTTTTAATGCATATTTGCACATTAATTGGAATCAACAACAACAATAATAAGCTCTTGTACTGGTTTTGCCTGTGACAGAGTTAAATTTAGTCATAATAGCCTGTATGGTGTACTTTTGGATTTGTGAACAGAACAGTGTTGGTAACACACCAATGTTTTAGCTATTACTGAGTAGTACTCACACAACATCAAGTTCTTCTCTGTTTATCATGCTACCTTGCCAGTGAGTACTCTGGGACTGCACAAGAAACTGGGAGGGGACACAGCTAGAACAGCTGACCTCAAATGACCAAGAAGAAATCCCATACCATAGGACAACATACTCAGTAATAAAAGTGGGATAAGAAGGAGGATAGGAGATAAGAAAGAGGAAGGCGGCATGTTGGCATTTAGGGCATTTGTCTTACCAAGTAAGGACTAAGCATGGTGAAGCCTTGCTATCCTGGAAAACAATCCACATGCAGCTTTTGCTTCATCTATTAAATTGTCTTTATCACAACCCACAACTTTTCTCACTTTAATATTTTTATGTCAGCACGGTAATGTGTGGCACTGAGGTATATACTGGGTTTAGCTCATATAGTTTTTAAAACACAGAAGAAAAAATTGGGAAAATCTAGCTTTCTGTCTTATAAAATTCTGTTAAAGATTAATTTTATTTTTTAAGAGGGAAAGAATATGCACAGCTAAAAAAAATAAAGCAATACAGATGACACTTTAAAAACCTATCACACTTGTTACTGATTCATTAAAAAATATTTTCTTATGTCTGTGATCTATCTAACTTCTATCTTGAAAGTTTCAGTACACCTGCAAACGTAAAACACAAGTGGAGAGCATGTTTTCTTAGCAAAAATTAATGTTTCACTTCCCACATTAAATATCTTTTAAGAAAAGATGCATACCTAACAAAATGAAGTCAAACTACCACCCACAACACAAGTACCCCAACCCATATTAATTTCTCTCAAAAATGCTTGGGAACGTGTATTATCCTTATCATATGTTCTAGGAAAGCTCACAAAGCTAGACTAAGATGAAAAGCTCACTGCCACAGTACTTTCAGAAAGAAATTGTAAGGAACAATGTGCTGAGTTTAGGTCTTAAAGTACATTGAGTGTGACTATCTTCTTTATAGTGTGCTGGATCTGAAATCTGTTCAACTACAATAAACTTGTTTTCCCACCAAAAATTACTATAGTGGCATAGATAAGGCCTATATCCTGCCCAGAATAGTATGGCATCGCATGGAAGCCAGAGTTACAAACTTTGTGCTAATTGCTTCTGAATACTGGTCTAGAAGATTAACAACTAACGTTGTCTGACTCCGTACAAAGGATTTGTATTGCTGGAGATTTTCTGTGCTTCTGAAAGGCTTAACAATATAATTAAATCTTGGAATAAATAATTTGGTAAAACAATTGTATTCATTTCAACCTTGAAGCAACCTAAGGTAATTGTAGTCAACTAGAATGATGATGCTGAGATGAATTAACATTTCTTTAATGGACAACCACACTTTGAAACAGGTCACAGGGTAACCTTATTGCTCAGTACAGTGACAAGGGAATTGTAGAGAGTCCAGGAACTACTTTACTGAAGTTCTCCCCTGGGAGAAGTCCTGCACTCTGTAGAAGCACATAGTCCAGGTTTCATTACTTGGAATAATGTGTATAATACAGATATTTTTGTATCAGTGAAACCACAGAACCTAGTAAGCCGTTATTCTGACCTTGCTACTTTAATATCTTCCAAAGTCACTGATATATCATCAAAGTTTTTTTCTACATAAAGAAGGTTTAGACACTGTAGACAAAATAGCAAAAGGGTGGAATGTGACTTTGAGATACCTTTGTTTAAAAATTGTAGGTACATTAAGTTTGTGACCTAGTTAATATAATGAAAAATGTAGACTACAACATGTCATGAGCATTAACCAAAATAAGAAATCTTATCAAGGAGATCCTGTAAACAGTATAAGCAATATTGCAGTTCCAGATATATTTTAATCACAAACTAATGACACCACTTTCTGACAGTATCCTTAGTAAGAGACAGGGAAATAAGCCCACTATTTATATGTGTCTGTACACACATAGAAACATGGACACACATTCTTATCTGCTGCCTGGTTGATAGAGACTTCACTTGGGAGATAAGAAATATGGGAGAAATCCTCTTCCTCTAAGGAGAGAATTTTTCTCTATAGTTCACTACTGTGGAAAACTGGGTGACAGTTGCAGGCATTGATCAAAAAGAAAGCCATTAAGTCTTTGTTTTGGAAACTCATCAAAGCTGAACAGGCCAATGCCGTTAAGCAGCGCAGATATACCTCCATCTTATTTTTAAGTCTCAAAAAGAGGTATGCTAGAGTTAGAACTCTGCTTGTTAAGGTCTGTGCAGCAACATAATGCAAAACACTAATGCCTAGGAAACCTAGGCAGCTACCAAACTGGGGGTTTAGATTCCATTTCCTGATTTAGGCAGTTCAATTTTTCTCAGTCTTGCTTTTTACACCTGAATTGCCTTTTAATCTCAGCCCTCATCTTTTAACTGGTCTCTGTTTCTTTCGTCTTGGAGTAGAAAAACAAAATTCGGAGTAAAAACTGTTTACATGATACTGTCTTTGGGTGGAGAAAAAAACAACATACAGGGCACAGACAAGACAATGTATAGGGATTTTTTGTTTGTTTGGTGCTTGAGGGGTTTTTTGTTTGTTTTTAAAAAACAAGGTACATTCCCTTTTGCTGTTCCTCTTTTTTTCACAATATCACTTTTCATGGAGGCATGATATGGTACTTAATACACCATGAGCAAATTGTACCTAAAATGAAACAACATGATCTCCACTCAGCCAAGAAAGCAAAGTATGATTGATGTAGTTTAACTGAATTGCATGAACGAAGGTCAGAGTATAGCTTTCATGCTTTTATGTCATATTGCTATGAAAGGCAAATCTTAATATGGATGCTGGGAAATCTGACAATATTTCATTAATCGTTCAAACTCCTGGAATATCAACTCCCAGGGATAAATGCGTGCACTGAGTCTTTGCAAACTGTTTCTTATTACCAAAGGTCAGATATTAGACACATGGAGTGATATAGCTGAGAAATCTGGAAATAACTGATTGAATGACAGAAGTGATTCCCCTCATTTGACCTTACTGAAACTCATGCCATTGGCGTTGGCTGTCTAGATTACTCTGCAGAGCCTCCCTGCCCTCAAGCATATTGACTTTTCCACCCAGCTTAGTGTCGTCTGCAAACTTACTGAGGGTCCACTCTAGCCCCTCATCCACATCATCAATAAAGATGTTAAACAGGAGCAACCCCAGCACTGAGCTTTGTGGAACACCACTCGTGACCAGCCACCAACTGGATTTAACAGAACTCTTTGGACCTGGCCATCCAACCAGTTTTTCATCCAGGAAAACCTGTGCACATTCCAGCCATGAGCAGCCAGATTCTCTAGGAGAATGCTGTGGGAAACCTTGTCAAAGGCCTTGCTAAAGTCAAGGTAGACAACATCTACAGGCCTTCCCTCATCCAATGAGGAGGTCACCCTGTCATAGAGGAAGATGACGTTAGTCAAACAGGACCTGCTTTTAATGAACCCATGCTGACTGGGCCTCATCACCTGGTTGTTCTGCATGTACTGCATAATTGTACTGATCTGTTTCATCAGTTTCCCTGGTACTTAAGTCAGACTGACAGGCCTGTAATTTCCCAGATCATCCTTCTGTTCCTTCTTATAGATGGGAGTTACACTGGCTGATTTCCAATCTGTTGATACCTCTCCAGTCAGCCAGGACTGCTGATAAAGTATGGAAAGTGGCTTGGTGAGCAGTCCTGCCAACTATTTCAGCACTCTTGGGTGTCATCCAGCCCCATAGATTTGTGCACATCTATGTGGTGTAGCAGGTCATTGATCATCTCCTCCTGGATTGTGTGGGGGTCATTCTGCTCCTGGTCCCTGTCACCTAGTTTAGGGAGCTGGATTGCCTCAGCATAACTGGTCCTGTTACTAAATGTGCCCAAGTGTTCCAGAGAAGTTGTGACCTGGGACAAAAGAAGTGAAAAAATTAGAACTTAAATGTGTCATGAAGCTTATTGGTGTGTCAGTTGTTTACAAATGAGTCATAGGATGGTCTATGAGGCCGAAAGTCACAGTTTTGTAGAATACCATCATCTAACATTCACTTTTACATGACAGTATAATTCCCCTGCACTTTTTGCCACAGGAAAAAAATCACATTAGGGGACCAGTTCTATTAAGCAGTCCTGAGCCCCTACAGAAGAGAAATTATATTTGTGCCTTATAGTATAAATGAAAACGTAGGATAGATATGACTTGTCAGAGCAGACCAAAATAATTTCAGTCTTCATAGAACAGCCTCTGATCAACACAATAAGCAAAGAAAGTGAAAACTTATTTTAATCTATGAAATCAGGGGTAGGAAAAAAGCTCATTTAATGCCCTATGAATTTGCAGTTTACTTTAGGGGAACATACAGGTTGCAGACATAAAACATACACTGCAATGTAGCTAAGCAATGGTTGATTGCTACAAGTACAGCAAGTAACCTTTTATAAACTCTTGAGTGAGGTTGAAGTCATAGATTTAGCACTGCTTGCAGACCACTAAAGATTTCAAGTCCCACTAGTCCTGTACTGCCCAAATGCCAGTTACAACAAATTAGATTCCTAGTGTTAAACTCAAAGCAGCACAAGGTCAGGGAGGGAGCGGAGGCACGTGGCTGGAGTTACAGACTTCTTACATAAAAGGAACTTGGAATGTCAACCTTTGCTTGTTTCCCAAGACAATAAATCTTTGAATTAACTGTGTTCATGAACACTTGCATTGAAAAGCCACTTCTACTTCTTGTCAACCACTTTAACAAAATGAAGTGTGTGTGTGGAGAAAGATCAAAGGGTAGGAAAGTAGAAAAAAAGCTGAACTGGCATATAGACTTTAGCATGTACAAAATTAAAACAGTTTAAAAATAGTCATAACTTAATAGCAACTCAAACTTTTTGCAATAGTCACTGTTCAGTAACAGAGATAATGATATACTGCTTCACATAAATATCAAATTACTTCAACATGAGGATCTAACTATAGTGGAGTGTCTTATTAAAATATGAAAACCACCGATGTAAGTGGCAGCAGCAATCCAGTATCTAAAATCCTATTTTATGGGGAGCTGCAGTTTTGGTAATTAGTGATGGGTGCAAAAGCATCTTAATTCACAGCATACCTGATGAATACCATTGTGTGTATCCTTTTTAAATGCAGTCTGTGAAGAAGAAAAAGTGTCAGTGTTATTCAGAAAGCTCCAGTGCCTAAAGCATCTTTTTGAATGTCAAAATACAAGTAGATGTTGAAAAAGCTATATGAAACATTTTATAATACACAAAATTAAAATCTTCTGAAGCTTTCAAAGCAAAACACACAGAGAAAATATTTTTTACATTTATCTTCATTTTATCTTTAGGTTTTTTATTATTACATATTATAGCCCTTCAATATAGCCTAGATGAAACCTTTCAAGCATTTTAAGCCTTTGGAATATAAATATTAACTGTGGAAAAATGCAGTATAATGCAATAGCATACATACAGATATTATTTCAAATACATATGGAGAAAATGGATGTGTAAAAAGTTATAAAAGCAATATACTGCAGTAGATATTGTGAATTGGATGAAGTTATAGCTAAAGTATTTGAGTACGTTCATGTTGTCATTTAAAAATGAAGAGATAAGAAAATAAAAAGAGGAAGGAAGGAAAAGTTTAGGGTGATTTAATTTAATTACAGCTGTTATTCATTATTAAAAACTAATAGTCTAGAACTCTTTTTTCTAGGTGTTGTGGGTTTTTTCTTTTTTTTCTTTTTTTTTTTTTTTTCCCAGGTAGATTTCAAGTTTGCATCAAGGAATTATTCACATTCGGCTATCGACTTAAATAAGAATATGTATTTTATAATGTAATGAAATAAGACAGAGAACACCCTCTTCTGGAAGGCCACACTTTGGCCACAACCACCCCCAGCAGTGCTACAGGCTTAGGAAGGAGTGGCTGGAGAGCTTCCCAGCAGAGAAGCCTGGGGGTGCTGGTTGACAGCCAGCTGAACATGAGCTGTCAGTGTTCCCAGGTGACCAAGAAGGCCAATGGCATCCTGGCTTGCATCAGAAATACTGTGACCAGAAGGACCAGGCAGGTGATCCTGTCCCTATACTTGGCCTTGATGAGGCTTTGCCTCAAGTACTGTGTGCAGTTTTGGAACTCTCAGTATAGGAAGGACATAAAGGTGCTGATTAGGGATCTGGAAAACAGGTCTTGTGAGGAGAGGCTGGGGCTGTCCAGCCTGAAGTATGAGCCATCCTCAGCCAGGCTGAGGGGACACCTCATTGCTCTCTACAACTACCTGAAAAGTGGTTGTGGTGAGGCAGGTGTTGGCCTCTTCTCCCAAGTGTCTAGTGATAAGACAAGAGGAAATGGGGTCAAGGTGCACCAGGGGAGGTTCAGATTGTATATTAGGAAAAATTTCTTCACAGAAAGAGTGGTGAGTCATTGGAACAGGCTTCCCAGGGTAGTGGTGAAGGCACTGTCACTGGAAGTATTCAAAAAATGGGTAGACATGGTGCTTCAGGAGATGGTTTACTGGTTAGGGATTGTAGAGCAGACAGCTGGACTTGATGATCTTGGAGGTATTTTCCAACCCTTATGATTCTATGATTCTGTAATTCTATGTATAACTGATTCACATGTGTAGTAGTCACTGTCATGTGTAAAGAAGATGGTATTTAAATAGTGTTTGTCAACTGGATGGGAACCTTAGAGAAGATGCAGAATTTAAATAAATCTTCTAGTCCCAATCTCACTCACTACCGATATTAACATATCAAAATAAATGCATGCTGTTTGATTTAAAAAAAAAAAACCACAAAAAAACCTCCACAACTGAATAAACTATTCAATTTTAATTTGGAAGAGTAATTGAAGTAAACATTTTTATCTAATTGCATTGCAATTCTCTACATTGTAATCCTATGGGTAAGTATACATATGTCCTTTTTCTGAAAATTGAAACTTGCTTTTTCACAGCTGTTATGGAAGATTGAAATTTGTCAGCTATATGTCAGCTTGTTTAGGAGAATCATAGGTTTTGGTTTTTTGTTTGTTTTTTTTTATTTTGTCTCTGAAATATGTAGCTTGAATAAAACTTTGTTTAGTAAAGTGTAAATAAAGTAGGAGCACTGTTTAGTCATATTTTTTTGTGTTTCTTCTTTTTGTAAGAAAATCCTAAACTTTATAATTTCTCCTATTATTTTTTTTTTTTTTTTACATCAACCTCTTCTCTTCAGTTCCCTAACTGCAAGCAACTTCTTTCTCATCCCCTGTGTTTTGGCTCTGAGGACAGACTTTGTGGCTGATGGTTTCTCTCCTGGAATCCAGCATTAGCCAGTAGAATATTGCTTTATCTCCTTCAGTCTCCATTTCTGCTCTGTTTCTCCATTTATGTTGATTGTACACATTTTTTTTTCTGCTTCTGCAGATTTTCCTTCTTCTCTCACTGACTATTTGCACAGCTCAGATTCTTCAGTGGACTTGATGACCTTTTAATCATTGTGTAATCATGTTGGTTAGGCACTGTTTCTGAGAGCGAGTGGATAACTGTGAGTGGAAGACAACAACAACTGCTGTTTGCTGAGTTCATAGTGTGTCAAACAAGACTGAATCAGCAGTATTACCCGATTCCTTGTGGTCCAGATATTATTGAAAAACACCTCACAAACAGTAATTCCCTTAAGTATGCTGTTTGGCTCCGTTTCTTTGCAGCTTTGTTCCTGCTTAAAACATCAGTGGCCTTTCTAGTTACTCTCACTTTGTTGAAATAGTGTTTCCTTCTGGGAGTGCTATACTGTGAGACAACCTGAGCCATTTTTGACTAGGCTGAGGTCCTTCAAACCAAGTTTTGGAGTTGATTGAGTCACAATATGCACCACAAAGTTAAGTCTTCCTGAGAAGTATGATTCATGCAGTCTGTTCAGCTGAGGTGTTCAGGAACCATTATGTGTAAACATAAGTGTTACTTTATAATTATCCACCCTTGCCATTTGTCTGTCTTAGCTATTTATACACTGTCAGCCAACATAATACCTGTGACATCCTCAACATCAGATCCCTAATGATTCTGGAGAGAGTAATCATACACACGAAGAATGTACACAATGCCCTTGCATCTGCGTGTGTCTACAGCTGGTTTTCATCTTACTGACCTAAATTTCTAGGTTTTGGTGTCACTGATGTTGACAGAATATTGACACCTGACAGTAACAACAGCACACTCTCTTAAGTATCAGCTTTCGCAAAGGATCAGTCAGAGTTATTTGTACTAAAATTAATGGATAAACTGACATGAGCCTTAGTAGGATAAAGATCACACCTATGAAGGAGTTAAATATCCTCGTGAATTCCACTTGGCAAGCATATCTAAAACATTGAAACAATATGATCTACAAATTCATCATATACTTTCAAACTATTTAATGCCTACTGGCAGCAATTTTCTTGTATAAAATGAAGGATTCAGTTGTTCCATGGCCCACAAAATAACAATCTTATTTGCATGGTTCTGTTCATTGAATTCTTGCAATATAGAATCCGTTGTTCCCCTCATATACCTGCTACTTCAAGAAATACAACTAGCAAAGATAAAATATGCTACCAAAGGATTTGTCAAAACTTCAGCCAGCATGAACTGAGTACAGGTTTGCATCAACAGTCTTCAGGCCCTTTACTAGTGTTTTGTATGTGTTCCCATTCCCCAAACCACAGAGAAAATAACAGCAGAACTGTAAACATTCCAACATGTATAACCATTTTTCTAAATGTTATTTGTTTCAGAAAAGGCAAAAATTAAAAGGTCTGGTATATTTTTACATACTAGACAAAGAATGATAAATGACATTCTTATTAGATCACAAATTGAAAGTCCCAGGTATTTTGCTTGTATTTTATCAGTACTGCATCACTGAAGTACTGTCACTTTTTACTGCTTCCTTTTAATGGAACAGTGGTTGAGGTTTGTTTGAAATTTTTAAAGCCACAAATGAGAATCATTGGCTACCTGTTTTTCAGGGCTCAGAGGAAAAAGAGGAAAATGAAAGAAAATAGACATTTCCAGTCTGTAGTGCACCTATCAGTGGGGAGGAATGAGTAAAAGAGAAAAAATATTGTATTAAAATTAAAAGTTTCCTGTTTGTTTGGAGTTTTAATACTGTTAATGAAAATAATTAAAAGTCTTTATATTTTTATATTAACATTATTGCATTAAATAGTTGAAACATTTTGGGTCAAAACACAAAATACATGAATGCATTTGCGTTTAATTTTTAGAATATTTTTTTTTCAAGAGACATAGCTCAGAGCTTACGGGGTTTCATGCATAAAACATTGTAAAAAGGTAATTATTTTTCTGAAAATATTCTTTATCACACTTTACAAAGTATGAAAAAGCAATAGTTATAGCAAACATTCTGTAGTTTCAAACTCATTGAACTTTGAGCAAAATATTAATTACATACTAAAGGGGAAAAAAGTGTACTATAATATTAAGATAAGTTGGATTTATGTACAGTGTTGTGGTTTTTAGAACTTTAGAATCTTAGTAAACATTTTGGGATACTGTAAAATGCAGTCTTCAAAAGAATTTAAACAAATTCTGTCAAAACATAGATATTCCCTTCTACTGAACGAACAAGTTTTGTCTTCTGAAGTATGTTCCTTGACATGTCTTCTGAATCAGGTATTCATCACACTGAACATTTCTGGATTATTGAAAAGAACAACACTCTGAGGTCATTACAATTTGGTCACAGTTTAAGCACATCTTTAGTCTGAAAAAGATGAATTAGTGTCTTTAAATGTAGTTTAAGGGTAACTGGACATTAATGTCAAACATCCACTAGATATTCAAAGTATTGATTTTGACAGGTGGTTTGTGGGACAGATTCATGTAGACTGATGAGAATACATTAACATGAGTGAAATGACACTGACTTATGTTACCTTTAAAATATGAACAGCACATCTATGATTTCTTCTTTTGCATAGTCTGACTATATAAATAAATTTCACTAAGGAAGACCTTATGTTCAAGCTACACACTAGGTATCAATTAAATCTCTAATGCCAGTCTCTGAGTAGCTGCTGAAATGAAAAATTAGGCATATGAAATGACAAGGTGAACAGAAGAGCCCCTTTGATTTTGTATTGGCAGGTTATATACACTACTACTGGCTTCTCTGATACAGCTGATGGTATTACCATCAGCTTAAAGAATGATCAGCACTTACCCACAGTGCAACAGAACCCCTTACTCTGCTTTCTGCCCTCTGAACAATGCAGCCTTTGTTTGCCAAAGTAGCAGATCCCAACACTTCTGAGCTTTTTAACCTTTCTTGATGCAATGATTACATTTGCAATTCATGCCATGTGGATTGTGGTTGCTATTTATAAATCCCTGTGGGAGGAACAAAAAAAAAAAAAAAAAAGGGGGGGGGGGGGGGGGAGGAAATGTTAGGAAAAAAAAAAAAAAAAGAGTTAATCTGTTTAATCCTCATGAAAAAGCCACTGTCCAGTTGTTAATGCACATGAAAGCTTTCAAAACATGCTGAGCAGTTAGAGCAACAGTCTCTCATTCCTGCTTATGGATTTACCCCACTGTGAGCATGAGAGAGCAGAGCTGTTCTGTAAAGCAGAGATTGATACCATTCCTGGAGAATATTCTTCCATCTGCATCTAGAACAGGACACCCAGAGTTAGGATTTACATATCAAGGATGACATTTTTTTGCAGATGTTTCATGAATGGAGAATATGGACTGGAACTATCTAATCTTCACTGAACAGGTGTAACGTTTTTAGTGACATTAAAATATGTTGTTGCCTTCATTGTCTCTGTGAAAGACAGTCTTGAAGATGGAAGGAAATAAAAGGATTTTTTTTTTTTTTTTGAGAAGAACTAATCAAATTACCTGACCGGTTCTCCCACTTCTTGCTTTCTGCAGTCCTTGTAATCTGACAAGGATGAGGACATATGAGTTCTTTCTAAACTCTGAGTCTTGAAAGCTGATGTTTTTGGGAGATATAACATTTTTCTGGCAAAGCAGCATCTCACAGAGGCATGGTGAGAGCCATACACCTGTGGTCTATTTCTATTCCATAGCCATCATTTACTTTATTTTATTTTCCTGTGATTCATGCAAATCTCTGTCAAGTGCTGTGATAGTGCTTTCATACTCATAAGAAAGAACAGAAAAAGAACGTCAGGCAGCCTGAGCAGGATTAAGGTGCTTTTCAAACTACTAGCTGAGTTTGTCCATTTTCAATTTTATTATTAAAGACAGAATGTCACATTCTGTGAAAATAAAAATAACAGAAATCAGCATAGAGGTGATGGCAAGATGACAGCAAAACTCAGATGTTTATCAAATTCTCTCTGTGCACAATTTCAAGTGATCTGTTGGACAAATAAATCTGTGTTTCTTGAATTGCAACTCAGGGTTCTGCAGAAATCCTAGAGGTACTTCAAGTTGCACCAGAGGAGTATTAGATTGGACTTTAGGAATAATTTCTTTACCAAAACAGTTATCAGGCATTGGAACAGGCTGCCCAAAGCAGTGGTGGAGTTACTGTGCCTCTAGGTAATTGCAAGTTATATAGACATAGTACTTAGGTATACAGTTTAGTTAAGAACTTGTCAGTGTTAGGTTAACAGTTGGATTTGATGATCTTGAAGAGCTTTTCCAACCAAAGTATTTCTGTGATTCTGTGGTTCAAGCTGAGAGACTCCTGGTAGGGCCATATAGCTGTTGTGCTCTATCAGTCCCAAAGCCATGCCCCCAAGGTATAGTGTAGCTCCATTGTGTAATACATAAAAAAAACCCTATAGATGTTTGTATCTGAGCCAGGAACATTAAATATATTGCAAGACTTGTAGTAGTAATTCTAGCCTTCTACAGCAACAAAATAGACAGAAATATGCATTAATCTAATTTGATCTTTATTCATCTAACAGACTGGAACACAAATACAAAATAACATCTCTTTCCTCTTGGAAGAACTCCCAGATGACAACAGCAGTAAAGGAGAGAGGTTGTCTTAAACTAAATCCACTGAGAGGCAGGGATTTCTTACATTTCTCTTGCATTTAACTGAAGCCTAGACCAAAGAAACTAATATTAAAGGTTATGTTTCATTCTTCCACAGTGGTTTTCCTTAACTTGGGAGAACATAAGTAAAGACGGCCTGCTGAGATTTGACATGACAACCATTGTCATCTTTTTGAGCTACAGCTTATAGAACAGATGTCCATTTATAGCACAGTACAAAATCTTTGATGCCTTTCAAAACCAGAGCTTTTAAAGTGTATTTCTCAAGGGATCCTTTTCATTTTTTTTTAGAGACAAGATGTTTCCATGCTTTGTGTCTGCAGCTACTGCCGCTCAATGCCCTCTTTGCCACCCCTGGAGTGATTCGTCTCTGGGAAGTCACAAATGAATAATAATACAGTTTTCTTTCAAGTTAATGGAACAACAAAATAATCCCAGAAGTCTTGTTTTTTTTTTAATAATGATTGTGGATTTCACAAAAGTTAATAATTACCTTCAAGAAGAACAGAAATGTATTCTAAGATCATAGAATCATAGAATCATAGAATCCTAGGGGTTGGAAGGGACCTTGAAAGATCATCTAGTCCAACCCCCCTGCCAGAGCAGGGTCACCTAGAGTATCATCAGGTCACTTCTTTGCAATCTCATGACTTTTAAAGCAGTAATATATTATTAAATAAATATTAAATAAACATAAGTACTGCAGTTTAACTAACACTGAGCACCAGAATAATCTTAAATGTTACTTATAGATACTTCCAAAGTTTTCATTTCTTCTATCTAGTTTGCCATATAAAAAAAAATATAGATTGATTTAATAATTATTAATTTTGAATAATTTTATCTTTTTCCTCAAGTTTATCTAAGATGAGCAGTTCAAAACTTCCAGGCATTACAATACTAAATAGTTCTGAAGTTTGGCAAATTTCTTTCTTTCTTCTGTTTTTGAAAGAGTAATTTAAAAAATAAAGTCTCAGATGTTAACCTCTCTTCAGCCTTACTTAAGTATTTACTTATGCCTCATTGACTTTAATATAATAGAAATGTGCATAAATCCTAGAATGTACTTATATGCCTTTCTGAATTATTGCCAAGATGGTAGAGTAACCAAAGGTAAAATCTATTACTTCATAGAATCATAGAATCATTAAGGTTGGAAGGGACCTTAAAGATCATCAAGTTCCAACCCCCCTGCCATGAGCAGGGAACACCACCACTAGATCAGGTTGCACAAAACTTCGTCCAACCTGGCCTTAGAAAGCTCCAGGGAGGGGGCATCAGCAACCTCCCTGGGCAACCCATTCCAGTTCCTCACCACCCTTATAGTGAAGAATTTCTTCCTAATATCTAAACTAAATCTCCCCTCTCTCAGTTTAAAACCAGTACCCCTTGTCCTATCACTAACTTCTCTGATGAAAAGCCCCTCCCCAGCTTTCCTGTAGACCCCTTTCAAGTACTGGAAGGCCACTATAAGGTCTCCCTGAAGCCTTCTCTTCCCTGGAGCCTTCTCTTAAATAGTCTTATATTCTCATATTGCTAGGACAATATGTCCTTTATTCCATAGAGTTGTGGTCTACCACATCCTCCCTGGTTAACTGATAATCATGGGATTAAACAGAAAAGGGTATGACTTAATAATGCCAAACATAGACATTAGCAGAAGATTTTAAAGGAATAAATGCAAGGCTTCAAATTCCAATTGATTCTAAATGAGATGTAATTGGAGTTTTTATGCCTTAGAAAATATCTTCCATTATAATATTTCAGCTTGCTAGCTAGAAGTGACTGTGGTTTCAGTTGATTAGAAAAGCTGAAACTTGTATTTTTTGAAGTGGAAAGGTATGGATGGTACTTATGCTGTTAAGTAATAACAGACTTATGTCCCATTAAACTTTGGGAAATAGAAGCAACTAGGGTAAAGCAATCAGATAACATTGGAATAGATATTACCATTTGCATAAAACATTGGATAGTAAATCTTAGTTTGAAAAATATGTAGTGAAATTTAAATTAATTACCTGTTTAAAATGCTTTTAAAACAGGACACCTCTATTACATATCAAAGTATCTCAATACAGAAATTCAGATTATCACTAGTTATTTGCTGCTGCAGCATTCATGTACTTTCTAAAAATACTTGTTTTTTGAAGATTACGTATCACATTTCCAGAAGTATTATTGGTACCACTGCTCTCCAGAAAGAGTGCGAATTACATCCTAGATTTGATTTAGCTAGTATCATTCATCAAATCCATAGAATGACATACATACAGTCTAGAAATCAAACCTCTTAATGACATTAATTTCTGGAACATGATACTTATTAAAATGTATATACTCAATGGTGTCATGTTCTCTAGTTAGATAGGAATGCCTACATAATTAGACTGCAAAAAATCCTGCAAACCTGAAAAAATAGTGAATAAAACCCCTTGAGAGTATCATTAATCACATTTTTAACATGGATAAATGAGAAAATCAAAGAAGATACTAAGTATCCATAGTCCATCTTGGCAGTCAAGAAGAAGTCTCCATTCTCTTAAATGCAAGGAAAATAACACTAAAAATTGGGAGTGATTGGCACAGCCAGGCAACTCATACTGGAACTATCTGTATACTCTGAACACTTCCTCACTTTGACTGCTTACTCACATTTCCTTTTCTTAGTTGCTTTGTTTGGGGTTTTGTTTTTTGTTGGTTTTGTTTTTTTGTTTGGTTGGTTTTTTGGGGGGGTTTTTTGCCTTTTTTTTGTTGTTGGTGGTGTTTTTTTGTTGTTTTGTTTTAATTATTATTATTGCAGGTAAAATATCTCTTATTTTTTCCTTATTTTGGAAGATGGTTTTTCTCTCACAGGTGATGTAAGAATCAGGAACAGCAGCAGTTGCTAAATAAACTTTTTTCATGAACAACAGAGTAAACAGCCTCATAAAATCTGCATGAGCTGTCAGTGCATGACTTTATGGTTACCTTGGGGCTGCAGCAATTAAAATACGGTATTTACTTAAAAAGAAAAATGTCAGGCTCTTTCATTTATCAGATCTGCCAGTTGATTTTGTGTTTTAACTACTCTTTTTTTGCTATGGGACCATCTGGGATCTGAATATTATTAAATTGAATATAATTTTTAAAAAAATATTACTCAGTTTATTGGGTAGGCTTTCTAAAGAATTCAGCAAGTTGATGAGGATGTGTTTAGAGAACATGGGTGAACAAGTCACACTGATATGGTCAGCGTTCTTGGAAAAGTGTCATATTGTGAGCTGAGATCTTTTTAAAGACTCGGCTTTTCCTCTGTATTAACAGGCTGCAAAATCCTCAGCTGTTGAAAAATCTGGATTTGCAGTGTAGAGGAGAGTACTCTCTGCTTGTGTCTTCTGGTTATTTTACTCCCTTCTCTTTCCAAGAATGAAAGCTCTGAATGAAGATTAAAAGATGTTTAATAGCCCATCAAGTGAAAAAACTAGGTGACCTTTGTTAATATTTAACTAGTCAATATTAAGATAATCTTGACCTTGAAATCTTCTCTTTTAAATTTACTTTAAAGACACATAAAAACAGTGGAAGTACTGCTTGCCTCCCTTCCTCCCTCAAGTCTGCTATTTCATGTTGTGACATTTATTCAACCTCTCAGACAAGTATTTAAAAGAAATTAAATGAGAAGAATCAAAACCAAGTCTGTACACAGTACTTTCACAAGTTTTATAGCTTAGGATATAGTTACAAATTTACAGAAACTAGCTATTTTGCACAAGATGTAAACAAGCTCATGAGAAAAGAAAGTAGCAAATGAGATAGAAACTTAACCTAGCTATGATCTCAGTAGTTTAAAATTCACCTGGCAAACTGAACCTGGAAGCTCTAAACCCTGATCTGAATAGGGGGAACATGGGTCTGGCATGTCTCTGCTAATGCTTGCACTTCTGGGATGATAAATATTTCTTGAAATATGGCTAGAAGTTCTCTTCTTGAAAAGGTATTTTTTACAAAATCTTTACTGAATGAGCATGATCCAGCAAGAACTTTAGTTGGATTTAAAATTATTCGATTAAAAAAAATAAATCCAGAAGGCAGGTTGCTTGCCCTGACAATTTCACTGTGCATTTAAGAGATAATGGCATGTATCTGCAATGTAATTTCTTGTTACAGTCTTTACCTATATCTGTGAAATATTGTGCCATCATTGGTTTCAGTAACTGACTCTGACTCCTTTGCAATTTTTATCTCCATGTTTACTCGCAGGAAACCCTCAGTGATTGTGTGATACCTACAAATCTGCAAAATAAGTCAGGGAAAGCAAGAACCTGAGTGTAGCTTTCTCTCAAGTGAGTGTTGGACCATATTGAGATATTAGCTCTCTTAAATAATCTAATGTCTTAATAGAAAAATATATTATTAATATTATATTTTTCCATTAAATACTTTTGTCAAATAAAACATTAAGTCTAGCTCTGCTAATTACTACTAGCATAATAATTTAGTGATGAACAGAAAAAACAGAATAGTAGAAATGAACAGAATATCTTGTTCTACTCATTCTAATATTAGAGAAACAACAGATCTTTTTTAACACAATTCTGATATTTTCTTTTTTTTTTTTAAACAAAAAAGATATCTCTCTTCCAAGTTATGTGGTCTTTTTTTCTCGCTTAATGAGAGAATTAGCTCTCGCTCTTCTGCTGTCGACATCTTATTTATATTAATTGTCCTGTAACTAAGAGAGTCAGGAGCTCTCTTCAAAAGAAAAACATGGGAGGAGCCAAAAAGTCCAAGCCACTGTAGAACTACTTTCCTCTTCCGGACAGCTTCAAGTCTTTGAAACTCTTCTGGGATTATTGTATATCTAGGAGGATCAAGCATGTATGGAAAGCAGCTTTATATTTAACATGAGGAGGAAGAAAGTATATGAGACTAGCATAGCAGGAAATGAACTCACCACAGAGTTTTTTTCTAAAGTGACCATTTTACAGAGTATTTCTCTCTAAGTAATTTGGGATAAGTCAGCCCTCAGAGTACACTGTAGTATACAGTGCAAATCCTCAGAATACTGTTGAAGCCATTTATATTAAGAGATTTTTTTTATTTCTGTCCTTTATAGTTTTCTCTTGCAATATCAGAAGTAAGTGCTCTCCTCACACTTTTTTCATTAATTAGTTGCATGATGGTCTATGACCAGTTCCACAGCCCACTGGGCAGCCTAACATTACTATCATGTAGCTTTGTCACTTTACCAAAAAGCTCTATACCTTCTTCTGTATCAATAAACACCAACTGAGTATTGAGAAACCAGTCTCTGGGTCTTTTTGTCTCTAGGTTTTTTTGGGAGAAAGTGAATCAGGTATGTTTTATGTATCCTGAAAAAAAGAGGAATAAAAATAAAAATTAAAAAAAAAAAAATGGACTAGTGAGTTCTGTATGTTAAAGTAGTCTTGCAATCAAACAAATAGAATGAAGCAGCTGGGTTGGAAACATTTGTAGCTTACATAACTAGAAAAATACTGGTAAAAATACAAAGAAAATATTTTTGCAGGAGGTAGATTTCCAGGGAAAATATGGCCAATGCTGTAGTTAATGCTCAGTTTCGAGCCACCTTTTGCAAGACAGATACTGACAAACTAAAGTGTAACAAAGAGAGTAATCAATGACTGGAGGCTGTGCCACGTAGAGTACGGACAGAGGTTAAGAGTTGCATTTGCTTTGATGAAAAAGGAAAAGGCTAAAGAGGGGGATCTAATTGCAGTCTTCAAATGTTTGATGGGAAGTTAGAGAAAAAATTGAGCCAGACTGCTTGCAGGTACTCAGTGAAGGGTTTACAGACAACGTGACAAGTTTTAGTGAGGTAAATTCTGATTGCATAGGAAGAAAAACAAACAAAAAACAATAACCAGAGCTGCTTGAACAAGCTGCAGAGCCTTCATCTTTGGAAATATTAAAAACACAATTGGAAATGGTGCTGAGCAAGTTGTTACAAATTTGAAGCTAGCCTTGCTTTGTATGGAAGGTCACCTATGGCCCAGATGATTTCCAGAGGTCTCTTGTAGCATAAATTGTTTGATGATTCCATTAAATAAGAGAGATTTAATATTTTTTTGGGGGGGGAATTATTTTTATTTTCTTTAAAAATAATCACACACAGTCTGAGAAAATCCTTATTGCATGTTACATGTGAAAAAAACTAAGTATCAGTTTCTCTCAGGATGACCAGTTTGCTGGGGATGTGTTTGTACGAGATTGTTGCTTGCATTTAGCTTAGAATAGTTTTGAACTTCCGGCAACTGTGGGAAAAGGGCACCTGGTGAGCAGCCCATATCCAAGTGGTTATGCCTGAGACCATGGGGACCATCTATATTTCCTGACTAAAGTTTAATGAAACAATACTTTGCCACTAACAGGACCATTGAGTTTGAATGGCTCTGTTCAGGATTTGGAATTGCTGGAGCTGTAGCATGGAAATTCCCCCATGGGAAGTGCAAGTGGGAAGAGACTCCACTATGTGTTTGAAAAGCTCAAAAAACCATGATGTAATAGTCAGTGGAGACAGCTAGAAGAGTCATCTAATCTAAAGTAGCAAGCACAAAGAGCTGAGACCAGTGTTCAAAGGAGCAATGAGAACACTGCTACTGTAATCACTAGTTTCTCCCCAGTTTGTAACTTCTTTCAGTAGTAAAGTGTATTTCTGTGTTTCTTTATTTCACAGTCAATTTCTCCAGAATAGTCTTGTCTGAACGGAACAGGTTAAGCCACTGGAACTTTGGATATATTACAGATCTTGACAGTCTGCTACTCTAAAGGGTACAGATACATTGCAGACACACAGACATATATTTACACAAACACAAACACGTAAGTGGTGTGTATATATGTAGTGTGTATATATGTGTATATTAAGTATTTGTATATACATCTATATAGTGAACTATGCTGAAAAGACTGAGGTGTATGAGCAATCCTCAGCACATAACTAATGAAAGGTGTCATAGAAGCACACTGCCTTATCCTTTGACAAAATAATTGTAGCATAATTTTTGTTCAGAAAGCTTGGTTAGACTGAGACGTGTTTCCCAGATGACTAACGGAGCTCTCTGCTGCTGTAATTTATTGTTAGGAGAGAGAAAGTCCATAGTGAACAGCAAAGCAGTGAAGCTACTTTGCTAGTAATAAACCAATACACTAAACAGCAGAGGTTTTGTTTTACTGGTTTTGTATTTGTGACAAGACTGATCATCCTGAGCAAGTTTTATTCAATTCACCCACTACTTTGCATATTTCTTGTCTTATTTTTGAAGTTTGTCCAGTAAAATTAATTATATGTCTCTATATTTCATTCTCTAAACTGGAGTCTGCAGATCACAATCAGGGAATGTACCTATGTACATAAACCCCATGGGAAGGACTTAGAAAGCCAGAACTTTCTGTTGCACCTACAGAGAAGAAAAGGGATATCCTTAATCACTCTGAAGGATATGCACATACAGATGTCAAGTTTTCAATAAAAAAGGAAGTTTGCAAGGAATGAGCACGTGAATCAGCCCTCTCATTAATACCCTCTCTTGGCTATCTAGGTTGGCAATGATGAGGGTGCAGAGAGAAGTACAAAGCCAATTAAAAAGGTCTTCAAGGCACTGAGGCAACTGGTTGAAGGCCCAGGTGAGCACGTGGTGTTTTCATCAATCCCTCAAGTGGTAGGGAAAAATATTGAAAGAGGGAGGAAATCACACCTGATTTACGCATGGCCCAGAGACTGGTGCCACTGTTGGAATTTCGTGTTCTTTGATCACGGGGAAGTGTATACAGCATGGGTCTGTTGGCAACAGATGGAGTACATCTGTCTCAAAGGGGGAAAAGGATGCTCATGCATGAGTTGGCAGAGCTCATTTAAAGGGCTTTAAATGAGGTTTGAAAGGGGAAAGGAATAAAACCAGGCTTACTAGAAATGAGCCTAAGGGCGGCCTTCAGTCTCCCATCTAGATTGATGTGGGAGATGGCAATACATGTGGCAAAAAAACCCACAGGGCTCACTAATGAGTTAGCAACCATGGAAGTGGTTGAGAATGGTCAGATAGCAATTAAGTCTTCTCTCCCCAAAATGGTGGCAGGATCATTAGCCCAGCTGAAGTACATCTACACCAATGCACACAGCATGAGCAATAAATAGGAGGAGCTGGAGGCCATTGTGCAGCAAGAAAACTATACATAGTTGCTATCACAGAAACTTGGGATGACTCACACAACTAGAATACTGCAATCAATGGCTACAAAATTTTCAGAAGGGATAGGCAAAGAGGAAGAGGTAGTGGAGTGGCCCTCTATGTTAGAGAGACATATGAATGCCTAATAATGAAAGTGATGATAACATTGAGTCCTTATGGATAAGAATCAAGGGGAAGGCCGACAAGGGTGATATAGTGGTTGGAGTCTGTTATAGACTATCCAAACAGGATGAGGAGGTGGATGAAATATTCTATAAGTAGTTGGGAGAGGTTTCACAATTGATACTCCTTGTTCTAAAGGGAGACTTCAACTTCCCAGATGTCTGCTGGAAAGACAATACAGCAGAGGTAGAACAGTCGCAGAGGTTCCTGGAGTGCATGGAACATAAATTCCTAACGCAGATGGTGAGGGAGCCAACCAGGGAGGGTGCCCTTCTGGACTGCTGCTGGTGAACAGAGAAGGACTTGTGGGGTAATCAGCAGCTGGAGGAAGTCTAGGGTATAGGCACCATGAGCTTACAGAGTCTGCGATTCTTGGAGATGTGCCTTCTACAACAGGATGACATGCTTGTTGGACAAGGGAAAGGCTCTGAATGTTGTATACCAGGACTTCTGTAAGGCCTTTGACACTGTATCCCACAGCATTCAAATGAAAAACCTGGCTGCTTAAGGCTTGGATGCGTGAAAGCTCTACTGAGTAGAACGCTGTCTGGAAGGCCAGGCCCAGAGAGGGGTAGTGAATAGGGTTAAATCCAGCTGGCGGCCGATCACAAGTGGGGTTCCTCAGGTCTCAGTGTTGAGATCACTTCTTTTTAACATCTCTATCAGTGATCATGGTGAAGTGATAGAATGCACCGTCATTACATTTGCAGATGACATCAAGTTGGAAGGGAGTGTTGATTTGATCTGCCTGAGGGGAAGGAGGGTCCACAGATACTTGGACAGACTAGAACAATGGGCTGAGGTCAATTGTGCCAGGTTGTGCTCTTGAGCCACAACATCTCCATGCAGTGATACAGGCTTGGGGAAGAGTAGCTGGAAAGCTGCCCAGCAGACAGGGACCTGGGGGGCTCTGATTGATAGATGACTGAATAGGAGTCAGCAGTGTGCCCAGATGGTCAAGAAGACCAATGGCATCCTGACCTCTATTAGAAATATTGTGGCAAGCAGGACCAGGAAGGTCATCATCCCTCTGTACTCAGCATTGGTGAGGCCACACCTTGAGTACTGTGTCCAGTTTTGGGCACCTCAATACAAAAAAGACATTGAGTTGCTGGAGCGTGTACAAAGAAGGGCAACAAAGCTGGTAAAGGGCCTAGAGAACAAGTCTTATGAAGAGCAGCTGAGGGAACTGGGGCTATTTAATCTGAAGAAAAGGAGGCTGAGGGGAGACCTCATCACCCTCTACAACTACCTGAAAGGACATTGTAAAGAGGTAGGTGCTGGTCTCTTCTCACAAGTAACTGGTGATAGAACAAGAGGGAATGGTCTCAAGCTGTGCCAGGGGAGGTTTAGACTAAACATTAGCAAGAATGTTTTCACTGAAAGGATTTTCAGACATTGGAACATGCTGCCCAGGGAGGTGGTTGAGTCACCATCCCTGGATGTGTTTAAATGTTGTCTAGATGTGGCACTTGGGAATATGGTTTAGTGCTGGACTTAGTAATATAGAGTTAATTGTTGGACTCAATAATCTTAAAGGTCTTTTCCAACATAAGGGATTCTATGATTCTATGGCTAGAATTAGTAAATTAATCCGAGCGGATCAAGAAAAAATAGATGTACAGATTCAGTCAGATGGAGAGAATTCAGAAACTGCTTGAAAAGACAGTGCTTGTTATTTAAAGACATTTTATATTGAAATAGTTCTCAACTGCACAGTAGCCTACAAAGATCACTTCACAAATAGTTCAGGGTTTGTTTACAGGGTCTTCAGTAAACAATTGTATTCTCAACAGATACCGTGAAGGTCAATGTAAGTTCTGTGAAACAAATCTGGTAAATATTTTTGTACTGTTTCTCATGTAAAATGAGCTAATGCATAAGTTAAATGAGAAGATAACATCAGAGACCATGTCAATCTCTAAACTGATTTTGGAATGTGGTCCAATCTTGGGTTCACTGTTATAACCCAGGCAAGGGCATGGTCATTGTTCATCGATGCTGCCACCCATGTCTGCATTTCTTTTCTATTAAAACAAGGGACACCGGCATACAACAGCAAAACCTGAAATTCTTTTGCAACCCAGCAGAGAGGTTAAGTTGGAACATATTCCTTATATAGAATTCTATAAATCTGGGATATGAAAAGGAATAATTATCTCCTGTTTTCTTGTCAAAGTGTAAGGAACTGGCTATTTTCTTGAGTTGTAGCTTGCAAGAAAGTTTTGTGTCTCTCTGAAGATTTAGAACAGAAAAAAGCATTTAGAAGATTTCTGAGTGGGACATTGAGGCAATCGTTGGTAATCTGAGGTTTTCTGGCCAGAGTGTATATCTAATTACTTTGTACCATACTTATCTAGCCCCAGACATCATATTGCAGCAAAGAATTTGTGTAACAACTTGTTTCACGATGGAGAATATAATTTTCTAAAGTTATGTGGAATGCACTTCACCCTTACCTTCTTCATCAAAAGAACAATCTGAAAAATATCACCATAACTTGGAATAGTCTAACAAAGATTGGTAAGCAGAAAGGGAGGAAACTGCTTCCTCACAGGGCAGTATATACCATCCAGTCTGGTCTTGAACTACTGCATCATCTTTTTCAGTTGTGCTCTGACATGTGTATCATAAACTTCTTGGTCATACACCAACTTAAAGAAGAGTAGCTCTCTATAGTAAATCTGAGGATGCTACATTGGCTAGTCTGTTGATACAGACTCCACATGAACGACCGTGAAGTGACTGTATAGTAAAGTCTGAATACTGCTATTAAAATAGTTTTTCAATATCTTTTACCTTGGGTTATCTTTCTTGTGACCTCTTTTTCCTCACTCTCAGCATTTGGTGCATTTTTCCCTTTCACCATTGTATTGGTCTGTTTTTACTCATGGTAGTATTTACTGAGTGTTTAATACAGAATTTTTGTTGTTGTTTTGGTGTATAAATAATATGTTATTATTCTTTCCATGCTCATGAAACGGCACAGGAGTTGTGAAATGTAGCCGTAACTGACTTGATTAAGTAAAGCCAGGAAAAGTGGGGAAACTAAAGGAAGGTTAGTTTGGAACTACCCAAGTCTAATGTTTCATTTCAGGTTCTTTCATCTGTAGAGGTCATGCAATGACTCTAAAGGAGTGGGCCTGATTGGATTAGTGAAACTGTAAAGTAAGCAGTGAAACTTAACCAATGAAGTGCTGTCACAATGATGATTTTATGATACGCTATTAGGCAAAGCAAGTTGGTGTAGAACTCATATCACAGTTTTTTAAGACAGCATATGATGTCATTAACTCAGACAGAAAAGTTGTTCTGATTTTAAAGACTCTTGAATGCATTAAGCTATAACAAATAAGTAACTCAAGAATAATAAAAAAATAAAAATAAAAATAAAAAAAATTACAATTATATACCTCTGTTACATGTGATGAATAGTACAAAAAATAGTAAAAAAAAAGCCCTCATTGTCTAACCACCAAGATAGACTTGGAGTATCAGAAGCAGAAGTAGGTTTGGAATATGACTGTACATGTATGGAAGAGTGTGTCAAATCTGCCCAGGCTGCCATTTGGCTGTCAGCCTCTCTGCAGTACTGGCACCAAAGTAGGCTTCCAGTCCGTCTTTTTTTCTGATAGGAAGTCTGAGGGAGAAAACTGATGAGTGGCATGTGAGAAGTCCAGTGGAGCTGCACAGAGCACAGTTTGAAAAGTCCGCACTGACTCACAAAGTTCTTTAGACAGAAGCTGAAGTTAAGAAGAAGAAATGGAGCTCTGGCTCAGTTTTTGAAAAGAGCTGACCTTGTTTCCAGAGAAGGATCTAGGGAGGGTTCTGGTAGCTGAGGGACTACTCTTCCCACTGCTTCTCCTTGTACTTATTAGCTCAGTCAAAAACATGACTTCCAGATTTTAACGGATATAATAACACACAGCAAAAGACATGCAAGTATTGATGCCTGTTGGAATCCCACTTCACCACCACAATGGCACTTTCACGAGTGTTTTAAGATGGCTACTCTTAGAATCAGGACATCCAGGAACAGTATAAATAAAATGTAGCAATCTCAAATTATTATCAGGAGAGCATTTTTAACTAGGCAGATTTTACAGGGATGAGTTTGTTCATTGGTGGCTCCTGCATAATTTATTTTCAGGGTAGATACCATTTCTTCCATATATCTTGTTGTCTAATACTCTAGCAGAGCAAACAGAGTACTTAGCAATGCCATGTTACAACTAATTTGCAATTATTGAAACAACTGGTTCACCTCTCATGTGAATGTTCCTAGGGAAGAAACTGTAATCAAGCAGCACCCTATGGACAACTAAGATTTGGATCAAATAGAAAAGACAGAGTGACTAACAAGAAGTGATGAGTGCAAGTTATTGTCATGCTGGAAAGGGGATACAAGGTTACCCTCTTGTCTAAAGATGCAGAAGCAGGGGAAGCTTCACTAAAAAAAAATAAAGAACACAGAAAAAAATAACAGTACTCACATTTCTTTAACCTTTTGCAAACACAGCCCCAAAATAGTAACATTTCTACCTTTCACATCTCAAGTGAGTTCTAATATCTGCTGTATGAAGGGTCAGAACTGTCTGTAGAACTTGTTACAAAACATTAGACATTGAAAATCTAGAGGTGAAAACAGCAAGAAAAAAAAGATAACTTGTTGTTTAGTGTTAATAAGCACAAATGCATTTTTATTATGTTACAAGAGTTGATGCAGCCATAAGGCAGCTGCCAATCAAGTAATTTTTATGTTGCGTAGTTCCTTGCTATTGAAAACAATCAAGGTTACCATGGAAACTGCAATTTTATCACATGGTACATTTTGCAGTCTTTCAGATACAGAACATGCTATTGAAGAAATATTTCTGAGTGGTGTGTACTTCTGTATTTCTTAATATTTTGAATGAAAAACTCACAGTCAAACTGTGCCTATTAGCAATATTTTATTTTGTTTTAAGGAATATCACAGAATCATAGAATTTTTTGAGTTGCAAGGGACCTTAAAGATCATCAAGTTCCACCTCCCCTACATGGGCAGGGACACCTTTCACTAGATCAAGCTGCTCAGAGCCCCATCCAACCGGCTCTTGAACTTGTGAGAGCTCCCACAACATCTCTGGGCAGCCTGTTCCAGTGTCTCACCACCCTTACACTGAAGAATCTCTAACCTAAATCTCTCTTCTTTCAGCTTAAAACCATTACCCCTTGTCTTCTCACTGCAAGCTCCCCAGCTTTCCTGTAAGCCCCCTTCAGGTACTGGAAGGCCACTATGAGGTCCTGTCCATATCCATAAACCCATATCCATATATAATCCATACATCCATATAACCCATATCCAATAAAGACTGTAATAATGAACATATAAGACCTTATTTACTCCTGAAATCTTCCATTGTACAAAATAAAATGGAAAAAAACCCCTAGCTTTAATGGTCAGGATAAAAATATAACTATTTAATTCACAGCAGGTAACTTAGCATTTTAAATATGCTTCTTCTTTGTCTTCCATTTAATTCACCTTTAACTAGGTGGATAATAGTTTAATAATATTATTTTTATTCTTTTATTTTTCAAAAGACTGCTAAATGTTTTATTCAAATTAATTATTACTATACATTTAATTAGTGTTCATGGTTATTCTCTTTTCAGGCATACAAAAGCAAAAAAAAATTTGCTCTTTGGACTCATGTTTGTGAAATTTATTGCTGTTCTTGATAACAATAATGTATATTTACAAATATATGAAGCATAGTTACAACTTGATGCTTTCAGGTATATAAAGTGTACATAAAGGTAGCTAAGTATCATTAATGTCAGGGTTTTACAATTACTTGGCAGAATGAGTAACCCCATCAAAATCTGAATGACCACTAGAGCTAGGATTAACACTCTTGAGAAGAAGACACCCAGCACAATAAATTGATAACCTTTCCTGCAAAGGAAACAGCAGGATTTCTTCTAGCAGCTGACATATTTTGTCATGAGAGTGCATATGTCAACTTAAACAGTGATAGAAGAAATTAAGTTTATAAGCACAGCTTTATAAATCTGGATGTGGTATTTGTTTTGAAACAGACTGCTGATCCAGAAGTATGTTTATGAAAGGAAGAGAACATAATGAAATATTTTATTTTCAAACCAGTGAATTTACTAATTTATTGCAGAACTGAGCAGGTGCTTTTGTGAACTGAAGTCTCAGGCTTTTCCAACCACAAGAAACAAAAAAACAAAAATAACATGATTAAGCAGGTGGGCTGAGAGGTAATCTATGAAGGTAATAACATTTTAAGAAACACTAACACAATAAATACATTAATGGCAAATTCAGGCTAAAACTCGCAATTCCATACTTTTTAAATCTGCAGGTATCCTGCTACTGCTTTCCCTATGGAGCTTACATTCTTATTCTTCAGGCTACTGTATATAATAATTCGTCCCATTAAACAGCAAAGTCTTCTCATAAAGACATTGTTTCTCTTTCAGAAGGAATGACATATACTTCAATTACAGTTCTAATTTTATTATTAGCAATAGTTATTTATTGGATACCAGTATTGAATAAAGGGCTGTAAAAATGCATACCATCAGTGATTCCATTTGAGAAAATGTTTTGTTTGCCTTTATTATTATATATTGCAATTGTTGTGACAGATTAGTGATAAATAGCAACGAACTATAAACTCAAATTAAAACCTACAGTGTCATGGAATGAATGATTCTTTTACAGACCTGAGAAATGCTGTGATGGACTAACAGTCTGCCTTTTTCATTTCAGGGATGTCAGCCACCTTAATATGCTCAGGAACTATACTGTCTCACATCCTTCCTCTTAAAGTCAGAATTGCTTGATAATGATCAGGTGAGGCAAGTTCAGAACAAGGCCCCATTTCTAAAATGGTCAAAGTTAATTACAAGGCAGGCAGGGCCTGTGTAAGCTAGGGAAAGAATATTTTTTTTTGACAGAAATGCTTAAGCTGGTTCACTAAATCATTCTATATGACTTTACAATCTCGTCTATCCAACTTTGAGTAGCCTCTGTGACCAGGCCTAAACAAGACAGAAATACACACAGACTTGTTCGTCTATATCCTCTTCATCAGGATCCCAGGGTTGGTGCTTCTTTTTTTGCCATCTTTACTTCCTCAGGTGCTCCAGAACATTGCTAACAGGCAGTTGTAGTAGAGCCTGACAAAAAAATATTTTTCTTGTTACTCTGAATGCTGAATATATTTATAAGTTAGGCAGGTCTTTGTGTTTTTTTTGTCTGGTTCTTGTTTACTGTGTAGAGTGTAATCTGGCCCCTTATAACAGATGGGTGCCCCTCCTGAGGTCTGCTTCTCACTGGCTTGCAGTGCCTGGCACAGCTCCTTGCAACTGCACTGTCCTGGCTTCTGCTATAGGCGATGCTGTTAGACACAAAAATTCATCTGGAGTGTTTTCTTTTCTAAAGTACTGTGTTTCTCTCTCCCTCATCCCTCACCTCCATGCTTGCTTAATATACTCCTCCTCCATTTCTATGCTGTGCAGCTCTTTTACTAACATTGCACGGATATTGTTTAAATGGGTTCAGCAAGTAGTTGTTTTTGTGGGGCTGCCTTTGTTTCTTGTGCTGACACCTTTTCTACAAGAGCAGCAGACTGCATTGGTGCTGCCACTGCTTGAATCTGAGAAACAATTTCACAGTGAGGATTTGCTGCTTTTTCTTTACGGGCTGCTTGACAGTGATGCATGAGGAGGTTACCCTGAGCAAGTGTCGGCCTCCTCCTTTTCCCTACTGACACAGCTATTACTTCTAGCTTTGTCACAGCTTATAGAAGATCACACCAGCTGAGGATTTTTCTTTGGTGACTACTGTTTCTCTCTGATACTCTGCTCTAAGTGGAATCATTGAACCCTACTTTCCTATGGTAGCATTGTGCCCTTCTTTCAATTTTCTTATAAATAACGATTCCATCTTCTGCTTGGATGATTACATACATCAGGTCTGACTAAGGAGAAATGGAGGAAAGGCTGAAAAACAAGCATCTTACCGTGACAACCAGAGAACAGCCAGCTCTTCAGATGTTTTTTCCTGATCTTGTGACAAGTATCATTTTGCTTTAACTTGCAGTGAAGTAGGAAATAAGTAATTGTGAAGTCTTTGTAAGAGTGTGGGCAAAGATATTTGAGGTTATAGTTGTTCTTCAGTAAAGGTAACACTGAGTCAGGAAAGGACTGCAAGCAGAAATTCAGTCTATAAGAAAGAAGGTAAAAGAAAATAAACTTACCAAATTTGGAACCAGGAAAATTACTTCTCTTGCTGCCTCTACCTCATGTTTCTTGTCTGACACTGTGCAAGTCAGCCACTGAGAAACCAGATACAATAGTGACAAGCTGGTATTTCACAAGACGCAAATAAACTTGGAGTAGAAAGTACAGAATACTATGTACCTATGATTCTTTATTTAGAGAAAATTTTATATAAAAATTCTTTGCAACATAGAAGCTAGTTTCAACTGAAATTTCTCCTTTTAGATATAGAAATCTGTATCCCAGATAAAATTATTTACATTTTTTAATAAAAAGAAAACTCTAGAAAGCTCCTTTATCACAAAATCTTTATTCTCAATTAAAAAAAATGTACATATTTTCACAGAAATAAATGCCATTTTTAGGGGGTTGGGATCTCATTATTTTTCCCTCTCTCTTCTGTCACTTTTGTCCGTTCCCCCACCTTTACTATCTTTGGTCTCCAGGCTCACGGCCTCCTGACCACCCCTGGACAGGGAAGAACTCTTCATGTCTTTCACATGGCAGTAAGAAAAATACTGGATAATATGAGAATGATGTTTTTAGAGAGAAAGAGATGAGAGAGCACTTACCAGCTCTAGCACATGGGAATTTTGCTTTGATTTGTAGTTTCCCACAGGTCTTTGTACACCAGAGCCACACATATAAAGTGAGACTTAACTTCAGACAGAAAAATCTACATTATAGCTATGGAGATTCTGTGCAAAAATAAAGATGGTGGAAAATGGTAGATCAATCAAAACTAAGTTAAGGTATCTAACTCCCTTAAGCTCATTTAAAATCTGGCTGTGAGTTAAATACACAGAGAGGTTAGGCAGAAAACTACATACATCTATTTTACTGTTAATGCTTATTTAGCCTTTGACCTTTTATAATGGACACAGGTGTTTGAGAAAATGGAGAACATTGCACAAAAATAGTGATTCTGTATTTGAATACATCCAGGATCAAAACAAAATATATTGAATAGCTCAATATACAACAGCCAGTATTTTCTTTGTCAGAGTAAGTATAATTTCATTTTTCTCCAAGTGTCTGTTGCATCAGCAGACAAAACTGTAGTAGATCTATTGTTCGGCTGAGAGTAGATCCCAATTAAGTTATTTATGCTAGGAAGATGTTTATTACTATGACCATATATACCATAAAACCAGCAAGCAAGTAGCAGAGTCCAGAGTAAAAAACAATCTTCAACAGCCATTGGGCACTGCTGCTTAGTTCAGTGCACTCAGACCCATGTCTTAGTTTTACTTCATTTATTCCTCTCTCAAAGTGAGCTACACTTTGGTGTCCCAAAGAGAGTGGGGTTTTATTATAACTATAAGCCAGACAGCGCTGACCTGAAGCAAACAGCTTTGGCAAACTCAAAATGGATCAGAGGCTTCAAGGGCTTAACAATCCACAGACAAGACATTTCTCAAAATATTTAAAACATTGATGAATTGGGCAAGGAATCATCTGGAAACATTTCCTACTGGAAAAGAAAAAATTTCACACATGGAAATATTTCCTTACACAAGCACAAGCAGTATTTGCAGCACAGAACCTTGAGACAATCTTTACTAAGACCTCTGTACCCAAAATGCCCCACACTATGCAGGAAAAAAACATCTCTTCTCCTCTCTCCCTCTCCTTCAACCAAACAAGTAAACAAACCCATCTGCTGCTTTTTGTCAATGGTGAAGAACCCTTAAGACAGCTGAGAGTAGAGTATTTGCCTTCATCACTGGGTGTGATTCTATTCACATATTTACAGTGCAGTTAAAATTAAATACAAGAATGTAAAGGAGCCCTAGCCAGCTTTAATTTCATCTACATAAGAGGGTGTAAAAATGGTGCTTGAAAGAGCAGGACTCTAGGGAGGCTGAAACTG